>NC_064620.1:497227108-497884608 GCF_023898315.1 Schistocerca nitens
AATTCAGGAGTACGACAAAGGTGTATTCTTTCGCCAACACTGTTTCTTTTGGTATTGGACCATCTGATGAAGAGAGTGATGGGGGGACGGAAGAGAGGTGTATAATGGGGGATGCGGGTCAGGCTTGAAGATCTAGATTTTGCAGATGACATTTGCTTAATGACACAATGATATTGAGACATCGAAGAGAAACTTGCCAGGTTACAGAGAAAGGTGGAAGTTGCAGGCCTCAAGATAAATGTTCGCAAAACCAAAGAAATATGGAAAAATTCAAAAATTCAATCAACACAAATAGGCTGCCCATTAATGGAGAGGATGTAGAACATGTCCAATGTTTTCTCTATCTCGGAAGGATAGTCACGACTACAGGAGGCACTGAGGAGGACGTCCTTAGTTGCATCCACAAAGCAAATGGTGCATCTGTACAACTGTACCCTGTCTGGAGTAATAGGAACATCTCAAAGAAGACTAAACTCTGGCTTTTCAATAGCAGTGTGAAGGCTGTTCTGTCATATGGTTGCAAAACTTGGAAGGTGACTAAACACATCAAAAACCAGCTCCAAGTTTTTATCAACCACTGTCTCCAGTGTATTTTAAATGTGAGATGGCCAGATATAATGACAAATGAAGATCTTTCTAGGGATACAAATCAGCAACCAATCAATATACAAATCAAAGAAAGAAAATGGAACTGGATCAAGCATACATTGAGGAAACCAGATGGAGCTGTTGAAAGGATGGCATTGGATTGGAGCCCTGAAGGAGTTAGAAAATGTGGTCGTCCCAAACAGACATGGAAAAGGACGATTGAGAGAGAAGCTGCAGAGGATGGGAAAACCTGGAGTGAAGTGAAGAGACTTGCTAGAAATCGTACCAGGTGGAGGAATTTCATCACGGCCCTATGTTCCAGAGGGAATGACGGCAACTAAGAAGAAGAACTGGAAAAAAATCATGTGAAGAAAACTTATGTTAAACTGACACATTCCACATCATTATGAAATGTCATGTTCATGATCTATGGAATGAAAAGTAATATAATGCAATGTTTACCCAAGGTTTCCTGGGTTCATTTGGTGAGAGAACAATTCTGCCCTTTGCTTCAACTGCCTTTTTTAGATTATTCAAACAATGATTTGTTATATGAACTACATTGCCTTTCAGTTCTAATTTCACCAAATTTTTGCAGTTTTCTCCAGTACTCTGTCTTTCTCATTTATCTGCTTCCCATCTCTCACATTTTGCTTTGACTTTGTAGTTTCTTTTCAGATATGGTTAGAACCAGTGGCGTAGCATGGTTGTAAAGGTTGGGGAGACTCTACAGTTATTATAGGGAGGCAAAATAGTACAATAAACTATAATTTAAACAAATGAAACAAAATGCATCAAATAAAACAACAACAACTACTACTACTACTACTACTACTACTACTACTACTACTACCACTACCACCGCCGCTAACAATAATAATATTAATAATAATAATAATAACTAACTTGTTCAAGAAAGGATGACAAATTTGTAGAACTCCAGCAGCAAGAGAAGAAGCACTTATATTTTCTTGTACACAAGTGCAATGCACCTGTCTTTTCTTTACACGAATAAGTCTATAACTCTGTCTACAAAGATCTGATCACTGGATAGCTCTTCCACTAGTGTCTTTTCTATTGCTAACGTGCTCAGACATGACAGCCGCGTGTTGGACATTGAATTCCTGAAATAATTCTTCACTAGTTTAAGAGTACTCATGCTTCATTCTATGCTTGCTATAATTGCGGGTAGGGTCAAAACCAAAAGCAGGAACTTCGTTGTTTCTTCATAAACAGAGTTTAAATCATTCTTGACAATGTGCTTTAAGAGGATTCTTGGAGATACAGTAAGTGTTTTTTCTCACCAGCGTATATGTTACACAGTTCATGCTCAAGTTGTTCTTGTTCGTAAAAAGGATACTGTTCTAATAACTGAAGCAGTTTCAACTTTGGGAATTCTTTTTGATAGTTTGGGAAAAACTTTTCGTTCAGAAGTTAAACAAACTGAATTTAGGATAAAGTCTTTAAATCTTCTTTCCATCTGAACAATCTGCAAATCCATTATCTCATAAGTTAATTCCCTGAGAGGTGTCTTTTGACTGTCACAGGATGATAAGTTGCCTTTCAAACACAAGGTGCATTCAATGCATTTATCAATGAATGTTTCCATTCTTAATTGTCATAAGTTTCTCAAAACAGTTCTTATTTCGTCGTGGCAAGCAATTATACTGACAGATTTTGACTGAAGAACATTAAAGAGATGATCGACATAAACAAAGCACCCTCGGTAGAAGCAAAGCAAGTAGACAAACATAGGATCATCCATTCGTCGTTTCATTCCCACAGGACAGCTCAAAGATTCTGGGTCCCATTGAGAGTCTGTATCATCAATTATATAATTAAAAGCACCATATAACTCTGAGAAATGACTAGATATTATTGAAAGTGCCCTGGAACAAAAGTTTCAGCGAGTGTTGCTCGCGTATGGCAGTTTAAGTCCTTTCTCAGTTAGCAATATAGTTCGTTTTGATGATTTGCTGAAAAATGAATGGAATATAATACTATCACTTACAAACATGTGTACTTGTCATATGATTTTGGAGGCATGTAACAGTATCAAATTCAGGTGGTGTGCATAACAATGAATAAACAGCGCATGGAGACAGAACTGCTTCACCAATTGTTGTAGGCCTCTTTCTCTGCCCTCCATTACTGAAGCGCCATCATCTGTTTGACTAACCACTTTTCCTTCCACATTCCATTCTTTCAATACTGCATGAATAATGTTTGACAAACCTTCAGCAGTTTTATCTCCAGAAACATAGTAAAATCCAATGAATCTTTCCTCAATTTTGTCTGCAATACAGTACCTGAATATTATAATCATTTGACTCTTGCATGACGTGTCTAATGTTTCATCAGCCTGAATCGAATTGAAATTGCAGTTCTGAATTTCAGATTTTATTTTCTCATTAACTGCCAAAGTTATCATTTCTATTACATCATTCTGTATATCTGGAGAAGTTCCTTTAAAGGTTGAAGATGATGACAGATGGTCTCGGATTAACTGCTCTCCTTGAGCTAGTAAATCCAACAATTCCAGATAGTTACCGTAGTTGCTAGAGGATTCGTTTTCTCGATGGCTGCAAAAGGCTAGTTCTTGTTTACAAATAAATGCAATTGCCTGAATAAGACGAGCCAATATTCTCCTGTTGGATGCAACTTGTTCATCTTATTTCATTGGGGTCAGAAAGGGCGTGCTCAGTTCTACTTTTGCCTAATAACTGAAATGACTCTTTGTTCTGCAGGTGACATTTTGATATCTGATGCTTTTGTGCTTTCCTGTCAAAGTTCTTTATTGTACAAATGCCCTCACTGCACTATTCCTTTCCAACACCGAACAGGAAACATATATAACAATATAAACTGCTATTAACTGCATTTGCAGTGAGCCAAGTATACTTTTCATACTAGGCTGTCTGAAAAGTGCGTTTTTGTTTGGCTTCACTTAAAACTACACTGAGTATAGGAATAGGTCGTTTGTCCTTCAATTCGCACTTTTTTCGTTCGTTTATGTAGAAAAAGGCGTTTTTAATAAAAATTCTATAAGATGTTCAGTTGCTGGCTCACTCATGTTGGTGACACAACGAAAATATGCGCTAAAATCACACAAGAATGAGTACGAACACAAACTGCACGACTGTTCTTCCGCGTTAAAAGCCAACGTAGAAGCAGCACAGACTAGTCTCGATACCTGCTAGTGAGTGCAGCGCACCGGCCGTCGTGGAAGAGGGGAAGTGGAGGGGCCGCAGGCGCACACAGCCAGGTAAGGGATGGGAGGCAGAGACTGGGAGCAGTCGAGTCTCAAGCAGGCAGATACACCAATATTCAGGGTGCGGTGCGGGCTACAAAACTGATGTCTTCGCACATTTAGAGCTCTTAGTAGAAAGTTATTTATATTTTTGTTATGAATTACTATTGCATCTTTTTAAAGTATTAATACAGGGGAGACTAAGTCTCAAAGTCTCCCCTCACGCTACACCACTGGTTAGAACTGCATTGCAACTAAGTTATCATTGCTGAATACATCAGTTCCAACATAAGATTTACTTTGGAAAATCCAGGATGGATGTAACAGTATTATGAAAAGGAGAGTTACTACTCACCTTATAGGTGAGATGCAGAGTCACAGATAGGCACAACAAAAAGGTGCATTTGCGTGAGTGTGTATGTATGTGTCTGCTTCTAATTTTGATGAAAGCCTTACTGGCTGAAAGCTATATTTGTGACAGTCTCTTTGTTGTACCCATCTGTGACTTAGCATCTATGCTGTATGGTGAGTAGCAACTTGCCTTTTCATAATATTGTTGTAAGATTTACTTTGTGTGATTTGGTTTCTCTGTTTTTTTTTCTGACTATAATGTAATCAATTTGAAAGTGACCTGTGTCGTTTGGACTTATCCATGTACACTATGTGATCAAAAGTATCCAGACACCCCCAGAAACATATGTTTTTCATATTAGGTGCAGTGTGCTGCCACCTACTGCTGGGTACTCCATATCAGCGACCTCAGTAGTCATTAGAAATTGTGAGAGAGCAGAATGGCACACACTCCGCAGAGCTCATGGACTTCGAACGTGTTCAGGTGGTAGGGTGTCACTTACATCATACATCTGTACACGAGATCTCCACACTCCTAAACATCCCTAGGTCCACTGTGTCCAATATGATAGTGATGTGGAAATGTGAAGGGACATGTACAGCACAAAAGCAGACAGGCTGACCTTGTCTGTTGACTGACAGAGACAACCAACAGTTGAAGAGCGTCATAATGTGTAATAGGCAGACATCCACCCAGACCCTCACACAGGAATTCCAAAGTGCATCAGGTTCTACTGCAAGTACTGTGACAATTAGGTAGGAGGTGAGAAAACTTGGATCTCATAAGCCACTTATCACTCCGGTAAATGCTAAATAACGCCTCGCATGCTGTAAAAATTGGAAGATTGAACAGTAGAAAAATGTTGTGCGGTTGACAAATCACGGTACACAACGTGGCAATCCGATGGCACGGTGTGGGTATGGCGAATGCCCAGTGAATGTCATCTGCCAGCAAGTGTAATGCCAACAGTAAAATTTGAAGGTGGTGGTGTTATGATACGGTCATGCTTTTCATAGAGGGGGCTTGCACCCCTTGTTGTTTTGTGTGGTACTATCACAGCACAGGCCTACATCGATGTTTTAAGCACCTTCTTGCTTCTCACTGTTGAAGAGAAATTCAAGGATGGCGATTGCACCTTTGCGAAGGTGCAAAACAATAATCACATTGCAATATAAGTAATCACATATATTTACAAATAAATTGTTGAACACTGCACTCTACACATTTCAATATGTTGTTCTAGTTATTTGAATACAAGATTTTGCTGATGCACAGATTCAATATGCGTAAATGATACCGGTATGACTTACTCCCAAGCACTTTGTTATCATGAACTGTCTACATAGTGCTACATATATAATAGTCATGGTGTCTTCTTAAACCAACATAGAGATTTTAACATGACAACTGAGCCCTGCAGACTGATTATTTTTGGGTGGAGTGAGCTATTTAAATACTGGTGTACAGATATTTGTGGATCTCAGAAACTATGTGATGTTTTGAAAAATTGCTAGGCTAGAGTATACTATTCTGAATGGACTATGAATTTCAACAGTTGCTTGGTTTATCTAGTATGCTGGAGGTTAGTAAATTATGAAAGTATAGAGGACCACCTTATCCTTCTGTGTTGGAATATCCTACCTACGACTATGGTTGCCATTGTGAAAATTATTTTACATTAAGTTAAATAATCCAAAAACCTAATTAGTGCTTAATCAACTAACAAGGGATATCATAGGATTCACAAAAAATGTAACAACAACAACTCAAAACTCAGAATCTGATGAATCAGAGAGGGGTGTTATATGATTCTGAAAAGTATTGTAACAAAACTACAGTGTCAATTTTACAATTTGACAAGCACAGGACAAAATTGGCAATGGGAAACTATGAATATCTTAACTTTCAATATCAGTTATCTCATAATTAGTTTTATGTAAATCAAAATATGTTACTAGAAGGTCAGTATGTTTGCCTTTTGAATGGTGTATTGTTTTAACCTAGTCCTCCTTGCTCTGTTGGCTTCAGTTGTTTAATTACCAACAAACATTTGCAAATATGGGCTTTTACTAACAACATGACCATTTGCATGATAATAGATAATGAGCAAGCGGCTGTTAAAAACAATAAAAGCTACTTGACTTTGGTCTCACTGATGTAGAATTCTTCTTTGGGAGGTTGTCTGGTTTGATGATCTACCATCCTAAGAGGAGGTGGGCTGTTGCCAAAATTTAAGAACTGCAAAATGATTGAGGCAAAACTCTGTTTTCACTTAAGATTTGTAATGTGTGTCAATTTCTTTCACTTAACATCATCCAAAAGACTTTCCATAGTTTGAAGGGGTAAATTAGAAAAAGCAATATTCAATACAACTCATAATGGCAGCTTTCATCTCATTCCATCTTCACTGCACTACTCTAGACTCAAGGCGTGACTATTTGTCTACACACAAATCAACAAGTACAGTGATACATGAAGTTGCTGTTCAGAGATTTTTGAATACATCAATCTTTCATGTTATACAGATATGTGTACCAGTATTGATATATTTAAAATTACTTCCAGAGATACAGATAGATTTAACATTTCATTATCAATTATTCTTTTGGGTGATTACAGTAAATAATAATTGTCATGTAAGTGATGTATCAAGAGAGTAAATACTTGTGGCGTAGAGCGCCATAAATATCGATATTTGTTCAGTGCATAAATGTGCTATCTTTGAGGAGAGGGCTTTGGGCAGGATGTTGGACGCTAACGGCAGTTAGCCTCCGGACTTGTATCTGTGTAGAAGCTAAGTGTGAGTAAATCTGTATCTGAGAGAATTCTAGTTGTTTACCTACAACTATTCCATATCCCCTCATACTCTAGCGTTAGATATATCTTAATTTACAATACTTTAGAGAAGACAAGGTGTGTTGACTCAGTTTCATTACAATAGCCCAACAAGAATTCTGTAAGCATGCACAAGGTACATTATGGTCTCTTTTCCCTTCTAACAAGAAAATAGTACACTCCTTTTTTCACTTCACTTCACTTTGTTATTTTCATGTCCTTGGTATTACATCATCATCATCATCTTACTTTTAATAAACTGAAGTAGTCAAACATGAACTTTTCCTCAAAGCAAAAGATACTGACAAAAAGAACAGGTCAGAGTTAATAACAATTTACAAAGTATGATCAAAAAGAAATGGGAATTTTTGTTTTGTGGAAAGAATATTTATTTATTCATCAACATCAACTTTGCCCCCTTCAAAGTAATCCCCCTCAGATATAATACACTTGTGCCAGTGTTTTTCCCAATCTTGAAGCACTTCTGAAAGTGTTTACCTTTTTATCTCATAAATGGTCACAAAATAATGTTCTTTGACGTTTCTCTTCAGCCTTGGGAATAGAAAGAAGTTGCAGGGGGCCATATCTGGTGAATACAGTGGCTGAGGCAACATAACAGTTTTGGTTTTTGCCAAAAAAATTACAAACAAGCATTGAGGTGTTAGCAGAAGCATTATCACAATACAGTTTCCATGAGTGGTTCGCCACTGTTCTGGTCGCTTTCTTCAGATAGCTTCACGCAAATGGTGCATAACTTCCAGGTAGTATTCCTTATTGACCATACAAGTATAATGCAGGTATTGATGATGCACTATCACATTGTAATTGAAGAAAATAGTGAGATGAACCTTCACATATGATCGAACTTGTCAAAATGTTTTTGTCTTGGCTCTTCAGGCAGCTTTCACTGGGACAACTGGGCCTTAGTTCCAATGTCATACCCATACACTCACGTTTCATTACATTATAACTTCCTTTAGAAGTTTTGGATTGTTGTCGATTTCATTCAGCAATTCCTGAGCAATGTTTATGCAACATCGTTTTTGGTCAAAATTCAACAATTTCGGAACAAATTTTGCTGCTACATGTTTCATGCCCAAAATATTTGAAAAAATAAGGATGGTATGAGCCAAAGGATATGCTGACATCATTAACAAGCTCTCTGACGGTAATTCAGTGATTTTCCACAACCATTTTCTTTACTTCTTTCAAATTGTCATCAGTAACTGATGTGCTAGGGCATCTGAGGTGATTATTATCTTCAACATATTTTCGACCTTCTCTGATACCTTTCTATTACTCATAAACTCTTGTCTTACTCATAGTAGATTGCCCAAAATTCACAATCAACATTTCAAATGTGGTGCTGCACTTTATTCCATTTTTCAAGCAAAATTTAATGTAAATTCTTTGATCCATCCTTTTTGAAACTAAAAATTGACAAATCACTTGGAAACATGTATAACATTTTCGAATGTCAACAATAAATTAAACATTCAAAACAGAGGGAAATGCAAACTTCAATGTTGAAACCAACATCTGTTCAACAGTAACAACATCATCAATGATTACAGTGTGACATATCCTCAAAATGACATAAACTGTGCTTTATTATATCATTACAACATGTTCATAAGCCCTTCAAGTCCATATAAAAGATCATTCTGTACACAATCCATTCATAGCTAAACTGCAAATAATCCCAATACATAGGTGAGGGACTTGTACCTTGAGACTTGTACCATGTGTCAATCTTGTTTCTCTGGTCGTTACTCTTTAACTTCCATGTTTTTCACACCAATAGTTGCCTACTATGCCATGTGTAGCCAGCTAATGTTACAGGAACAGAGAGCAATTATTTCAACTTCCTACATATATCATTGTTTTCTTCACCTAAAAGTAAGTTTTCTTTTCTTAATTAAATGTTATTCTAGTTTACATGTACAAAAAAAATTAAAGTTAAATGGTTAATAACTAAGATATACATTTATTTTAACAACCAGGCTGTCAATTTTCACATCATTTTATTATTTTAGATTATGTTAACCATTATTGAAGCAGGAGGAAAATTATACCTTGAGCCAGTTGGTGATATTGCACCTTGATCATTGCCCAAGGTAATTTGTATTATGTATTTATAGTATTGCAATAGAGATTAATGATAAAGAAATGTTACATAAGCCTACAACAATGAAAGTAATTTGTTGCTTTCAAATGTTTATTAACATGAATTTTAAACCTAATTTGCTAAACAGAAAAATTACTTTTATATATGTTTATTATTAGAGTCTATCCATTACATGTGACTTGTCCATTTATTTTAAGCTGTGGCTCATGGTACAAGTCCACATTGTACCTTGAGCTAAATGCAACATTTGGAAAAATCATCTTTATGATGCAGCTATTTTATTTATTTATTTATTTATTTATTCTTTGCCCATGGACTCCAGCTGAAAATCCAGCTGAGAGTATTGGGTGTGTCATAAAATAGCCTATTAACATCAAACTTGATTTCAATATATATATATATATATATATATATATATATATATATATATATATATATATATATATATATATATATATATATATATATATATAATGAAACAAATGATTAAACAGAAATAGTCCATAATCATACAAAGGTTTTACATGTTTCACATTATACGTACACACAAATCAAAAAAACATACAGAAATGATAATTTTTACAGGTACATTTCAGTAATGATATATTTAAACACCATCTTAGTATTCACTCAAACTGTATATACATTTCTCTGTGAGATATAGTTTCAAATGATTTTTAAAACATTTTAGATCTGTTTCTTTTTTAATGATTTTGGGGAGTTTATTAAAAAACCTTTTGCCTGCTTCTTCTGGGGCAGTCATAGACAGTTTTAGATTTCTGTTTATCATGTAGTAATTTTCATTTCCTCTTGTATCGTGTTTGTGTACATCTTTATTTAGGAGGTGTTTATCACTTGACCTTACCACCATTATGCTTTGGTATATATACAGTGAATATACTGTCATAATATTATAGTGTACAAAAGCTTGCCTACAGGTCTGTCTTGGTGGTATTTTTGCAATGCATCTCACTGCCCTTTTCTGAATTGTGAATATTCTTTTTAGGTAGCCAGCTTGCGCATTTCCCCATATATGAACTGAATAAGACAAGTGTGGGAAGACAAGTCCATAATACATTGATCTGAGGACTTTATCATCCACAGTCTTAGCTGTTTTATGCATGATGAAGATCTGTTTGTTTATCATTTTACACAGTGCATCTACGTGCTCTCCCCATGCCAAATGTTTGTCTATTATAGTTCCTAGAAAATTTGTGCTGGTTACTTCTTTAATAGTCTTTCCATTTACATTAACATTTATATTATAATTTTCACTATGCTTGGTCTGAAATACTACATTCATTGTTTTAGACCGATTCATAAACAGGTTGTTTTGTGTTAAATATTTATTTGCATTTTCAATAGTCAGGAGTGCTTCCTTCTCAAGCTCCTCCTTTGTGTCAGCTGTGCAAATGATTGTTGTATCATCAGCATACATTATAAGTTTCTGATTTATATAGCTAGGGAAGTCATTTACGTAGAGTATTATGAATTTTGACTCATTTGATGGTAAATAAGACAAGTAATGAAATGGTTAAAGAAGCACATCAGAAACCCAATTATTGCATCTGCTATGATGATTCATGAAAACATGCCCAAGATACATGCCCTTTTCCCTATATTTCACTCAACTATTCCTTAAGAAAATATTATCGATATTAGCAACATCTTTATCATCTTTGTGTTCTGAAAAATCAGATTTATTGTTTTCATAGCATCAAGCAATGAAATGGTTTAAGAAGAAAATAAAAGAAAGCCCAATTATTGCATCTGCTATGATGATCCAAAACAACATTTTATTATTTTATGTTACGTTAACCATTATTGAAGCAGGAGGAAAATTATACATTGAGCCAGTTAGTGATATTGCACCTTGATCACTGCCCAAGGTAATTTGTAATATGTATTTATAGTATGGCAATAGAGATTAATGATAAAGAAATGCTACATAAGCTTAAAACAATGAAAGTAATTTGTTGCTTTTAATTGTTCATTAACATGAATTTTAAACCTAAGCCATTTCCCTATGCTTCACTCAACTATTCCTTCAGAAAATATAACCATTATTACCAAAATCTTTATCATCTGTGTGTTCTGAAAAATCAGATTTCTTATTTTCATAGGTTCTGTTATATAACATTACTAGGACAACAACTTTAAACTGACTGCCATATATCAAGTTTGATTTCAAAAGCTTTAGTTCATAATGAGATTTCAATTCTTCTATCACAATTCAAGCGCTGACTGTACACTGACATTTTACCGAGTCTAACCTATCTTCAAAATGACAAAATAAATTTTATACAACAACAGAGATATAATTTTAGCTTTTCAAATACCTTTTAACTATATAAGATAAAATATATTTACCAAATGGATTCTGTTAAATGGAAAATTCGAAGATAATCATCAGATATCAATTTTACTTTCAACAATAAAATCAGTTAGTTTTGAAATGTAACATAATTTTGCAGTGGATTATTTGCAGAAGATACATCATACTCATTAGCAACAGGGACAAGAAAGAAGTATTATTCAGACACTGCAACATCGGGTGCATGATGTCTCAAAATTAGTCAATGGAAAGAAGGACAGAAAACTGGTGTGGTTGGAGGAGTTTAGCCAACAGTATCACTCATCAACAGGAGGAGAAAGAAAGGATAGCTACAGTGATAAGTCAGTACGGTAAGAATATGAAGAGTAGCATTCAATGGCAATTGCCTCCAACATTGGCAGAATGGATGATTGTGGTCATGCCCCTACCAGCAGTACAAGAAACTTTGTCATTGAAAATGTGTCCAAAACTTAACTCTCTTTACCAAAGAAGATGTAACTTATTTGGAGACTGTAATGAAAGTTCCTTTAGTATGTAATATGTTGCAGATGTAACTAAATTATTCACAAAGACTAACAGAGCACAAGATAATTTACAAGACAAAAAGAAACATGTATATCATAGTTGTTGTTCACTCAAATATAGAAGAGATAGTACGGATAAAAGAAATAAACTGATGGATTTAAAGATAGATAAAGAGGATGTAGCACAGAAAATGAGGAGGAGACAGTGCTACAACAACTTGAAGCCCTGTGCTTGCCAGGAACATAATATATGAATGAGTGTACATTTTATCTGGGGGAATCATTTTACAACATCATAATACATATTTGACATATTACATAGAAAATAATGGAAATAATAGTAGACATCTTTGAGATGACGGGTATTCTGCTGGATATCAGTGCTGATAATTATATCTGACAGAATACCCAACACCTCAAAGGTGTTAACAGATATTTTGGAAAGCCTGATGAATTACATAAATAAATAATAGTAATTACATTTATGTACCTTAAATCTTATAATTCATAAATACATTATTCCACATCTTTATTTGTACAAGAAAAAATTCAATTCTTTTTCTAATGGAAAACCTTTTTCCTTTAACTTCCAGTTTTTTAATACTCATCTCTACCCTCCTGTGTATATGGTCCAAAGAAATTATGTTCCTAAGCTCAAGAAGCTTACTTATTAAATAATAAGACCTGTCTTGCCAAAGAGGTGGTACAGAATATGGGTCATCATACTTCATTAATTATAGTTACTCTCTGCTATTAGTCACCTTCATTATCTGTCATCCCATCATACGTACGATAATGATGTAAGCAGAAGAGAGATAAGACTTAAATGTCTCAAGGAAAAATTTAATTATAAGACCTATCATATGTATTTGCTCCAAACCCATTTAATGCATAGCATTGTATGTCTTTGTTTTTGTAAACAGGAGTTGGAGTCTGTCTGCCATATGTTGCCAAGTAGCAAGATGGAAGAAAGCATGAGGTGCTGGACTGTAAATTCATACCGTAAATGATTTCCTAATTGTAAACTAATTTTCTGACTGTAGTGCAGTGAAGGATTGGCATTCATTAAAAAGTTTATGTCACAAAATTAACCTGGTTATTATATTATTTTAACGTACATATTTCCAAGCAACAACCTGACTTTATTTCACAGCAAGCAGAATCTACCAACCAGACAAACAAGAAATTCATCATGAATGAGCACGAAGGTAAGTAAATAATTATGAACATTAATATTTTCCTCCACTTGCTATTTCTAATTTGCAGTTATTGTTCAAATGCATGCATTGTTAGTACATTACAAATTTTCTAATTTCTCTAGTACTTTGATTGTTGTTGTCCACAGAGCAAGGAGTGGGTTACAACTTGGCATCTCTATGTATGGGATGTAAATAAATATACATATTTACTGAAACAAGGATAATCTGTAGGTTGGCTGAGTGACAAAATACTATTTTGTGTGATGTGGGCAGGATTTTGGGTAGAAAATTCCTCATTTCAGGGTACAATGAGAGATAGTTGAAGTCCTGGTAAGAGATCTGGTTGAACTTTTCAAGGTCAGGTTGGTACCAGTTGACCAGAAGAGTGCTGGTCAATGGCTGGTTAACAGGTTAACTGTGTAGTTCCATGAGATGGCATGGGGGATCTCTTTTCCTTGTCTCTCTCTCTCTCTCTCTCTCTCTCTCTCTCTCTCTCCCTCCCTCCCTCCCTCCCTCCCTCCCTCTCTCCCTCCCTCCCTCCCTCCCTTTTCATCACCACTTTCTCTCCTTTCTTCCCCTCTTCCTCATCCCACCCCCTTCACTATAACATTGCTGCTTTCACGCATGGCTCTGCCTTTTTATAGGTTATGAAATGCTTATGACTGGACTATGGTAGGAGGTGGTGGGTGGGTGAATCAAAGGGTCCAGTCTTGCACCTGTGTTGACCACAGGGGAATGATCCATGGGGTACAAGATTGGCAGTAGGACTTGAGTGTGGATGGACATTTATATGTTCTACCCTCTGAACTCCTTTCATTTTGATGTGCAGCCACTGAGTCATCTGTCAAATGACCTACCTCACACTATCTTATTCACCCCTCATCTCTTTGTGCATTGTTCCCTATCCTCTCCCCACTTCCATCTATCTAGGAAGCTGATCTCAATGACTGATCATCAACAGACAGTATTGCCATAGCCATGGATGTGTGTGTTTGGGTGTTGTAATCTACCCCTCCCTCACATCATTTGTTGATTGTCACTGTCTTCATAGTTAACTCTTTTAATAAGCTTCAAGAGGAGTACAATTTACAATAAACATTTTACTTGTCTTCTTTTCTCATAGTTGGCTCCAGTTCTTCATGTCTATGTGCTGATTCTTAAAGACGAAATATTTTGACATTATAGGTTCTCCTGGTTCCAACTGACATAATAAATTTGAAGTGAGCCTGTGCTGTAGTTTTTGTTTCACTTGAAAATTTTATTCTCTCACATTTTGCTATTTCACACTGTCTTTACAAGTTCCACATCAACAAAGCAAAAAATTACATTGTTCCTCCTAGAAATATAAACATGTCCAATCACATCGGAGGCATGTCCACTACTACCTCACTCTGTGGTAATAACAATATTCCATAGGGTTTACAAATTTTCTTGACAAATGACATTCTATTAATTTATATTATTATTTTATGAATTAATCCAGAAATTAACATAATAAATAGTGCCAAATTGCTTAAACAATAATAGGCATTTTAAGTGTGCCAAATATTTCATAATGTCAAATGTTTCTGAAATAAAATAATTTTAACTGTACATTCAGAACTAGTACATGTCATTTGTAACAAAAAATTAAAGTAATTTCTTTTTGTGGATTTTAGCTCGAATTATGACACATTGTATACAAAGCCATATGAAATTATTTTAGAAAAACAGCTGAGATATTGTTAACTTATTCAAAATTCAAAAAACTTTTTTTGGTATTAACTACTACTGTTGAGGAAAAGTAATACTTACAGTGTCCAGGTCATGTTGTGTATGAACTTCTTCTAAAGAAAGGTCTAGAGCTCAAAAGCTAGTGTAAATACTAATTTCTGTTTGATGTTTCTGTGTGCCACACATCAGTCAGGTGTAAGTAAATGGTTGCCTTTCCTTATTTTATGTATTATTCCATCCAGTAATTTTAATTGTTGTTATTCAGTTTACAACAACATGGAATGTACTACTCATGACATAGAGGAGGCATTGATTGGAAGACAGGTATATTAAAAGAAAATTGTTACATATTATAAGTTATGAGACAGAGTTCTTCTTCAGAAGTAGACAATTACACACACACAACTTCCACACACATACCCATTGCCATCTCCAGCTGCTATACTGCAATGAGCAGTGGGCTCGATTTAGAGTGGGTCATGGGGGTATAGAAGAGACATGGGATAGGGAGGGAGAGGAGGATGTGGCAAGAAAATATAGTGGCCTACTAGGTGCAGCAGTGGCAGACTGTGCTGTGTTCTGGATAAATCACAAGGCTAGTTTCACAGGTAGCCCTGCCTTTCATGATGTGGGAGATGCCTGTGAAATGACTAGAGCAGATGATGGTAGTAGAATTATGGGACAGGTCTTGCGTGTAGGTCTTTTACAGGGGCCAGGATATGGATGGACAACAATTTGCATAGACTGGGTGAGCTGTATAGCACCACTGCTGGAGGCTCCCTGCCCCCAATAGTGGTAGGGGGAGGGTGAAATGGAGGACATTTCTCATTTAAGGACACAACAAGATTTGGTTGAAATCTTGGTGGAGAATGTGATTCAGTTGCTCTGTTTATGGGGGTATTGAGTCACAACGCATGCATTCTCCTTTGCTGCCAGTTGGTGGGAATGTAAGTAGTAGTAGGTGACGGGGGATACAGGGTGTGTGAGATGTTTCTCAACAAGGTGTGGAGGGGAAAATGCTGTAAAGGCCTCAGTGAGACCTTCAGTACATTTCAAGAGAGACTGATTGCCACTTCAGATGCACAACCACAAGTGGTTAGGCAATGCAGGAGGGGCTTTCCAGTGTGGAGTGGATGGCAATTGTCAAAATGAAGGTATTGTTGATACTTGGTAGATTTTATATGGACAAATATACTCATGGAGTGATCTGAGAGGTGGAGACTAAATTAAAGAAAGGTGACATGTTGGGCTCAGAATGATCACATGAAGCAAATGGAAGAGGAAATATTGAGGTTCTGAAGCAATGTGGATAGGGTCTTGGGCCAGATAATGAAGATATCATCAATAAATCTGGACAAGGTGAGGGTTATGGATTTTAAGTGGCAAGGAAGGGTTTCTGTATACGGCCCATGAATAGGCTGGCATAGGATAGTGTCATACAGGTGCCGATGGATGCACTGTAGATTTGTTACTAGGTGATGCTTCCAAAGGAGAAGGAATTGTGGGTAGTGATACAGTTCATCATGGTAACCAGGAAGTTAGTTGTAGGTATGAAGTCAGTCAGGTGTTAGGGAAGGTTGTGTTCAGTTGCACCAAGGCCATGGGTATTGGGGATGTCAGTGTCAAGGAAGGTGGCACAGACAGTGATGTACAGAGTGCCATGGGGTAAAAGAACAGGAACTGTGGAGATTTGGTTGGTGAAATGGTTAGTATCTCTTATATAGGAGGATATGTTTGGTATAATAGGCTGAAGGTGTTAGTCTACAAAAGGGCAGAGATTCTCTTTATGGAAGTGTAGTTCTTAACACACTCCAGCCTTGTTCATATATCTGCCACCAGAAAGTTATGATCTCATGAAATCATGGATGGCAGGATGAGGGTTTGAACTGTCATTCTCCTGAATACAAGTCCATTGTATCTACCACTGTGCCACCTCACTAAGTATTATAATTTAACAGACAACACAGCTCTTCCAAAAAACACAGTTATATTAATCTGAATCTGGAAATCTTCTTCTCAGGGCCTGTCATGCATGTTGTCACATCCTAGAACATCTTTCTGTTAACACTGTAGTTACCCTGGTTAGTTCTGCAGAAGTACGGCCCACCTTGTAGGAACATTTAATGTTCCTTAGCTGAGAAAAGGTGGAAAAAACTAGTTGCACTGCAAGTGCTCATAGATTACATGATTTAACTGTCTCATCATTGTAATATATCACTATATGTATACCTATCCAAGAGAAATCTTTAGATTTTAATTAATGATCTACCATTCAAAGAATTACAGTTTTTATAAGTTAATAAACAGTTTGCAAAAATTATTTTCAATGTTCCCTCAGGTTTGAGAGGTTATTATTATAACTGCACACAATACCACATGGAATTTGTACACTTCCAAATAAAGTTTCAATGCTCACAAAAAACTTGTAATTTCCATAGATGTCACTTACAACTAAGCGCTAACTTTGATTGATTACTCCAATTTTTCATAAAACAACTATTGCACAATCTTAATGAAAGCAGCTAGAACTCCAGACTACAAGACCTCAGATCACAGGAGCTGAAAATGGTCTCCTCCATACCCAAGTGCAAAAGCCCTCTCCCAGTATCCAAGCACTTAAAAGATCTATTCTCTGATTGGCCAAATAGTACAGAAGCCAATCAGCATCCTATTTCAGTTCATCTAACCCAGTAATCTCACCCTTTCTACCAATCCCAGTTCTGAAATCAATTTCCACAAAAATTAACACTAATGCATTCAAAAAACAATTAATGTAAAAATAACCTAATCTCTACCTACATGATGGGCTTAAGTAAACATAAAATTGCTAAAATACTGGAAACTGGCTATTTTACAATTATCAAATTCCCTCATGTCTGTGAATAACATCAACATTCCCATTCTCATTCACACTTAGTTAGCAATTTCTGCATCTATATAAATACTCCACAAGTCACCATTCGATGCATGCCAGAGGGTACCTTGTATTATTACTAGTCATTTCCTTTCCTGTTCCACTCTCAAATAGAGTGAGGGAAAAATGCCCATCTATATGCTTCCAAATGAAGGGGCTGTTTCAATAGTGGTACAAGTCCATTTTTGTTCATTTTAAGATACTGAGTCCCAAAGTTAAATGAGTGCTGAAAAATCTGCAGTTGAGATACAAGAAATATTCAAGCATATGGCTTCTTGCTAGAGATGAACCTTTCTTTTTGTTTGTTTGGATCATTAATGTCAGAAGCACTATAATCAGAAAAGTGGAGGTAACCGACTTGTACCACTATTGAAATAAGCCTTTCATATGAGCCCTAATTTCTTGTATCTTATCTTTGTGGTCCTAATGTGAAATGCATGTTGGCGGCAGTAGAATTGTTCAGCAGTCAGCATCAAATGTCAGTTCTCTAAATTTTCTGAATAGTATTTCTCAAAAAGAACATTACCTTGCCTCCAAAGATTTGCATGTGAGTTCCCAAAGCATCTCCATAACACTCACATGTTGTTTGGACCTACTGGTAACAAATCTAGCAGCCCGCCTCTGAATTTCTTCGATGTCTTCCTTTAGACTAAGCTTGTGCAGATCCCAAACACTCAAGTAGTACTCAAGAATAGCTCACACCAGTGCCGTCTCTCCTAAAATCCTCCCAATAAACTTCATCCCCTACTACAGTTCTCACATGCTTGTTCCATTTCATATCATTTTACAATGTTACACCCAGTCATTTAAATGACTTCACTGTGTCAAGCAGGACACTAGTAATACTGAATGTTACAGGTTTGCTCTCTCTCTCTCTCTCTCTCTCTCTCTCTCTCTCTCTCTCTCACACACACACACACACACACACACACACACACACACACACACACACACACACACACACACAGGGGGCTAGTGGAAAAGGAGAGAAGTAAAAAGACTGGGTGCATTGGTGGAATGAGGGCTGTGTAGTGCTGGAATGAGAACAGGGAAGGGACTGGATGGGTGAGAAAAATAACTAACGAAGGTTGAGGCCAGGAGGGTTACAGGAACATATGATATATTACAGGGAGAGGTGTTGAGGCCAGGAGGGTTACAGAAACGCAGGATATATTGCAGGGAAAGTTCCCACCTGCACAATTCAGAAAAGCTGGTGTTGGTGGGAAGGATCCATATGGCACAGGCTGTGAAGTACTCATTGATATGAAAGATGTTATGTTGTGCAGCGTGCTCAGTGACAGAGTGGTGCACTTGTTTCTTGGCCACAGTTTGTCAGTGGCCATTCATGTGGACAGACAGCTTGTTGGTTGTCATGCCCACATAGAATGCAGCACAGTGGTCGCAGTTTAGCTAGTAGATTACATGACTGGTTTCATAGGTAGCCCTGCCTTTGATGGGATAGATGATGTTTGTGACCGGCTTGAGTAGGTGGTGGTGGAAGGATGCATGG
Source organism: Schistocerca nitens (assembly GCF_023898315.1). Lineage (NCBI taxonomy): Eukaryota > Metazoa > Arthropoda > Insecta > Orthoptera > Acrididae > Schistocerca > Schistocerca nitens. The sequence continues at coordinate 497,246,457 of NC_064620.1, forward strand.
GACAGGTCTTGCATCTAGGCCTGTTACAGGGATATGAGTCATGAGGTAAGGGATAGGGAACAGGAGTTGTGTAGGGTGGATGAGTATATTGTGTAGGCTCTGTAGTCAGCAGAATACCACTATGGGAGGGTGGAAAGGCTAGTGGGCAGAACATTTCTCATTTCAGGGCACGATGAGAGGTAGTCAAAACCCTGGTGCAGAATGTAATTCAGTTGCTCTAGTCCTGAGTGGTACTGAGTTATGAGGGGAATGCTACTCTGTGGTCAGATGGTGAGACTTTGGGAGGTTGTGGGAGACTGGAAAGATAAGGCATGGGAGATTTGTTTTTGTACAGGTTTGGTATGATAATTATGGTCTGTGAAGGCCTTAGCAAGACTCTCGGTATATTTCAAGAGGGACCACTAATCAAACTCATGAGTGGTCCCTCTTGAAATATACCGAGAGTCTCACTAAGGCCTTCACAGACCATAATTATCCTCCCAAACTTGTACAAAAACAAATCTCCCATGCCTTATCTTTCCAATCTCCCACAACCTCCCAAAGTCTCACTGTCCAGCCACAGAGAAGCATTCCTCTTGTAACTCAGCCCCACCCACGACTGGAGCTATGGTATTATATCCTCCACCAGGGTTTTGATTACCTCTCATCACGCCCCTACATAACTGCTGCTCTCAATCCCTTACTTCATGGCTCATATCCCTGTAATAGACCTAGATGTAAGGCCTGTCCCATATGTCCTCCCACCACCACCTGCTCCAGTCTGGACACTAGCATCACCTATCCCATCAAAGGCAGGGCTACCTGTGAAACTAGTTATGTGATCTACAAGCTAAGCTGCAACCACTGTGCTGCATTCTATGTGGGCGTAACAACCAACAAGCTGCCTGTCCGTATGAATGGCCACTGACAAACTGTAGCCAAGAAACAAGTAGACCACCCTGTCACTGAGCACGCTGCACAACACAACATCCCTCATTTCAATGACAGCTTCACACCCTGTGCCGTATGGGTCCTTCACACCAACACCAGCTTTTCTGAATTGCACAGGTGAGAACTCTCCCTGCAATATATTATACATTCCCGTAACCCTCCTGGACTCAATCTTCGTTAGTGTTTTTTTTTTTTTTTCTCACCAATTCAGCCCCTTCCTTCTTCCCATTCCAGCACTACACAGCCCTCGTTCCACCAATGCACAGTAATCTATCCCACCCTTCTTTGTTGTTGTCGCTACTCTCGTCAATGGTAAAGTTATTTCAGAAAATTTCAAGCAGAGTAAGATTTACAATAAACTTTTTGCTTATCTTCTTTTCTCACACAGTTGGCTCCAATTCTTCATGTTAGGGGTCTGATTCTTGAAGCATAAATTTTGACATTTTAGGTTCTCATGTTCCAATTGATGTAAATAAATTTGAAGAATGCCTGAGCAAATTTTTTGTTTTCTCGATGTTTATTTGTGATACAGATAGCTGTATTGTAGGTGCAACCATGATGGATGGGTATCTGTACAGAGGCCAGACAAACCTGTGGTTCCTGAAGAAGGGCAGCAACCTTTTCAGTAGTTACAGGGAAACAGTCTGGATGACTGACTGATCTAGCCTTGTAACATTAATCAAAACTGTTTTGTTGTTCTGGTACTCTGAACAGCTGAAAGCAAGGGGATAATACAGGTGTGTTTTTTCTGAGAGCATGTAGCTTTAGTGTATGGTTACATGATGACAGTGTCCTCTTGGGTAAAATATTCCGGAGGTAAAATAGTCCCTTATTTGGATCTGCGGGCAAGGACTGCTCAGGAGGATGTCGTTATTAGGAGAAAGAAAACTGTCATTCTACATATCGGAGTGTGGAATGTCAGATCACTTAAGCAGTTAGGCAGGTTAGAAAATTTAGAAAGGGTCATGGATAGGTTAAAGATAGATATAGTGGGAGTTAGTGAAGTTTAGTGGCAGGAGCAACAAGACTTCTGGTCAGGTGAATACTGGGTTATAAATACAAAATCAAATAGGGGTAATGCAGGAGTAGGTTTAATAATGAATAAAAAATAGAAGTGCAGGTAAGCTACTATGAACAGTATAGTGAACACATTATTGTAGCCAAGATAGACATGAAGCCCACGCCTACCACAGTAGTACAAGTTTATATGCCAATTGGCTCCACAGATTGAAGAAATGTGTGATGAGATAAAAGAAATTATTCGGGTAGTGAAGGGAGACGAAAATTTAATACTCATGGGGGACTGGAATTCAATAGTAGGAAAAGAAAGAGTAGGAAAAGGAAGAGAAGGAAAAGTAGTAGGTGAATATGGAATGGGGGTAAGAAATGAAAGAGGAAGCCACCTGCTAGAATTTTGCACAGAGAATAACTTAATCATAGCTAACACTTGGTTTAAGAATCATGAAAGAAGGTTGTATATGTGGAAGAGGTCTGGAGACACTGGAAGGTTTCAGATAGATTTTATAATGGTAAGACAGAGATTTAGGAGCTGTGTTTTAAATTGTAAGACATTTCCAGGGGCAGATATGAACTCTGGCCACAATCTATTAGTTGCGAACTGTAGATTAAAACTGAACAAACTGCGAAAAGGTGGGAATTTAAGGAGATGGGACCTGGATAAATTGAAGGAACCAGAGGTTGTAGTGAGTTTCGGGAAGTGTATTAGGGAACAACTGACAAAAATGGAGGAAAGAAATACAGTAGAAGAAGAATGGGTAGCTTTGAGAGATGAAATAGTGAAGGCAGCAGAGTATCAAGTAGGTAAAAAGATGAGGGCTATAAGGAATCCTTGAGTAACAGAGGAGATATTGAATTTAATTGTTGAAAGGAGAAAATATAAAACTGCAGTAAATGAAGCAGGCAAAAAGGAATACAAACATCTCAAAAATGGGATCAACAGGAAGTGCAAAATGGCTAAGCAGGGATGGCTAGAGGACAAATGTAAGGATGTAGAAGCATGTATCACTAAGGGTAAGATAGATACTGCCTACAGGAAAATAAAAGAGTCATTTGGAGGATAGAGAACCACTTGTATGAATATCAAGAGCTCAGATAGAAAAACAGTTCTAAGCAAAGACAGGAAAACAGAAAGGTGGAAGTGGTATGTAGAGGGCCTATACAAGGGCAATGTACTTGAGGGCAATATTATGGAAATGGAAGAGGATGTAGATGAAGATGAAATGGGAGATATGATACTGCGTGAAGAATCTGACAGAGCATTAAAGCCCTAAGTCAAAACAAGGCCCCAGGAGTAGACAACATTCCATTAGAACTACTGATAGCCTTGGAGGAGCCAGCCCTGACAAAACTGTATCATCAGGTGAGCAAGATGTATGAAACAGGTGAAATACCCTCAGACTTCAAAAAGAATATAATAATCCCAATCTGAAAAAAGCAGGTGTTTACAGGTGTGAAAATTACTGAACTATCAGTTTAATAAGTCATGGTTGCAAAATACTAATACGAATTCTTTAAAGACAAAAGGAAAACTGACAGAAGCCGACCTAGGGGAAGATCAGTTTGGATTCTGTAGAAATGCTGGAACAGTTGACGTAATACAAATTATCTTAGAAGGTAGATTAAGGAAAGGCAAACCTACATTTCTAGCATTTGTAGACTTAGAGAAAGCTTTTGACAATGTTCACTGGAATGTTGTTGTTGTTGTTGTTGTTGTTGTGGTCTTCAGTCCTGAGACTGGTTTGATGCAGCTCTCCATGCTACTCTATCCTGTGCAAGCTTCTTCATCTCCCAGTACCTACTGCAGCCTACATCCTTCTGAATCTGCTTAGTGTATTCATCTCTTGGTCTTCCTCTACGATTTTTACCCTCCACACTGCCCTCCAATGCTAAATTTGTGATCCCTTGATGCCTCAAAACATGTCCTACCAACCGATCCCTTCTTCTAGTCAAGTTGTGCCACAAACTTCTCTTCTCCCCAATCCTATTCAATACCTCATTAGTTACGTGATCTACCCACCTTATCTTCAGCATTCTTCTGTAGCACCACATTTCGAAAGCTTCTATTCTCTTCTTGTCCAAACTAGTTATCGTCCATGTTTCACTTCCATACATGGCTACACTCCATACAAATACTTTCAGAAACGACTTCCTGACACTTAAATCTATACCCGATGTTAACAAATTTCTCTTCTTCAGAAACGATTTCCTTGCCATTGCCAGTCTACATTTTATATCCTCTCTACTTCGACCATCATCAGTTATTTTACTCCCTAAATAGCAAAACTCCTTTACTACTTTAAGTGTCTCATTTCCTAATCTAATTCCCTCAGCATCACCCGATTTAATTTGACTACATTCCATTATCCTCGTTTTGCTTTTGTTGATGTTCATCTTATATCCTCCTTTCAAGACACTGTCCAATCTGTTCAACTGCTCTTCCAAGTCCTTTGCTGTCTCTGACAGAATTACAATGTCATCAGCAAACCTCAAAGTTTTTACTTCTTCTCCATGAATTTTAATGCCTACTCCGAATTTTTCTTTTGTTTCCTTTACTACTTGCTCAATATACAGATTGAATAACATCAGGGAGAGGCTACAACCCTGTCTCACTCCTTTCCCAACCACTGCTTCCCTTTCATGCCCCTCAACTCTTATAACTGCCATCTGGTTTCTGTACAAATTGTAAATAGCCTTTCGCTCCCTGTATTTTACCCCTGCCACCTTCAGAATTTGAAAGAGAGTATTCCAGTTAACATTGTCAAAAGCTTTCTCTAAGTCTACAAATGCTAGAAATGTAGGTTTGCCTTTTCTTAATCTTTCTTCTAAGATAAGTTGTAAGGTTAGTATTGCCTCACGTGTTCCAACATTTCTACGGAATCCAAACTGATCTTCCCCGAGGTCCGCTTCTAACAGTTTTTCCATTCGTCTGTAAAGAATTCGCATTATTATTTTGCAGCTGTGACTTACTAAACTGATAGTTTGGTAATTTTCACATCTGTCAACACCTGCTTTCTTTGGGATTGGAATTATTATATTCTTCTTGAAGTCTGAGGGTATTTCGCCTGTCTCATACATCTTGCTCACCAGATGGTAGAGTTTTGTCATGACTGGCTCTCCCAAGGCCATCAGTAGTTCTAATGGAATGTTGTCTACTCCCGGGGCCTTGTTTCGACTCAGGTCTTTCAGTGCTCTGTCAAACTCTTCACGCAGTATCTTATCTCCCATTTCGTCTTCGTCTACATCCTCTTCCATTTCCATAATATTGTCCTCAAGTACATCGCCCTTGTATAAACCCTCTATATACTCCTTCCACCTTTCTGCTTTCCCTTCTTTGCTTAGAACTGGGTTGCCATCTGAGCTCTTGATATTCATACAAGTGGTTCTCTTCTCTCCAAAGGTCTCTTTAATTTTCCTGTAGGCAGTATCTATCTTACCCCTAGTGAGACAAGCCTCTATATCCTTACATTTGTCCTCTAGCCATCCCTGCTTAGCCATTTTGCACTTCCTGTCAATCTCATTTTTGAGACGTTTGTATTCCTTTTTGCCTGCTTCATTCACTGCATTTTTATATTTTTTCCTTTCATCAATTAAATTCAATATTTCTTCTGTTACCCAAGGATTTCTATTAGCCCTCGCCTTTTTACCTACTTGATCGTCTGCTGCCTTCGCTACTTCATCCCTCAGAGCTACCCATTCTTCTTCTACTGTATTTCTTTCCCCCATTCCTGTCAATTGTTCCCTTATGCTCTCCCTGAAACTCTCTACAACCTCTGGTTCTTTCAGTTTATCCAGGTCCCATCTCCTTAAACTCCCACCTTTTTGCATTTTCTTCAGTTTCAATCTGCAGTTCATAACCAATAGATTGTGGTCAGAATCCACATCTGCCCCTGGAAATGTCTTACAATTTAAAACCTGGTTCCTAAATCTCTGTCTTACCATTATATAATCTATCTGATACCTTTTAGTATCTCCAGGATTCTTCCAGGTATACAACCTTCTTTTATGATTCTTGAACCAAGTGTTAGCTATGATTAAGTTATGCTCTGTGCAAAATTCTACAAGGCGGCTTCCTCTTCCATTTCTTCCCCCCAATCCATATTCACCTACTATGTTTCCTTCTCTCCCTTTTCCTACTGACGAATTCCAGTCACCCATGACTATTAAATTTTCGTCTCCCTTCACTACCTGAATAATTTCTTTTATCTCGTCATACATTTCTTCAATTTCTTCATCATCTGCAGAGCTAGTTGGCATATAAACTTGTACTACTGTAGTAGGCATGGGCTTTGTGTCTATCTTGGCCACAATAATGCGTTCACTATGCTGCTTGTAGTAGCTAACCCACACTCCTATTTTTTATTCATTATGAAACCTACTCCTGCATTACCCCTATTTGATTTTGTATTTATAACCCTGTATTCACCTGACCAAAAGTCTTGTTCCTCCTGCCACCTAACTTCACTAATTCCCACTATATCTAACTTTAACCTATCCATTTCCCTTTTTAAATTTTCTAACCTACCTGCCCAATTAAGGGATCTGACATTCCACACTCCGATCTGTAGAACACCAGTTTTCTTTCTCCTGATAATGATGTCCCCTTGAGTAGTCCCCGCCCGGAGATCCGAATGGGGGACTATTTTACCTCCAGAATATTTTACCCAAGAGGACACCATCATCATTTAATCATACAGTAAAGCTGCATGTCCTCAGCAAAAATTACGGCTGTAGTTTCCCCTTGCTTTCAGCCGTTCGCAGTACCAGCACAGCAAGGCCGTTTTGGTTAATGTTACAAGGCCAGATCAGTCAATCATCCAGACTGTTGCCCCTGCAACTACTGAAAAGGCTGCTGCCCCTCTTCAGGAACCACATGTGTGTCTGGCCTCTCAACAGATACCCCTCCGTTGTGGTTGCACCTACGGTACGGCCATCTGTATCGCTGAGGCATGCAAGCCTCCCCACCGACGGCAAGGTCCATGGCTCATGGGGGGCGACTGGAATGCTCTCTTCCCTTTGTGCTTCCCTTTCATGCCCCTCGACTCTTATAAGTGCCATCTGCTCTCTTTCAAATTCTGAATGTGGCAGAGAATGAGAGGCTATTTATAATTTGTACAGAAACCAGATGGCAGTTACAAGAGTCAAGGGGCATAAAAGGGAAGCATTGGTTGGAAAGGGAGTGGACAGGGTTGTTATTCAATCTGTATATTGAGCAAGCAATAAAGGAAACAAAAGAAAAATTTGGAGTATGAATTAAAATCCATGGAGAAAAAATAAAAAGTTTTAGGTTTGCCGATGACATTGTAATTTTCTCAGAGACAGCAAAGGACCTGGAAGAGCAGTTGAACGGAATGGACAGTGTCTTGAAGGGAGGATATAAGATGAACATCAAAAAAGTAAATCATGGATAATGGAATCAGGTGATGCTGAGGGAATTAGACTAGGAAATGATAAACTTAAAGTAGTAATGAGTTTTGCTATTTGGGAAACAAAATAACTGATGATGGTCAAAGTAGAGAGGATATAAAATGTAGACTAGCAATAGCATGGAAAGCATTTCTGAAAAAGAGAAATTTGTTAACATCGAGATAGATTTAAGTGTCAGGAAGTCTTCTCTGAATGTATTTGTATGGAGTGCAGCCATGTATGGAAGTGAAACAAGGACGATAAATAACATTTGTAGACAACAAGAGAATAGAAGCTTTCGGAATGTGGTGCTACAGAAGAATGCTGAACATTAGATGGGTGGACCACATAACTAATAAGGAGGCACTGAACAGAATTGGGGAAAGAGGAATTTGTGGTACAACTTGACTAGAAGAAGGGATCGGTTAGTAGGACACATTCTGAGGCATCAAGGGATCACCAATTTAGTGTTGGAGGGCAGTGTGGAGGGTAAAAATCATAGAGGAAGACCAGGAGATGAATACACTAAGCAGATTCAGAAGGATGTTGGTTGCAGTAGTTACTTGGAGATGATGGTTGCATAGGATAGAGTAGCACAGAGAGCTACATCAAACCAGTCTCTGGACTGAAGACCACAACAACAACAACAACATATTTGTGTCACATTTTACTATATCATACTGTCTTTTGAATTTTCACATTAATAAAGCCAAAATTACATTGTTCTTCCAAAATACAAAAACATGTCTGACCACATCAGAAATAAACATAATAAATAGTACCAGTTGTGTAACTAATAATAGAAATTTTAAGTGTTCCAAATATTTCATAATTTCAAATGTTTCAAAAAACTAATTTTAACTGTACATTCAGAGCTAGTACATATTGATTGTAACAATGAAAGTAAAGTAATTCAATTTCATAGTTTTTAGCTTGAAATATAACATATTGTGTACAAAATTATATGAAATTCCAAAAATATTTCTGGCATCGACTACTTCTGTTGAGAAAAAGTAATGCTAGAGGAGGATGTCCGTTTATAATATCCCCCCACAAAATTTGGAAACAGTGTGTTTACAATATTTTGTGACCTACTACAAGGTTTGCCAAACAGTGTACAAAATGATGCCAAAAGATAGAATACAGATAAATAGAAATATCTGATACATGACATATTACAGAAGACATAAGGAAAATATCTAGAATACAAGTCATAATGTATGCATATATCAAGACATGGCATTCGGATTTTCAGATCTGGGGTACATTCTGTCACAATACAAATGATACAAAGTCAAAACTACAACATTACAGAATTAAACTATAGAAATAAGTGCAGATACAGTGTAAATTACTAGGATCACAAATTGCAGGTTTACATCTATAGAATCACACCTTCAGAATCTCCAATAGAGAAAAAAAATTCAGATCATAAGTGTATGACAAGCGAGCCAACTCAAAAAACTCACAACGGTGGGTACAGACCAGAAGAATATACTCAATCATGAGTAGGAATATAACACAAAATCAATCAGCCACATAAACCAAAGTATGCAAGGATATGTTGACTCATGAAAGGACAAAATAATGAAAAAATATTAAGGCCTAAGCTTATGATGTTGGGACCAACCCATGAATCCAAACCACACCAGGTGCAGACCAGAAGAAATGTTTCAAAACAACAAAATGAATAAAGTTCACAATCATATGTCAATAATTTCAATCATATGTAAAGAGTAGCCTCAATCAATAGTTGCACTCTGTCCCTGAGTACACACACACACACACACACACACACACACACACACACACACACACACACACACAGAGTCACGATGACCAGAGTTAAGCATGAGTTTACCACAACTTAAGTTCCAATGAGATACAATATTGCAGTACTCAGGGTACATACAAGTAATCAGAGTCATAAATAGCTTTGAATGATGACATAATTGAATAGCTTGAGGACCAAAATCGGTATGTGAAATCAGAAATGTATTCATCTTCTTATACTGTGCAAATTAGTAAATGTCTTCCACGCTGTTTGCCAATTGTTCATAAAAACTAACCTACATATATAGAGGGCTATAAGATTCATTTACAACTGATAAAAAAAACAGATACTGATTTTAGGTTACATAATATATTGGGAAGTTAATCCCCCTAATGAAAAAACATACATGTATGTGGAATAACACTGTCCATGGCAGTAACTGTTTTTCTAAACAAATAGTTTTATGAATTCTGCATACAGGGTAATTTCTTGGCTACAAATTTACAAATCTCAGCCACAATACTGATGTAGTTCACAGATGCTTGAGTTCATTACCCAGCATCTATAATCTCTTGTAAGTCAACTGGACCAGCAAGGGTACAGCCATACACCAGTCTGGGAATGGGTCCACCCATATGTTTCAGTTTTCTCCCTAGATTTCTCATCACATGCTCCAACAGATAGGTTACTTTCTATCTAGCATTCACATCAAATCCTGCAACATTGTGATATGTACTAAGAATGCTGTTCAGTACCTACCTCACATCACATGGCATATGCTCTGCCTATATGTACCAGTATATTAAAAAAAAAAAAAAAAGTTTACAGAGTTTATGTCACAATGGATTAAAAAGTGTTCACATATTATACTTTAATAAACAGAGCTAAACACAATGAAAAGATGAACTATACACAGATGTACTAAGATATTGTCTGTAATTTTCATAATACAAGATATGAAAGTTTATTACCAGATATTTAATGGCACTTATTTCAAAATTGTAAAAGCACCTACTCATTTAGTATCATAGCACATATGTATCAAATTCTAAAGCACAAATTTATTACAAAACATAATAATATAGTTGTATGAATCTGAAAATATAGTATGGCATAGATTCAAACTCGGTCAATAGATAAGACATAAGTTTAGAAATCACATCATCTTACATACTTCATTCCTGACAAACAAAACAGAATTATATAGTTGTATGAACATGCAAACATAGTGTTATATTTTCTCCCAGACTAGGTATCGTTACACATTCATGTTCAAAGGTCTTGTCTTCTATACTAAAAGTTAACAGTTCTTGAGATTTTAACAATTTGCTTTGCTTACCAGGAGCTCCTCTTATCTTTACACCTACAATAGACATTTCCACAAAATTGAACACAAAGAATAGATTCCATGGCACAACTAACATACTAGTGGCAGAAGGCTGACCACATCTAACTTATTCCAGGATGCACATTTACTATGTTATCATCAATCTGGTCCCAAAAAAACTTCAAAAAGTTTTCACCTTTACTCTCTAGGCTCACAGATAACTCATCATCACTGTTTGGATCATTACTTTACATGACATTAATGAAAAACTGTTTTGTCTGGACTGGTATTCCATGACTCTCACTTATATCACTTACCTTACCTATATTGTCAGCATCATTCACAAATAACTCTGAAACTTCATTATTCTTAAACTCCACAAATAACTGATACTCATCATCATCCTATTCTCCAAAATTACTTCATCAAAAACATCACTAACAATACAAGTCTCATCTCCACTAAAGTCACTTGCCTCATCTACATTCATTTGCAATAAGCCACCAGTCTCAGACTTACCAATCTCAGTTACTTCACAGCTCACATTCACATCTACATCAAAAATATCACCTAGTTCAGATCCAATTCAGTCAGCACCTGATTTGCATACATCAATAACACTGTTTTCTGACCAAGAGGAGAAGTCATTAGTACATACTACAACAAAATTCTCACTACTCTCACATTCTGTTTTGTGATTACCACCTACATCACCATAATTAAACATAGTATCCCAAAAGTTGTGATCAAAACATAAATGAGAAATCTGATATTCCTTCTGTTGAATTTCAGATACACATGCCACATCATTGACACTGTTATTCATGTCTAATTGCAAGTGTAGCTTGGGGGTCATGTGCTTGTTGTGTTTCCTCACCCCAAAACTGTGGACCTTCATTGAGGAGAACTGCCATTTCCAAAGTAGTTACTTCTATGATTATCCCATTATTCAAATCCTGCTGATGCTCAAAATTTCTCTCTCTAATGACGTTTTGAATATAATAGAGGGAAACATTCCATGTGGGAAAAATATATCTAAAAACAAAGATGATGTAACTTACCAAACGAAAGCATTGGTATGTTGATAGACACACAAATAAACACAAACACACACACAAAATTCAAGCTTTCGCAACCAACGGTTGCTTCATCAGGAAAGAGGGAAGGAGAGGGAAAGACGAAAGGATGTGGGTTTTAAGGGAGAGGGTAAGGAGTTTGTTGTGACTCGCCGATCATTCAAAGTGCCGCCGCGCAATAACGCGCGTCCTCTACGTGTGGCGCTGTCTGCCAGCCATGCAGCAGCTGCGCCACCTAAGCGGCCAGCCGAGCAGCGGCCGCTAGACTGGGACTCAGTGCTCATTCGAATGCTAACGTATACACATGTCATACTTGTCAACTTACTCTGTGACTTATATGTGTTGTGTCGTTCTGAAAAATATTTGTTAAACTTGACGTTATAACAGAGTCATTCCAACCCCGGGAGCGGAAAGACTTACTTTAGGGGGAAAAAAGGACAGGTATACACTCGCACAGACACACATATCCATCCGCACATATACAGACACAAGCAAAATGTCTGCTTGTGTCTGTACATGTGCGGATGGATATGTGTGTGTGTGTGAGTGTATACCTGTCCTTTTCTCCCCCTTAGGTAAGTCTTTCCACTCCCGGGACTGGAATGACTCCTTACCCTCTCCCTTAAAACCCACATCCTTTCGTCTTTCCCTCCCCTTCCCTCTTTCCTGATGAAGCAACCATTGGTTGTGAAAGCTTGAATTTTGTGTGTGTGTTTGTGTTTATTTGTGTGTCTATCAACATACCAATGCTTTCTTTTGGTAAGTTACATCATCTTTGTTTTTAGATATAATGACACTTTGATCTTCATATAAGTTACCATTATCTCTGTTTCTTCAATTACTCCCAATGTGATTTCTATTACTCCAATTATGATGGTACATACTTCTTTCTACTGCCCTATCCAGCTTTTTGTAATATTGTTACATTCCATCTTGGATTTTCCTTGGTTTCCAACATATGAAATACTAGTGGTTGTCTTAAACTAAAAATATTACCAGTACCTAAATTTTAACCAAAATGCTGTTTACTCAGCTATTTGATAATAAAGTATTTAGTTATAATTCTTCACTGACATTTACACAAAACATATTAGCATGACCAGTAGTTATTTATCATGGAAAGTCTTAAATTCTGTATTTTATGTGATTTTGTGTACCCATTTCAAGAGTTACTGTAGATACGGCATTAAACTGAAATTCATACTGGCACTAACTATTGCAATTACAAAAGGCTGTACAAAGTTTCATAGCAGTTAGGTTGCTAGAAAGGTGTTTAATAATTCATAGGGATGTATGTAGTATTTCCTCGCTTTAAAGTACATACACACAGTTTGACTTGATATACTGACTGGCTTGTATGTAATATCCATTTCTCCCAGCTTGCAAAAGCTTTCTCTAGAGCCATGAGTCATTGCCATGGACAAGAAAGCATCTGACAGGTTGCCCACTAGAGGTGTATTTGCTACAGCTCTCATGTTTATGAGATTTGTCCAAGCTATGCAGTTAAGATGTTGAATGGCAGGGTCCCCCCTAAATAGGTCAGGTGTGCACTACACATCAGAGGCTGCTGCGCAGGTAGCAGACTGTGTGTAGGGTGCATGCAAGGGTATTTTTAGTTTTGGCAACTCTCCATCCAATCCAGGTAATGATAGCTGTAGGAGATCCTGAAGTATCAGTGTAAGATTGAAAAAAATGCCTCCCACAGGTGACAGTATTAAAATCAATTGGTAAACAGCCAAAGCATTCGAGGTACAGAAAGCTGACTGAAGCCTGATATTGATAGCAGTGAGATTTTTGGGGAAAATTTAAGTGTATATTGGAAGGATAGGCAAATGGGAAATGGAGGTGGTGTATTTGTCATAGTAGACAAGATACTGAAATCCACAGATGTAGAAATTGAAACTGTGTGTGAGATTGTTTGGGCAAGACTCACTATCAGGGATGGGCATAAAATGATAACTGCATCCTTCTATCACCCACCAGACTCATCTTCTGATGTAATCAAAAATATTAGATATCTCAGTTCACTTGTATGTAAGTATCCCAATCATGCTGTAATCATTGGTGGAGACTTTAATGACCCAACAATTAATTGGGAAAATTAGTTTTGTTAGTGATGGGCATGATAAGACATCATGTGAAACTTTGCTAAATGCCTTCTCGTAACACAACCTAGAACAGATAGTTAGGAACCCCATTTATGATGGAAATATATTGGCTCTAATGATAACAAATAGATCTGACATATTTGAGGATGTCCACATTGAAACTGGTATTAGTTAGAATGACGCGGTTGGGGCAACAATGATTACCAAAGTACATAGGACAACTACAACAAGCAGAGCGATATATATGTTCAGTGAATTAGGTAAAAAGTCCGTAATGTCATACCTCAATGAGGAACTTGAAACTTTCAGCACAGGTCAGGAGCATGTAGACAAACTCTGGATCAGGTTTAAAAGAATAGTTGACCAAGCACTGGATAGATGATGTGCCCAATAGAGCAGTTCATAATGGGAGGGAGCCTCCATGGTCTACAGTCATTGTAAAGAAACTTCTAAAGAAACAGAGATTACTGCCTAATAGGTGTAAAACAAAGTGTAGGGCTATAGGTAGAGAGAAGCTGAATGAAATGCATTTGGCTGTCAAGAGTGCAATGTGTGATTCCTTCAATGACTAACATAGGAGAATATTGTCAAATGACATTTCACAAAACCCAAAGAAATTCTGGTCATATGTAAAGGCTATTAGTGGCACCAAAATTAGTGTCCAGACCCTAGTGAATGGGACAGGAACTGAAATTGAGGGTGGCAAAGCAAAAGATGAAATGCTTAATTCTGTTTTCAAATGTTCCTTTACAAAGGAAAACACAGGAGAATTGCTCCAATTTAATCCTTGTACCACTGAAAAGATGAATGAAATAAGTATTAGTGTCATTGGTGTTGAGAAACAGCTGAAATCATTAAAACTGAACAAAGCTCCAGACCCTGATGGAATCTCTATCACATTCTACACTGAATTTATGAATGAGTTAGCACCTCTTCTAATTGTAATCTATAACAGATGCCTTGAGCAAAAAACTGTGCCCAGTTCTTGGAAGAAGCCGTAGATCACATCCGTCTACATGAAGGGTAGTAAAAGTGGTCCACAAAACTACCATCCAGTATCCTTGACATCAATTTGTTTTAGAATCTTAGAACATATTCTAAGGTCAAACATAATACTGTATCTTGAACAGAATGACCTCCTCAATGCAACCAGCATGGATTTCGACCACATCAGTCATGTGAAACCCAGCTCATACTTTTCTTTCATGACGTACTGGAAGCTTTGCATCTAGGTGACCAGGTAGATGCAATGTTTCTCGATTTCTGGAAAGCATTTGACTCAGTACCACACCTATGCTTATTGTCAAAAGTATGATCATATGGGGGCATCAAGTGAAATTTGTTACTGGACTGAGGACTTTTTGGTAGGTGGGACAGATCATGTTATCTTGGATGGAGAGTTATCGTCAGATGTAGAAGTAATTTATGGTGTTGCCCAGGGAAGTGTTCTGGAACCCTTTCTGTTCAGGTTGTATATTAATGACCTTGCAGTCAATATTAATAGTAAAATCAGAATTTTTGCAAATATTCTGTTATCTATTATGAAGTACTATCTGAGAGAAGCTGCATAAATATTCAGCCAGATCTTGATAAGATTTTAATGTGATGCATAGACTGGAAACTTGCTCTAAATATTCAGGAATGTAAAATTTTGAACTTCACAAAATGAAAAAACTTAGTATCCTATGACTATAGTATCAATGAGTCACTGTTGGAATTGGCCAACTCACACAAACAGCCGGGTGGAACACTTTTGAGGAAGATGAAATGGAATGATCACATAGGTTGTCATGGATAAAGCAGGTGATAGACTTCAGTTTCTTGGTAAAATACTGGGGAAGTGCAATCAGTCTACTAAAGAGATTGCTTACAAATCACTTGTGTGACCCATCCTAGAATATTGCTCAAGTGTGTGGTACCCATACCAGATAGGACTAACAGGGGATAGTGGGCCTATACAGAGAAGGGCAGCACAAATGGTCACAAGTTTGTTTAATCATTGGGAGAGTGTCACAGAGATGCTGAAGGAACTAAAGTGGTAAATTTGACAACAGACTTAAACTATCCTGAGAAAGTTTATTAAAAAGTTTCAAGAACGAGCTTTAAATGATTACTCTAGGGACATACGGCAACCTCCTACATATTGCTCACCCAGGGGTTGTGAGAATAAGATTATAATAATTACTGCACACACAGAGGCATTCAAACAATGATTCTTCCCAAGCATTAATGGAACAGGAAGAAACCCTAATAAATGGTACAGTGGGACATACCCTGTACCGTGCACTTCATGGTGGTATGCAGAGTACAGATGTAGATAAGTGATAGATTATTTAAAAAGTGTCTCAAGCAATGGCTTATCCAAAAATGTCATATAACTTTGATTTAACATGAATAATAATGTAAGAAACAATTGCATAATAGAACCAAGTATAGTAATTGTAGCATTTCATAAAACATTTCTAATTTGTAATTGCAAAAAGTTTATACATTTTTAACAATGTCATGAATGAACACTTGTGTGTTACGAGCAGATAATAAATTAATGTACTTTGCAGAAAGCAAATATCGAATATATTCATGTGAATTATTAAAGATATTTCTAGCAACTAGTTATGAAACTTTGTATAGACTTTTCTAATGACAGTAGTTAGTGACAGTATGTATTTCATCTTAATATTGCATCTAACTCCTGAAATAGGTACACAAAATCACCTAAATTACAGAATGTAAGATTTTCCATGATAAATAACACTCTGACATGTTGATAAGTTTTATGTAAAAATCAGTGATGCTTCAACTAGGGTTTGGCCTTTGTAGGTTCATCCATCCTTAGAGATGGTTTTTTATTCCAGGTGTGGTATAGCAATGTACATTCACTCATTTAAGACTTCCTGTGTGGATGCTGTTTGGAGATGTGATTGAGAAATCTGTTCTCATACTATGCATGGGACAGCTGGCATACCACAGTGTGAGCATTGTAATTTAGCAGAATAGGACAACATTTAACGAAAATTACGATTCTGATGATAACAAAGTATCTGATACTAGGAGATAACATTTACGCAAACTTATGTAAAAAAATTCGTATGTAGAAAAGGAGTAGTAATTATGATAAACTCTCCATCCAAACAGGCCACAAAGGCTGAAGGGTACTGACCGGTCACCGTGTCATCCTCAGCCCACGGGCATCACTGGACGCGGATATGGAGGGGCATGTGGTCAGCACACCACTCTCCTGGCCGTATGTCAGTTTATGAGACTGGAGCCACTACTTCTCAATCAAGTAGCTCCTCAGTTTGCATCACAAGGGCTCAGTGCACCCCGCTTGCCAACAGTACTCGGAAAACTGGATGGTCATCCATCCAAGTGCTAGCTCAGCCCGACAGTGCTTAACTTTGGTGATCTGGTGGGAATCAGTGTTACCACTGTAGCAAGCCTGTTGGCAAGGCTATCTGTAAACTCATAAGATTCATGTTACAAACAAAAACCAACCTGTATTTATAAAATTATTAACAAAAATATTTAAGACAATGTTATGCATACACATTTCATGTAATTTCATCATGAGAACTGTAATATTTCGACATGCTAACTGATTCAGAAATACTGTAATAAAATTTTGTAAAAGCAATGAAATCTTAACTCTAAATTCAAGTAAGTGTGATTGGAAGCTGTATAAGAATCAACTACAATAGTCATGATATGGTCAGTATTATGTCATCTTTTAAACTCTAAACCTGTGTCAGTTTGTAATGCAATAACAAGTTTTAAAGTATTTAGACTGTTTCAGCTACTTCATTTATTTCATTATCTCATCATAGACAGCCTGACGTATGTTAAAAGGACCCAGATGTTTTTCCAGGTGGAGGAACTGCAACAAAGATGGGTTACATGCCTCAGTTAACATTTTCTATTATCAACAAGATAAGTAGTTCAATTGTAGCTATGGAAGCTGATTATATTTTAGCAAGTATCAAAACACTAAATCATACACCTGTCTGTGATTTAACCATTTTCTGTTCCAGTGTACCGTTTCTAGTGACTCACAATGCTCCCACAACCATTTCAGTTTAAGTCTGGTAACTTTAAAGTTCCTGAGGTATAAAAACTTAATTAAAATTGGAATTTTTCCCTTCATGATACATTGGTATGAGATAATATACATATCACTGAAGAAATGAGGCATCTAGTATCAAAACCAGCCAAATGACTTAAGGCATGTTTTTCAGTATGGATGAAAAACCTTCAGATACAGAACAATGATGGTCACAAATGTTTTTGTTTCATACACTCCTGGAAATGGAAAAAAGAACACATTGACACCGGTATGTCAGACCCACCATACTTGCTCCGGACACTGCGAGAGGGCTGTACAAGCAATGATCACACGCACGGCACAGTGGACACACCAGGAACCACGGTGTTGGCCGTCGAATGGCGCTAGCTGCGCAGCATTTGTGCACCGCCGCCGTCAGTGTCAGCCAGTTTGCCGTGGCATACGGAGCTCCATCGCAGTCTTTAACACTGGTAGCATGCCGCGACAGTGTGGACGTGAACCGTATGTGCAGTTGACGGACTTTGAGCGAGGGCGTATAGTGGGCATGCGGGAGGCCGGGTGGACGTACCGCCGAATTGCTCAACACGTGGGGCATGAGGTCTCCACAGTACATCGATGTTGTCGCCAGTGGTCGGCGGAAGGTGCACGTGCCCGTCGACCTGGGACCGGACCGCCGCGACGCACGGATGCACGCCAAGACCGTAGGATCCTACGCAGTGCCGTAGAGGACCGCACTGCCACTTCCCAGCAAATTAGGGACACTGTTGCTCCTGAGGTATCGGCGAGGACCATTCGCAACCGTCTCCATGAAGCTGGGCTACGGTCCCGCACACCGTTAGGCCGTCTTCCGCTCACGCCCCAACATCGTGCAGCCCGCCTCCAGTGGTGTCGCGACAGGCGTGAATGGAGGGACGAATGGAGACGTGTCGTCTTCAGCGATGAGAGTCGCTTCTGCCTTGGTGCCAATGATGGTCGTATGCGTGTTTGGCGCCGTGCAGGTGAGCGCCACAATCAGGACTGCATACGACCGAGGCACACAGGGCCAACACCCGGCATCATGGTGTGGGGAGCGATCTCCTACACTGGCCGTACACCACTGGTGATCGTCGAGGGGACACTGAATAGTGCACGGTACATCCAAACCGTCATCGAACCCATCGTTCTACCATTCCTAGACCGGCAAGGGAACTTGCTGTTCCAACAGGACAATGCACGTCCGCATGTATCCCGGGCCACCCAACGTGCTCTAGAAGGTGTAAGTCAATTACCCTGGCCAGCAAGATCTCCGGATCTGTCCCACATTGAGCATGTTTGGGACTGGATGAAGCGTCATCTCACGCGGTCTGCACGTCCAGCACGAACGCTGGTCCAACTGAGGCGCCAGGTGGAAATGGCATGGCAAGCCGTTCCACACGACTACATCCAGCATCTCTACGATCGTCTCCATGGGAGAATAGCAGCCTGCATTGCTGCGAAAGGTGGATATACACTGTACTAGTGCCGACATTGTGCATGCTCTGTTGCCTGTGTCTATGTGCCTGTGGTTCTGTCAGTGTGATCATGTGATGTATCTGACCCCAGGAATGTGTCAATAAAGTTTCCCCTTCCTGGGACAATGAATTCACGCTGTTCTTATTTCAATTTCCAGGAGTGTAGTTACATCCTTAATTGTTTAATATTTAAGTTCTATTGTTTTGTGGAATCTGATTCACAATGAACCCTTTTTTGTTCATTTAAGTTTTGACTTGGCCACTCTTATTGCAATTTTATATAATTTTACCCTCTTTTTATAACAATAAGCTCTTTTAACTTTCAAAATCTTGTGAAAAAAGCAGTTAAATGAGAACAAAATGACACTGTAATTACTTTTATTTATGACAATAAAAAGTATTTCAACATAAATTCAATAACAGCATATCAAGAAGAACATCAGTAAACTGAGAAGATTACAAAATAGGATTTCTCTCATTAAAAGATTATAGTTCACTAAGATGTTGAACACAATAATGAGAAAATGATCTGCTAATAATCAAGCATGTTAACAGATCCATTATTATGATAGACACCATTCACATCCTCTGAGTAATATTGTTGTTTTAAGTCTCCAATTTTCTCTCTTTTAGATTACAATATCAGGCATTTCACATGAACCGTTGATGCAATATACACATTATACTACACAATAATGATAAAATATAAGGACATAGGAAATAGCATTGCTTTCACACTAATTACAGTACGAAATCTGAGAATTAATTAGTGCAAAAGATTGGAGTTGCCATCATGGCTCTGAGCACTATGGGACTTAACATCCGAGCTCATCACTTGTAGTTGCCATCATACAAATGAAATATTATAACTTCAAAGGATAAGCAATAGAAGGAATTGTTTTGCCTACAGATATGCCACATTGTTGTGTAATATGATAAAATAAGATTCCATACAAAAATGCTGCAACATGAAGACTACTGTTTATTCCTTGACATGGTAAGTTATGAATTCACTACCTGCGAAACCTGGCCCATTCTGTAATGTGACCAAGTATTCAGTGCTATGTAATGTGAAGACAATGCTGATTTTGAAGCATATTCTTGTCTCACCTGATAGTGATATGCTTCTACTTTTATATTGATAACTTGAGCTCAGTTTTTGTAAATATCATGACATGGGCAGTTTTGATACTAGACACCTCAAATGTAGGTAGACACCTTATTCTTAAATACTCAAAATGGAGCTTTTAACAACAAAAGCCACATGTGGTCTATACTACCGTAAATATTTTTGACAGTTGTTCTTCATTTCAAGTTATGTTTTGGGTAATAATATTGAGTTTTCATGCTATCAGGTATTGCGGTGGAGTGAATGATGAGCATACATGCAGAATAAATTTTAAAATTGTAAGTTATTACCATAGGCACCTCCTCTATGTGGTGAGTAGCAATATATTCTTTCCATTTTATTGCTATTCCTTCATGGAGTTTCCATTGTTTGAAGTTGTTATCACACAAAAGTATAAGTGTGCATATGATGTTGTGCAGTCATGTAGTGGATCAAGTGAAATGTATGAAATGCATTATGGAAAAACAGCTATTATTTATATGAAAGAAGTGATATTTTTAATTTAATCCTTGACACTTGTGAAGGTTGAGCCATGTCACGGCTCAGCATTTTTGATTTACCAGAGAGATTATTTCACTTGTTTTCGCAGCAGCGATAGGGGGCGTGATCGTTGAGCGCTGTTGGCGCTGGTGCGCGAAGCAACAGTTTTGGGAGGATGGCTCGGTCGGTATATGGCAACAGGACAGAAGCGGCGGAGAGTCAACTGGTACCTGCCGATTAAGCACTGCGATGAGTGTGGCTGTTTGCAAGCATGTGGGGAGGACGGAATGCTTGCTTGCTTAGCATGGTTCTCCATGACCAGTTGTTGTTTGTTGGGCCTAGCACTCGAGTGTAACAGGAAACTGCATTGGTGTGGTTCTCGTCACCTGGCTAAGGCCGAAATTTTCATATACTTTTGTTATATTTCATGATCATTACTAAATTATGGGGTTGGTACTTGTAGCCAACATTTTATGATTTGAAATACTTCAGAGAATATCATCATGTGCCAGGCATCTACTGTGAATAATTCTTAATTTGTTTCATAGTGTATGGCACGGTATCCACTATCATCGATCATTTTATGAAAGTTCTGTCCAGATTATTATTACACTAGACTTTGTTAAAATTGGTGCGTTTAAATTGCAAATTTCCTAATTCTACTAATATTGCTTGGGATAAACCCATCTATTTCTTGATACTACCATATTTGTGTATTAAGTTGTGTTTCTTCTTGAGACTGACTGAATTGATTGTGGTGAAAATTTGCTAGATAACACAACCATCGTGAGATTGAAAACTTGGCAGTGTTTACTCATGTCACCAGTCGTTAATGTTATTTCTGTCTTGTAGCTTACTTAACTGATATAAAATAATTTAGAAATTTTGTGTATTTGTCACAAAAGGTGAACTGATGTCACATGACACTGACATTTGTGTAGCGTTTACGTAAGCTTAAGTGAAATCAGGAGGTAAAAAAAATAAAAATAAAAAATAAAAAAACTGATTATCATTGCCACTCTTTTTTTTAGCATGCTGTAGGGAATTTGTTGCACTCTTGCCAAATTGGATCAAAAGTTCAATATTTTTCTGGTGTAATTGTTAATATTTGTACATGTTGCACTATTGTGTGATATAATATACCTTTTACTAACAGTACCTTTATGTAATGTTTCAGAGTGGGGCTGCATGTTCTTCTACAGAATATTTTTTTTTAATTTTTATTGCTGAAATTTCCTTTTAAACTGTTAATTGTATTAACTTGGATGTATAACCAATTATTTTTAAATAACAAATTTGTGTCAATAAGGCTTGGACCAAATAAATGTGCCTACACGTTCCCCATCCTGGCTCTGCTACCGTCTGTACATTACAAAGGTATTATTTGTTATACTTTGTCTGTCACTTTTAAAAAAATATTTTCATGCAATATGCATCTTCATTAAATGCTTACAACTGGTCAAGTAGGTGAAGTATATAGTTAACATGAGAGCATATACAATGTTCATTGGCCATACGGGGTATGTCCAGAAAGTAATGCATTTATCTTCTTCTTCTTCTTCTTCTTCTTCTTTTTTTCAGGGTGGTGAGACCAGTTACCAGTTGGGGAAGGTGGAGGGGACCCTCAGCTTTCCAGCTCTTTGACGTTTAGGACAACTTCTTCCATGAATGTCTACATAGTGGTTGTGTAGAACTTATGATAGAGAAAACTTTAGAGCCACACTATGCCATAAATTTTTGTGTGGAACTCTACATCATACTGCTAAAATCTCTTGGAATGCTTAAAGAAGCCTTTTGGAATGATTACCTTTCCAGACTGCAGTCGAACAGGTGGCACAAGACGTTTAGAGAAGGTTGGGAGGAGGTCGCCAACAAAGCCCGTGCAGGGCTCCCATCAACATCACGAACAGATGACCATGTGGCACATGTGTGCCTGTTACTGGATTCAGACAATCAAATGAATGTACACCTAATGCCAGAATTATTGGGCTTGTAGAAAACAGTTGTTCATGAGATTCTACAGGAAGATTTGGCCATGTGGAAGATTTGCATAAATCTTGTGCCCTAATTTTTGATCAATATGCTCAAACAACACTGAGTGGAAGTGTATGAAAAACTCAAGGAATTCTGTGAAGACGATCCAAATTTTGTGGACAGAGTGATCACTGGGGATGAGTCTTGGATCTTTCAGTACAAACCAGAGTCAAAGATCCAGAGAGAGGAATGGTACACAAACTTATCATCACATCAGAAGAAGGCTTGCATGAGCAAGTGCCGGGTGAAGTTCTTGCTCTTTTTTCTTTTTCTTTTTCTTTTTTCTTTTTTTTTTTTTTCTTTCTTTTTTTGTGCAAAGGAGATAGTGCTGAGTTCCTACACCCTGGCCAGACCATCAATGCTCAATTTGATGACAAGTCTGTGCCCCAGAGACTGAATCACAGGATTGCCTGTGCCTCAAAGGAGTTCCACACTTTGTGGAAACTGCGCCACAACAACATGCCAGCTCACACCGCCTTTGTTGTCATTGCCTACCTTACCTGTGACTATTGAGACAGTGGTACCACAGACACCCTACAGTCCAACCTCATCCTGATGTCCTTTTTTTGTTTCCTCAGATAAAAAGAGATCTCAGGTGAAAGTATCTCAAATTGTTGGACTATAAGCAAGCTAATTTGACTGTTTCCTGAAGAGCATCATGACTGGAGAGTTCCAGAAAGTTTATGATGCATAGAAATCATACTGACAAAAATGTACTGATGCCGAACGGTTGCACTTCAAAGAATTTCGAGTTGTTGAACCTTTCTAAGCTATATTTAAAAAAAAAAAAAAAAGAGTGACGCATTACTTTCTGGATGAAAGAAAAGGAAAGAAAAGCACATTCCTGCAGTCTTGTATCAGAAGATTGACTGCATGGACTGAATCAAGGGAGTTTCAGGATCTAATTCTCATAGAGTAAGGTTGTTTCTCCAGTGACTGAAAATTTCAGTAACATGTTTGATAATGTTTTTTTTTTTTTTTTGAAGAATGTCGAATAGTATGAAGTGGACACAATTATTAAAATCTGATTTTTGATAAGAAGTAAGGAACTGTGTAATAGTTTGGTAAGCAAAACTAATTATTTAATACTACATGAACATTTGTCTGCTAGTAAACAGATTGGTTTCTAATTATAAGGTCATTGGTTTAACAAGTGCACTGACTGTTGGTGAGTATTTTGTGTGAATGAACTGATTTGTAATGGAATAAATGAAGAGTAGCTTTTGCACCATGGACTGCACATTGGGAATGAGTACAAGTTGTTTAGTGTGGTTGAGATGGCAGCTTTTTATTATTTTTCTATTTTAAAATTTAGGAAATTTTTTTCCTAAAAGCTGACCTTATTTGGTTAAAGAACCTGGACCTAATGCGTAGAACGACAGATAGGTTGGCAGTCAACACAATGCAGTCTAATGACACATCCCATGCAATAAATTTTTAGCAGATTTTCTTGGCTGTTACATTGTTTCTCACGCTGTAGCAGGCAGTGAATTTGTGGAAATTACTGAGGCAAGCTAGCAATAAGGTAGAAGATACTGCCCTACCTCACAGGGGCCTGAGAGTGCCCCTCTTTCCTCCTGTTCATCTACTGTTGGAGAGTCTGTTAGCACTTGGATGACAGAATCTCCTTATCCTAGGAGATAATTGGTCCTTACACCATTGGCCATTTGAACAAATGCAGTGTTCAGTACTTTCGGTTGAGATATACATTAATGAAAGACAAATAAATTACAGAGACTGAATGTTTATACTGTATTAATAATAAAGTTATGGAACTTAAATTCAGTCAACTAAATTAGACAAATAAATGTGAAGAAAAAGCTGCTTTCCCCTAAATATACTAAATAGCTGCTGCTTATCTTCTATTGATAACTTAATATTTACTTGATTATAATGGCGCTTTTCAGTGAAAATATTTCCCTACATCTGTAAATACTGAGCCCTCTTAACAGTGTGTTACTACTTTACATTTGGCTTTACAATGAATACTGCTATTTTAGGAAGACAACAGAACTTTTCATTCATGGAATTAGGATATTAATTTTATTCATTGAAAGAGTGGCTAATGAGGTTTTTTTTTAATTTTCTTTTGAATTGATAGCAATCGACACATGTGTGACATTGTGATGTGATCTGTTCAATGTGAGCATCCATGCCCTGCCAAGTACAGTGCCGGCATGCTAACTATTTAGGCGGACAATTCCCCAGTGTCCTTGGAGGAGCAATCGCAACACACAGTTTTGCAACATTTTGGAAGAAGTACACATGATTGCCCACAGTCATTTTGAACTAGAATGACACCCTGTTGAACTGAAAGGTTATGACGATGTGCAAAATATTGGCACACAATTGAGTTCTGGATACTGTTCAATGAACGAGGCCAAGATGTGCAAATGTAATGCAACAAAATCTTGAGATGGGGTCTGCTTCTGTGGCCTGTGTAATTTTTCTGTAGTGCAAGGGAAAAGTTTCTGGTAATCCAGAATCCTGTGCATATATTTGGCAACAAGATGTGACAGATGCACAATAGTGAGAGCTTCTTTTTCAATTTGTTAATAATTGCACTGAGTTTGACTTAACAACTTTGAGGTAAAAGCAATAGGTCTCTCTTGTGCACCAACTCTGTGTGAAAGCACAGCACCAATTTCGTAGAAAGAAGCGTTGACTTGTGAAACTATGGGCTCAGCAGGGTCCAAATGCACTAAACATCTGTCACTCAGCAAGGCATGTTTGAGTTCCTGAAATGCACTGTAATAGTCTTTAATCCACATGAAAGGCACATTTTTCTGATGCAAGTGATGTAATGGAGCCATGATCTGAGCGGTATTCAGTATGAACCAAATGTAGTACGTCTTCTTGCCTAGTACTGACTGCAATTCAGACACATTTTGAGGAACAGGCAGGTCCCAGATTACAAACAAATGAGATTGGAGAGATGTGCACACCCTGACTGCTTATCACATGACCTAAATACTGTAGTTCAGTTTCAAAAAAGTCACACTTTTCGAGATGACATTTGAATCCTGCTTCTGACAGCGCTCGAAAAAGAGTACACAAATTGGCTATGTGTTCCTCTGGTGTATGACCTGAGATGACAATATCAGCAAAGTAGTTTGAACAAAATGGCGCTTTTGCAGTCAGCTGTTCCAAGTAACGTTGAAAAATGGCGGGTGTAGAAGCACTGCCAAAGGGCAAACGCAAGTACTTGAACAGTCCTAAGTGTGTATTTATGACAAATACTTTCTGAGGTTTTTCATTCAATGGAATTTGCAAGTAGGCATCATGCAAATCTATCTTATAAAAGTGATGTCCTGCACTGAGTCTGTCCATGAGTTTCTCAGGTCAAGGTAACGGATAAGTGTCAACTACTGCCTGTGGGTTGATTGTAGGATTGTAGACTTGAAGTCAACACAAACGTGAATGCAACCAGAAGGCTTAGGCAACAAAATGAGAGGACTTGCCCATTGACTAGTTTGAAAGGGGATCAATTACACTGTTATCTTGCAATTCTTTCAATTCACTGGCTACTTTGTCTCTTAAAGCAATAGGAAAGGGGTGGGCCCAGAAAAACGTAAGCTGAGCATTGTCTTTCAATGTAACATGCACTAAAAAGATATTTGCTTTTCCCATTCCTTCTGAAAATAGTTCAGGAAATTCTTTATGCAAGCTAGCTACACTGTCTTGTGAGTCAAAAGCAGTCACTGAATGTACATTTTCTTGGATGCTAGGTCCAGACAAATCAAAGGCATCTAAGCCAAATATGTTCTCACTGTCTCTTGATTTCAACACAGTAAAATTCACTGTCCCACTGTGAGGTTTGTAAGTGGCATGCAAACTACACTGTCCAAGCACTGTCTGTTGTAAGCAGTGAGCTACTTGCTAGATTTAGAAAGGTGTGGAGAGCCTAACTTTTCATAGATGGCATGATTAAGCAAAGTTACTGAGGCACCTGCGTCCAACTTAAAGTTTATACAATGGCCAGCAATTTATAATGAGACAAATAGTTTGTTAGAATGTTGTTGCACAGCACTAGGGCAAGAAGGATGCACAGCCTTGATGTTACTTTCATCAGAACCTGTTGTAAGTTGTGAAAACACAGTGTTCACTGCATGTGCACAAGATTGTTTTTTTCTGGGAGAGGGCGAAAGTGGCGTTTTTGTGCTGCTGAAAACAAACTGCTTGGACATGGCCTCTTTTTCCACATGTCTAAAACTTTGCATTACTTGATGGACAATCCTGTCTTTTATGGTGAGCAAAACATCTAGGGCAAGACTTCACTAAGTTCATAAGCCTGTTTACTTGTCTACATGGCTGACTGTGTGGCTGTATATGTGCTCGTTGTTGTGGCTGCTTGGGGCAGCCGCAAGCAAGGGGTAACTCAACCCAACAAATTGGGGCCTAGTCAAACTTATTGGCTGCTATAGCTCCTGAATCATATTGCTCTAAGATATGCAATACTTGGGAAAATGATGGAGCACAGTACTTTAAGATCTGTTCCCATATTCTACTATCTGGGACACTGAATGTTATTGCATTGTGTATCATGAGATCACTGTAAAAGTTGCCACAACTACACTTAAATTTATATTACCTAGTCATGCCTGTTAATTCTGAGTACCACTGGCGGTATGTCTGTTCCAGCTTTTTCTACAAGCAAAAGAACTGATCTCTAGATGCAGCTACCTGAACTTGCAGGTCATAGTACTGAGTTAATGCAGCAATTACTTTGTCATAGTTGAGTTCATTAGGAGACAGAGTTGTGAATAGTTTTTATATTAACCTGAACATTGGGGACCCCGCAATTGAAAGAAAGTATTGTAGCTTTACAGTAAAAATGGCTCTGAGCATTATGAGACTCAACTGCTGAGGTCATTAGTCCCCTAGAACTTAGAACTAGTTAAACCTAACTAACCTAAGGACATCACAAACATCCATGCCCGAGGCAGGATTCGAACCTGCGACCGTAGCGGTCTTGCGGTTCCAGACTGCAGCGCCTTTAACCGCACGGCCACTTCGGCCGGCTAGCTTTACAGTACCTTGAACATGATGAACTTGACAATGTGTCAGGTATTTGAGCCATTCTTCTTCTGTGTCCCTAAATTTCTGGAATGTTGATATGCTGGTCGGCAGCACTTGTTGGGCTGGTTGGTTGGTCGGTTGTGGCTGTGCAGCCAATGCAGCTTGTGCAGCCTGTAGTTGTTGTATAGTCATCAATAAGGTTGCGATTTGTTGGTTCTGAAACTGAAAAACTTGTGTAAGATCCATCACATTGGCTGTCTGTGGCTGAGGCATGGGGGCAGTGGGTGGTGTTATAACAAAAAGCAAGCAAAGCATCTGAAAAGAGAAATTTGATTAGCTCAGTAGCTCCTCTCCTGGAATACCTGCAAGAACACAACAACAAATTAGCAGTTAGAAACGAGCACCCAAACTGATTAACTTTGATCGACATTGAATTATCCTCATCGCCACTGTAGTGTCCTCTCGCCATTGCAGTGTCCTCATTGCCACTGTAATATCCTCATCAACACTGTAGAGTCTTATACCATAGGAATCAAGGGAAAGGATGTTATTATGGGTGGCCAGTATCCTATTTATACAACACAAATAGACACATGTCATAATATGGTTCTTTATTTACATGAACAGATGGCTGCTACTTAACTTTAATAGAGTCCATGTGTTGTGGCACAAGCTCATCCATAATAGTCCTCTTGCAGACAATATTGATAATCTTGCTATAATCTGATGCTACGTATTGTCGTAGAATAGGAAGTGAACAGACAGATGCCAAACTGGAAAGTGAGTCAGTGTCTGAGTCAGTGAGCCAGTGAATGAGACCCTCCAGTCAGTGGGAGCAGCCTAAATACTTGCAGATGAGAGGGTTCTGGTGGCATGTTGCTTGTGAGTGTGTCTTTGGCCTCTCTTGTGATAGGCGCACTTGACCCGACACCTACTACCGATCTTGGCACTATATCTTTGTGACCGTTGTGCTGGCAACAGCTTACACCAGCACACAATGTCCTTGTCCATCCCCAACCACCAAGCAAGGTGGCACACTGGACTCACATTCAGGAGGTCAGCGTTTCAAACACATGTCCTGCCATCCTGATTTAGGTTTTCTGTGATTTCCCTAAATCACTTCAGGCAAAAGCTGGGATCGTTCCTTTGAAAGGACATGGGTGACTGCCTTCCCCATCCTCCCCTAATCTGTTGGGGCTGATTACCTTGCTGTTTGGTCCCCTCCCCCAAGTCAACCAACCATCCCCAGGCATGTGCAGTCCTACCTGGCCAATTGCTTCGTGCAGACAACACCCCAATGTACTATATGTAGTAAAGCCAATACCTGCTGCTGCAAAGATTCTAGGATCAGCATCTGGGTTTGTTCATTTAATGAGTGTAAAATCACTACTCCATGTCAGACTGAAAAAGCATCCCATTGAGAAATCCAGTGCTGAAGAGGCTCATTGGGCAGTGACTTCCTATTAGATGGCCAGCCTGACTGAATAAACTGGTGAAGGAGCTCGAGGGTATTACCTTGTCCCATAGTGATTTTATCATTGTCAGTTGGAAACATAAGCAAAGTGGCTGCCTCAGTCTGGTCAATGTGAATGCAAGATTCCTCAGAAGAATGAAATTCCGCATCTGATCTGACAGGAAGACGAGATAATGTATCTATGTTGATGTGAGGTGCTGTAGAGCAATAGAGGACCTCATAATTATTATTGACCAGGATAAGCACCCAACTGGACACAGTTAGGCCCAGGTTTGTTAGGGTGAAATAAACTGGCGAGAGGCTTTAGGTCTGTGAGCAGAAAAATTTCCAACTATAAAGATACTGATGAAACTTGAAAACGCCATAGATGTTTGCCAAGTTCTCCTTCACCAGCTGTCTGTAATTTACCTGAGTTTTGTTAACTATTTTTTATGCAAAAGCAATTAGGCAGTCTGTGGCGCCAATATTATGGGACAGCACTGCCCCAATGCCATAACAGGAGGCATCCACCGTGAGAAATTGCAGGTTTTGTAGGATCAAAGTGGACTAGACATCTGTCACTAAGCAAGACTGTTTCATGTACACACGATCAGATGAATGGACATTTTTCCACCAGGGAGCATGTAACGGTGCCACTGTCTGAGTTATGTTAGGTATGAAGCAAAGATAATGTGATATGTTGCCAAGAACAGTCTGAAAACCTGTGAGATTCTTCAAGGGAAGGAGCTTCAAAATAAACTCAAAGTGTTTGACAGAGAGGCAAACACCATGGGAATCGATGATGTGACTGAGGTATTAAATTTGGATGCAGAAAAATTTGCATTTTTCCAATTGCACCTGAGTCCTACATCAGTGAGGGTTATGAAAAGGCAGAATAGGTTCCAGAGGTGCTCATCTGGAGTACTGGCTGAGATGATGATGTCATCCAGATAAAAGTAGAAGGAAGGCAACTTCAATCTTAGCTGCTCTAAACACTGTTGGAAGAAGGCTGAGACAGAGGCTCTGCCAAAGGGGAGACATTGGTATTGGAACAGCGCACTGTGAGTGTCGATAATGAGGAAGGATTTCATCGCACCATCCAGTGGGAGTTGCAAATAGGTGTCCTTGAGATCAGTCTTCGAAAAGAACACACCCCATTGTAATTTCTCCATCAACTGTTCATGGTGAGAGACAGGGTATCATTTCACAACAGACTGTACATTAGCAGTGGACTTAAAATCACAAAAAGGCAGAGTTTCCCATTGGGTTTTCTGACTATGATGAGAGATGACTCCCACTGAATGGGTGAGATGGGTGTTATAACACCCAGGTCCTGTATATTCTTCAACTCTGTCACAAAATCCTCCCCAATAGTGTCAGGAACCTCTGATGCTTTGAAAAATTGCAGCTCGGCAATGTCTTTCAGTGTAACGTGGGCAGAAAATTCTTTTCCCATACCCAGAGAGTCCTCAAAAAGCTGGTGGTATTTGTCACAGAGCTTAGTGATGCTGTCATAGGGACATGGGAGTTAATCATTGCCACATTATCAGAGATTTCGATGCCAAAGATGTCAAAAGCCAAAAATGTTAGGACTGTTGTAAGACTGAAGCACCATGTTAGGAATTGCCTTAGATGTAGGTCGGTACTGGAGCTGTAGAAGACAAGTGCCTAGGATCAAAATGTAATTGCCATTATACATGGTGATGGGCTGTGTCAGAGCTTCAAGCTATGGAAAGCCTAGATATTCGAACAAGGAGTTATTCATCAATGTCGCAGAAGTCCCAGTAACCACCTGGAATTGTACAACTTGATTCTGAATATGCATCTGAATTAAAAGCTTCTTTAGTTCACATACAATCACAGAGGGTTGCTGGGGCTGTCTGACAACCTGGGATGATTCCTGCCTGTTGGAAATACTGTAGCAGATCTAAACTGGGAATGACTCATCAGAAACTGAATGGTTCAGGAGTGCACCTTAATCAACATCACCTTGATGGAGAAATGTCACCTCTGAACCAAGAGAGGACAGAAGATCAGACAGACCCCACAATTTCTTTGAGCAAGCGTCTTGGATGTGGCAAGCCTTTTTTGCAAAACAAACATTTGGCTCAGCAGAAATGACATGTGTCCCTACCATGAGATATATAGTAGCTCCGAGGACTGGATTGCAATTTGTTGCAATTATGGCACTGCCTTGAGCATGCTGTAGGTTGTTTACAGTCACTGGAAGAAGCAGACATACTATGTGGGGAAGACCAGTAGGTGTCAAGAATGGGCACCACAGGAGGTGACACTCCCAGCTCTGCAGTGTCAAACAATTCCTGTGTGTCACTTATACAAATGACACCCTCAAGTAAGGGGTCTGATAGTTTGAGGATCTCTACCCACAGTGGGGAATCAGTAACATTCTGAACAACAGTGTTCCACAGCTTGCACTCATGTAAGACTTACCACAAGGACATACAAATACGTAGGTGAGGGTAGCACTGCATAACTCCATGAGCCACTGTCAATAGGGCTGCGTAGGTTGGTGCTTTGTTCAAAAGAACTTACACTGCAGCAACTAACACCTGTAGGTTGAAGTACCTATTGAGAGAGGCAGTGACTTCTGGGAAAGGAACTAATTCAGGATGGGTAAGGGGAAAGAGCTAAATGCAAATGCAGTTTGTATTCATCCCATTCCTTTATGGCAGCATCAAATTTGCAGAATGGTGGAGCTGAATGATGTCTGCTGGTGTTCATCAGTGTGGGTGATATGTTGATGCAGGACTTTCTGTGAAGCTGTTGGTCCTCCAACAGCAATGACACCTTGTCCATCAGCTGAATGAACTGCATCAATTGAGACTTGTTCATGTAATGACACAGGTTCCTCTTGCTGGGTGGCCACCATGGCAAAAAAGAGTAAGCAACATGTAAGACAAGCACAAGAACAAAGAGAAGCCCACCCCCCACCCCCCACAAAAAAAACTTAAAGCTATATGCGGTCTGTTCTGGAAACCAACAACAACAAAAACGCACAAAAATCCCCCAGTAGAGGTGATGAGACACAGCCAAGGAAAGCAATGACATGTCACCAGAGCAGAAAACAGTGTCCGTGAATGGGGAATAGCAAATAACAGCAGGCATGAGCAATCAACAAGTTTATTCAACAATGAGGGAAAACCCATAAGAGAATAATACTGCATGCCAATGAACCATCTAGAGCAGCCACTGGGACCACTATCAGCAGAGTCGTGGGTGACACCATGGTAAGAGTGCCATGAAGCAGAATACCTTGGGTACTCAAGTTCCAAAGCAAAGTTTCAATCCTGATGAGATGATTCGAATGATGTGGTGTCATGGTATCTGCAGTAGAAAAGTCCAAGATGAGGATGCTGGAGTGAGGGGCTGCATGTGCTTATAAAACACTGGACAGCATAGGAATATACCCGCTGTTGATGAGTCTACTGCAACATGGCATACCATGATTGGTACATTAAAGTCATGTAGCTATTTGATGCAGGTATGCCAGCTGGCTGTCACCACGGAGGTAGCTATGTGCATGGGCCATGCCTTCGCTGTCCAACTCGCCAGCACTGCACCTGCACTACGAACGGCTGGCTATGTGCTGTCTGACCTGTGACCTGTGGTCACGCTGCAGCTGGCACCAGGATGTAGACATTGATGATACCAAAAAAATCACCAAATAATAAAGGTGCTGGTTTTTTTATAGGTACATAACAAGACTGAGAACGTTGGTTGCTTTTGGACAAATCCTTGTTCAGAGCTAGCACACATAGACACCCACATACACCTGCATGACTATATCCTCCTGGCTGGCTACGTTCTTCTGGCACTGCAGCTAGGCTGGATTAAGAGGTTACATCATGTGGAACATGCAAGCGGAGAAGAGAGGTGGGAAGAGGAAAGATTGGAGAATGATGGCTACTGGCTGGGGAGAGAGGTAGCAGACTGCATGCAGAAAACTATGACATGAAGAAGTAGCCTGGGAGGTGTAAATAGAACAAAGAAAGAGGGAGATTACAGAGAGGAGGGTGTGAGGACATAAGCAGCAAAGTTAGGGCCATAGGGCATGATAAAAAGGGATGTGAGACAAAGGCTGACCAAGAAGGTTATGAGATTGGACGTTTTGTTGCAATGTAACTCAGAGACGATAGTGTTTGGAGAAAGGATCCAGATGGTATGACTTGTAAACTGGCTACAGAAATGGAGCATGTTGTGCTCAGTAATGAGCTAAAGTACTGGGAGCTCACTGGTGCTACTCTGCTCCCTCTTACACCTGCTGCCTTTTCCTCCCAACCATCAGCCACCCTTCTCCAACTCTGCCTTTACAACGTTACACTTTAGCATTAGTGCTAACACGGACCCGAATACTTTCTCAGGTAAAAAACTGCCAGTCATCATGAAAGGGATTCATCCTGTCCAGCACATAGCCAATACAGTGGGAAGGCACAGCCATGACCAGAAAGTGGTGGTTATGGGGTATGTATCAACCAAAAGCCACAAAATTATTTATGTATGAAAAATATATGGCCTATGGTATACAAATAAAACAAGCACACAGATTTCGCTGTATCATTGTAATGGGTGCAGCAAGACTAAGAGCTCATCTGTAATCCAAAGACTGTGCCTGTTACAAGCTTTAATTGAATCTTGTATTATTTTTAACATTTATGTTAATACCACTTAATGAAATATAATAGAGATACATGGCAACAAGAAATGTTATCCACAATATGTGTACAGAACAACATTGTACCAACTATGCCATGGTTGCAGTACCACTTTTAATTGAAGAGTGACAGGTGAATTGGACTTTATTGAGCTAACTACAAGTGAACATAGTGATGGATGTTTCACCAACAGGTCAGGCCAGGTCATGGCATAAGGTGTGAGGCTCTGCTGTGATACAGTCTTTGTGGCGGCAAGGAGGTACACCACGGCCAAGTTGTTGACTTTAGTAGTTACAACTGCCAGAGGGCACACAGTATCAGGTGTAAGGCTCTACTGTGGCCAGTGGCAAGCCTCATAGTAGTGAATGTGTTAATATAAAAGAAAGCAGCAGTAATTATACAAGGAGGTACCCAGAAAAACTGGAATTATTTTTTAAAAGCTATATATTTTCAAACTGTTTACAAAACAATCTTATCCCCTTCAAAATACTCTTCATTACAACTTATACATTCATCCCACCAGTGCTTCCACTGTTCGAAACATTTTTTGCAGTCCTCTTTAGAAATGGCTATAGCTCCTCCTTCATTTTTTCCTTGAGTTCTTCATTGTTGTCAAATCGGTGTCCTTTTATGTCCCTTTTCATGTGTGGAAATAAGAAAAGTTGCACGGAGTCAGTTCAGATGAGTAAGGTGCATGAGGCAGAAAACCATGACATTTTCAGCCAAAAACTGTCTAACAGAGATGGTTGTGTGTGCAAGTGCATTTTCTTGTTGGAAGAACCACTCTCCTGTCTGCCACAAATTGGGTCTTTTCTGACAAATGCTCCTGCACAATCTTCTTAAAACTTCGAAATAAGAGGTTTGATTCACAGTCTGACCTGGGTGAACAACCTCTAAATAAATTACACTCTTGACATCAAAAAAGCAAATCATAATTGTTTGAAAACAGGATCATTTTCAAGCTGTTGTTTCAAAGCACAACAAGTTTCAACTACTCAACATTCCTTTTGATTGTCAGTCAGAAACTGATGATCCAACTTGGTAGCAACCCTTTTCATTCCCAAATCTTCCATTAAAATTTGCTGAACCAAGCTCCAAGATAACCCACTAATCTCTGACAGTTGATCAATTATCTGTTGATGGTCTCTGAGCACAAGCTCCCAAATTTTTTCAATATTTCTGTCGATTCGGGCAGCTGATGAACATCCAGAATGAGACTTCCTGGAAGATTAAAACTGTGTGCCGCACCGAGACTTGAACTCGGGACCTTTGCCTATCGTGGGCAAGTGCTCTACTACCTGAGCTACACAAACATGACTCATGACCCGTATCTCATTCTCAATCCAGAATGAAATTCATCATCAACTGACATGCTGCCATTTTTAAATCAAGCAAGCCACTTGTACAGTTCAGTTTGTCCCT
The DNA here is from genome assembly GCF_023898315.1 of Schistocerca nitens. Taxonomy (NCBI): domain Eukaryota; kingdom Metazoa; phylum Arthropoda; class Insecta; order Orthoptera; family Acrididae; genus Schistocerca; species Schistocerca nitens. The sequence goes on from NC_064620.1 coordinate 497,281,855, forward strand.
TGTGTCACCTTGGTAAGCTGTTTTCGATACTAAAACAGTTCCAGCAGCATTTTTACTGAGTAGAAAACAAAATTTCACAGCTGCACATTGTTCTCTTAAATTTCCCGTCATAAAAAATGAAACGAGAACAAAACAGCGCTAGCAAAAAAAATCATTGCAGATGAACAGAACGAACCATATCCACAAACAGGTGATACTGAACTGGCAATGAGCAATGAGTTATTTTATATACCCCTAGTGGCAGAAATGCCTACTACTCAAGCTCAGGCCACAGAATTTTTCATTATTATTATTATGTGACTTACCAAATGAAAGTGCTGGCAGGTCGACAGACACACAAAAACATACACACAAAATTCAAGCTTTCACAACAAACTGTTGCCTCATCAGGAAAGAGGGAAGGAGAGGGAAAGACGAAAGGATGTGGGTTTTTTTCCCCTAAGGTAAGTCTTTCCGCTCCCGGGATAGGAATGACTCCTTACCCTCTCCCTTAAAACCCGCATCCTTTTGTCTTTCCCTCTCCTTCCCTCTTTCCTGATGAGGCAACAGTTTGTTGCGAAAGCTTGAATTTTGTGTGTATGTTTGGTTTTGTGCGTCTGTCGACCTGCCAGCACGATGATGTGACTTACCAAATGAAAGTGCTGGCAGGTCGACAGACACACAAACGAACACAAACATATACACAAAATTCAAGCTTTCGCAACAAACTGTTGCCTCAACAGGAAAGAGGGGAAGGAGAGGGAAAGAAGAAAGGATGTGGGTTTTAATGGAGAGGGTAAGGAGTCATTCCAATCCCGGGAGCGGAAAGACTTACCTTAGGGCGAAAAAAGGACAGGTATACACTTGCACACACACACATATCCATCCACACATATACAGACACAAGCAGACATATTTAAAGTTTGGGCAGAGATGTCAGTCGAGGCGGAAGTGAAGAGGCAAAGATGATGTTGAATGACAGGTGAGGTATGAGTGGCGGCAACTTGAAATTAGCGGAGATTGAGGTCTGGTGGGTGACGGGAAGAGAGGATATATTGAAGAGCAAGTTCCCATCTCCGGAGTTCGGATAGGTTGGTGTTGGTGGGAAGTATCCAGATAAACCGGACGGAGTAACACTGTGCCAAGATGTGCTGGCCGTGCACCAAGGCATGTTTAGCCACAGGGTGATCCTCATTACCAACAAACACTGTCTGCCTGTGTCCATTCATGCGAATGGACAGTTTGTTGCTGGTCATTCCCACATAGAATGCATCACAGTGTAGGCAGGTCAGTTGGTAGATCACATAGGTGCTTTCACACGTGGCTCTGCCTTTGATCGTGTACACCCTCCGGGTTACAGGACTGGAGTAGGTGGTGGTGGGAGGGTGCATGGGACAGGTTTTACACTGGGGGCGGTTACAAGGGTAGGAGCCAGAGGGTAGGGAAGGTGGTTTGGGGATTTCATAGGGATGAACTAACAGGTTACGAAGGTTAGGTGGACGGCGGAAAGACACTCTTGGTGGAGTGGGGAGGATTTCATGAAGGATGGATCTCATTTCAGGGCAGGATTTGAGGAAGTCGTATCCCTGCTGGAGAGCCACATTCAGAATCTGATCTAGTCCCGGAAAGTATCCTGTCACGAGTGGGGAACTTTTGTGGTTCTTCTGTGGGGGATTCTGGTTTCGAGGGGATGAGGAAGTGGCTCTGGTTATTTGCTTCTGTACCAGGTCGGGAGGGTAGTTGCAAGATGCGAAAGCTGTTGTCAGGTTGTTGGTGTAATGGTTCAGGGATTCCGGACTGCAGCAGATTCGTTTGCCACGAAGACCTAGGCTGTAGGGAAGGGACCATTTGATGTGGAATGGGTGGCAGCTGTCATAATGCAGGTACTGTTGCTTGTTGGTGGGTTTGATGTGGATGGACGTGTGAAGCAGGCCATTGGACAGGTGGAGGTCAACGTCAAGGAAAGTAGCATGGGATTTGGAGTAGGACCAGGTGAAGCTGATGGAACCAAAGGAGTTGAGGTTGGAGAGGAAATTCTGAAGTTCTTCTTCACTGTGAGTCCAGATCATGAAGATGTCATCAATAAATCTGTACCAAACTTTGGGTTGGCAGGCCTGGGTAACCAAGAAGGCTTCCTCTAAGCGACCCATGAATAGGTTGGCGTACGAGGGGGCCATCCTGGTACCCATGGCTGTTCCCTTTAATTGTTGGTATGTCTGGCCTTCAAAAGTGAAGAAGTTGTGGGTCAGAATGAAGCTGGCTAAGGTGATGAGGAAAGAGGTTTTAGGTAGGGTGGCAGGTGATCGGCGTGAAAGGAAGTGCTCCATCGCAGTGAGGCCCTGGACGTGCGGAATATTTGTGTATAAGGAAGTGGCATCAATGGTTACAAGGATGGTTTCCAGGGGTAACAGATTGGGTAAGGATTCCAGGCGTTCGAGAAAGTGGTTGGTGTCTTTGATGAAGGATGGGAGACTGCATGTAAGGGGTTGAAGGTGTTGATCTACGTAGGCAGAGATCCGTTCTGTGGGGGCTTGGTAACCAGCTACAATGGGGCGGCCGGGTTGATTGGGTTTGTGGATTTTAGGAAGAAGGCAGAAGGTAGGGGTGCGGGGTGTCGGTGGGGTCAGGAGGTTGATGGAGTCAGGTGAAAGGTTTTGCAGGGGGCCTAAGGTTCTGAGGATTCCTTGAAGCTCCGCCTGGACATCGGGAGTGGGGTTACCTTGGCAAACTTTGTATGTGGTGTTGTCTGTCCCGACCTGCAAATAACCAGAGCCACTTCCTCATCCCCTCGAACCCAGAATCCCCCACAGAAGAACCACAAAAGTGCCCCACTTGTGACAGGATACTTTCCGGGACTGGACCAGACTCTGAATGTGGCTCTCCAGCAGGGATACGACTTCCTCAAATCCTGCCCTGAAATGAGATCCATCCTTCACGAAATCCTCCCCGCTCCACTAAGAGTGTCTTTCCACCGTCCACCTAACCTTCGTAACCTGTTAGTTCATCCCTATGAAATCCCCAAACCACCTTCCCTACCCTCTGGCTCCTATCCTTGTAACCGCCCCCGGTGTAAAACCTGTCCCATGCACCCTCCCACCACCACCTACTCCAGTCCTGTAACCCGGAAGGTGTACACGATCAAAGGCAGAGCCACATGTGAAAGCACCCACGTGATTTACCAACTGACCTGCCTACACTGTGATGCATTCTATGTGGGAATGACCAGCAACAAACTGTCCATTCGCATGAATGGACACAGGCAGACAGTGTTTGTTGGTAATGAGGATCACCCTGTGGCTAAACATGCCTTGGTGCACGGCCAGCACATCTTGGCACAGTGTTACACCGTCCGGGTTATCTGGATACCTCCCACCAACACCAACCTATCCGAACTCCGGAGATGGGAACTTGCTCTTCAATATATCCTCTCTTCCCGTTACCCACCAGGCCTCAATCTCCGCTAATTTCAAGTTGCCGCCACTCATACCTCACCTGTCATTCAACATCATCTTTGCCTCTTCACTTCTGCCTCGACTGACATCTCTGCCCAAACTCTTTGTCTTTAAATATGTCTGCTTGTGTCTGTATATGTGTGGATGGATATGTGTGTGTGTGCGAGTGTATACCTGTCCTTTTTTCCCCCTAAGGTAAGTCTTTCCGCGCCCGGGATTGGAATGACTCCTTACCCTCTCCCTTAAAACCCAGCCGGCCGGGGTGGTCTCGCGGTTCTAGGCGCGCAGTCCGGAACCGTGCGACTGCTACAGTCGCAGGTTCGAATCCTGCCTCGGGCATGGATGTGTGTGATGTCGTTAGGTTAGTTAGGTTTAAGTAGTTCTAAGTTCTAGGGGACTGATGACCACAGCAGTTGAGTCCCATAGTGCTCAGAGCCATTTGAACCATTTGAACCTTAAAACCCACATCCTTTCGTCTTTCCCTCTCCTTCCCCTCTTTCCTGATGAGGCAACAGTTTGTTGTGAAAGCTTGAATTTTGTGTGTGTGTTTGTATTTGTTTGTGTGTCTATCGTCCTGCCAGCGCTTTCGTTCGGTAAGTCACATCATCTTTGTTTTTAGATATATTTTTCCCACGTGGAATGTTTCCCTCTCTTATATTGATATCAGTAATTTGAACCCAACAATTACGTTTGTTATTGTCACTGTTGCATTTCGAAATCTTTTCTGTCGTCTTATTTTCTCTTTCTGTTTTTGCCAGTAGTTTCACTTTGTATTCACCTTCTCCTTTTTACCGTAATCTGCTATACAATTTTATCACGCCTATATATACTTAATAATACGTAACCCACTTCCAAACCATAACCAAAAAAAATTTTTTTACCGCTTTCAACACTACCGCCGCTATAAAATCCACCATTTCTAGTTCACAAACAGTTCCTTTCACCTTTTAAACAACCATTTCGGCTACTTCTAATAACTTTCGCTTTATTTCCATTTCCGTTTTTCCCACATCACTGATAATTTTTATCCGCTTCACACAGGTTTTAACGTCATTATTTCTTCGCCAGACAATTGTTAGCCTCATTTTCATAATCTGCCACCACAAAACCATTCCTTTTAATATATTACACGCAGTTTTTTTTCGAAATTTTCCCTAATTTCTCCGTCTTTTAACGTGTTTTGGCGGCAACACAACCACCTAACCTTTGTGCACATCGTTGTCTACCAACCCAAGTCCAACATAGCCCAGCTGTAACCAACACCTTCTCACTTTTTTTCACACCAGGTCTCCAATTACTTTCCAGTCCACCTTTATCTCTCCCCATATATTTGTATTTTCATTTTCATTTCAGCCTCATGTTACACTTTCCACCTTCTAATACCATGGCACCCTCACAACACCCCCACAACGACCCCATTAAGTTTTATTTACATTCCCTCCGCAAACATGCCTTCGCCCTAGCCAGATTACGCTCCCATATTCTTTTTTCTCAGGCTTGTCTGACATTTGGCATTACCCCCAAAGGCCTCACACTTAAAGTTCCCATCTCTGGCTGCAACCCTTCTTTCCATCAGTCCCTACACCAGTTCCAAACTTAACAATCCATTGCCCTCACCCACCTAATCCTTCACCTACACATCAACTCAGCCAATGAACACACCCATCAACTCCTATCCTTAATAAAAGTCCTTAATCTTTCCTCTCCCACATCCACACCGGCTGTTCAGAGCATCCTCGTACAGGCCAACCGTAAATTAGAACAGCATGCCACCCTCCACCTCAAAAAACTATCCAATCTCCTGGTTTCCCACCTCCGGAAAGGCAACTCACTCACCCTTCACAACCTTTCCAGCAAACCTCAACCTCCTCGCATTGCACACCAACCCAGTCTCTCCCATCTACTCAATCTCCCACTTCCAGCTCCACTCCCTCCAAAACCTCAAAATTCCAATCAACACAACCTGGAACCACAACACCCTAATTCAGTAGTTAACCTTTCCTCCAAACCTCTCTCCCAATCCGAAACCTCTGTCCTATCCAAAGGCCTCACCTTCAGACCCACTCCCAGATTCAACCAAACAGCCCTCGTCAAAGATTTACTGTCCTACACTCGTACTCTCTGCTGGAAATATCACTTTGCCACGAAGAAAAATGATCCTAATCCTACTCCTAATGATCCAACTCCCCAAGACACCATCCAAATTGAACCCTGCCTGGAACAGTTCCGTCCTCCGTCGCAGCGGGACCCACCTCCTCCTCCTCAAAATCACCCTCTCCAAAACTTCCAGGAATTTCTGACTTCCAGCCTTGCATCTCAATCCTTCTTAAAAAACCTTAATCCTACTTCCAACATCACCACTGCTGAAGCTCAGGCTATCCGTGATCTGAAGGCTGACCGATCCATCGTCATTCTTCCGGTGGACAAGGGTTCCACGACCGTGGTACTTGATCGTCGGGAGTATGTGGCTGAGGGACTGCGTCAGCTTTCAGACAACACCACATACAAAGTTTGCCAAGGTAACCCCAATCCCGATGTCCAGGCGGAGCTTCAAGGAATCCTCAGAACCTTAGGCCCCCTGCAAAACCTTCCACCTGACTCCATCAACCTCCTGACCCCACCGACACCCCGCACCCCTACCTTCTACCTTCTTCCTAAAATCCACAAACCCAATCATCCCAGCCGCTCCATTGTAGCTGGTTACCAAGTCACCACAGAACGGATCTCTGCCTACGTAGATCAACACCTTCAACCCATTACATGCAGTCTCCCATCCTTCATCACAGACACCAACCACTTTCTCGAACGCCTAGAATCCTTACCCAATCTGTTACCCTCGGAAACCATCCTTGTAACCATTGATACAACTTCCTTATACACAAATATTCCACACGTCCAGGGCCTCACTGCGATGGAGCACTTCCTTTCACGCCGATCACCTGCCACCCTACCTAAAACCTCTTTCCTCATCACCTTAGCCAGCTTCATCCTGACCCAACTTCTTCACTTTTGAAGGCCAGACATACCAACAATTAAAGGGAACAGCCATGGGTACCAGAATGGCCCCCTCGTATGCCAACCTATTCATGGGTCGCTTAGAGGAAGCCTTCTTGGTTACCCAGGCCTGCCAACCCAAAGTTTGGTACTGATTTATTGATGACATCTTCATGATCTGGACTCACAGTGAAGAAGAACTTCAGAATTTCCTCTCCAACCTCAACTCCTTTGGTTCCATCAGATTCACCTGGTCCTACTCCAAATCCCATGCCACTTTCCTCGACGTTGACCTCCACCTGCCCAATGGCCAGCTTCACACGTCCGTCCACATCAAACCCACCAACAAGCAACAGTACCTGCATTATGACAGCTGCCACCCATTCCACATCAAATGGTCCCTTCCCTACAGCCTAGGTCTTCGTGGCAAACGAATCTGCTCCAGTCCGGAATCCCTGAACCATTACACCAACAACCTGACAACAGCTTTCGCTTCTCGCAACTACCCTCCCGCTGCTTGTGTCTGTATGTGTGGAGGGACATGTGTGTGTGTGCGAGTGCATACCTGTCCTTTTTTCCCCCTAAGGTAAGTCTTTCCGCTCCCGGGATTGGAATGACTCCTTATCCTCTCCCTTAAAACCCACATCCTTTCGTCTTTCCCTCTCCTTCCCCTCTTTCCTGATGAGGCAACAGTTTGTTGCGAAAGCTTGAATTTTGTGTGTATATTTGTGTTTGTTTGTGTGTCTATCGACCTGCCAGCGCTTTTGTTTGGTAAGTCTCATCATCTTTCTTTTTAGATATATTTTTCCACGTGGAATGTTACCCTCTGTTATATATATATATATATATATATATATATATATATATATATATATATATATATATATAAGGGGAAACTGTAGCCGTAATTTTTTTTTGAGGACATCCTCTTGGGTAAAATATTCCAGAGGTAAAACAGTTCCCCATTCAAATCTCTGGACAGGGACTACTCAGGAGGATGTAGCCATCAGGAGAAACAAAACTGACATTCTGTGGAACGAAGCGTTGAATGTCAGATCCCTTAATCAGGCAGATAGGTTAGAAAATTTAGAAAGGGAAATGGATAGGTTAAAGTTAGATATAGTGGGAATTAGTGAAGTTTGGTTGCAGGAGGAACAAGACTTCTGGTCAGGTGAACGCAGTGCTATAAATACAAAATCAAATAATGGTAATGCAGGAGTAGGTTTAACAATGAATAAAAAAATAGGAACATTGATAAGCAACTATAAACAGCATAGTGAATGCATTATTGTAGCCAAGATAGACACGAAGCCCCCACCTACCACAGTAGTGCAAGTTTATATGTCAACTAGCTCCAAAGATGGTGAAGAGATTAAGAAATATATGATGTGATAAAAGAAATTATTCAGATAGTTAATGGAGACAAAAATTTAGTAGTCATGGGGTACTGGAATGTGACGGTAGGGAAAGGAAGAGAATGAAAACTAGTAGGTGAATATGAATTGGAGATAAGGAATGAAAGGGGAAGCTGCCTGGTAGAATTCTGCATAGAGTGTAACTTAATCATATTAATCAATAGCTAACACTTGGTTTAAGAACCATGAAAGAAGGTTGTCTACTTGGAAGAGGCATGAAGACACTGGGAGGTTTCAGATAGATTATGTAATGGTAAGACAGAGATTTAGGAACCAGATTTTAAATTGTAAGACATTTCCAGGGGCAGATGTGGACTCTGACCACAATTTATTAGTTATGAACTGTAGACTGAAACCGAAGAAACTGCAAAAAGCTAGGAATTTAAGGAGATGGTACCTGGATAAACTGAAAAAACCAGAGGTTATAGAGAGTTTTAGAGAGAGTATTAGGGAACAATTGACAAGAACAGGGGAAAGAAATACAGTAGAAGAAGAATGTGTAGCTTTGAGAGATGAAATTGTGAAAGCAGAGGATCAAGTAGGTAAAAACATTAGGGCTGGTAGAAATCCTTGGGTAACAGAAGAGATATTAAATTTGATGGAAAGAGACAATATAAAAGTGCAGTAAATGAAGCAGGCAAAATGGAATACAAATGTCTCAAAAATGAGATCAACAGGAAGTGCAAAATGGCTAAGCAGGAATGGCTAGAGGACAAATGTAAGGATGTAGAAGCATGTATAACTAGATGTAAGATAGACACTGCCTACAGGAAAATTAAAGGGACCTTTGGAGAAAAGAGAACTACCTGTATTAATATCAAAAGCTCAGATGGAAAACCCATCTTAAGCAAAGAAGAGAAAGCAGAATGGTGGAAGGAATATATAGAGGGTCTATATGAGGGCATTGTACCTGAGGGCACTATTTTGGAAAAGGAATAGGACATAGATGATGATGAAATGGGAGATAGATACTGCGTGAAAAATTTGACAGAGCACTGAAAGACCTAAGTCGAAACAAGGCATCAGGAGTAGACAACATTCCATTAGAACTACTGACGGCCTTGGGAGAGCCAGTCATGACAAAACTCTTCCATCTGGTGAGCAACATGTATGAGACAGGCTAAATACCCTCAGACATCAAGAAGAATATAGTAATTCCAATCCTAAAGAAAGCAGGTGTTGACAGGTGTGAAAATTACCGAACTATCAGTTTAATAAGTCATGGCAGCAAAATACTAATACAGATTCTTTACAGATGAATGGAAAAACTGGTAGAAGCCAACCTCAGGGAAGATCAGTTTGGATTCCATAGAAATGTTGGAACATGTGAGGTAACACTGACCCTATGACTTATCTTAGAAGATAGGTTGAGAAAAGGCAAACCTCCATTTCTAGCCTTTGTAGACTTAGAGAAAGCTTTTGACAATGTTGACTGGAATACTCTCTGTCAGATTCTGAAGGTGGCAAGGGCAAAATACAGGGAAGAAAAACTTTGAGGTTTGCCGATAAAATTGTAATTCTGTCAGAGACAGCAAAGGACCTGGAAGAGCAGCTGTACAGAATGGACAGTGTCTTGGAAGGAGGATATCAGATAAACATCAACAAAAGCAAAACAAGGATAATGGAATGTAGTCAAATTAAATCAGGTGATGCTGAGGGTATTAGGTTATGAAATGAGATACTTAAAGTTGTAAACGAGTTTTGTTATTTGGGGAGCAAAATAACTGAAGATGGTCAGAGTAGAGAGGATATAAAATGTAGACTCACTATGGGAATGAAAGTGTTTCTGATGAAGATAAATTTGTTAACACTGAGTATAGATTTAAGGGTCAAGAAGTTTTTTCTGAAAGTATTTGTATGAAGTTTAGCTATGTGTGGAAGTGAAACATGGATGAAAGAAAGTTTGGACAAGAAGAGAACAGAAGCTTTCAAAATGTGGTGCTACAGAAGAATGCTCAAGATTAGATGGGTAGATCATGGAACTAATGAGGAGGTACTGAACAGAATTGGGGAGATGAGGAATTTGTGACACAACTTGACAAGAAGAATGGATTGGTTGCTATGACACATTCTGAGGCAGCAACGGATCACCAATTTAGTACTGGAGGGAAGTATGGAGGGTAAATATCATAGAGGGAGGCCAAGAAATGAATACACTTAGCAGATTCAGTAGAATATAAGTTGCAGTAGTTATTCAGAGATGAAGAGCCTTGCACAGGATAGAACAGCATGGAGAGCTGCATCAAACCATTCTCTGAACTGAAGACCACAACAACAGCAAATTGTTAAGAAAGGTACGAAAATATTCTTCCTTAGCAAGTGACAGGCTACAAATTGCAGAGTATCTGAGAAGTCAATACCAACTATTCAGTGCTAAGGACAAAGATATGATGCATGAATGGATAAAATTCAAAAACATTGTTCAATGCATGTTAGACAAATATGTTCCAAACAAGGTTTTAAGGTGTGGGATAGATCTACCATTGTTTAATAGTTTTTTTAGAAATCTGGTATGGTAAACAAAGAGGTCTTCATCACAGATTTAAGAGAAGTCAAAACCTAGCTGACAAACAAAAGCTAAACAAATTGAAAATGACACTAAGGAGAGTTCAATAACTTGAAATGCAAAATTTTGCCCACAGATCTGACTGATAAACCTAAGAAGTTTTGATCATATGCAAAATCAGTAAACAGACTGAAATAATCTGTTCAGTCACTCAGTGATCACACTGGCACTGAAATGGAAAATGACTGAGATGGGACCAAAATACTTAATTCAGTCTTCTGAAACTGTTTCAACACAGAAGACTGTAATACAGTCCATTCTTTCCAGTCACTGCCCAAATGCCAAAATGATAGACATTAAATTACTTCCCTTCTAGCACTAGTTTGGCAATGGCCTTGCCACAGTGGATACACCGGTTCCCGTGAGATCACCAAAGTTAAGCGCTGTCGGGTGTGGTCCGCACTTGGATGGGTGACCATCCAGGCCGCCATGCGCTGTTGCCATTTCTCGGGGTGCACTCAGCCTTGTGATGCCAATTGAGGAGCTACTTGACCGAATAGTAGCAGCTTCGGTCAAAAATACCATCATAACGACCGGGAGAGTGGTGTGCTGACCCCATGCTCCTCCTATCCGCATCCTCCTCTGAGGATGACACGGCGGTCGGATGGTCCTGGTAGGCCACTTGTGGCCTGACGATGGAGTGCTAGCACAAGTTTATTGTAGATTGCATGAGCAATGAAGTGTACCTAGTGGCTGGATAAAGGTGCAGATCATTTCCATTGTCAGGAAAGGTTGTGCAAGAGATGCACACAATTACAATTACAGGTCTACATCACTGAAGCAGTCTGTTGCAGAATTATGAAGCATGCTTTATGGTCACATGTCATGAAATTTTTGGAGAACCAAAATCTTCTCTGCAAAAAAATAATAATAACTGTGTATTACTAGACACAGTTCATGCGTTTCCGTCAGGGTCTAGAGTAGAGTTGTGCAGCATGTGCTGATAGTCCGTTTATCTGCATAGTTTAGTTTTCCACGGTCTTTAGTATGGAAAGGGACTGCGACTGTTATGTGCGGATGTGAGCTGAGTTGGTGACACTTCACTCTCAGCTTCAGGCTGTGATGGCTTCAGTTACACAGCTTCAGGCTGCAGTGGATGGGCACCACTGTTGTGGGCTGTCTATGGGGCTCCAACGGACGTCCAGCACATCAGAGTCCTCCAATCGGTCCTCACTGGTGGTCAACCCAGTTACTGCTCGCACTGAGGCTGACCCTTCAGCTGTGGTCGAGTGGGGGGTTGTCCCAGGGCAAAGTAGGCGGCGAAAGACTCCCCAGGCAGCCGCACATAAGGCCTCCTAGGTTTGACTGACAAACAGGTTCCAGGTGCTGTCTGTGGCTGACACTGTCACTGAGCCAGATGCTGTCACCTATCCTGTTTCAGAGGAAACCATTCAGCCTGCAAGAGCCGGGCAATCGCAGAGGGTGGGATTATTGGTAGTTGGGAGCTCCAACGTTAGGCACATTATGGGGCCCTTTAGGGACTTGGCTGACAAGAAGGGTAAGAAACCCAATGTGCACTGTGTGTGGATATCAGGTGGAGTCATTTCAGATGTGGAAAGGGTCATCCCAATGTCATTAAGAGCACAGGGTGCAGCCAACAGCAGATGGTTGCTCACGTCAGTACCAATAATATGTGTCACTTTGGATCAGAAGAGATTCTCTCTGGTTTCGAGCAGCTAACAGAAATGGTAAAGGCTGCCAGTCTTGCTTGCAGGATGAAAGCAGAGTTGACCATTTGCACCATAGTCGATAGGACCGATTGTGGACTTCTGGTACAGAGCCGAGTGGAGGGTCTGAATCAGAAGCTCAGATGGTTCTGTGGCCGTGTAGGCTGTAGATTCCTTGACTTGTGCCAAAGGGTGGTTGGGTTTCGGGTTCTGCTGAATAGGTCAGGTGTCCACTATACACAGGAGGCGGCTACACGGGTAGCAGGGGCTGTGTGGCGTGGACTGGGCAGTTTTTTAGGTTAGAGGGTCTTAGGAAAACACAAGAAGAGATTCAGTCAAAAAGGGTGCAGGCCGAACACAGGAAGAACGTAGATACAGGAACCAATGGTATAACAGTTGTAAATTGTCATTTCTGTGTTGGGAAAGTACCACAGCTCCAAGCGCTAATAGAAAGCACTGATGCTCAAATCGTTACAGGCACTGAAAGCTGGCTAAAGCCGGATATAAGCTCAGCCAAAATTTTTGCAAAGAACCTAACAGTGTTCCAAAAGGATAGGCTAAACACAGTTGGCGGTGGCATGTTTGTTGCTGTCAGAAGTAGTTTATCTTGCCGCAAAATTGAAGTAGGTACTTCCTGTGAGTTAGTATGGGCAGAGGTCATTGTTGGCAGCCGGAATAAAATAATAATTGGATCCTTTTACTGACCTCCCAATTCAGATGATACAGCCGCTGAAAGGTTCAAAGAAAATTTAAGTTTGATTTCAAACACGTACCCGACACATACGATAATAGTTGGTGGTGACTTTAATTTACCCTCGATATGTTGGCGAAAATACATGTTTAATTATGGAGGTACGCATAAAATATCATCCAAAATTGTGCTAAACACATTCTCTGAAAATTATTTTGAGCAGTTAGTTCATGAGCCCCTGCGAATAGTAAATGGTTGTGAAAACACACTTGATCTCTTAGCAACAAATAATCCTGAGTTAATAATGAGCATCAAAACCGATTCAGGGATTAGTGAACACAGAGTTGTTGTACTGTAGCGAGACTGAATATTGTAATCCCCAAATCCTCGAAAAATAAGCAAAAAATATACCTATTCCAAAAAGCAGATAAAAATTCACTTAACGCCTTCCTAAGAGACAATCTCCACTCAATCCAAATTAATAATATAAGTATAGACCAGATGTGGCTTAAATTCAAAGAAATAGTATCGGCAGCAATTGAGAGATTTATACCAAATAAATTAACAAACGATGGAGCTGATCCTCCTTGGTACACAAAACGGGCTAGAACACTTGCAGAAACAACGAAACAAACATGCCAAATTTAAACAGATGCAAAATCCCCATGATTGACGATCTTTTACAGAAGCTCGAAATTTAGTGCGGACTTCAATGCGAGATGCCTACAACAGTTTCCACAACAAAATGTTGCCCTGAAACCTGGCAGAAAATCCAAAGAGATTCTGGTTGTATGTGAAGTGTGTTACCAACAAGAAACAATCAATGCCTTCACTGAACGACAGCAATGGAGAAACTATCGAAGACAGTGCTGCCAAAGCAGAGTTACTAAACACAGCCTTCCGAAATGCCTTCACAAAAGAAGACGAAGTAAATATTCCAGAATTTGAACTGAGAACAGCTGCCAACATGAGTAACGTAGAAGTAAATATTCTCAGAGTAGTGAAGCAACTTAAATCACTAAATAAAAGCAGGTCTTCTGGTCCAGACTGTACACCAATTAGGTTCCTTTTGGAGTATGCCACTGCATTAGCTCTATACTTAACAATCATATATAATCATTCGCTTGACGAAAGATCCGTACCCAAAGACTGGAAAGTTGCACAGGTCACACCAATATTCAAGAAAGGTATTAGGAGTAATCCACTAAATTACGGGCCCATATCAGTAACGTCGATATGCAGCAGGATTTTGGAACATATATTGTGCTCGAATATTATGAATTACCTTGAAGAAAATGGTCTATTGACACACAGTCAACATGGGTTTAGAAAACATAGTTCCTGTGAAACACAACTAGCCCTTTATTCACATGAACTGTTGAGTGCTGTTGACAAGGGATTTCAGATAGATTCCGTATTTCTGGATTTCCGGAAGGCTTTTGACACTGTACCAAACAAGCGGCTCATAGTGAAATTGCGTGCTTATGGAATATCGTCTCAGTTATGTGACTGGATTTGTGATTTCCTGTCAGAGAGGCCACAGTTCGTAGTAACTGACAGAAAGCCATCGAGTAAAACAGAAGTGATTTCTGGCATTCCCCAAGGTAGTGTTATAGGCCCTTTGCTGTTCCTTATCTATATAAACGATTTTGGAGACAATCTGAGCAGCCGTCTTTGGTTGTTTGCAGATGATGCTGTCATTTATCGACTAATAAAGTCATCAGAAGATCAATAGAAACTGCAAAATGATTTAGAAAACATATCTGAATGGTGCACAAAGTGGCAGTTAACCCTAAATAATTAAAAGTTTGAGGTCATCCACATGAGTGCTAAATGAAACTCAACTTCAGTTACACGATAAACTAGTCTAATCTAAAAGCCGTTAATTCAACTAAATACCTAGGTATTACAATTACGAATAATTTAAATTGGAAGGAACACACAGAAAATGTTGTGGGGAAGGCTAACCAAAGACTGCATTTTATTGGCAGGACACTTAGGAAATGTAACAGACCTACTAAGGAGACTGCCTACACAATGCTTGTCCATCCTCTTTTGGAATACTGCTGCGGGTGTGGGATCCTTACCAGATAGGACTGACGGAATACATCGAAAAAGTTGAAAGAAAGGCAGCACGTTTTGTATTATCGCGAAATGTGCGAGAGAGTGTCACAGAAATGATACAGGATTTGGGCTGGAAGTTGTTAAAAGAAAGGTTCTTCTCGTTGCAATGGAATCTTCCCAAAAATTCCAATCACAAACTTTCTCCTATGAATGCCAAAATATTTTATTGACACATAGGGAGGAATGATCACCACGATAAAATAAGGGAAATCAGAGCTCATACGGAAAGATATAGGTATTCATTCTTTCCGCGTGCTATACGAGATTGGAATAATTGAGAATTGTGAAGGTGGTTCGATGAACCCTCTGCCAGGCACTTGAATGTGATTTCCAGAGTAAATATGTAGATGTAGAACACAGATTCCACAAACAGAGTTCTTGCAAACCTCAGCTTGCTGTGGAGATCCACAGCATATTAGACACTGGTGCTAGATTGATGCAGTATTCCTTGACTTCCATTAATACAGTCCCACACCTCATTTAGTGGGAAAAAAATGAGCTTACTGACCCTTACGCCAGAATTGTGATTGGATTCAAGACTTCTTTGCAAATAGAATTCGACATGTTGCTTTTAGTGGAACAAAATCTGCAGGTATAAAGACAATTTAGAAGTATTCCAAGGAAATGTGGAAGGATTGTTAGTGTTTACTATATTAATGATCTAGTGATGATAATCTCTAAAATTCCATGAGGCTGTTTCCAAGTGATGTATTTCTCTACAAGAAGTTAGCAGCATCAGAAGACTGTGGTGCATTGCAGAGGATTGATGAATGGTGCACATACATAGGAGAAGAAACACACTACTGTACAATTACACTGTTGGTGACAAATTACTGGAAACAGTACCTATGTACCAAAAATATATAGGAGTAACCATCTGGAGCAGTCTTAAGGTGAGTAACCACACAAAATGAATAGGAGGAAAAGCAAATGCCAGACTGAGATTCTTAGAAAGAATCTGAAGGAAATTTAACTCTGCCATGAAAGAAATGACTTACAAAATACTTGTCTGACCAGTTCTTGAGTATAGCTCCTAAGTCTGGAAACCTTATCAGGTTGGTTTAATAGAAGAGTTAGACAAGACAATGCACAGTGGTTCATTTTACCAGGAGATCATTAATTTGGTGCAAGAGTGTTACAGAGATGCCCAGAAAACTTCAGTGGCAGATTCTACAAGAGAGGAACTGTGCATCACAGAGAGGTTTACTATTGAAATACCAAGAGTGTACATTCCAGGAAGAGTCACACAACATATTACTCCTCCCACATACATTTTGTGAACCACCAAAACAAGAAAATTCAAGGAACTGGATATAATATGGGATTCTACCAACAATCATTCTTCAAAACAGAACAGGGAAGGGGGGATCACATAGTAGTATCAGAAGTAGGCTCCAACAAATGCCATCCAATGGCTTGCAGACTGTAGATGTAGATGTAGAGAAACACCAACACTGATGACCTTGTTTGAGATGTAGTTGGATAGCATTTTTGACACAACATTTTAAATGAAAACATATATTGCACAGATGTAAGAACCAGAATATATTAATTTTCAGTTGCAGATGCCGTGATCATGTTGCATGTGCACACCTCACTATTACAAAAAAAAGCAATAGTTCTACACTAGGATGAGCAGACTTAATATAGAGCATTGGTGAAAGGATAAGTAACTAAAATGATCTGTAATTAACATAATTAGTACTTGTGTAATTAATTCAAGACCTAGTGCCCAAGTAATGATGCCAATTGAAAATTGTGGCCTCGCTGCATGAAACATCTATTTTAAAATTCATTTGATGTGTAGATAGTATTGCATAATAAGCACAAGCAGTATAACTTAGATTTTAAGTGAATTATGCACTGTTTGATTAATTTTTATTGAAATTCTGTCTATTCCTCACATGAAGACATATAGTGTGAGGTACCAAAATAACCAGCATCCTGAGGTACTTAATTTTAATGTCCAGCTGGAGTGTAACAACAAAAGTTCTCTCATAAATATGTAGTTCTGCAACAGTAGCATGAAAAGCAATTGCAAATGGTGGTGCAATGTACACACATCAGAGTGAAGAGCTGCTATTTGGGCAGGGGAAAGGTGGGGGAGGTTTTTGCAGTGGGCAGTTTTCAGCAGTGGCTCAGGGAGTTTTGCATAGTGAAACTTCAATTTCTTACATGCTGTGGTGGTCTCTTTTCAACAGCGAGTTTGAAACTGCCATTTGAGAGTGACAGACCTATTTCACAGGTTACAGCACTTACATCTTTTCATGGGACTATGAACTATGACTGGCAGTAATTAATCAGTTTTGTTTATTTCAGTGAGCTTTATCTTTGGGTGGCACTGCTGTTGTAACTGGAGTATGTCTGATATAAAAATAAGTACAAGTTCAAACTTTAATTCTTCAGTGTGAACTATATTGTTGGTGGTTTTTCATATCTACTTTTCAGTGGAGCATCCACACACAGTATCCCACCATGGTAGGTTTCTAGTGTTACGTTTGTACAGTCTACTCCAACAACACGAAAAAGAGGTGGAGAATCACATAGGATTGTGCATTTTCAGGATCTTCCTGAAGTAAATACTGGCATCGGGTTTAATATGTCACTGGTAGTTCATTAGCAGTGTTTGTAGCAAGAAAGGCCAAAATGGGCATACCCTGCATTCTTAAAATCCCCTCTCCCTTCATCCACTCTCCCTGACGCAAGCCCAGTTGTGCTATGGGACATACTAAAAACCAATGGAACTGGACAGATACAGCATTGGCCAGACTGAATGCTTCTGATAATTAGCTGTGGAGGTAGCCTCTTAAAAGTAGCATTCGGATGCAAACTATGCTACATTATTCCCTCGCTGGCATGGTTGTAAGAGTGTACTTCAGCTTTCCATGTGAAACTCACCCTACCAGGGCTGCCTGCTGTAAGGTTACTGGGAGACACAACAGCAGAGTAGACATTCTCACTAGTTGCATTCTCCAAGTAGAAATGGTTTTGTATGTGTCTAGTCCTGTGGTTTAGGTTGTTGTTGCTAGGTTTATAGTGAAAAATTGCATATAAATAAAAATAGGCATAATTGCTCTGTCACTCATTTCAACAACATTTGTTGCAGAAAAATAAAATGAGCACCTCCAGAAGCAATTAGTGGCAATGAAGTTAAGGCTAATGGACTGGTCACAGCTCATAAAATATATACATGTTTCATATGTAATGAAACATAAGACTGTCAGTAATGATCTGCAAGCTAGTTTGTCACAGTGTTTCACATCAGGACAGATTTGATGTTTATTAAGAAAGGGAAAGCAAGTTGTCTAAACCACAGTCTTCTCCTTTGTTAAATGTTGCTGGGACATTCCACGTAGGAAAAATATATCTAAAAACAAAGATGATGTGACTTACCAAATGAAAGTGCTGGCAGGTCGACAGACACACAAACGAACACAAACATACACACAAAATTCTAAAGCTTTCGCAACAAACTGTTGCCTCATCAGGAAAGAGGGAAGGAGAGGGAAAGACGAAAGGATGTGGGTTTTAAGGGAGAGGGTAAGGAGTCATTCCAATCCCGGGAGCGGAAAGACTTACCTTAGGGGGAAAAAAGGACGGGTATACACTCGCACACACACACACATATCCATCCACACATATACAGACACAAGCAGACATCTCACAAGCAGACATATTTAAAGACAAAGAGTTTGGGCAGAGAAGTCAGTCGAGGCAGAAGTGCAGAGGCAAAGATGTTGTTGAATGACAGGTGAGGTATGAGTGGCGGCAACTTGAAATTAGCGGAGATTGAGGCCTGGTGGATAACGAGAAGAGAGGATATATTGTAGAGCAAGTGTGTATGTTTGTGTTCGTTTGTGTGTCTGTCGACCTGCCAGCACTTTCATTTGGTAAGTCACATCATCTTTGTATATATATATATATATATATATATATATATATATATATATATATATATATATATATATATATATAAAAACAAAGATGATGTGACTTACCGAACGAAAACGCTGGCAGCTCGATAGACACACAAACAAACACAAACACACACACAAAATTCAAGCTTTCGCAACAAACTGTTGCCTCATCAGGAAAGAGGGGAAGGAGAGGGAAAGAAGAAAGGATGTGGGTTTTAAGGGAGAGGGTAAGGAGTCATTCCAATCCCGGGAGCGGAAAGACTTACCTTAGGGGGAAGAAAGGACGGGTATACACTCGCACACACACACATATCCATCCACACATATACAGACACAAGCAGACATATTTAAAGACAAAGAGTTTGGGCAGAGATGTCAGTCGAGGCGGAAGTGAAGAGGCAAAGATGATGTTGAATGACAGGTGAGGTATGAGTGGCGGCAACTTGAAATTAGTGGAAATTGAGGCCTGGTGGGTAACGGGAAGAGAGGATATATTGAAGAGCAAGTTCCCATCTCCGGAGTTCGGATAGGTTGGTGTTGGTGGGAAGTATCCAGATAACCCGGACGGTGTAACACTGGGCCAAGAAGTGCTGGCCGTGCACCAAGGCATGTTTAGCCACAGGGTGATCCTCATTACCAACAAACACTGTCTGCCTGTGTCAGTTCATGCGAATGGACAGTTTGTTGCTGGACGTTCCCACATAGAATGCATCACAGTGTAGGCAGGTCAGTTGGTAAATCACGTGGGTGCTTTCACATGTGGCTCTGCCTTTGATCGTGTACACCTTCCGAGTTACGGGACTGGAGTAGGTGGTGGTGGGAGGGTGCATGGGATAGGTTTTACACCGGGGGCAGTTACAAGGATAGGAGCCAGAAGATAGGGAAGGTGGTTTGGGGATTTCATAGGGATGAACTAACAGGTTACGAAGGTTAGGTGGACGGCGGAAAGACACTCTTGGTGGAGTGGGGAGGATTTCATGAAGGATGGATCTCATTTCAGGGCAGGATTTGAGGAAGTCGTATCCCTGCTGGAGAGCCACATTCAGAGTTTGGTCCAGTCCCGGAAAGTATCCTGTCACAAGTGGGGCACTTTTGTGGTTCTTCTGTGGGGGATTCTGGGTTCGAGGGGATGACGAAGTGGCTCTGGTTATTTGCTTCTGTACCAGGTTGGGAGGGTAGTTGCGAGATGCGAAAGCCATTGTCAGGTTGTTGGTGTAATGGTTCAGGGATTCCGGACTGGAGCAGATTCATTTGCCACGAAGACCTAGGCTGTAGGGAAGGGACCGTTTGATGTGGAATGGGTGGCAGCTGTCATAATGCAGGTACTGTTGCTTGTTGGTGGGTTTGATGTGGACGGACATGTGAAGCTGGCCATTGGACAGGTGGAGGTCAACGTCAAGGAAAGTGGCATGGGACTTGGAGTAGGACCAGGTGAATCTGATGGAACCAAAGGAGTTGAGGTTGGAGAGGAAATTCTGAAGTTCTTCTTCACTGTGAGTCCAGATCATGAAGATGTCATCAATAAATCTGTACCAAACTTTGGGTTGGCAGGCCTGGGTAACCAAGAAGGCTTCCTCTAAGCGACCCATGAATAGGTTGGCGTACGAGGGGGCCATCCTGGTACCCATGGCTGTTCCCTTTAATTGTTGGTATGTCTGGCCTTCAAAAGTGAAGAAGTTGTGGGTCAGGATGAAGCTGGCTAAGGTGATGAGGAAAGAGGTTTTAGGTAGGGTGGCAGGTGATCGGCGTGAAAGGAAATGCTCCATCGCAGCGAGGCCCTGGACGTGCGGAATATTTGTGTATAAGGAAGTGGCATCAATGGTTACAAGGATGGTTTCCGGGGGTAACAGATTGGGTAAGGATTCCAGGCATTCGAGAAAGTGGTTGGTGTCTTTGATGAAGGATGGGAGACTGCATGTAATGGGTTGAAGGTGTTGATCTACGTAGGCAGAGATCCGTTCTGTGGGGGCTTGGTAACCAGCTACAATGGGGCGGCCGGGATGATTGGGTTTGTGGATTTTAGGAAGAAGGTAGAAGGTAGGGGTGCGGGGTGTCGGTGGGGTCAGGAGGTTGATGGAGTCAGGTGAAAGGTTTTGCAGGGGGCCTAAGGTTCTGAGGATTCCTTGAAGCTCCGCCTGGACATCGGGAATGGGGTTACCTTGGCAAATTTGTATGTGGTGTTGTCTGAAAGCTGACGCAGTCCCTCAGTCACATACTCCCGACGATCAGGTAACACGGTCGTGGAACCCTTGTCCACCGGAAGAATGACGATGGATCGGTCAGCCTTCAGATCACGGATAGCCTGGGCTTCAGCAGTGGTGATGTTGGGAGTAGGATTAAGGTTTTTTAAGAAGGATTGAGATGCAAGGCTGGAAGTCAGAAATTCCTGGAAGGTTTGGAGAGGGTGATTTTGAGGAAGAGGAGGTGGGTCCCGCTGCGACGGAGGACGGAACTGTTCCAGGCAGGGTTCAATTTGGATGGTGTCTTGGGGAGTTGGATCATTAGGAGTAGGATTAGGATCATTTTTCTTCGTGGCAAAGTGATATTTCCAGCAGAGAGTACGAGTGTAGGACAGTAAATCTTTGACGAGGGCTGTTTGGTTGAATCTGGGAGTGGGTCTGAAGGTGAGGCCTTTGGATAGGACAGAGGTTTCGGATTGGGAGAGAGGTTTGGAGGAAAGGTTAACTACTGAATTAGGGTGTTGTGGTTCCAGGTTGTGTTGATTGGAATTTTGAGGTTGTGGAGGGAGTGGAGCTGGAAGTGGGAGATTGAGTAGATGGGAGAGACTGGGTTGGTGTGCAATGCGAGGAGGTTGAGGTTTGCTGGAAAGGTTGTGAAGGGTGAGTGAGTTGCCTTTCCGGAGGTGGGAAACCAGGAGATTGGATAGTTTTTTGAGGTGGAGGGTGGCATGCTGTTCTAATTTACGGTTGGCCTGTACGAGGATGCTCTGAACAGCCGGTGTGGATGTGGGAGAGGAAAGATTAAGGACTTTTATTAAGGATAGGATTTGACGGGTGAGTTCATTGGTTGAGTTGATGTGTAGGTGAAGGATTAGGTGGGTGAGGGCAATGGATTGTTCAGTTTGGAACTGTTATAGGGACTGATGGAAAGAAGGGTTGCAGCCAGAGATGGGAACTTTAAGTGTGAGGCCTTTGGGGGTAATGCCAAATGTCAGACAAGCCTGAGAAAATAGAATATGGGAGCGTAATCTGGCTAGGGCGAAGGCATGTTTGCGGAGGGAATGTAAATAAAACTTAATGGGGTCGTTATGGGGGTGTTGTGAGGGTGACATGGTATTAGAAGGTGGAAAGTGTAACATGAGGCTGAAATGAAAATGAAAATAAAAATATATGGGGAGAGATAAAGGTGGACTGGAAAGTAACTGGAGATCTGGTGTGAAAAAAAGTGAGAAGGTGTTAGTTACAGCTGGGCTATGTTGGACTTGGGTTGGTAGACAACGATGTGCACAAATGTTAGGTGGTTGTGTTGCCGCCAAAACACGTTAAAGGACGGAGAAATTAGGGAAAATTTCGAAAAAACTGCGTGTAATATATTAAAAGGAGTGGTTTTGTGGTGGCAGATTATGAAAATGAGGCTAACAATTGTCTGACGAAGAAATAATGACGTTAAAACCTGTGTGAAGCGGATAAAAATTATCAGTGATGTGGGAAAAACGGAAATGGAAATAAAGCGAAAGTTATTAGAACTAGCCGAAATGGTTGTTTAAAAGGTGAAAGGAACTGTTTGTGAACTAGAAATGGTGGATTTTATAGCGGCGGTAGTGTTGAAAGCGGTAAAAATAATTTTTTTGGTTATGGTTTGGAAGTGGGTTACGTATTATTAAGTATATATAGGCGGGATAAAATTGTATAGCAGATTACGGTAAAAAGGAGAAGATGAATACAAAGTGAAACTACTGGCAAAAACAGAAAGAGAAAATAAGACGACAGAAAAGATTTCGAAATGCAACAGTGACAATAACAAACGTAATTGTTGGGTTCAAATTACTGATATCAATATAATAGAGGGAAACATTCCACGTGGGAATAATACATCTAAAAACAAAGATGATGTGACTTACCGAACGAAAGTGCTGGCAGGTCGATAGACACACAACCAAATATAAATACACATACAAAATTCAAGCTTTCGCATATGATGTGACTTACCGAACGAAAGTGCTGGCATATATATATATATATATATATATATATATATATATATATATATATATATATATACAAAGATGACGTGACTTACCAAACGAAAGTGCTGGCAGGTCGATAGACATACAAACAAACACAAACATCCACACAAAATTCTAGCTTTCGCAACCAGCGGTTGCTTCGTCAGGAAAGAGGGTAGGAGAGGGAAAGACGAAAGGATGTGGGTTTTAAGGGAGAGGGTAAGGAGTCATTCCAATCCCGGGAGCAGAAAGACTTACCTTAGGGGGAAAAAAGGACGGGACGGGTATACACTCGCACACACACACACACACATATCCATCCACACATATACAGACACAAGTAAAAATACAGGTATACAGAGGCAAAGAGTTTGGGCAGAGATGTCAGTCGAGGCGGAAGTGCAGAGGCAAAGATGATGTTGAATGACAGGTGAGATATGAGTGGCGGCAACTTGAAATTAGCGGAGATTGAGGCCTGGTGGATAACGGGAAGAGAGGATATATTGAAGAGCATATATATATATATATATATATATATATATATATATATATATATATATATATATATATATATGTGTGTGTGTGTGTGTGTGTGTGTGTGTGTGTGTGTGTGTGACTCTTAAAAGGATGAAGGACTTCATCAGTATAGCACCATCTGAGAAAGGAACAACATTCGCATTTCCATTGAATATTACAAGATGATCCTTTTTTTCTGATTGTTGAGTTGTTGTGGTAGGCACCAGGTCTGTACATTATGAAAAAATAATTCCCTAGTCAGTCTTGGTTCAATCTAGCAATCAATATGAAAAATACTTTCATGTTTTTCATACCACTAAAGACACACATAACGGAGTTCACTGATGTCAAAACTCCTTTCTAAACTGTGTGGAGACCTACACGTCTGCCTAAAATCATGATCAAATAAATATTCTTCAGATATTCTCCAGGTTTTTACAGTTGAGGCAGTATCTGCTTTACAGGGAAATTATCTCATATTTCGGGGTATGGCTTCTTGAGCTGAAAACATTATTGTTTAGTAGTTCCATAAAATTACCTTCACATTTTCTTCAGCAAATATTTCACAGCTTGCACACTGGCTTGAAAGTAACTGTGCAACTGTTCTCACACATTGACATCCATGGCCCGTAACATTCAGGTGTGTCTCTGAAATATGAAATGGAACTGATAGATCACCCTTCTGATGATCCAGTAGATTTTGTATTAACTTCTTTGTACATTCATGACATCTGGTGAAATGAGTCCTTTATCTAGTAAGAGATTTCTTGGCAATTTTGATCATGGATACATTACAGAATACCTGTACTACCCTGTCACAATCATCATGGGTTGACAAATAAATTTTACTCATTGATAACCCAAGCTGGTTCCACATTTCAGTATATTTAACTCTCATGTTGCAAGCTGCAGATACAATGTGTGGTGTCACTGCCAGACACCACACTTGCTAGGTGGTAGCCTTTAAATCGGCCGCAGTCTGGTAGTATATGTCGGACCCGCGTGTTGCCACTGTCAGTGATTGCAGACCGAGCGCCACCACATGGCAGGTCTAGAGAGACGTCCTAACACTCGCCCAGTTGTACAGCCGACTTTGCTAGGAAAGGTTCACTGACAAATACGCTCTCATTTGCCGAGACGATAGTTAGCATAGCCTTCAGCTACGTCATTTGCTACGACCTAGCAAGGCGCCATTACCAGTTTATATTGAGATTATAAATTATGTATCATCAAGAGCAATGTTCTCCAATTATGGATTAAAGTTAAGTAATCCAAGATCTTCATACTTTATTTGCAATTCTCAAGACATTGTCCTGTTCCAGACCTCACGCCAGTCTGCGTGAGCTTAAACGCATGCCTTTCGGCTACCTCCGAGTGGCTTGGCTGTCTTGCCAAGTCACTACACAATGCATAATCCTAGTTCATCTCCTTCGAGATATTTTATTATTCTTTCTAAGAGTTCATTAGTCACTGTGACATCCAAGTCATAATATACTGGTTGCTTCCAGGCAGCAAATAAGCTGCGGGTCACCATCAACTTGTAATGTGTAACGCAAAGGTACACCATAATGAAGTGACCAATATTGCAGTTAAGATACTACACCACCCACACTTTGTTTTGTACACCAATATGAAAGTTTATATTTCTGTCTGATTACACATATTAATAGGTTGTGAAAGTGTTACCAGTGAGTGCAGTTTTTATAATGTGCTATAAAATATGTAAAAACTTAAGTCAGATTTGATGTAAACAAACTAGTGTTTTCTGTCTCACTATACCTCTTACATTAATCATAACTTCTTAATGATAGAACATAATGCAAATATTAGCAAAATCGGACACCCAGTAATTACACCAGTACCGGTAACTAAGAAATGACATCTGAATATTATGAAAGCTATGAACTTTTTAATTTAAAATGTAAGTATCTAATGTTTTATTATTATGAGTAGTTTAACCTTACAGTTCAGTTTGTTCACAACATTGCAATGTAATTAACCTAAAGTTAAATTCTGTGAACATAAATTTTTAAAAATTGTTGATTCAACAATATTTTTACTGTTTGTGGATGTTGTAATGTATAAACAATAGGGTGCCTGAAACCATATAGTTAGTGTTAGTCAGTCAGTATTTTCTCAAAGTCAGTGACAGCTTGACTGGTTTTTGGTCAACTTCTGTACATGTCGCATTAGTAAAATTTTTAAAATTTATCAAAATTCAAACTATGTGTTTGAGTTTTTCTTTGAAATGTCGGAGAACACCTCACAATGAAGGAACCTGGGCCATTTACTCATCCTACAAACTGAAGATTTGAAAGAAGTTTACTGGTACTGTGCTGACTACAAGTGTCAGTGCATTTCAAAGTTACCACAGAAGAAAGGCCAAAAAATGGGCATTATTTTAGGGATGACATCATCGTCAAACTTTGTACAAACTGACAAGTAAACACATGAACACAGATGCCATTACCCCACTTCCAATGGGCTTTAAAAAAAATAGTTCCTGTGGAAAGCACTAAATCGTGTGTGATTTGGGCACAATCGAAAAAGGAAAAGTATGTCTGCAACTCTCAAATGTGGAAAAAACTAAGAATTTTATTAATTTTTAATGTAAAAAATTGGTTGTTCAGAAGAAGACTATCAACCACTTATTTCATTACTTACAAGTAATTGTTAATATTGTTGTATAGCCTGGATAATGCATAACTGTGAAGTTTCTATGTAAAATATTTGGGAAACAAATACAAAAAAATTACATTTTCTTTTAAAATTCTTATACTTTTATAAAATCTAATTTAGTGCCCTGGAAACTTATGGCAAATCTCAGATATGATGTGAATCAAATATTGCTTCCATGGCTCATTTTGATGAATTTTTATTGTAGTCCTCCATGAGCTTGATGGCTCTCTCAAGCAGATTATTTATAACTTTGATTTTAATACTTCATGTTGATGAACTCACCATTTTCAAGCCACTGTGAAGGATTAGTCTTAACGAACTTTCCACTGGAATCAAAACTGGTAACGGAATACGGATACTTCAGTGGAATCAAGCTGTTGAAGTCCATAATTGGTAATTATTGGCATTTAATCAATTAATATTTGAATCCTTTTAACAGTTTTGCCTCACTATTCTGTCTATGATTCAATGTATAGCCCAGTTTTATTTTTCATTCGGAACATTCCTGATCACAATTATGATAAACAGTACTTGTAAATTTAAATTCAAAATTTCAATCATATCATTGTTTTACAGAGAGTCTTGCAAATTATGGAATGTTTTGATACAGAAATGATTCATTAATATTCAGATACTCATCTTGATGAATCAGAAGAGTTAATCATTAGCACATTCTTTTTTTTTCAGTGCAGAGAGTATTGGGGTGATTCTCTTGAAATATGTTGCATCCTTCCCGCATTAGAAATAATTTTCCCACAACCAAAATTTTTGTGTGTTCGTTCTCTATTTATAATTCTTCACTTCTCTATTATAAAATTTTTCATTAATGTTCAAACTAAGCAAACATTGTGCATAAACTGTGCCAAAACTGTGTCATGTAGTTGGAGCCATGATCACTTATACAACAGTGGGAATATTTACATCTATTTTAAGACTTACAAAGTAATTACAATTGTATAACACAAATGATTTCCCTGCAGCATTCACATTACAGTTTTGCTTGACAATTTAGACTAAAACAATCACAATAAAAATTTTTGTCAACATTTCCCTTTTTTATGAAACTACCAGCTCTCTACATTTGTCTGATTTCAACATTTTTTCTTATTTACTTTGGGTGTTTACATTCTCCACAAGAAGGAGAATATAATCATCTTCCCAGTAAATACATCTCTCCAAAATTTTACATTTTAATATGTAAATTATATGAATTATATAATGATATTAAAATAATGTTTTACGGGATTACGTAAGTGTCCGATTCCACCCGTCTGCTTTGACCCATGAAGTCATCAATGTGGCAGAAATGGCTACTCTAAGTGTCTGCAATATGGCGCCTATGATGTCACTACATACACACGGCAACAAACACGAAAATACGTATAAATAAGACAATAACATCTCCCTCCAAAAATAAAATAAAATTAAGGGGACAACTGCGGAAATTTGGTGTTTTACTGAAGGGGCAAGCTAAAATTTAACAGTAAACAAAACAAATAATCTTGGAATCGGACACTTCCGTTGACCTATATAGGTCAAAAGCAGCTGACAATACCGAAACAGCAACGCCTACAGCAAAAAATTACAAAATTTGGAAACAGACAATTCCCTTGACCACAGCTGACTATACCAAAACACCAATAACTACAAATAGAACTACGAAAATTGGAATCGGTCATTTCCCTTGACCTATATAAATCAACCATAGCTACTGGTACGAAAAATCCAACACCTACAACTTCGAAAAACAAAACAAAAATCACACCACCTCAAAAAGTCAAAAATCCCTATGTAAATTAAAACACATTCAATACACAAAACATTAGAACTCCACAGCAAAGTACAGGGTGTTTCAAAAATGACCGGTATATTTGAAACGGCAATAAAAACTAAACGAGCAGCGATAGAAATACACCGTTTGTTGCAATATACTTGGGACAACAGTACATTTTCAGGCGGACAAACTTTCGAAATTACAGTAGTTACAATTTTCAACAACAGATGGCGCTGCAAGTGATGTGAAAGATATAGAAGACAACGCAGTCTGTGGGTGCGCCATTCTGTATGTCGTCTTTCTGCTGTAAGCGTGTGCTGTTCACAACGTGCAAGTGTGCTGTAGACAACATGGTTTATTCCTTAGAACAGAGGATTTTTCTGGTGTTGGAATTCCGCTGCCTAGAACACAGTGTTGTTGCAACAAGACGAAGTTTTCAACGGAGGTTTAATGTAACCAAAGGACCGAAAAGCGATTCAATAAAGGGTCTGTTTGAAAAATTTCAACGGACTGGGAACGTGACGGGTGAACGTGCTGGAAAGGTAGGGCGACCGCGTACGGCAACCACAGAGGGCAACGCGCAGCTAATGCAGCAGGTGATCCAACAGCGGCCTCGGGTTTCCGTTCGCCGTGTTGCAGCTGCGGTCCAAATGACGCCAACGTCCACGTATCGTCTCATGCGCCAGAGTTTACACCTCTATCCATACAAAATTCAAACGCGGCAACCCCTCAGCGCCGCTACCATTGCTGCACGAGAGACATTCGCTAACGATATAGTGCACAGGATTGATGACGGCGATATGCATGTGGGCAGCATTTGGTTTACTGACGAAGCTTATTTTTACCTGGACGGCTTCGTCAATAAACAGAACTGGCGCATATGGGGAACCGAAAAGCCCCATGTTGCAGTCCCATCGTCCCTGCATCCTCAAAAAGTACTGGTCTGGGCCGCCATTTCTTCCAAAGGAATCATTGGCCCATTTTTCAGATCCGAAACGATTACTGCATCACGCTATCTGGACATTCTTCGTGAATTTGTGGCGGTACAAACCGCCTTAGACGACACTGCGAACACCTCGTGGTTTATGCAAGATGGTGCCCGGCCACATCGCACGGCCGACGTCTTTAATTTCCTGAATGAATATTTCGATGATCGTGTGATTGCTTTGGGCTATCCGAAACATACAGGAGGCGGCGTGGATTGGCCTCCCTATTCGCCAGACATGAACCCCTGTGACTTCTTTCTGTGGGGACACTTGAAAGACCAGGTTTACCGCCAGAATCCAGAAACAATTGAACAGCTGAAGCAGTACATCTCATCTGCATGTGAAGCCATTCCGCCAGACACGTTGTCAAAGGTTTCGGGTAATTTCATTCAGAGACTACGCCATATTATTGCTACGCATGGTGGATATGTGGAAAATATAGTACTATAGAGTTTCCCAGACCGCAGCGCCATCTGTTGTTGAAAATTGTAACTACTGTAATTTCGAAAGTTTGTCTGCCTGAAAATGTACTGTTGTCCCAAGCATATTGCAACAAACGGTGTATTTCTATCGCTGCTCGTTTAGTTTTTATTGCCGTTTCAAATATACCGGTCATTTTTGAAACACCCTGTAAGTTGGCCATCACACACACACACACACACACACACACACACACACACACAGAGGGCGCCATCATACACAACAAGACGACACCTGTAAACACAAGTAACTCACAAACTCCGCACCATAATGACGTCACATACCAGAACACCCTTACGTCATGGGGTCAAAGCAGACGGGTGGAATCGAACGCTTCCGTTGACCCAGTTTTACATACCCCTATTATTAATGGACTTGGGAAATTATTTCATTTATAGAATATTGAGTATAATAAAAATGAAAATTATAGAAAAATGAGCATAATTCAATAGTACTTCTCAATGCACCTACGTAAATTAAAACACATTCAATACACAAAACATTACAACAACACTGCAAAGTAGGTTGGCCTACACACACACACACACACACACACACACACACAGGGCGCCATCACACACAACAAGACGACATCTACAAACACAACCAAATCACAAACTACATCTACATTTATACTCCGCAAGCCACCCAACGGTGTGTGGCGGAGGGCACTTTACGTGCCACTGTCATTACCTCCCTTTTCTGTTCCAGTCGTGTATGGTTCACGGGAAGAACGACTGTCTGAAAGCCTCCGCGCGCGCTCGAGTCTCTCTAATTTTACATTCGTGATCTCCTCGGGAGGTATAAGTAAGGGGAAGCAATATATTCGATACCTCATCCAGAAACGCACCCTCTCGAAACCTGGCGAGCAAGCTACACCGCGATGCAGAGCGCCTCTCTTGCAGAGTCTGCCACTTGAGTTTGCTAAACATCTCCGTAACGCTATCACGGTTACCAAATAACCCTGTGACGATACGCGCCGCTCTTCTTTGGATCTTCTCTATCCCCTCCGTCAACCCGATCTGGTACGGATCCCACACTGTTGAGCAATACTCAAGTATAGGTCGAACGAGTGTTTTGTAAGCCACCTCCTTTGTTGGTGGACTACATTTTCTAAGGACTCTCCCAATGAATCTCAACCTGGTACCCGCCTTACCAACAATTAATTTTATATGATCATTCCACTTCAAATCTTTCCGCACGCATACTCCCAGATATTTTACAGAAGTAATTGCTACCAGTGTTTGTTCCGCTATCATACAATCATACAATAAAGGATCCTTCTTTCTATGTATTCGCAATACATTACATTTGTCTGTGTTAAGGGTCAGTTGCCACTCCCTGCACCAAGTGCCTATCCGCTGCAGATCTTCCTGCATTTTGCTGCAATTTTCTAATGCTGCAACTTCTCTGTATACTACAGCATCATCCGCGAAAAGCCGCACCATAATGACGTCACATACCAGAACACCCTTACGTCACGGGATCAAAGCAGACGGGTGGAATCGAACGCTTCCGTTGACCCTGTTTTACATACCCCTATTATTATTGGACTTAGTAGATTATTTCATTTATACAATAGTGAGTATAATAAAAATGAAAATTATAGAAAAATGAGCATAATTCAATAGAACTTCTCAATGTGTCACTGTGGCTGCAGCTCGAGGCAAATTCAGAGTAAGTGTTCAAATGTACTACCACCAACTTCAGTACACTAAGTGATCCAGTTTCCAAATGACTGTGCACAGAACAGAAGCATATCTGCAGGAACATCAGCATAGGTGTTTCCAATGCAGTTGACCATGTCTTCACAGCCTGTCCTCGAACACTTTAGCTTTTAAATATCCCCACTGATAGAAATCTGGTAACATCAAATCCGGCAACCTAGCAGGCCAAGTAAGAGGTCCACCTCTGCCGATCTACTGACCAGTGTAAACAGTCTAATACCTCTGAAATTTTCCCGGCGTATTTCGGCTTCTAATAATTTCCGGGTATAAAATCACAGCGGGATCGACAACATCATTCGATACTCAATGACTAGCTGATATTTTACTTTCACCACCGAGGGCAGCACGTACAACCCGGCTATGCCGCGCATGTCAACAACTGACGCATGCACTGTAGGATGCGAGTACATTTCGCATGCGCGAGATTCGGCATAAATACCGCGACTGCACCTGTGCTCTTCAGCAGTTGTGTACTCACCTGATGATGGCCGGACGTCTTCGGGGCGAAATATCGTGGCAGAATGTCGACGGGATCCGGCTGCATACCCGGAAATTATTAGAAGTCTAATACCTCCTGCACTTCAAAAGTGTAACGGACTGGGCTGAAACCACATACACTGTCAAACGCCCAGGCAACATCCTACAGTAGTACTGGTAGTTCCTGTTCCAGAAATGTTTGACATTTGCTTCCATTCAACATGTCGTCGATAAAATGTAGTACACAATATCCTTGTGTGTTTAATTTCTTATACTGTGAAACATTAGTTTATGTGTATCATAAATTGCCCCTCCTCCCCTCCCCCCCCCCCCCCCACACACACACACACTCACACACAGAATTTCATGCATAAAAATTATGCATGAGGTAATGCCAGTATATAGATGTAACAGGAAAAAGACAACTTTTAAATGTTGAAAGCGTGTAGACATTTGCTGAACTGAATCAGATCATGTCTGTATTTATTATAAAGGCCCCTGCTATGAGTATCTGCATAGCTTTTTCAAAAAATCTGACTGCATAATTGTTTGTGTTGTATGAGACATATCAAATAAGTATGTATATATTATTTGTTTCATCATCTTCCTTTTCTTATGTTTCTTGTCACCCATCTCTTGGTGTGAGTCTTCCGTCTCTATCTCCTTTCCCTCAATCTTGGATGATCTCCTCATCGAGGTATCTTTTTCTTCTACATATCATACAATATAATTACTGTCAGGGTGAAGTGGGGTAAGTGTAACCATGGATTATGGTGCCTTAAAGAAGCTGTATTTTTACCTCTGACCTATCACACATGTTAATTTACTCCTTTCTTTGTTATATTTAACCATAAGTTGTCAAATCTGACATAAATTGGTAGTTAATTTTTGCACTTGAATTGACATCTACATTTTCACTCTGCGAGAGAGTGAGATGCTCAGAATTTGGTGGTCTGTCATTTTTGCAGTTTTAAAGATAACTGCACAATTTTTTGGTTACAAACTAACTTTTGCATGATAATTTCAAATATGAGATTCGTTTTACTCCACTGATAAAGCTCTTGATATTCCAGGCATGGTTACACTTACCCCAACTTTTTCACATGTGGGGCAAGTGTAACCAATCGGCTGGGGCAAGTGTAACCAGGGGGGGTTACACTTGCCCCAAACAAACTTACCAGAACATATTTATTTATTTAAGCCGTAACCTTGTTTTTGCTATCACACTATATCAACTAAACTGACCTTCCTGTACATATGGATACCAGAATAAATGATGTGCTGGATTTGTAGGTCTACTGAGTTTGTGTGAGATATATTTTATTTTTTATTTAACTCTACTATATTTTTAAACCACGTTTCCTTTTATGAAATATGACACATAACTGTAAAGAATGTCACCATTTCAAGGACAGTACAGTATGTGAAGCATTGTTTGACTGACAACAATGTTGAGCATGACAATTCATCCTGCAGCCAATGGATGTAGCAGTGTTTAAGTGTAAAATCTACTTGGGACCAAAAGTTAACTCGTCATCAAGGGGTAAAAATTAGCAAACGTCACTTTTCCAATCTCCTCACTGCTGTATGGAATGAAACACCACCTGAATTGTTGAAAAGTGTTTTCAAAAACCAGGAATATTCCCTTACAGTAGAGAAGTAACTAATAAAACTAAATATGATCCGGAGGCATATAAAAGATCTGTAACTTATACCAAATCTTTGGCAGAAACAAATCCATTGCCAGCTCATGATAATGCAGCCATAGACTGTGTAGAATCTACGTCTCTAACAGGAAGTACTCAGATTTTTGGGAAGCTTCCAGCTGAACAACCTTCAGAATTTTATAGGCCTACATCTACTGAGCCCTGCAGTTCTCCCAGTATCAGTTCTTTCTCAACCATTCCCGAGCTAACCAATGTTTCATTATGTTCTGGAACTTCTGATTTGTTATTTGAAAGCTTATTATTGGAAACAGTCCGACAGTGTAGTCCCACTGGTAAAACAAAGAAGAAAAGGATTGCATCAGGAAGTGAAGTTATCACTTTCCAAGATGCCATTTATAAAGAAAAAGATTTTAAAGGAAACAAGAATAATAAGAAGAAAGCAAAACAAATTAGCATTATCGGCATAAAAAATGGTAATGAAAAGTAAATCTTCCAAACAAAGTGCTGTTACTTCAACCAAAATGGCATCTCAGAATATTGTGGAAAAAAAATCCCTGATTGCTCATGGGTAACAAGAAAAAAAGATGGAAGTTGAATCAACAAGTGAAGAAAGTGAAACTGAAGGAGGCCTATCTTTAATAAGTAGTGATGAAGAAAATGGGACCATAATAACACTTGACGATCTCAGGAAATAAAAGATAAACTGTGAAGAAGAAGAAAAAGAGGCACACTTTTTTGAAGCCAAAGATAAAATTACAGTTGGAAACTATGTTCTGGTAGCTTTTGCAACAAAATGTAAGAAAGTTCATTTTATTGGCCAAGTTACCAAAATTAGTGAATTAGGAGATCCAGAAGTGATTTTCCTCAGATGCAAAAATAATACAAAGCATAGCACCACATTCTACTGGCCTGATAGAAAGGATGAGACTGAAGTTCCATCTTCTGATGTCATTTCAGTGCTGCCTGAGTCTACTTTGAGTCACAGGGGAGACCTGACATTTGGTGTTACATTTGATTCATACAACATTCAGTGACTAAATAATAGTTAGCGCCTAAGTGTGAATATAGTAAGTCGAATTAGGGCAGTTTAGCATTAAATACAAATTGCCAACAACTTTAGTTCAATTACCATGAAAAATAATAGAAAGTGAACTTATAAAGTGAATTTTTCTTTTCTCTTGATACTAGATATTTTATTATTTTTGTTAAATTGCCTACTAAAGAAAAAAATATAACTTTTGTAGAATGTAAACTAATAAATTACTGGCCTAAAACAAAAATAAATCATCTATGAAGCATTCTGTTTCACTGTTTTATGGTTTAGGCTAACACTTGTTTTTTTAGTTTAGCTAACTTTTCTGTGTATTTCATAATATACAAAGAGGCGTGTGCAAAAAAGTTCATATCTTGAGCAAAATTTAAGATATTTTAATAATTTAAAAATCCTCAAATTCAGTAAAAATTGGGTAATCAGGTCACTTACCCCAAGTCTCTTTTACAATGCTCTGTATCGGTACAACAATGCGGGGTTACACTTGCCCCGAACCATGGGGCAAGTGTAACCTCACAACACAAAATTTTGAAAACAATTATTTGACCATACAATTTTTTTTTCAAAAACAAAATGTATATCGTTTAAAAAAAGTCAATAAGTCAAACTTTAAGCATGAGAAATTTCAAACTCATATCTTCAATAACAAATTGGCAATTTGGTGTCAAAGTCGAACTATGCCAAATGTGGTTACACTTACCCCACTTCAATCTAAATCAAATTCATGGCACACTAGGAACAATGAGCATGAGAAACAATATATGTCGAGGGGATAGAAAGGGTATTATATACATATTCAACAGTGTTTGCTAATAATTTGTAACGTTGAGAAACTCGATAATTGTTTATTGAAAGGTGTTTGCAGCTAAAACTATACATACATCACTAAGTATCAAACATAAATTCAGTACAAGTAGAATGAGCTTAAAACCTCACATGAACAATCTCTCAAATCATTTCCCATTAGTGCTACACTAAACTAATTGCTTCATTATTTAAAGTACTGGTTGCAAATAAAACTATGTCAATCATACGTGGTATGTGTGTCAAAATTGACAATGTGAGCAACCAAATTACATTTACCAAAAAAGAAATGCATATTATGTATAAGACATCATAAGCTCATATAAAATTACATAACAATTATCATTATTATGTAAGGTAGTACCACTGCAACCCAAAAGTATTCTCAACATAGTACCGAAACAGATTCATAATTACTACAAAATTGCAAAACATATTCATACTTAAGCTAACATACAGAAATAAAATAACTCTTTATTTCATTCATCTGTAACAAAGGAAGAGAAATGTTCATTACTTTAGTCATTAGACATTAAATCTGTACATTTAATTTCTGAAACATTCGCCCATCTGTCACCATACAGGCCTATACAAGTTTGTCCTTCACATTAGTAAATAATACTGAAACAGTCACAATCGCCATGCGTTTATTATGAATATATTCTACAAAAATACCAAAATAAGCATAAACAAGACAATTCCTAAACATGGCAAACACTATCTAAATTACTGTACAACAGTCGAAGTTTTCCAGACATTCCAGTGATACTATTACCCCTCCTCCAGTCCCTTTCTTGAATTCTGTATCAATTGTAACCTTTCTGTCTGTCAGAATTTGTTTCTATTTTACTTCTAGTTGGTAGTCAATTACGGATACAAACATTACATCTCATCATCTTCAATTACTCATTTAACCATCATTAATTCATTATCAAACACCATTATCAAGTTAACTGTTTAAATCAAACCGTAATGAGGTCACACACCACAACACCCTTATGTCACGGGTCAAAGCCGACACGTGGGATCGGACGCTTCTGTCGACCCATCAACAGATACCAGATACATAGATATCACATTACATGTCATCTTGTCTCTGACCAAATGTGTAATTACACTTTTAAGTTACTTGCACCACTTGAAACAGGTCACATGATTCAGTGAACACAGTCTACTATATTTCCAAGACTATTAATCCCTAACCATATCCTCTTCATTATATTCGCTTCCATTCAACACGCCGTCGATAAAATATGGACCAATGAGTTTGATCCCCATGATGCCACACTATACATTAACCAACCACGGACACTGGTGGTCATCTTGCCATTGCCATTGGGGGATTGTCTACACTCCAGCAATGCTTTGTTGACATGCCCATTCACAAAACACCATCCAGTTATGGAAACAAGCGTCATGAAGTTGTGGGTTTTCTGGCTGTAGCGACTGACCATACACAGAAAACTCCAACCAATTACGAACAGGCACTTTTATTAGATTCGTGTAATTACACAAAACACAAGAAAAACTCTAAATAAATTCACAACATACACATTGCATCCGGTGGGTTTTCTGGCTGTAGCAACTGACCGTGCACAGAAAACTCCAACCAATTACGAACAGGCACTTTTATTAGATTCGTGTGATTACACAAAAAACAACAAAAACAATAAATAAATTCACAACATGCACATTGCATCCGAAGTGCACAAGACCGAACCAAAGGAACACTACTCCCCAAAGACTATTTACTCTGCACTTCGTAGGTGACAGTCAATGATCTCGATAGTATGGAGATCACTGGTGGCAGTTACTAGCGGTCGATGGTCGCCACAAAGTTCTTGATACACAGTCTAACATAACAGTCGCGACACTTCGCCTCTATTTAGTTGCCTTCTGTGCCAACAGCGCGCCAAGCGGCCAGTAAGTTAAACTGTTGAGTTCGGCGCGATCGTGAAAGCGAAAGCGAATAGTAGTTGTTTATTTTGGTTTCTATTGTGGTTTTTACAAATGGAAACGTAGCGTAGCGCAATAAATTGCAGCAACACCAAGAAGAAGATACCACATCTGTCTTTTTTAGGTTTCCTAAGGACCCTGGGAGGAATATGACATCATGTTACTAAATTGTATCGTCAGGATTCGCTTGCAAACTACACGTATATTGATAATTAATGTTTCGTTCTAGGAGCAGAAAATGGACACTGAATAGCATATGAGAACATCTTATGAAAAAAGACCCTGTTTACCTTTATAATAATGTTAAGTACAGTCCGCTACTCGTCAAACAAAACCAATTCATGAATGCAGACAATAATACCCTCATGTGGAATGCAGTTAACCACATTGTTTGACACTCCAGATAAGCCCTCTCAACTGAGGCTGAAGAGAAAATGCCACAAAGGTTCGACAGTCCGTCTAAAGCTGTAACACACTCCTATAGCACTGAAGCAGCCAGTTCAAGTCTCCATATATCAGTGCCAGATTCATCTGCATCGTCAACACAGACCTGCTCCGACGATGAAGTGGTAAAATTAAGTGCAATTATTCGTGCCTAGAAAAAGCGCATGGAATATCAGAATGTGCAGATCGCTAGACTTCATTACTGGACAAGGAAAGTGCCTATCGTATTAAATACAGGCAGCAAAGGAAACTATCATAAGGATCAAGTGAAGAAAGAAAAACAAATATTGAAGACTATAGGATCCTGATATTTAAAAAACTGACCCTGACTTGTCGTTAAGCCAGATTAGTATGCCATCTGCAAGATGGAAAAACAAAAATAAGCTGTTTGCTCTAAACTTATTATACTACAGCACTCAGGCATACAGGTTTTGTCAAAATGTTTCATGTCTCCACCAGTGCATACATTACAGAGGTATGTGGAAGGCATACGGTACAAATAAAATGTGGGATAAGTGACAATTTGTTCCACCTTTTAAAGCAGAAGGTACAGCATTTCTCCGATACTGATAAACTAGTGTGTATACCATTGGATGGAAAGTCTCTAATTGCAAATTTAACATAGACAGCACTTCTGATAGTGTTATTGGTGTTAGGACTTGGGATTTACACTAACAATATGTTGGCAGTTGCTTGTCCCACTTAGAATAATATAAAGACGAAGGTCATACTTGTGGCAGCAGGTAACAATGACTAAAACACAATAGGCCTATGGAACGACAAATTTGGCGTCGATCCGTTTTGCATTTAGAGATACATGTCTATGCTTCTTATGTGTGAACCTGTGTGTTTATATTTCCGTTGATATCAACTTGGTAAGCTGCAGTTCTATCCAACGTCACAAGTGTTTTTTCACAATTATGTTGTAACTTCCCACTGTTTTGATGATTTTTATCCCTGCTTGCGCTTATTTTAGAATTATTTTTAGAAACCTTTATGTCTTCTGATATTACACAAAGTCTTGGAGGCAAACAAATAATTCAAGTATTTCATAACCACATAGGAATGAGGTGCAAAACAAACATGCTTACAATGCATCTGAAGTTCTCCTTTCTCGCCGCTTGGAGGACTAGTGTCGCTCCAGCTGTCAAACGGTAACAACTTTTACAGCAATGAGTGTCGCGACTGTTATGTTAGACTGTGGGTCTTGATGCAGTAACACATGGTATGGATTATACTTATGACGATGCAGTATTGTGACAATACTACCTATGGCCATATTGGAATCACAGTGTAATTGGCAGGCGCTTATCCGTGGGTTGTGGTGCACTGCTGCAAGTACAGCTATATTTCATTAGCCTCTCCTGTTACATGTCCGCTTTATTTCCTTTTGCTGGTCTGCACGCTGCCATCAGACATAATGGCGTTCACGACCCCAAAAAAGAATAAATGAGAATGAACTTTCTCCGAAAAATGCTCAGCATACAAGACAACAACTCAACATTTCGCCTACATTCTCCATAAATCAGGATGATTTCAGTTTTTTCATCTGTGTTGCAACATTTATCATCCACTTGCACGTCTGTTCTCCAAATAATAGGCAGGTGTGCAGGCAGACTGTCTGGTTTAGCCTTACATTGTACTTATCGGCTTCAACACGGAGTCAGGTGGTTCGTATGAGTGACGACGCTTTCCTATGCGCTTTAGCCCGCTTCTTAATGTAAGAATCGGGTTCAGAGTATCAATATTCATTATATTACGCAATTTTGATTTCACAATGCTTATTTAACTGAAAACCCTCTCCACATCTGCATTTGAATGGGGGAGACTTAACACTGTAATTGTGAGACACCATAACTCTTGAAAGGAATTTATGCCTGTGGAGTCTTTATAAGCACTTACTTCAGCCCAAAAACCGACTGTATTACTAGCGTTGCGTCACTTTATGAAACTGATATTCTGCCACTGACTAATGATCGATACTATTACTTCAGTTTTAGTAAACCAAATATTTCAGTTAACTCAGTATTCGTTTCTTTAACAGACTTCAGAATCTCGTTTACAGAGAAAATGTTAAATTTTTTCAGGATGCGAATGTTATTAGAAAGCCTATTTTTTTATTCTTTAGTGAGTTTTATTGTGAAATCTATGCACCGATTACAAAGGAGATATTCATTTTCACAACTGAGTTTCATTTCTGAAATCATTTTCTCAAATCCATATCCCATATATGGTTTAAGATCTACACTCCTGGAAATTGAAATAAGAACACCGTGAATTCATTGTCCCAGGAAGGGGAAACTTTATTGACACATTCCTGGGGTCAGATACATCACATGATCACACTGACAGAACCACAGGCACATAGACACAGGCAACAGAGCATGCACAATGTCGGCACTAGTACAGTGTATATCCACCTTTCGCAGCAATGCAGGCTGCTATTCTCCCATGGAGACGATCGTAGAGATGCTGGATGTAGTCCTGTGGAACGGCTTGCCATGCCATTTCCACCTGGCGCCTCAATTGGACCAGCGTTCGTGCTGGACGTGCAGACTGCGTGAGACGACGCTTCATCCAGTCCCAAACATGCTCAATGGGGGACAGATCCAGAGATCTTGCTGGCCAGGGTAGTTGACTTACACCTTCTAGAGCACGATGGGTGGCACGGGATACATGCGGACGTGCATTGTCCTGTTGGAACACCAAATTCCCTTGCCGGTCTAGGAATGGTAGAACGATGGGTTCGATGACGGTTTGGATGTACCGTGCACTATTCAGTGTCCCCTCGACGATCACCAGTGGTGTACGGCCAGTGTAGGAGATCGCTCCCCACACCATGATGCCGGGTGTTGGCCCTGTGTGCCTCGGTCGTATGCAGTCCTGATTGTGGCGCTCACCTGCACGGCGCCAAACACGCATACGACCATCATTGGCACCAAGGCAGAAGCGACTCTCATCGCTGAAGACGACGCGTCTCCATTCGTCACGAGGCGGGCTGCACGATGTTGGGGCGTGAGCGGAAGACGGCCTAACGGTGTGCGGGACCGTAGCCCAGCTTCATGGAGACGGTTGCGAATGGTCCTCGCCGATACCCCAGGAGCAACAGTGTCCCTAATTTGCTGGGAAGTGGCGGTGCGGTCCCCTACGGCACTGCGCAGGATCCTACGGTCTTGGCGTGCATCCGTGCGTCGCTGCGGTCCGGTCCCAGGTCGACGGGCACGTGCACCTTCCGCCGACCACTGGCGACAACATCGATGTACTGTGGAGACCTCACGCCCCACGTGTTGAGCAATTCGGCGGTACGTCCACCCGGCCTCCCGCATGCGCACTATACGCCCTCGCCCAAAGTCCGTCAACTGCACATACGGTTCACGTCCACGCTGTCGCGGCATGCTACCAGTGTTAAAGACTGCGATGGAGCTCCGTATGCCACGGCAAACTGGCTGACACTGACGGCGGCGGTGCACAAATGCTGCGCCGGCCGCGGTGGTCTAGCGGTTCTGGCGCTGCAGTCCGGAACCGCGGGACTGCTACGGTCGCAGGTTCGAATCCTGCCTCGGGCATGGGTGTGTGTGATGTCCTTAGGTTAGTTAGGTTTAATTAGTTCTAAGTTCTAGGGGACTTATGACCTAAGATGTTGAGTCCCATAGTGCTCAGAGCCATTTGAACCATTTGAACAAATGCTGCGCAGCTAGCGCCATTCGACGGCCAACACCGCGGTTCCTGGTGTGTCCGCTGTGCCGTGCGTGTGATCATTGCTTGTACAGCCCTCTCGCAGTGTCCGGAGCAAGTATGGTGGGTCTGACACACCGGTGTCAATGTGTTCTTTTTTCCATTTCCAGGAGTGTACATACGAATCGGTATCACTCGTCAGGACATCTACTTTCGCTTCAGGCATTATAATTCTCCTACTCACTGATTGTACGAGATTTGTCAAGTCCTGAAGTAATTTTGTAGGATCAACGTTCTCACTTTCAAAAGCATTGGTTGTTTTTTGCACGTCCTGTGCTATATGTTTTAAATAATACAGTGTAGCTTATTCACAGGACCGCATTACATGTTTTACAACATTTCTGCTGTGTAGCAGTTTCTTTAGATCTGGCAATCTGAAAGTGAAGTTTCATTTCTTCCTACTACAGTGTTGCCAACGTAGGGGTTTTCCCCCCAAATATAGGGGGACGATAGATGGAAAGGGTTTTTTGTAGTGGCATCATTTTTACGGGGGGATTTTTGGGGGGACTCTGAGAGAAAGACAGAAAGAGCGAGTGAACGACAGCGGTTAAGATCGTGGAGACTGGAGTAAAGGAGTGTGCACAGCGTGCTTCAGAGTGGACTCGAAATCCGTACCTCCCCAATGTGCAACTCATTAAAAACTTGTCTAAAACTTTTCAATCTGGTTGAATTTCCATTGATAAATACCGTTATATACACTCCTGGAAATGGAAAAAAGAACACATTGACACCGGTGTGTCAGACCCACCATACTTGCTCCGGACACTGCGAGAGGGCTGTACAAGCAATGATCACACGCACGGCACAGCGGACACACCAGGAACCGCGGTGTTGGCCGTCGAATGGCGCTAGCTGCGCAGCATTTGTGCACCGCCGCCGTCAGTGTCAGCCAGTTTGCCGTGGCATACGGAGCTCCATCGCAGTCTTTAACACTGGTAGCATGCCGCGACAGCGTGGACGTGAACCGTATGTGCAGTTGACGGACTTTGAGCGAGGGCGTATAGTGGGCATGCGGGAGGCCGGGTGGACGTACCACCGAATTGCTCAACACGTGGGGCGTGAGGTCTCCACAGTACATCGATGTTGTCGCCAGTGGTCGGCGGAAGATGCACGTGCCCGTCGACCTGGGACCGGACCGCAGCGACGCACGGATGCACGCCAAGACCGTAGGATCCTACGCAGTGCCGTAGGGGACCGCACCGCCACTTCCCAGCAAATTAGGGACACTGTTGCTCCTGGGGTATCGGCGAGGACCATTCGCAACCGTCTCCATGAAGCTGGGCTACGGTCCCGCACACCGTTAGGCCGTCTTCCGCTCACGCCCCAACATCGTGCAGCCCGCCTCCAGTGGTGTCGCGACAGGCGTGAATGGAGGGACGAATGGAGACGTGTCGTCTTCAGCGATGAGAGTCGCTTCTGCCTTGGTGCCAATGATGGTCGTATGCGTGTTTGGCGCCGTGCAGGTGAGCGCCACAATCAGGACTGCATACGACCGAGGCACACAGGGCCTACACCCGGCATCATGGTGTGGGGAGCGATCTCCTACACTGGCCGTACACCACTGGTGATCGTCGAGGGGACACTGAATAGTGCACGGTACATCCAAACCGTCATCGAACCCATCGTTCTACCATTCCTAGACCGGCAAGGGAACTTGCTGTTCCAACAGGACAATGCACGTCCGCATGTATCCCGTGCCACCCAACGTGCTCTAGAAGGTGTAAGTCAACTACCCTGGCCAGCAAGATCTCTGGATCTGTCCCCCATTGAGCATGTTTGGGACTGGATGAAGCGTCGTCTCACGCGGTCTGCACGTCCAGCACGAACGCTGGTCCAACTGAGGCGCCAGGTGGAAATGGCATGGCAAGCCGTTCCACAGGACTACATCCAGCATCTCTACGATCGTCTCCATGGGAGAATAGCAGCCTGCATTGCTGCGAAAGGTGGATATACACTGTACTAGTGCCGACGTTGTGCATGCTCTGTTGCCTGTGTCTATGTGCCTGTGGTTCTGTCAGTGTGATCATGTGATGTATCTGACCCCAGGAATGTGTCAATAAAGTTTCCCCTTCCTGGGACAATGAATTCACGGTGTTCTTATTTCAATTTCCAGGAGTGTACTACTGAATATCGTATTATTTATATTACAGATTGGATAGGACCTGGTCCGACTGATTCAGATTCTAACGTGGCCAGTACCTGATGGCCTGTGTAGCAGCTTATACTACTCTTTAAAATTACAAAGTAAGTCATATTTGTCTTTCTAAAGTACCACAAAACGAATAAGAACCTCAATAAATAACGATTGGTCCTTACATTCATTCTAGAATGCCAAAAGAGAACACGAAACTATATCAACAAAAATATGCGAAATGTTGGGAAACTGATCCAGAACTTAAAGGTTTGTAGCCCAGCTTTTTTAAATTGGTATAAAGATTGTACATAATATATCGTATTCTAGTCGAAATATTATATTCTCCTTATCATACTCTGTCCGAGAAAAAGAATAACCGAATGTGATCATGGAAAATCTAAATTGAAAAGTAAAATGAGGTTAGGGAGAAAACCTAATTTCCGCAGTCAGATTGTTTCCAGCGGTCGTTGTTTTGCAAATGGTTGAAATGGCTCTAAGCACTATGGGACTTAACATCTGAGGTCATGAGTCCCCTAGACTTAAAACTACTTAAATCTAACTAACCTAAGGACATCACACATATCAATGCCCGAGGCAGGATTCGAACCTGCGACCGTAGTAGCAGAGCGGTTTCGGACTGAAGTGCCTATAACCGCTCGGTCACAGTGGCCGGCGTTGTTTTGCAGCAATACATAATGAATAGTCGTGTAAATGTTGATTCTTTCGATACATATTAGTTGCGCAAGAATTTCTTCAAAGCTTCCAGACCAGGAGACCAGTCAAGATTTTCGCAATATTTTCTCAAAAAAGGTAAAATAGGCAAACTATGTCAGTTGTCAGTGTGTTTCAGTTCAGTTTGTGGAATGCCTTTGAACAGGAGGTTAATTTTGCAGTGATTGACTATTGCTTCCAGGTGTTGCATATTAATTTTGTTCAATTTACATATACTTGCTTGCTTTTTTGTTTACATGTGTTCGTTAATCTGTCTAGATTACGAATGAATCATGGGGATATTTCTATCGGTATGGCATTTTGAATATTTTCATGTTTGCACTCGTGACGTTTGATATGGAGGTGGTGACCAAGACTCTGTGACCAAAATAGTACTGAAACAGAGGATGACAGACTAAAGGCCGAAATACTAAATGTCTTTTTCCAAAGCTGTTTTACAGAGGAAGACTGCACTGTAGTTCCTTCTCTAGATTGTCGCACAGATGACAAAATGGTAGATATCGAAATAGACGACAGAGGGATAGAGAAACAATTAAAATCGCTCAAAAGAGGAATGGCCGCTGGACCTGATGGGATACCAGTTCGATTTTACACAGAGTACGCAAAGGAACTTGCCCCCCTTCTTGCAGCGGTGTACCGTAGGTCTCTAGAAGAGCGTAGCGTTCCAAAGGATTGGAACAGGGCACAGGTCATCCCCGTTTTCAAGAAGGGACGTCGAACAGATGTGCAAAACTATAGACCTATATCTCTAACGTCGATCAGTTGTAGAATT
This sequence comes from Schistocerca nitens, assembly GCF_023898315.1. NCBI lineage: Eukaryota > Metazoa > Arthropoda > Insecta > Orthoptera > Acrididae > Schistocerca > Schistocerca nitens. The sequence goes on from NC_064620.1 coordinate 497,326,780, forward strand.
TTGGAACACGTATTATGTTCGAGTATAATGACTTTTCTGGAGACTAGAAATCTACTCTGTAGGAATCAGCATGGGTTTCGAAAAAGACGATCGTGTGAAACCCAGCTCGCGCTATTCGTCCACGAGACTCAGAGGTCCATGGACACGGGTTCCCAGGCAGATGCCGTGTTTCTTGACTTCCGCAAGGCATTCGATACAGTTCCCCACAGTCGTTTAATGAACAAAGTAAGAGCATATGGACTATCAGACCAATTGTGTGATTGGATTGAAGAGTTCCTAGATAACAGAACGCAGCATGTCATCCTCAATGGAGAGAAGTCTTCCGAAGTAAGAGTGATTTCAGGTGTGCCGCAGGGGAGTGTCACAGGACCGTTGCTATTCACAATATGTAGATGTAGAGGTGTGAAAGTTCTTTTTAACAAATATTTTTACATTTATTCCTTTCCCCAGGCAGTTGAGGTGGTCTTTGCAACTCTGGCATCGACTGAAATAAGACTTGCACTCAGCAACCGCACTTCCCCAGATGGGGCCTCCCGGCCAAAAATGCCACACGCTCATTTCATTTCATTTTCTGTGCAAAGAAAAAGGCACTGATCACAATTTTTCACAGACTGATAAAAATAATTGATGCCAATGCAGAAAGTATGCACAGTGCCATTAAATCTAATTAGAAGAAGATGGTTTGAGAGTTGAAAATATAGTCGGGATTGGCGTCGATGGTGCGAGTGTCATGGTTTGGAAACACAATTCAGTCACTGCTCTGTTAAAGAATGAAATAAGTGACATAATTGTCATGAGGTGCGTTTGTCATTCACTCCATCTGTGCGCTGAAAAGGCATCAGAGACATTACCGCATCAACTGGAATTCTTAGTATGGCAAACGCATAACTGGTTTTCCTACAGCCCTAATTTTTTTTTCCTTTTAATGTTGTTTTAATACCTTATACAAAGGTAGGTGGGCAGTGGCAATACTACGTCACTCTTCGGCCACAGATAATACATTTATTACAAGTGGAGACATCGAAAAACGAAACAACAGGATGGATAGATAACAGTAGCCACACAAATTTAAAAATACATGAAGTCGTTCACAAGCGCAGCGTCCAAAGAAAAACTGTTCAGCACTCGGGCACTAACAGAGATGACAGAAACGGCACACATGAACGAAGGAGCACAAATGACGAAACACTGAATCACTAACATGATGGCACACACAAAAACACTGGCGATGACGAAACACTGAATCACTAACATGATGGCACACACAAAAACACTGGCGATGATCTTCAGCGCGCAAATGTTCATTTTACATGTACGAGTCCTGGGACCATCCAAAAGCGGAAAAGGTGGCGGAGGAGGGAGAGGGGAGGGTGTAGATGCCAGTGGCAGAGGAGATGGGAGGGGGAGGAAAGAATGTAGGGGGTTAGGGGAAGCCTGGAGGGAGGAGGGGGGAGGAGGTGGGAAGGAAGGGAGGAGGGAGAGAAGGGAGAGAGGGTGCCCTAAGAAAAGGACACAGGTTGAGGAAGGGAGGATCAAAGTTGGTAGGAGGGGTAGATGGAGGGGATGAGGGCATCATCAGGGAGGGGGAGTTGGTGGAAGCCACCCTGGGCGAGGGTATGGAGAGTGGAGAGATGGAGAGCAGGTGGGACATGGGAATACAGGTGCGGCAGCAGATGGGGGTGGGAAAGGATGGGAGAGACAAGCGGGTGAGGGGGATCAAGTTTACGGGAGGTGTAGAGGATCTGTATCAGTTCGAGGAAAAGGAGGAGGTGCGGGAACGGAATAAGGTCATACAGGATCCACGTGGGGGAGGGGAGATGGATGCAATAGGTGAGGCGGAGCGCATAGCGTTCTAGGATTTGTAGGGATTTGTAAAAGGTTGGAGGGGTGGAGATCCATGCAGGGTGGGCATAGCAGAGGATAGGGCAGATGAGGGATTTATATGTGTGGAGGATGGTGGATGGGTCCAGATCCCATGTGCGGCCAGAAAAGAGCTTGAGGAGATGGAGGCAGAAGCATGCCTTGGCTTGGATTGTCCGGAGATGGGGGGTCCAGGAGAGGCGACAGTCAAGGGTGACCCCAAGGCACTTGAGGGTGGGGGTGAGGGTGATAGAACGGCCATACATGGTGATATGGAAGCTGAGGAGATGGAAGGAGGGGGTGTTTTTGCCTGCAATGATCTCCTGGGTCTTGGCAGGATTGACCTTGAGCAACCACTGGTTTCTGCAAGTGGTGAATCGGTCAAGATGGGATTGGAGAAGGTGTTGGGAGCATTGCAGGGTGAGGGCGAGGGCAAGGAAGGTGCTGTCATTGGCGTACTGGACAAGTTGGACGGGGGGGGGGGGGGGGGAGGCGTCAGCATGTCTGCTGCACACAGAAGGTAGAGAAGAGGGGAGAGGACGGAAACTTGGGGCACACCGGCTGAGGGGTAGAAGGTGTAGGAATCCGTGTTATGGATGGTGACATAGGAAGGATGCTGGGAAATAAAGGACCCGACCAGACAGACGTAGTTGATAGGAAGGGCGAAGGTTTGGAGCTTGAAGAGGAGACCAGAATGCCATACATGGTCATAAGCACGCTCAAGGTCGAGGGAGAGGAAGATGGCGTACTGAAGCGAGTTGAGCTATTTGGAGAGGAGATGAGTGAGGTGAAGGAGAAGGTCATTGGCAGAGAAGGACAGTTGAAAGCCACACTGGGTAGCAGGAAGGAGGCGGTGCTGGGGAGATGCTGGTGGATGCGTCGGGTAAGGATGGATTCCAGGACCTTGCTGAAGACCGAGGTAAGGCTGATGGGATGGTAGGAGGAGACAGAAGATGGCAGTTTGTCGGGTTTGATGAACATCAGGATACGGGAGGTTTTCCACAGGTCAGGGTAGTAGCCGGTGGACAAGACCACATTATATAGCTTGGCCAGGGTGGAGAGTAAGCAGGCGGGAGCTCCACGGAGGTGGCGATAGGTAACACGATCGTGACCGGGAGCGGTGTTGCGTTTCATGCCGAGTGTAGTGATGATATCCAGAGTGGTGATGGGGGCATTGAGTTCATTGTGTGTAATGTTGTCCAAGTGCTGGAAACCAGGAACGAGTGGAGGGACAGAGGCGTCGGTTCGATCATGGACATCCGGGAAGAGGGAGTAATCGAACTGGGGATCGTCAGGGAGGGTAAAGATATCGGAAAAGTAGGAGGCAAAGTGATTGGCCTTACTAAGGTTGTCAGTGAAGGGTTGGTCATCATGAAGGAGAGGGTATGGGGGGGGGTTTGGATCCGGTAAGGTGGCGGAGGGCAGACCAGTACTTGGACGAGTTGATGGGAAGTGTAGCATTAAGACGGGTGTATGTCTATCGCCAGTCCTGGCGTTTCATAGCTGTGAGCAAGTTTCTGACATGCTGTTGTAGTTGCCAGTGGGGTCTTAGTGTGTCCGGGTCATGCATGTGAAGGAAGGCACAGTAGAGACAGCGGGATTCACGGAGGAGGAGGACGGCCTGTGGGGGTAAAGTGGGAAGGTGAGGGTGGATGGCGATTGTAGGAACGTGGGCCTCCACGGCCTCAGACAAGGTCTGCTGGAGAAAGGAGGCGGCGAGGGTAACATCATCAGGGTGGTGATAGCCGAGGTGTTGGCTATCGACCTGGGTATCCCGGTAGGCATTCCAGTTGACACAGGAATAATCATGGACATATTTTGGGGGAGGGTCGATGCGAGGATCTGGATGGGGGCGACGACCGTCTGAAACGGTGAGGAGGACAGGGAGATAGTGACTGACAATAGGGTGAAGGATGTCCACCACTACACGACCAAGGAGGTTAGGGGAGGAGAGGATGACATTGGGGGTGGTATTGGATTTGGGGCAGGTGTGCTGGGGAATGGGAACGAGGTCACCTTGGAGGGTAGAGAGGAACCAATGCCACCGCCCTAACTGAGTGGCAGAACGACTATGGATGTTGAGGTCGGCGGCGATCACGTAGGAGGAGAAGGTACGGTCGATGTGGGAAAGGAAGTCAAAAGGAATAGGGGCAGCAGGGCAGACATAGCAGGGTGAACATAGATGGTGGTGCAGGTAATGGTAAGGCTGGGGAAGAAGAGACTGAGGCTCAGGTGTTCTGTGGGGTCAGGAAAGAGGGGTTGGAGCCGAACAGGGATCTGGTGGTGCTGGCCGATGGCCACCCCGCCACATGCTATTGGGAGGCGATTATCGGTGTGGTGGAGGGGGTAGGGTGAAGTGTGTATGGTACGCTGGGGCTGACACGCCATGACAGGGATTTAGACAAGGGTGTCGAGATGGGAGAAGGTGAAGTGGGCTTGGTTATTGGAATAGGTGCCATAGGTGTTGAGGTGGAAGACGGACCAGGCAGCAAGGGATATCTGCTGGAGAGTGTGGGGGCACTGGAAGGGTTGACGTTCTGGAGGACGATGGTGACAAACCTGATTATGTCCTCAGCAATTGGGGGGGGGGGGATGAAGGGAATTGCCAGGAGGGGTGGGGGCGTTCAGAGTGCGGACGGGGAAAGTGAGTTCAGGAGTGGTGGGGGGGTCGTGCCTTGCGTTTCTGTGAGTCGGTAGGGTGCGTGATGTTGCAAGTGTTGCAGGAAGAAGGGGACTGGAGGTTGGAACACTGTCGGAGAAAGTGCGCCTGTTTGCAGTGTGGGCACTCAGATGTTGGGTGTGCATTATAACGCAGGCACCAATGGCAGCGTAGGGATTGAGGAGGGGTATGGGAGGGGTCAACTTTGTACCAGCTATCGAATAGGACGACACGCACCTTCAGGAGAAGCTCGATGGAAGGATGGTGTTCGAAGAACACCCGCATAAGGCGGGTGGGGCTGGCTGGGTTGAAAATCCGGTGTACCGCCCGTATTTCTAGGTACAGGTGCGCCTTAAGCCCGCCAACATCTCCTCCTCCGTGATCGTTGGACTAAGCCGAATGATCACGGCAGTGAGGTTCGGCAGACGACATGGGGGTTGGGGTTGGTGGGAGGGGGACAGGGAAGGAGCAGGGGTGAAGGAGGCATTGGGGCCAAAGCAGGTAACGGGAATTCTGGAGAGTGGAGAGGATGTCGGAGTGAATGGTGGGGCTAGGAGAAGTGATGAAAACGGAGTCTCGGCGGGGAGTGAGGAGGCAGATGTGTGCTCCAGGGAAGTGCTGGAGGAACAGGGATCTGGTGGTGCTGGCCGATGGCCACCCCGCCACATGCTATTGGGAGGCGATTATCGGTGTGGTGGAGGGGGTAGGGTGAAGTGTGTATGGTACGCTGGGGCTGACACGCCATGACAGGGATTTAGACAAGGGTGTCGAGATGGGAGAAGGTGAAGTGGGCTTGGTTATTGGAATAGGTGCCATAGGTGTTGAGGTGGAAGACGGACCAGGCAGCAAGGGATATCTGCTGGAGAGTGTGGGGGCACTGGAAGGGTTGACGTTCTGGAGGACGATGGTGACAAACCTGATTATGTCCTCAGCAATTGGGGGGGGGGGGGATGAAGGGAATTGCCAGGAGGGGTGGGGGCGTTCAGAGTGCGGACGGGGAAAGTGAGTTCAGGAGTGGTGGGGGGGTCGTGCCTTGCGTTTCTGTGAGTCGGTAGGGTGCGTGATGTTGCAAGTGTTGCAGGAAGAAGGGGACTGGAGGTTGGAACACTGTCGGAGAAAGTGCGCCTGTTTGCAGTGTGGGCACTCAGATGTTGGGTGTGCATTATAACGCAGGCACCAATGGCAGCGTAGGGATTGAGGAGGGGTATGGGAGGGGTCAACTTTGTACCAGCTATCGAATAGGACGACACGCACCTTCAGGAGAAGCTCGATGGAAGGATGGTGTTCGAAGAACACCCGCATAAGGCGGGTGGGGCTGGCTGGGTTGAAAATCCGGTGTACCGCCCGTATTTCTAGGTACAGGTGCGCCTTAAGCCCGCCAACATCTCCTCCTCCGTGATCGTTGGACTAAGCCGAATGATCACGGCAGTGAGGTTCGGCAGACGACATGGGGGTTGGGGTTGGTGGGAGGGGGACAGGGAAGGAGCAGGGGTGAAGGAGGCATTGGGGCCAAAGCAGGTAACGGGAATTCTGGAGAGTGGAGAGGATGTCGGAGTGAATGGTGGGGCTAGGAGAAGTGATGAAAACGGAGTCTCGGCGGGGAGTGAGGAGGCAGATGTGTGCTCCAGGGAAGTGCTGGAGGAACAGGGATCTGGTGGTGCTGGCCGATGGCCACCCCGCCACATGCTATTGGGAGGCGATTATCGGTGTGGTGGAGGGGGTAGGGTGAAGTGTGTATGGTACGCTGGGGCTGACACGCCATGACAGGGATTTAGACAAGGGTGTCGAGATGGGAGAAGGTGAAGTGGGCTTGGTTATTGGAATAGGTGCCATAGGTGTTGAGGTGGAAGACGGACCAGGCAGCAAGGGATATCTGCTGGAGGGTGTGGGGGCACTGGAAGGGTTGACGTTCTGGAGGACGATGGTGACAAACCTGATTATGTCCTCAGCAATGGGGGGGGGGGGATGAAGGGAATTGCCAGGAGGGGTGGGGGCGTTCAGAGTGCGGACGGGGAAAGTGAGTTCAGGAGTGGTGGGGGGGTCGTGCCTTGCGTTTCTGTGAGTCGGTAGGGTGCGTGATGTTGCAAGTGTTGCAGGAAGAAGGGGACTGGAGGTTGGAACACTGTCGGAGAAAGTGCGCCTGTTTGCAGTGTGGGCACTCAGATGTTGGGTGTGCATTATAACGCAGGCACCAATGGCAGCGTAGGGATTGAGGAGGGGTATGGGAGGGGTCAACTTTGTACCAGCTATCGAATAGGACGACACCCACCTTCAGGAGAAGCTCGATGGAAGGATGGTGTTCGAAGAACACCTGCATAAGGCGGGTGGGGCTGGCTGGGTTGAAAATCCGGTGTACCGCCCGTATTTCTAGGTACAGGTGCGCCTTAAGCCCGCCAACACCTCCTCCTCCGTGATCGTTGGACTAAGCCGAATGATCACGGCAGTGAGGTTCGGCAGACGACATGGGGGTTGGGGTTGGTGGGAGGGGGACAGGGAAGGAGCAGGGGTGAAGGAGGCATTGGGACCAAAGCAGGTAACGGGAATTCTGGAGAGTGGAGAGGATGTCGGAGTGAATGGTGGGGCTAGGAGAAGTGATGAAAACGGAGTCTTGGCGGGGAGTGAGGAGGCAGATGTGTGCTCCAGGGAAGTGCTGGAGGAAGAGCAGGGTGAGGTTCCGGGCTTCGAGGAGTGTGGGATCCTGACGGGACAGGAGGTATTTGTAGGAGGAGGGGGTGGAGGAAGAGGAGGTGGTAGAAGGGACAGGCGAGGAGACATCCACGGCATCCATGGGGGTGGGAGGAGGAAGAGGCTGGGGTTTTTTGGGAGCGGAGGAGGCGGGGGTGCCGCTGGAACACTTAACTCCAACGGTAGGGTGAGAAGTCTGGGCCACCACCCTGACCGGGGTCACAGGAACGGTGGCAACAGGGTGGAGGAGGGGAGGGAAGGGATCAGAGAAGGCGGCAAGGGGGGAAGGAGCCGGGGACAGGGTGAAAAAGAGCACATGAGAGGGGAGGGTGAGGAGTGGAGGAATGGAATTGGGGGGGGGGGGCACTGGGCACACCATGTAATCATGGTGGCGGAGGTGGATGCCGAGGTATAGATGATAGCGGTGGTGGTGGTATTGGTGGTGGGCGTAGTCATGACTAGAAAGGAATAAGAAAAGGACAGGACGGGACAAAACGAAAGAAGAAAAGGAACTCACGAAGACGGATGAAGACGCTGACTGGGGCCGAAGCCCCACTCAGCTGCCGCCGGCAGGAGGGCGACTCCAGGGACTGCTGGGCTGCTGGGATGGCTGGGACAGCTGGGACGGCTGGGCTGCTGCTGCTGTCTCGATCGCAGGCCGGCTGGCGAGCTGGTCGGCGGGCAGGCTAGCTGGACGGCTAGGCCGGCTGGCTAGGCTAGCTGGCTGGCTGGCTGGCTGGCTGGTCCTGGAACACCTAGGCCGGCCAGAGTGGCGCTACAGTCTGGAACTGGGCGACCGCTACGGTCGCAGGTTCGAATCCTGCCTCGGGCATGGGTAGCTCAGTTAGTAGAGCACTTGCCCACGATTCACGCCCTCTCCTCACAGCCTTACTTCAGCCAGTACCCCGTCTCTTACATTCCAGACTTTACAGAAGCTCTCCTGTGAACCTTTCTTTCAGGAGTGCTAGTTCTGCAAGGTTCGCAGCAGAGCTTCCGTAAAGTTTGGAAGGTAGGAGATGAGGTACTGGCAGAACTAAGGCTGTGAGGACGGGGCGTGTGTTATGCTTGGGTAGCTCAGTTGGTAGAGCACTTGCCTGCGAAAAGCAAAGGTCCCGAGTTCGAGTCTCGGTCCGGCACACAGTTTTAATCTGCCAGGAAGTTTCGTGAAGGTCTGTTCTTCAACACCGTATATAAAAATATAATCGATACATACCACCCAACATAAAATTATGGATACAGCTGTATTGCTTGAAGTTAAATAATGTTTTTCGGGAATTCCAAAGCGATCACTTTCAAACACAACTTTAGTTGTTTCTCTGTACTAATTAATATATATTATGTAAACTGAGGATGGAGGGGAGAAAGGAAAGGGAAGGGAAGGAACTATTGATGTCAACTGCATCGGGGCTTTATGCAGAATCAGCGGCGACGAGTGAAAATGTGTACCAGAGCGGAATTCACACCCAGGATCTCCTACTTATTAGGCAGTTGCTTTAACCGCTGCGCCATCCCGACACCGTGTTTATCACAATTGCACGGACTGTATCGGCCGACCCACAATATCAACTACCGCCAGCTATCCGCAGTCCCCATCCAAGTCGTCCATGCTCGAGACTTTGAGATTCCCACAGGAGGTCGAACGTAATTGTGCATCCGCACTGAATCTGTGGATTTATTACCCATCGAGGCGAAAGAACAAACACCGCGCTTTGATATTATTGATCTGTATTATAAAACTACTCTGTCTGATTAATTAAATTCCGGATATTGTGCTGAATTTCCTCTACGGAGGTGTTAAAAGCTGTAGACATTTCGGCCAACAAACTGTGCTTCCTGTAGTCCACTAACTGTACACTCCATAATAACTTTGGCCTTTCCTCGTACAAACTAATCAAACGCACAACTTCGTCCTGAGTCCACGTCCTGGCAGCTTTCTACATTGCTTTTTTGCCAACAAATCGCTGACATTCACTGGCAGTGCTTATGCATTGTGACTACATGTTTAGTAGAGTAGACTGTTACATTGTTGATTCTGGCGCAGTGGATAACATGCTGGTCTTCCATTCATATTTCCACAATAATGTGTGTGCCGCGCAGGATTAGCCGAGCGGTCTCAGGCGCTGCAGTCATGGACTGTGCGGCTGGTCCCGGCGGAGGTTCGAGTCCTCCCTCGGGCATAGGTGAGTGTGTTTGTCCTTAGGATAATTTAGGTTAAGTAGTGTGTAAGCTTAGGGACTAATGACCCTAGCAGTTAAGTTCCATAAGATTTTTCACATACACAATAATGGGTGGTCGAGTTTCTTCACTGAAAATTTTTCCTTTCGTTCGTTAATTCCCTATAATATGTCTGTGATGATTTTATATGTTATTTGCTGCGTAGCATGGTTTCAGTCAAGAAATTTCGAAAGAGACTTGTGTTGTCCGTTTAGGAGTCAAAACAGGCGGTGTCTTCGCTCAGAAACATGCCATTGCCATAAATAATGGCTCAATACACCTAGTTTGGTGGGTACTCTTATTAACTGTGTGCAAGAGTACGGCAAAATACTTTCATGTTCAGAAAAAAACAGAACATCTTGAACAACTAGAGATAGGGCTTTCATATTCACAACACATGTACATTAGTACGTTCTGCATTTGAACCATGTCGGCCCGCACGTTCAAGTCATCATCGATATCGCGATTGAACACCATCTACCGGTAAAATGTGCCTGCGGCTCTCGTAGTCACTATAAATCGAAGGTAATGGATCAGTGTGACTTCAGCAGACGTGCTAGATGCCTCGCAGATGTATGCGCGAATCGTACCGTCAAATGGTTCAAATGGCTCTGAGCGCTATGGGACTTAATTGCTGTGGTCATCAGTCCCCTAGAACTTAGAACTACTTAAACCTAACTAACCTAAGGACATCACACACATCCATGCCCGAGGCAGGATTCGAACCTGCGACCGTAGCAGTCGCGCGGTTCTAGGCTCTAGCCTAGGCTCTAGCCTAGAACCGCTCGGCCACTGTGGCCGGCTCGTACCGTCAGATCAATGGGTTTGAAAGAGGGCGCATTACTGGCATGAATGTGATGCATCCATCGGGGATGCTGTTGCTCGTGTAGATCAAGGGTTTCGGCAGTGCAATGGGTCTTTTCAGAACGCGACGAGATAGGTCAGGCCGCACCACCCAGACCATTTCCCAAAAAGATCGACACCTCGTCCGAATGGCATTGCTGGACAGATCTGCGTCCTCATCGGCTCTGGCGGAACAGTGTAACACTAGTACACTATCGGGGATGACAGTCCATCGTCGTTTGGTTCAAATGGCTCTAAGCACTATGGAACTTAACATCTGAGGTCATCGGTCTCCTAGACTTAGAACTACTTAAACCTAACAAACCTAAGGACATCACACACTTCCATGCCTGAGGCAGGATTCGAACCAGCGACCATAGCAGCAGCGCAGTTCCGCACTGAAGCGGCTAGAACCGCTCTACCACAGAGGCCGGCCCATCGTCGTTTATTACGGCAGGAGTTACGTGTGCATCATCCACTTGTCCGCCAACCTTTGACGAATGTGCAGAAACATGCTGCACGGCATGGTGTAGGGAACGACGTCACTGGGTACAGAAATGGCATCAGATAGTGTTTTCCGACAATCCAGATTCTGTTTGTTTGAAAATGATGGCCTCATTTTGTTTCGCCGCAGATAGGGGGAGCGGCATCACAGTGACTGAACTCGCACAAGACACAGAGCTCCAGCTCAAGGCTTTATGGTGTGGGTACAACCACAAATCACAGCACGACCAAAAGTTGCTGCACGAACACGTGCCTTCTTGCTGTCACAGGACGTCAGCCTTTTGCCCTGGCCCGCCAGTTCACCAGTCTTGTCGCCAATCGAAAATGTGTGGGATATGGTGTGAAAGGAATCTACTGGGGTACACTTGTATGTGGCACCCGAATATGATACCATGTAATGGCCTGGTGCTTCCTGTCGGAGTCCGCAGCTCGTGGTCTTGGGTAGAGTTCTCGCTTCCTGAGCAAAGGGTCATGGTTCGATTCCCGGCGGGGTCAGGGATTTTTCACCTGCCTCAAGATGACTAGGTGTTGTTGTGTCGTCTTCATCATCATCACTCATCCCCGTTACGGTCGGAGGAAGGCAATGGCAAACCGCCTCCGCTAGGACCTTGCCTAGTACGGTGGTGCGGGTCTCCCGCATCGTCCTCTGTGCTCCGCCAAGGAGTATGGGTCTTCATCATCATCCTATCGGAAGATTCAAGAGGCATCCTGGAGACATTTTCGCGGTGGCTCAGAAGTCCGATGCGACAGCCGACTTGGCGACCACAACCGAGGCAAATATGAGTCGCTCCAGCAGGAGGGTTAGTCATAAGCTCCTGTCTGCGCTATCGTTTTGCAGCTAAGTTGTTAAGCCATATTTGGTCGTGCATATTGCTGCCATCTGCAGTCAGAGTCCTCCATTTGCTGCGATCGTCAGCGAGTTGCTCCCACTTGTCACTGTCAATATTAAATGCGCACATAACACGCTTGACGCAGTCCCTAAACCGTAGTGAAGGTCTTCCACGAGGTCTCTTTGCTCCTACTATTCACTGAGTAATGTGCGGCGGGAGTGGTCCATAAGATGCAGATGTCCTAACCATCGCAGGCGACGTTGCTTGAACGTGGCAGTGATCCTCCGATGTTTTGCTGTTTTCAGGACCATACCATTTGTCACATGATCCTTCCATGGTATTCCCAAGGTGCTCCGTAAGCACCGCAGGAGAAAGGCGTTGAGTTTTCGTTCCTCTTTGGCATATGACGTCCAAGTCTCACTTCCATACCGGAGAGTACTCAGCACACGTGATTCATACACACGTATTTTTGTCGACAATGTAAGATGCTTGTTGTCCCATGCTCGTGTGCGAACTTCCCGAAAGTACTGGCAGTCTTTCCTATTCGTGCATCTATGTCGTCATCCAGGGAGAGATCATCTGTCATTGCTGAACCAAGATAGCAGAATATGTTCTTTTACACGAGACCGTTGAAAATGAAAATAATAAAGCTGTGTTACGATCTAAAAATTGAAGCGAACGTGTCATACATTGGAAATTAATACGTCCTTTTACAGAGACGCGTTCAAAATTAAAATTAAACTGTCGTTTTACGATCTAATAACTTGAATGCGTAGGAGATAGAAAAACACGTTCGGTATTAATACGTGAATTTATAGGAAAGCGTAAGAAATGAAAATGAACTAGCCAGCCGGTGCGGCCGAGCGGTTATAGGCGCTTCAATCTGGAACCGCGCGACCGCTACGGTCGCAGGTTCGAATCCTGCCTCGGGCATGGATGTGTATTAACGTGCCACAGCAATGCCTGGGCGACGTGGTTACCGTCGTCGCTGGCGGCGCAGCGTTCCTGTTTATCGTTCTCTGAAGGCGATAGACATTGATCTTGCTGGGCAGTTCAATAAACAACAGCTAATTGGAGGTCCAAACGTATTTCGTGGACTACGTTTGAACTTTACATGTGATGTACAAGCCGTGTTTGGAGGTAGTACATGGCTCACACTTGCTGTAGTATGGGGCAATCATTGTGACTATGGTGGCCTTGAAGCGTTTCCAGATGCAAATATTCTTACATGGAAGACATGGAGGATAGCAGAGACAGCAGGAATTCTGGCTAAACAGCCTTATGGTACACTGGTTCCTAGTATGCCATTTGTGTTGAGTACTAGAAGGAAGAAGAAATTGAATGCAGATGAATACCTTTTCATATGGGCTAAAGTTGGTAATGGAAACTGTAAAATAAAGATCTCACGGGATAGATAAGGATGGTTCTCGGGTAGGACAAACTTTATTGTCTGTAATATAACATACAGTCACCATTAATCTTTATTTTACAGTTTCCATTACCAACTTTAGCCCATATGAAAAGGTATTCATCTGCATTCAATTTCTTCTTCCTTCTAGTACTCAACACAAATGGCATACTAGGAACCAGTGTACCATAAGGCTGTTTACCTGTAAGGTTTAAGTAGTTCTAAGTTCTAGGCCGCGTGGGATTAGCCGAGCGGTCTAAGGCTCTACAGTCGTGGACTGTGCGGCTGGTCCCGGCGGAGGTTCGAGTCCTCCCTCGGGCATGGGTGTGTGTGTTAGTCCTTAGGATAATTTAGGTTAAGTAGTGTGTAAGCTTAGGGACTGATGACCTTAGCAGTTAAGTCCCATAAGATTTCACACACATCTGATCTTCTAAGTTCTAGGGGACTGATGACCTCAGATGTTAAGTCCCATAGTGCTCAGAGCAATTCGAATTCGAAAATGAAATAGAGATTTCGGTACACGAACTAATAACTAAATACAGACGAACAAACACAGAACTGGATTTGCTATTACATAATTTTACAGACTAGTGTGGAAAAATCAAATTTGTTTTATAATGTAATAGTTAACGTGTAAAGCATTAGGGTCTGTGTAGCTAGATGTTGCGTAGTAAGAGTACACAATACCTTTAATCCACGTAAGGGCTGAACATTTTTGTACTGCAGCTACTCCTCTCATCATAGCTCTTTCTAACGGTATCAGCAAAGCTCCGACGTATCGACAGAACTGAACTACGTTATTTATTATCACTTTTTCGTCTGAGAGTACTCTCCGATAACGTATTTTTCCGCGATAACTATACATTTCGACAGACGCCAAGAATACGCATTAGTATGACTTGTATGTACAGCGCCTAGCAGCCTGGGTCATTCGGGTATTGTTTAGTATTGTCGGGCGCCTTCGGTCACGTCTGCACGTAAACGAGGTTTAGTTCCGCGTTCTGCCATCAGCACTTGTAAAATAAACAGGTAATACCTAGTTTGTAAATCGAATGAATGTGCTCTAAGTTATAAAAAAATCACATTATAATCTTAAATTTTTAAAACTAATATGAATAAATAAACAAACTCACCTGTCAGCAAAGTTTGCGTCTGGCTTCGACGGCAGAAAACTCGTTGATCATATCTTCATAGTTCAGACGGTCGGCTTCGATGTGAAGAATGGACAAAAGATTCAATCTCTCCTCAGACAACGTAGAGCCGAAAACGAGCGTTACGCTGAACGATTTGTAAGTGCCAGTCAGCATTCGAAAACACGGACTGAAACCTCTCTTTTCGTAAAAATTTACTCATTTGGGTATATCACTAATCTCAGAAGCTTTCAAAAGTTCCGCGAAATGTACACATTCACTAGGGAAGGAAGGCTCTAAATCTGTGTCATATGACGCTTGGAGTTTTGCTGCATGTTCAACAATATCGCCAGGTGAACTGTTCTTAAGGTTACTGAAAATTGTGACGGAGGCCAACAGTGTTCTATAGCTTTGCTTCTTCCTCCTCACTAATTCGGCGTACAAGTTCTCGAGTACTGGGGGAAATGTTTTGACTCTCAATTTTTCCCTTCCAGTCAGAAAAACTTCTTCAGAGTACGCTTCTTCGTTATCATGAAGTCTGCGTGTTCGTGATCTTTTATAGGTGCATTCATAGTCTATATCAGTCACAGTCTCCATGGATTTATTTTCATAATAGCCTAACATACCACGAATAGATGCAATACATCCTACAAGTGATTCAAATCATTCATGCACTATTTTAGTATCAATATTTACACTATTAAATCTCTGGAGTATGTCCTTCCAAACTGTCATCATGAATACTGTTTCTAGACTGCTGAGTCGATTCAATAAAGCTGAAGCCTCATTTCCCACAAGTGGTTTTTCAAACTATTATTAGCAATATGTGTGAGGGCACTTGTAACGCATTCCCAGTTTTCATATAGACTTATAAACGCTTTCTCTCTTGCTGACCAATGTGTTTTTGATAAACTTTTTACCGTTTTGCTTCCTGGTTCATGAAAGAAAGAAGTTTATCCCAGAGCTGTGTAGAAGCAGAGAAAAAATTATACAGGTTTTGCACTAAATTGAAAAATGAACATGCTTCTCGACTACAGCTTGCAGCACTAGTGCCGACTAAATTCAAAGAATGTGCTGAATAAGGTACATAATGCGCTTTCGTATTTTGTTCTTTAATGCGTGCCTGCAAATCAGAGTAGGTTCCTGACATTTTGCTTACGTTGTCGTATGACTGGCCTCTACAGTCAGTAATGTCAATGGAATTTGTAGACAGGACTTTTAGTATTATGTCCCAGGTTTGGTAAAAACAGAAGGAAACGTTCAACAGGTTCACCATTCTCGTTCACATATTTTAATATGAAAGATAATTGATCAATATGCGAAATGACCGCAGTAGAATATACCATTATAAAGGAATATTTGGCCTGTTTTATTTCACTTATGATAATTCGTTTTTTTCGTTCAGAAAGAAGCTTTATCATTTCATCACAGATTGTTGAAAAACGATAACTAGTTTGTCCCTGCCCTGGATTTCCATATTGTTCAGTGAGCTGTGCGAGAAAAGGATCAAACTCGGCAATAAGTTCAAGCGACATCGTAGTCCACGACTTGTTAGCTTCTTCACTACTGCAAACACCCTTTTCAAAACACTGCGCCAGTACGTATTTTCTGTCTCAACATGTGACTCGAAATGGTTATGTGTTGTTACAAGTGACTTTTTTCTTGTTAAGAGTGATAGCTCAGAATTTTTATGTTCAAGCGAATTTTCATGATGAGATAAAAAATTACAAATATTTTTCCAATCTGCAATACCATTAGTATAATCGCGGCCTTACCTCCGAACAATTTACATGGTGCACAAAAAACAGCACCGCTGTTACAGAAGTATATTAGAAATCACGCAAAGTTGATGCACCACGGTGGCATACTATTTTGTTCAAATATCTGGTTTTATTGCCTGTTGATCTTCTTGAATTAGAAAAATCAGCGTTACAATTTTGATTAATGCCACCTTGTAAGAGAATGTCAATTGTTGATTCATTGACACACCATTATGCAAGATCATCATTAACGAGGTTATTTCTTTTTATAATGTCTGACTCGACACTTAGTTTTTAGTGAAACTCGACTCAGGAACAATTTCCTTTCCTTCGTTTTTAACTTCTGTTTCGTCTGTATTTACTTCTTTTACAACAGCTGCAGTGGCAGAAATATCATCCGTACTACTTGAACTCAAAGTCGAACCAGCAACATTTTTTGTGAATAATTTATCTCCTCTTCCAAGCGTTTTTAGAACATTGGCTTCTCGTTCTCGCCTTTCCTTCGATAATTTCCGAAATTTCGCCCCACTTAATTTTGCACGTTTGCCTTTTTCGCTGTTATTCATGTTAAGGCACTTACAAAATTGTCAACCAACAGTCAAAACAAAAGAAAAAAATTTGTAAAAGGAAAGCAAGACTGTATCCAGTTCCAATCGTACTTCACCGCTCATGAGAACAAAGCATTTTACTTTAAACACGGCACATGTGCACAAAGATTTTTCCTTTAAACACGGAGCGGTGAACTGACCAACTCGGATTACTTGACGTAACTGTGCTATGAAAGAACGACAATGTGGAATAATTTAATTTCATTGTCGTCCGTTTCTCTGTTGTCAGTGAACAGTAGAAGCGCACCCGCCGGCTGGAATTCGTCTCGTAAAGAAAACGGGAGTCCCTTTTTTGACTTCCGTTTCCCGTGTCGCCGGAATTTTAGCTGGGACGCAAATATGTTCTGAATATTCTTGGGACTGTCTTTCTAATTTAAAAAGAAAATAATTTTTGCGATTTCTTGCAGTGAGGTGTGGTGGATCGTCTCTTATCCCACTTATTCTTATAACATTTTAGCGGTTTCTGTGGGCAGAAAAGACAGACTACAAAGTTTAAATAGTCTTGTTGGCAGTTGATGTGGTGTGTTGTCATTTGTGTGAAAACTACTGTTATGTCTACACGCAAATGCACCTTTTGTTCCAACATAAAATTTGCAATACCATGTACTATTCGATTGCCATGAGTGGGAACTTTGATATCGTGCTGGCTACGGCACAATAAATGAGACAAACGAAGGTTGGTTTCTTCTTCTTTTCTTGCCAAAAAAAGTAACTAAATAAAAAAAATGAAATTTTTAAACTGTTGCGAAGTGTATTTCACACATTATTAGGTATTCTACTTATGTTCTTTTCATATAAACAAGTGTTTAAAAATATAAAACCTTCCAAGTATCAACATGTTTTGTTAAATGGGTGTCATTAAATCAAAGCTCAGATATTGAAGAGCACAGAGCTTTCACATTAATTACAGTAACAGAGGTTGATACTTTCCTGTAATTTCTACAAGAAATCTAAGTAGAGTCAGGTTTTGCATACTGAGACCCACACATGAAACAGTATTTCAGAAACTGCTGATTAGTTCATCACAGCTTTTCAGAGGTCCCGGTATTTTCACGGAGAAAATATTGTATGGTTAAGTAAAAGCTGACAAAATTCTCAGAATAAGAACGTTTCAAACATTGTATTGTAGATTGGCGACTTTACAGCTTACTTCAAAATATTTTGAACAATCATGAAGATGATACCAGACAGAAACCCAATGTTAAATTTCCATTCAATCACCAAGTAAACTATGTATATTTCCAAGCTTGTAATGTCGAATTTCGTTCTTAAGGCTTATTTAAAGTAGCAAATTGTTTAACAATATAAAAAAAAATTTGTCGTTTGTAAGCGCAGTTATTTTAAAACCTAAAAGGTTAAAATGAGTACACAGCAAAAATGTCGTCCCCCTTAATGTGCCGCCCCTAGGCCCTTGCCCAGTGGGTCTACATGTAAATCCGCCATTGTTTTGTCTGAGATTGTAGCGTTGGCTTAAGAGAGCAGTGGGTAGCTGTCTGTGAAGAAAGAGGATGGAGTAGGCAGTTTTTGTGGTGTGCTCTGTGAAGGCACCAAGTGTTAGAGTACAATGTAGGAATTACGAGTACATGTATTATTGGAAATAGAAACATGGGAGCAGAAATCTTCACGCAAGCAAGGTAAAGATGTTAAATATTTAAGACTCTCGTTTAGCCAGCGCGTTAGTGTAAATGAGTTGGTTGATAATTTGTAACTGTTGAGTAACCCCAGATTGTACGTAAACTGATTTGATGTAAATGCTACCTAGAATCTCCCATTTGTAATGTTTCTAAGATTTGTTAACACTGGTATATGTAATTTGATGATTTGTATTTATGCTTTTTTATTAAGGTTAGATAATGCTTGCTGTATAAATCTCATTGTTTGTGAATCAATTAGTATAAAGGATGTAATTTTTCTGAGTAATGTAATTTCAATTGTCAGATGTTATCGGTATATTAAAATGTAAATGGTTAAAATGAATACAGAGCAAAAAATGCTGTAAAAAAAAGCCAACCTCAACTTGGAATACAGTTTCACTAGAAATGTCAGTGTTAGTAATTCACCACAATCAGTACCGCCTCCCTGTCCAGATCGTATGTTTCTCAAAGACATTGGTTTTTTTTTTAAATGTTTTCCTTTATCAGCCAATAGAATTTCGTGTACATTTCAAAATTTACTGCCATGCCATCATTGCCCACCGCTGAGCCTGTACGTAGTATGTTTTTATTTTTTTATGAGAGAGCAGAATATATCGCGTTCCACCATTGCTGCTTTAGGGATAAATAGTTTAATTTATTTGTTATGTCCATAGGGAACAAAGTTATCAGTTTTGAACAGGGCCAGAGGATTCAGTGCCTAAGGGGCTGAATGTATTTTTCAGTGACTATATTTCTTTATTGGTATTGTGATTGCATTGCCCAATCAATGCGTATAAAGTTTTTGTTAACACTAACACAGAGTACGTACACTGCTTGCAATTAACAACACGCTACACAATAACTTCAGTTATGTATCCATTCCTCAGTCACGCAATAAACTGTTTAAAAAAGATGACATTAAAGTATTTCTATCAAAAATTTACAAGGAACGTTCAGCTTGGCGACAGCTCTACCATTCATTTGCTTTGTGAAATCTTTGATACTAAAATACACTCCTGGAAATGGAAAAAAGAACACATTGACACCGGTGTGTCAGACCCACCATACTTGCTCCGGACACTGCGAGAGGGCTGTACAAGCAATGATCACACGCACGGCACAGCGGACACACCAGGAACCGCGGTGTTGGCCGTCGAATGGCGCTAGCTGCGCAGCATTTGTGCACCGCCGCCGTCAGTGTCAGCCAGTTTGCCGTGGCATACGGAGCTCCATCGCAGTCTTTAACACTGGTAGCATGCCGCGACAGCGTGGACGTGAACCGTATGTGCAGTTGACGGACTTTGAACGAGGGCGTATAGTGGGCATGCGGGAGGCCGGGTGGACGTACCGCCGAATTGCTCAACACGTGGGGCGTGAGGTCTCCACAGTACATCGATGTTGTCGCCAGTGGTCGGCGGAAGGTGCACGTGCCCGTCGACCTGGGACCGGACCGCAGCGGCGCACGGATGCACGCCAAGACCGTAGGATCCTACGCAGTGCCGTAGGGGACCGCACCGCCACTTCCCAGCAAATTAGGGACACTGTTGCTCCTGGGGTATCGGCGAGGACCATTCGCAACCGTCTCCATGAAGCTGGGCTACGGTCCCGCACACCGTTAGGCCGTCTTCCGCTCACGCCCCAACATCGTGCAGCCCGCCTCCAGTGGTGTCGCGACAGGCGTGAATGGAGGGACGAATGGAGACGTGTCGTCTTCAGCGATGAGAGTCGCTTCTGCCTTGGTGCCAATGATGGTCGTATGCGTGTTTGGCGCCGTGCAGGTGAGCGCCACAATCAGGACTGCATACGACCGAGGCACACAGGGCCAACACCCGGCATCATGGTGTGGGGAGCGATCTCCTACACTGGCCGTACACCACTGGTGATCGTCGAGGGGACACTGAATAGTGCACGGTACATCCAAACCGTCATCGAACCCATCGTTCTACCATTCCCAGACCGGCAAGGGAACTTGCTGTTCCAACAGGACAATGCACGTCCGCATGTATCCCGTGCCACCCAACGTGCTATAGAAGGTGTCAGTCAACTACCCTGGCCAGCAAGATCTCCGGATCTGTCCCCCATTGAGCATGTTTGGGACTGGATGAAGCGTCGTCTCACGCGGTCTGCACGTCCAGCACGAACGCTGGTCCAACTGAGGCGCCAGGTGGAAATGGCATGGCAAGCCGTTCCACAGGACTACATCCAGCATCTCTACGATCGTCTCCATGGGAGAATAGCAGCCTGCATTGCTGCGAAAGGTGGATATACACTGTACTAGTGCCGACATTGTGCATGCTCTGTTGCCTGTGTCTATGTGCCTGTGGTTCTGTCAGTGTGATCATGTGATGTATCTGACCCCAGGAATGTGTCAATAAAGTTTCCCCTTCCTGGGACAATAAATTCACGGTGTTCTTATTTCAATTTCCAGGAGTGTAGTGAGGTACATATATTCTGATCTCTCAACCACTCTGTAGCGATAATAGCAGTTAGATTTTTTTTTTTTTTTTTTTTTTTTTTGCACAACGCAGCTTACTAAGGGGTACAAAATTTTTCCACAGTTCATCGGCATTCTTATGCACCGCCTTGCTTTTTTCATTGGTTTGGTTGTAGAAATTTTTGTTTTTGGATTTGTACTCTGTATTTGATTTAAATGCCATGCAGAAGTGTCGAGGTTCAGGTGCAAAATCTTACAATTATTGATACCGAAATTGACGATTTTCCGATTATTGACAACAATGTTGAGAATGATAGTAACCACTCTGCGGTGCAGCAGCTGCAAAGCACCACAGAAAACGTGAGTTTCGTTTCCCAAAATAATGTACAGTTTACTAACAGTATGATTTCACCTAATTTACCATCTGCACAGATCGTCTATTCTGGCATAGCGAATGATGCAGAGGTAGATATTGCTAACACGCAGGTGTCAGAACGGGACCTTTTACCGAATCTGGTTAATGAACTTCCCAATTCTTGTATAGTCAACCAGAATGCCAATAGTGTGTCAGAGGACACACTAGTGCAAATTACTCAATCTGTTTTTAAATATCCATCAGGTTCCATTACCAGTAATTATGCAGATAATGCAACATACGAGACGCACATCATTGTAGATGATGTCTTCACACCACAACACAAGTGACACCCGACGCATCGATTCAAAAGAATATGGAAGCAATGCTTCAAAATCTCATGCAAATGATGGTTAAACAGAATACTCAGTTTAATGATGGGTAAACAAAATACTCAGTTCAATGAACAACTTCCAGCATACGAGGCAAACCAATTGACACTGTGGTGTCACTGCCAGACACCACACTTGCTAGGTGGTAGCTTAAATCGGCCGCGGTCCATTAGTACATGTCGGACCCGCGTGTCGCCACTGTGTGATCGCAGACCGAGCACCACCACACGGCAGGTCTCGAGAGACGTACGAGAACTCGCCCCAGTTGTACGACGACGTTGCTAGCGACTATACGGACGAAGCCTTTGCTCTCATTTGCCGAGAGACAGTTAGAATAGCCTTCAGCTAAGTTCATGTCTACGACCTAGCAAGGCGCCATTAGCCTTAGATTGCTTGTATCTAAAGAGTCTCACTTGTATCGCCACAATCTCCAGATGTCTCATCAAGAACGATGTATACAAAGGATTAAAAGTTAAGTAGTCCAGAAGCTACGTACTTTTCTTTATAGCATTCATTAAGTCTCCTGTTTCAGACCTCACTCCATCCTTCGTGAGTTAGCGCGTGCATCTTGGCCGCCTCTTTCAATTAGTGTGCGTAGTGTTGGCAAGTCTGCCGACTCTACAGACACCACCACTCAGTTCAATGAACAATTTTCCAGCTTACATGAAAAGCTTAAATCGTTCACAGAAACGACTGAAAACCGTTTTAAACAGGTAGATACAGATATTAAGGCCAATGAGAAATGTCTTTGCAATAAAATTGAAACCACAGCCAGGCACTGGGCCGACAGCACCAAACTTTTGAGAGATGACAATTAATGCTTTAAGACATCAATGTAGTCTTAGGTCTTTTTTGGAGCACTGTAAAGAGATTGTTTGTATTAATGAAGATAGATCCAATGTAGCCGATGTCCTGTGTGGTGTGCCTCAGGGCTCGGTGCTTGGCCCACTGCTTTTTCTGATTATGATTAATGATTTACCATCTAATGTAAGTTCCCATTCAATCTTATATGCTGACGATACAACCTTTATCAACAATGAACCTGACATTGAATTGTTAAAAAATATAACAGAAAATACCATCACTGAAGCATCAAAATGGTTCAGAGCAAATGGTTTTTTATTAAATGAAAATAAAACACAGTTCATGTTTTTCAGCTTAAGAGATACCTCATTTCTGAATGTTTCAAATAACGTTAAATTTCTTGGTATATATTTAGATAGTAAACTTAATTTGAATTACCATATTAACTATATTTCTGCTATGCTTTCTAGAGTAATCTATTTCTTGAGAAGGTTAAAAGGTTGTGTATCAGATCAGTATATTAGATCAGCATATTTTGTCTTCTTTCAGAGCATTATTTCTTATGGTTTACTATTATGGGGAAACTGCAGCCATGTACATGATATTCTTCTATTACAAAAAAAGTTGTAACAATTATTACTGATTCTGGTAGACTAGATTCCTGCAAGCCATTGTTTGTTAAACTTAGTTATGACTGTTGTTAATCTATATATATATATATATATATATATATATATATATATATATATATATATATATATATATATACTGTTGTTCTGCATACCATGAACAATTTACCAAACCAGCAATTAAGAGAAAATATACATTCGTATAATACGAGAAACGAGAAACACATTGATGAACCTTTTGAACGTATAACTAAGTCTTTAAAAAGCTATCATGAAATAGGTCCCAAATGTTGCAATAAATTTTCACTTTGTAAATTCGATTGTCCTATTGAAAAGATAAAGCCAAAACTGTATGAGTGGCTGGTCGAGCATCCTTATTATTCCCTTGATGAATTTCTTGATTGCAGTCAAAAACAAATAATATTATAAACTTTAGATGTTCCTGATATACTATATTAATTATTTCATTAGCAATTCTATAGTTACCTATTTGTTAGTAGCTAGTAATAAGCATTAATCAGTTTTTCTCTGCACAGTTGCAAAGGGCAGTTATTATACTCTGATGTAATATTTCTTTGTATATAATATGTTTTCCTGTCTTGGTATTCTGTATTCTGACTATTTCCTGTATTTTGTGCTGGTACATTCGGATTGATTTGGTTGTACTACCTCACTTCATATATTGTATCTCCTGCCTATTGACTATTTATAAAACTATTGTAATATTGTACTTATAATTCCTGCATATAATTTTGTTTACATTTTATAATTTGACGTTGTCTAGTGCTTCTGTAAGTTTAACGACAATAAAATCTTCTTCTTCTTCTTCTTCTTATTATTATTATAGTGAAACCTATAAAAAGCTTACAGATGAAATCCCATCAGTTAATGAACGAATAGATCGCCAACACACTCCGTTAGACGCACGTCTTAAGGTTCACACTGAGACAGAAAAGCGATTCAAAGACTCTGCAGATGACATTAATTCTATTTCGACTAATATAGTGCCCACTTATACTGACGTGAAACAAGTTTCAAAATCCTACTGATGTAAAGGACACCGCTACCAATTTAGAGGATGTCTCCGGAAACTACAACGACAAAGATAGTGACAATTCTGCGGTGCCTACTTTGCAGTAAACCACAGAAAATGTACATACCGATCCTTAAATAATGAACAAACTCCTCACACTATAATTTCACCCCTAATTTGACTAGTAATAAGATGGTACCTTGCGGTATTGCGGACGCCGCTGATCTGCACATGGCTGACATTTCTCAATTGTTACAAATTATTCAATGTCAAGTTCAGTGTGTAGTACAGCCTATTGGTAGCATAGAGGCCACGGTCAAAGTGAAATATCTCCAACAGAACAATACCGTCGAGCTGCACAATGGCATGTCACAGCTTACATCTAAGCAATGTAGCGCCACGCCGACCAAAACAAAACTCTGCTCTGCATATATCGAGCCCACTAATGCCAAAGTTATTTCCTTTTACTCGCAATGCCAATCTGATTTAACAGCACTGCACATATCCTATGAAATTAATCACCAAGTCATCAGCAGCAAATCAGTCAACAATAAAACAACCAGGGTTCAATATCACCAGCACCAAACTGTCAAGCATATTTACTTGAAAACATCAATTTCGCAAACTAATCACATCTACATTCATCGCAAAAATATTTTGCCAGGCCGAACACAGAGGTAGATCAATTATATTGCGCTATGTAAATACAACATAGCAAGTTCTGCCATCACATAAATTACTTTTGGTACAATTCGGCAATCCTGGACTGTGACATTACACACGATTCTGACACTGATACACTGAATTTGTCCATTTTTTTACGTATTTTGTAACTATGCAACACCTGCATGAAATGTACACAATTTCATTTTCCATCATACAGCAATAATGATAAATTACTGAAATACCAAGAAGGTAAGTTTTAGCGCCAAGAATACCGCTGCGATTATGAAAGAAATGATAAGCACGCTTATTTCAGCAGCAAGAATTTCAAAAGAAAATTTTACGGCACTTATTGTACGAAATTTTGTTGTAATCAGCTACTTTATTTACACTACTGATATGCACCAATTTTGACGACATAAATTATTTCTTCAGTTCGAAGTGTTGCATTCTGAAGAATCACACTACTGCTATTTATACGTTTTTAACACTTCTCAGCTATGTCTATTTTTTTTTGCTACTTTTCAGGAAATATGACACTTGGCATGTGTCTTGCAGAAGTCGTTAGTTACATTACCAGCAAATCTCAATTTCTGCTTCTTTTGGTTCTACATACCTGTTCACATACCTATGGAAAACTCACCAGACCTTTTACTTGACACAGTTCTATACAAATTCTGTTGGTACCTTGTTATCATGCTTTCTTAATTACTCACCATTTTATTAGGTAGTGACGTGCCCGGTAGGGAGAATCTTGCAAGTCGGTTCTCTTTCAGTAAGTTTAGACCTTGTACATTTTTCTGTTTTCATATGTATGTGCAGGAAAACAAGAACTGAAAGATGCACGATTTATTTTGATATGTGTCCAGCAGATCACATCCCTTGGGTGGTCTGACCACTGCAAACTGTAACTCAAACTTTTTTTTCCATAATAAGAATTTTTATCCTTTGGTATACAGCCTCTATATATCTTATGTTTATGTATTTCTGATGCTATCTTGTCTTTGTTGATACCATGTAATGTGTTATTTTTTATGACGCTATGCTACTTCACTTTGCCATTAACGCACACCCTATGCAAGATACAATTACTATTGAAATTTATGCTATTTTCTGATGAATTATTATTACAGTTTATGTTAGGTTAGTCACTCTTTGTTTTTTATTATGAACCTATGTTTCATTTATGCCCAGTCTTGTACTCTAGGTTGCTATATATCCCTTGTACTTAATGATGTCACTAGTTTACTTACTTTCACCTATGTAAATTTATGAAATCAGTGTACCCTATAGCTCATGTCCATTGCATATACTCATCCATTTTCTATATTTTGTAGAACCAATGTACCAAAGTCTCATTGTATCCATACGAGCCATTATGCTCATAAACAGAAGCACATGAATGTGTGAAATGTGCCACATTTAAAGGTGTGCAGGAAATGTCTTACATAGAAAGCATGACATAAGCAACTTATATGGATTACTAAACACCGTTGACACTTCACATGACTGATGACCATAGATGTTAAGTCCCATAGTGCTCAGAGCCATTTGACACTTCACACACTGTTTACTGGCAAGCCTTTGTACACATTTTCTTGTTAGCATTCTAGGTAAATTAGAATGATTGCCTATAAAGATTTAGGATATTTTTATCTGCATTTTGTGTTAGGTATAAGAGCGCTGTTACTATATTTAATGAATGTTCATGCCCTGAGCTACACCAGTTTTTTTTTTTAATAATGATGGAATATTGATGTTTGATGAGTGCTCATGCACTGAGCTGCACTCCAATAATGAGGGTTATATTAATATATTGATATTTTTTTCTGTATTGATATTGTGTAATATTAATATGTATTTTGTGTAGACTGTGTGCTTTCTAGGAAAATCTGTCTTACCTTGTGCCACATGATTGGAGGTGTTTGTGGGAGACTGTCACAGAAGCTTTGCACCTAAAATAAATTTTTTCACCATTCCTTATGAGATTGCATATGATACTGCCTTCTTATGTTAGTGTATGAGTGCTTTTCTTCCAGGTTAATAATCAGATTTCCAGGTTTCATTATTTCTGCAGTTCACCCTCATCATTGCACATTTATCTCATGATTTAGGCTGTGATACGCTACATTTACCTAGTCAGTAACCTATATTGCACTTGGTACTCTGTCTTTATGCTTGCATATACTACAATCACATTTCTTCTTTGCTTTGGCCAATGCCGCTCTTGACTCAAGACGAATGATGATAGACCGTTCATCATTTTCTTTACAGATAAAGTGCACAGCCCTTATTGATCATTCCCATATCCTTCTCTGTAGATATTCGCATTGTTATAGATATAGGTCATTTAATAGATTGAAAATTATGAAGCTCTGAGGGTGCTATACAACCTATAAATGTTGTGTTTCTACTTATACAGTGCCATAATTTGATTTTATGATGCTATTTGTCTAATATGTACTCATACAAACCATACAGAGCCATACTTCTAAATAATATGCACTTTGCTCTTGTAAAAGCCATATCGAGTTACATATTTACATTAGGCCTTTGAGTGCCATATAAAATTACAGGTAAATGATATTTTATGAAACTTTCTCAGCTTTGAGGTTTATCCTGTGTAAAACTAGACCACTTTGAGCCACAAAGATTATTTAGGTAATATTTTAGCTATGAAGGTTGGTATTTATTTCATGTACTAATCCACTCTGAGCCATAAAGATGATTTCGGCAACATTTTAGCTATTAAGATCAGCATTTATTTCATGTGCTAGGCCACTTTGAGTCACAAAGATGATTTCTGTAACATTTTAGCTATTAAGGTCAGCATTTATTTCATGTATTAAGCCACTTTGAGACACAAAGATGATTTCTGTAAAATTTTTAGCTATTAAGGTCAGCATTTTATCTCATGTAACACGCCACTTTGGGCCACAAAGATGATTTCTGTAATATTTTTAGCTGTTAAGATCAGCATTTATGTATCTAGGAAGGACACTTGGAGCCTCAATCATTTTATAACTATTAAGGTCAGCATTTACGTACGTGGGAAGGCCACTTAGATCCTCTGATTGATATTTCCTATACGATTGTTTTAAATATTAAGATTTGCATGTACTCCAAGTACAAGGCCACATGAAGCCATTCAATTCTTGAGTTTACTGTTAGAATTTCTTAAGTAATTGTGTCACAATATTGCATGGACAAGGCCACTAAGAGCCACGGTGTAATATTATGAACCAGTAATGTTTTCTGTCATGTCCAGTTATTCTATGTCTAATTGGCAGACTGATGCCACACTCACTGACTTTGCCTTATTCAGAGTTCACTTTCAGTTCTGTCTATTCACTCTGATGTAAAGCATTGTTGCATCATCCATCCTGTAATTTCATTAGGATACTGAAGTTTTTCTGATCAGATAGATTACTCGATGTTGACATAGATAGAAATGGTCATGTTCCATTACCTTACCTTTGCTACCTTTTAATAACTTCCATTATCTGGTTCATGATATTGGAGGAATTTATAAGTAGTATTCATACTTCAACATAAGTGACTATATATGTCTCTTGGATCTCAGAAGAATCTCCACTATCATGACCAATGATGATGTAGGTCATCACATTACTGATATTATGATGATTGCCAACTATGTTGGTTGGTAATCTGTTGCCAAGTACCTATTGTATCTCTGCACATGACTGAGGAAAATAATAAAAAATGTAATCCACATTAGTCACTACTCCGTTGTTGAACATGTAAAAAAATGGACTTTATGGTGCAGTCATTTCGACATACTCATCTTGCCCAACGTTACACCATTATTTTGACTATTAGGATTGTATTCTGATTTTGCTTTACATGATTAATTTGTCAGCAGCCTTGTTTACGAGACAATTTACTCATATTATCACCAGATTATGATTAATACTAGTGCACCTGAGCACTCTCAGTTCTTTCAAGTTTAATTATGTTATACAGCCAGATTTTTTTGTACAATCATGATATGTTACTTTATAATGCTCCTTAGGACTACACTGTAATGGTTCTATACTACTCAAGCTTTCTAATTATCAGTAATGAGATAAATTTACCAAATATTTGTTGTACAAGGTACTTCCAAATATGTGCCAAATTTGTTTAAACCCCACTGGAGAATTGTGAAAGGAGTCTACTGGGATACACTCGTATGTGGCCAGGGATTTTCACCTGCCTCGAAATGACTGGGTGTTTGTGTTGTCCTCATCGTTTCATCATTATTCATGAAAGTGGAAGATAGGACTGAGAAAAGGTTGGGAATTTGTACAGGCGCTGATAACCGCGCAGTTGAGCGCCCCACAATCAAAAAATCATTATCATCGTCATCATTTGTATGTGGCATCCGAATATGATAATAATACTAATGTAACTAAAATGAAACTATGATATTATAAACGATGTATGTCTCTGATAGGCTTTATAAAGCAGATCGCTGACTGCACGACCACAGAGCCAAAGATACTGTTTCTGGTCTGAGATTGTAGTGTTGGAGTAAGAGAGCAGTGCGTATCTGTCTGTGAGCGAAAGAGGATGGAGTAGGCAGTTTTTGTGGTGTGCTCTGTGAAGGCACCAAGTGTTAGATTATAGTGTAGGAATTATGAGTACATGTACGATTGGAAATAGAAACGTGGAAGCGTAAGTCTTCACGCAAGCAAGGTAAAGTTGTTAAATATTTACGACTCTCCTTTAGCCAGTGCGTTAGTGTGGATTAAATGGTTGATAATTTTTAATTGTTGAGTAACCCCAGAATGCACATAAATTGATTTGATGTAAAGGCTATTTACATATCTCCCATTTGTAATGTTTCTAAAATTTGTTAACACTAGTATATGTAATTTGACAATTTGTATTTATGCTTTTTCGTGAGGTTAGATAATACTTGCTGTATAAATCTCCTTGTTTGTGAATCAGTTAGGATGTAATTTTTCTGCATAATGTAATTTCAATTGTCTGATATTTTGAAAAGCCAAACTCAACTTTGAATCAATTACACCAAAATGTCAGTGTTAGTAATTCACCATAATCAGTACCGCCTCCCTGACCAGGTCGTATGTTTTTCAAAGACATTGGATTTTTCTTAAATGTTTTCATTTATCAGCCAATAGAATTTCATGTGCACGTCAAAGTATTACTGCCAGCATTGCCCACTGCTGATCCTGTAACTAGTATATTTTTATTGCTTTATGAGAGACCGGAACATATCGCATTCCACCATTGCTCAGTTTTGAACAGGGGCATAGGATTCAGTGCCTAGGGGGCTGAATGTATTTTGCAGTGACTGTATTTCTTTATTGGTATTGGGAGTTGCATTGCCCAATCAATGCGTATAAAGTTTTTGCTAACAGTAACAAAGAGTAAATACACCACTTGCAGTTGCAACACGATAACTCCAGTTCCTCAGTCACGCATTCATTCAATGTCCCACAAAGCAGATCGAGTAAGACAATTTCATCTTTTTAAGTATACAGGCACTCAATTAAGTATCTTAAAGAAAAATATTTAAAGAACGTTACAGGTGAAACGACGGGTGCAGTGCTGTGACCCAATGACAACCGCCACAGATGAACTTTGGCACCACGTGAATGCAGCCATTGGCGCCTTATACGCGTCCTTGCCATCACGCATGGAACAAGTTATTAGAGTCCGTGACGGACCCTGTGCCTACCATGCAACAGGACATGCACAAATGCTGACCGAGGTGACTGAAATGCTAGTCTTTTCTGCAGAACTTACTAATGTACATGTTCGGTGAATGTGAATGTCCTATCCCTAGTCGTTCAGGATGTTCAGTTTCTTCTGAACATGAGTGTATGTTACCAACGTGTGATAGCATATGAACTGTGACATACGGCACATATGTGGGACGCAATATAGCCACTACACACTCTTAGAGTACCGACAGTCCTGATATAGTTTTTCTTATTTGAGAGCTGCGGAGAACAGCTCCCGAGTGAGGGAGGTTGCCGTCAACACGAGAGGTCTAAGCTCGTAGAGTACAGTTGTCTTGAGATCTTGCCAAATTCTCGGTGACTGCCGACGAGTTGACTCTCGGCGATGTTTACGCTACACGTATTACTCGCAAAAGCTCTCCGAGAGTGAAAACTCTCATCTCTACACCTAGCTTACGTTTCCTTTACAACCCCTAGAAGCCTGTAATGGTAACTGTAAAACATTCTGTACTAAAGGAAGCGACCTGTGTACAAACGTTGAAGTGTAATGGATGCTTGTTAATCCTACATCTACACTCGATAACTCACTGGGAAGTTCCTGACAGATGGTGCTAGCATGGTACCACATTTGTCTTCATATTTCAATTGCGTATACAGCTCAGAAAGAATTATTGCTTGAATTCCTATTTGCGTGCAATAATTAGTCGAATTTTGACTTATGATCCTTACAGGAGCGAGACGAAAGGGGCGAAAGTATGTAGATTCTTCACTAAATATCGGTTCTTGAAATTTTGTTAGTTGCTTTCACGTGGCTGAGTCTGAGTTTGAAAGCTCAGCTTTTTAAACATTTCTACGACACTCTCTCGTGAGTGAAACGAATCTGTGGCCATTCGTATCGCCCTTCCTGTATACGTTCAATATTGTCCGTTAGTCCTACTTGAACAGTATTCTAAAATGGAACAAACTAGCGATTCGTAAGCAATCTTCTGTGTAGACTGACTGCGTTTTCGCAATGTCCTGCTAAAGATGAAATCGCACGTTTTAAATAACGATCGTCTACGTTACAGCTTATTACGGACATGTTTCCTTTTATGAAGCATTTAGAGGTTGCGGATACCCAAAAAAAAAACTAAATTTTAAGGACCGAAGTTTGCCACATGCTTTATCGACAACAAGCTCTGTGCGTTTACTCCGTTGTTACACTCATATATTTGTCTGAGCTGACTGACTCTACTTGTGGATCATAACACAGGGGTGTTCAAAATAAAGCAACAAATGGAAAGTTTGCAAGGTTGCGTTTATTTTGCCTCAGAACAGCTAAACAGTTGATAGTAATGTAGAAACAATATAGAGTACAGAACATAAACAGCTGCAATATGCATAACGTATAGACAAAAGTGGTCTTCGTTTTTTCAAACTCTACAGAT
Organism: Schistocerca nitens; assembly: GCF_023898315.1. NCBI lineage: Eukaryota > Metazoa > Arthropoda > Insecta > Orthoptera > Acrididae > Schistocerca > Schistocerca nitens. The sequence continues at coordinate 497,358,363 of NC_064620.1, forward strand.
TTGCACACACATTCTGACAACTGGTTGATGTGCCCAGTATTTGGTGTGACCACCTCTGGCTGCAATACAGGCCTGACAACGACAGAATATGCAGTAAACGATGTCATCAACCTCATGTTGAGGCAATAACGCCGGTTCTTCCTGCAAAGGTGCTCTCAAGTCTTGGTTGATGGATACTGACGTGATGCAAATCGTCTCCCTAGTGATTCCCGGGCATGTTCTATGGGATTCAAATCGGGAGAGCGAGCAGGCGTGCAATACCTTCCGTTAACAAGAAATCATCAGTCACCCGTGCTCTATCAGGTCGAGCATTGTCGTCAATCAGTGCAAAGTCTGGGCTCACAGCACGTCGCGACAACCGCACATGAGGTCCCAATATCTCGCCACGATGCCTGACAGCAGTTAAACCTTGCCCTTTCACCTGTACAATTTCACGAAGAAGTGTTCGAGTAGTCGACATAATCCCTGCCCACACCATTAGGGATCCTCATCGATATCGGTCTCTTTTCACAATGTTTGGGTCCCTAAATCGTGTTCCATGTTCACTCCAGATGCGAGTCTGTCGAGAATTACTCTCTAGACCAAATCGGGACACATCTGTGAAAAGAACATTGGCCACACAGTTCGACTGCTCAGATGGCATATCGACGACTCCACTCTAGACGTTCCCTTCTGTGAATAAGCGTCAGAGGTATACACACAGCAGGTCTCTGACAAAGGCCACTCTTCTGAAGCATTCTGGACACCATTTGCCTCGAGATAACACCTCCAGTGGATGCTGTGACGTCAGATGCCAGTTGCCGTGCAGCAAGGCTGTATCATCGTGCTCTTACAGCCATATAACGGTTCTCTCTTTCTGATGTTACGCATGGTCGGTCCTACCCTGGTCTTTGGGATACAGTTTCAGGCTCTATAAAATGTCAGCACAGCCGAGAAACAACAGAACGATTCACGTTAAGCCATCAGGCCACATCGGTTTGCGACTGTCGTGCTTCCATTTTTCCCATGGCCCTCCATCGCAGAGATTCTGGTACGCGTCTTCCCTGTGACTGTGCACTGCAGCCCCCCTCCGTCTATCTGCAGTAGTTGACCTGTCTGACGGAAGATAGTGATGTTGTTATCTGGTGTATATGCTGGACCTTTCGTTGTATCTTACATCAGATGGAGCAACCACAAACATCTTCACTGCAACGGGGAGTAAATTTCGGGTTTTCAAAATAATAATTAATGTTGGCTTTTTGCACAGTCGATCACCCTTAATTTGTTGCTGCGTTACCGAAGAGAAGATAGTTATTAACGTATTTGTATGTTAGTTATTGCCAATATCTAGATCGAGAGCTGCCAGAAGAACAAGCTGGATTTAGGAAAGGAAGAGGAACTAGAGATCAAATTGCTAACATTCGGTGGATTATGGAAAAAGCGAGAGAATTCCAGAAAGATGTGTACCTCTGCTTTATTGACTACGCCAAAGCCTTTGACTGCGTCGATCACAACAAATTATGGAACGTACAGAAAAACATGGGTGTACCAGATCACCTCATTCATCTGATACGGAGTTTATACCTTGACCAAGAAGCCACTGTGAGAACTACGTATGGAACAACGAAATGGATAAAGATTCAGAAGGGGGTCCGGCAAGGCTGCATACTGTCACCGTACTTATTCAATCTGTATGCAGAACATGTCATGAGGAATGCGAGGCTAGATGAAGGAGAAACAGGAATTAAAATAGCTGGAATAAATGTAAACAACCTCAGGTACGCGGATGATACGATCCTGTTGGCAGAAAGTGAAGAAGAATTGAGAACACTCTTACTGAAGGTGAAAGACGAAAGTGAAAAGGCTGGTCTTATGCTGAATGTGAAGAAAACGAAAATTATGGCAACTACACCTACCAATTCGTGGGATATAGCAGGAGAAACCATGGAGGTAGTGACCACATTCAGTTATCTCGGTTCCCAGATCTCTGCTGACGGTGACTGCAGCCATGAAATCCGGAGACGCCTGTTGCTCGGTAGACAGGCGATGTCAAACCTTGACAAGGTTATAAGGTCCAGAGATATAACACTAGCAACAAAGATACGTATTGTGAGGGCTATGGTCTTTCCAGTTGTGATGTATGGATGTGAGACCTGGACCATTAGAAAGGCTGAACGGAGAAGAATTGACTCCTTCGAATTGTGGTGTTGGAGGAAACTTCTTAGAGTTCCATGGACTGCAAAGAGAACCAACAGATCAATACTGGAGCAAATTAAACCAGGTTTCTCCCTGGAAGGTCTAATCTTAAAACAAAAGCTGACCTACTTTGGACACACAATGCGAAGGCATGCCTCGCTGGAAAAAACATTAATGCTGGGGAAGATTGAAGGAACTAGAAGAAGAGGACGTCAGAGGATGAGATGGATCGATGGCATCACAGAAGCAATGTGTTCCAACCTGGAAGGTCTACGGGAGAAAGTGAAGGACAGGAAAAAGTGGCGTGATTTGGTTCATGGGGTCACGAAGAGTCGGAACCGACTAAACGAATAGAGAGAGAGAGAGAGATGTTAGTTATTATTTCAACTTCCTATTTCCAACGTTACTACTGATCCGCATTGTTTCTGGTTTTGTATTATTTCTTGAAAGGTGGCTACACAGCCACAGCGCCAGAGATCGCGCTAGAGAGTATTGTTCCGCCGCCTCCACTGGCAGTGCTTGGGGAGAGCTCGTGGTAGTCAGTGCTTGTTGAGATGTGCTAGTAGGGAGTGCTTGTTGAGATGTGATACTGAAAAGTTCTTGTTGAAATGTGGTAATAGCGAGTCGGTGTGGAGATATATTGTAATGATTAGAGTGATTTTGGTCAATATATGAAGGTAACGAAACTTGATTTATTTTTCATTATTTAATGTCGTAAATAATGCTTCATTACAGGTTCAGTCAACAAAGCATCTGGCTTGTGTTCTGGGATTAGAGTGTAATTCTGGTTCTCTTGAGTAATTATGGTATTTTTATTTTCTTTAATTAATTCAGTATAAATGATATTTAAAATTTCTTGTGTTATTGAAGAAGAACCGTGCCAGATGCGTACGTTGAGTCATACTTCCACACACAGAACAGTTATACTTGTGCTTTGGTTTCGTAGGTTTTATAGTTGCTGGGGACTTAATTAATTAATTGTGTTAATGAAAATTTCCATTTCATTCTTTGTTGTTGTTCTATGCAGTCAGATAGCGTAATAATACTAGTCAGGGCCAACCGTTTACGAGACTTCGTAATCGGACATACGGCTACTAAAACAAAAAATTAAAATTATTTGCATTCTATTTTAATTAAGCCCCCATGCACGTGGCGACCGCTGCTTCGGATCGTCCCTTGGAATTCTTCTGATTGTAAAAATAGTAGACAGTAGTATTGTTGTAGTAATTTGTAGTTTAGTAATTGTAGTCTATTTTGCATGTGTAGATTTGGTAATTGTCATTCTTTTAATGGTATATTGGCAGAATTTAATTTTCATTGTCTTGTCTACGGGTTTGACAATTTAGTGCAATTATTTCAATTGTTCGTTAATCGTGGTTGAGGGAAGCATTTCGTGCGAATGATATTGTTGGAGATATAGTGTCATTCTGTGTAACTTTCGTATAGTGACGAATTTTGTATGTTTTGTAAATGATTACGCGATCGATGAAAAAGGCAAAAATGATGGATAGTCAGAATGACGAAATTGTTGACATGGCGAACTCGCCAACACAGGAGAACGGTGTGATGAATAATGAAGTGGAAAACAATTTAATAAGTCGGGTATATAGTCCGGAACCATTTCAAAATTTTTCTCAATCAGAAAATTCACAGAATACGAGATTAATGACAGAAGATTCTGGAATAGTATTGAACACAGATAGCCTTACAGCTATGACGAATGAAACCGGTCTTGCGGGAAATGTGGGGGCGAAAGGAATTTCGAACAAGTTAATACGGAGCAGTTGATGGGTGTAATATTAAATTTGGCATCTGAATTAAAAACACAAATGGGAACAATTCAAACTGAGATGGGAACTTTGAGATCTGAATTAAAAACAGATAGGGGAACAATGGAGCAGTTTCGATCTGAATTAAAAACTGATATGGGAACAATGGAAACACGGTTAGGATCTGAATTAAAAACAGTGGCAACACGTTTAGAGACAGAGATGGAAACAATGGAAACACGGTTAGATTCACGAATAGGGACATGTTTCAAAAACATGAAAGATGAATTAAAGAAAGAAATTAGAGAAGAAGTACGACCGATTTTGAATTCTCACAATAATAGATTAATTGCAGTAGAGATTAGACAAAGGGAACAAGATAGAGAACAGGAAGAAAGAGATCGCGTGATAGTACAAAAATTTTCAGAGTTAAATTTACAACGTGCACACGATAAGGAAGAAATATTTGAGAGAATCGAGGAATCCGTACCAAATGACAGATTAAATAACCTGACACAACAATATGAACAGTTAACTACCAAATGTGTCAACACTGAAACCCGAGTCGCGACACTTACGGAAGACGTAGGTAAACAGAAAGAAAAAATAGGTGACTTATCGGAAAGAGTTGAGGAGATTTCAGATAAATTGACAAGTCTTAGTTTAAATGGGGATAGAGATTCAGATGATACAGCTCCATTACCATTTGCAGAAACCGAAGAGTACCAGAATATAAATAAGCATGTTGAAAATCAGGAAAAAATTAATGAACGCGTTAAAAGGGAAGTTGAGGCATTACGAAAGCAAGTCAAACAAATCGAAGGCGAAATTATAGGAAAAGACAGCAGAAGAAATTTAGAATCACAGATAGCAGAGGGCTTTGAAGAAAATAATTTGTTTCATTTACGGGACGCAACAAGAGAGCGCCAGGCGCGCGAACTTGACAATAATCGACATTCAAACTGGGACAGACGCTGTAGGTCTTTGTCGCCACGAGGCGAAAACTTTGACTATAAACACTTTTTGACTGTTCGGAAATTTAAGATCTTTCGTAATTCTAAGAATGACATACATCCATGTGCATGGTTAGATCAATTTATGTATGCACTCCCACCAAATTGGCCACTAAGTCACAAACTGGAATTTATGTGTGGATATTTAGAAAACGAACCGGCGACGCGGATGCGTGCACTCATTAGAGATTGTAATAATCTGAATGATTTTTATCATGCATTTCTATCGGCATATTGGTCCGAAAACACGCAAGACAGAGTCAAACACAGTCTTATTATGCAGCGTAATTTCAAACAGTCTGAGTTCCGCACGCCAGCAGAATATTTTGAAGACATGATTCGAAAGAATCAGTTCCTGTCCAACCCTTATAGCCCGACTGAATTAATTCGCATTTGTTTAACTAAGCTGCCACAATCTATAAGACAAATTGCTTTAGCCGGAAGATGTAAAGACGACATTGAGACTTTTAAGACTTTGTTACAAGAACTTGAGTATGACAACGACGACGGGACTTCTTGTAATTTTTTCAGTAACAGTAATTACAACAAATTTTCAGAGAAAAGGGATAGTGATCGGAACGGGCGTTACATGGGTAACTTTCAGAATGACAGACGAAACAGACAGGACAATAGATACCAGCCTTATGACAATAACAGACGTTCTAACAGAAATTACACAGACAATTATAATAACGATAATTCCTACCGGAATGATCAATCATACATAAACAGTAATCGGTATCATCAAGACAGAAATTATCCATACAGTAATAGAAATTCTTACTACAGAAATAACCAGGGTAGTAGATACAACAATAATTTCAGAAGTGACAGTCGAAATTATACAAGAAGTAGTTATGCAGACAGACAGGAAAACAGAAATTTTAATAACAGACACAACCAAGAATTTGCATCTAACAGACAGGAAGGACCTAATTGGCATCCTCCGCGTGACAGAAATTCAGAGAGACAAGTGGAAATAGTAGAAATTGATCCGCGAAATGACGGGAATAATCAAAGACGTGACGCAAACAATCGACCATGACTTGCAGCTTCGGCTTCTGGCAGCAATATAGACGGTTCAGAAAGTAATGACACTACAACTTTACACTACGTACGCCTGGAAGATATGAGAGACATTTTGCTAGGCGAAAAGGAAAATAATGTAGACGCATTTTTACATCCTGTTATTGAAGTATGTGTGGGTAAGAATAAGTTCACTGCAGTTTTAGATTCTGGGAGCCCATTGAACGTCATTAGTGAATCAGTTTTTCGTATATGTGAAAGAACTATTGCCTGTCCTGTGTTACCTATTTCTAAAACTACAATTCGAGGAGCGATTTCTGGAAAAGGTGTGGAAGTTAAACAACAGACCAACCTAAATTTCATTTGTCAAGGATACGAATTGTCTGCTAATTTTATTATTGTTCCATTACTCAGTACACAGATTATATTAGGTATGGAGTTTCTTAACACACATAAGGCAATTTTGAACTTTAAAGAAGGAAGTGTGAATTTGACTGTTGCCGGAATGCCGAAATGTTTGAAATTTTTCGAGTGTTTAGCAAGATCTGAATCAGATACAAAATGTTTAAGGTTTCTTACTTCTGATGTTTTCGTTGAGCATTATGACGACAATGTGTTTATTCATGACAATGACAATAGATACAGAGACGCGATGGAGGATATAATTAGTAGCGAAGAATTAATTAATGAAAAGGTTAAAAAAGCTGAAGTGCCAGATGACGTTGCAAGAGAAGAGCTGCACCATATTTTGACTTCACATGCTACAGTGTTTAGTCATCACACAGGAACTATACAAGGCTTACAATATTTATTTAAAGTAAAAGAACACACACCATTTCGCGGGAAAACGTACGCTATTCCTTTGGCTTACAGAGACAAGGTTAAGAATGAACTTCAATACATGTTAGATCAGGGCATTATTGAGCCAGCTGTCAGTCCTTATACCAGCCCACTACACGTTGTTCTTAAAAAGGATGGGTCAATTCGTTTGGTTCTGGATTCCAGACAGATAAATAATATTATTATTCCTGAAACTGACCGTCCACAAAATTTAGATGAACTTCTTCAACATTTCCATGGAATTAAAGTAATCCACGATTGATATGCGCGCAAGTTTTTGGCAAATAGAACTCCACCCTGATTGTAGAAAATATACTGCCTTTTTAGCCTTTGGTAACTGTTACCAGTTTCGGAAATTACCGTTTGGACTTACTGTATCTTCTGCAGCATTCATTCGTAGTTTAAATGAAATTTTACCTGTTTATCTTCGTGACAATATTACTTCATATGTTGACGATATTCTTATTGCTAAACATTCTTGGAGTGAGCACAACAAAATTTTGGATTCATTATTACGTATTTTTGCAAGAGTTGGCATTACAGTGAACTTGGAAAAATCTGAATTTGGTCGTTCACAGGTGAAATTTCTCGGTCACATTATTTCTACAGAAGGTATTCTTCCTGATCCAGAAAAATTAGACGCTATTCGTAATTATGCTGTTCCTACCACAAAACGTGATGTTCGTAGTTTCCTTGGTGTCTGTAATTTTCTTCGACGCTTTGTTAGATTGGACGATTTGGCCACACCTCGTTTATGTGAACTATCTGGAAAAAATTCTAATTGGTGTTGGGATGAGGAAGCTCAGTCAGAATTTGAACAACTTCGTGATGCCTTAGTTGCTGCTCCACTTCTTTCACATCCGGATTTATCTAAAGATTTTTGTTTGGCGACGGACTCATCATACAAAGGCCTAGGTGCACATTTATTTCAAGAGATAGAAGAAAACGGCGTTGTAGTACAGAAGACTATTGCATTTGGAAATCGTGTTCTCTCTAAATCCGAAAAGAATTATTCGATTACGGAACTTGAAGCTTTGGCTGTTGTTTGGGCTTTCACAAAATTTCGCACATTTTTGTTCGGTAGACATACTAAGGTTTACACTGATCATCGAGCTCTGGAATTTCTTTTGTCAACAAAATTAACTCATGGCAGATTGTCACGATGGGCGCTGTACCTACAGGAATTTGATTTTAGTATTGTTTACATACAGGGATCTTCAAATATTGTTGCTGATGCTTTATCACGTGCACCTATGGGTTTGAAACAAAGTGCTGAAGAGGACTGCAAAGAAAACCATTATTGTTTGATGTACATTCAAGGTGTTGCGTTTGAGAATTTTATTTCTTCTTCGCTCCAGGACATCGCTAAGGAGCAAAATAAGGATCCCATCTGGAAGGACATTAAGGAGAAGTGGAGGAGAAAGGAAAGCGTAGCGATCAGACAGTATTATTTAGTTCGCAATGACATTCTTTTCAAACGAAAATCGGTCGACAACTCTGGTTAGTTTGTATTCCTGATGAGTGGGTCAATAAATTGATTTGGTACACACATTTCAGTTATGCTCACTTTGGTCCCAGAAAATGCTTTCATAAATTACGAGAAAATTGCTACTTCAGTAATATGGAAAAACGTATTCGATCTGTTCTTGCCAAATGCAAATTATGTCAAAAGGCTAAGCCGCCAACTGTTTCTCACAGAGCACCGTTGTTTCCTATCATTCCAGCGAAATTAAAGGAGATGGCTGCAGTTGATTTGTTCGGTCCAGTGGTTCGTTCTACTAATGGTTTTGCGTACATTTTCGTAGCAGTGGAATTGACATCAAAATATGTGTGTTTTACACCTTTACGCAAAGCAACAGCTCGTTCAGTATCTAATGCTTTCATCAAACATTTTCTTAAAGAAGTGGGTCATGTTGATAAGGTTATATCAGATAATGGATCACAGTTTCGCTCTAAAATTTGGCTTCGTACTCTACGGCGTCGTAAGATTAAACCAATTTTTATTTCACTTTTTCACCCTCAATCTAATGCTTCAGAAAGATGGATGAAGGAAATCAATAAATTGTGCCGTCTTTATTGTCATCAGAATCACAGAACTTGGGATCAGTATCTTCATATTTTTCAAAACATTCTGAATGAACTTCCAAATGACTCAACTTCTTTACCGCCTCCATTGATATTAAAAAATAAAGTACCAACAAATCGCATTTCTGAAATCGTTCCTTTTCCGCCTTCACGGAAACTGCGGCATTCTGAAGTTGTCAACCTGGCTCTACAAAATATTGCATCTGCGGCTGCTAGAAGAGAGAAATCAGCTAAGCGTCCTGGTCGTTTAAAAACTTTGTCAGTTGGTCAAAAGGTATTAATTAAGTCCCACCGTTTGTCTCACAAAGGAAAAGGCTTGTGTCGCAAATTTTTTCTGCTTTATAACGGACCATATAGGATTCGCAAAATTATACATGATAATACTGTTGAAGTAGAAATTCTTAAATCTCGGCGCTCTAAGGGAATACATCATATATCGAACGTAAAATTTTTTGTGGAATGACATACTTTAGAGAAACTAACAGCTACATGTAAACATGCGGAGAATACAAGGATACCGCGCCGTGTTCCGGCGGCGGCGCGTACTCAAAGGAACAGTGAAGTCTGCGCGCCGCACAAGGCTGTCGTTGACCGCAAACAATCACTTCCTACATCACGCGCCTACAGCTGATCGAGCGCTCAGTGCGAATGCACTGACAGACGTAAACAAATGCACAGTCTAATTTCTCCGACTAAATTCTGTATAAAGCTATGGTGACTTTATAAATTATGTTATTAACGTTCAGTATTTTTCAGGATACTGTTGTATAAAATATGTAAGACCTTCAGGTAAATTCTGTGCGTGTCCGACGTTAAGACGACTTGCTATGGAGAAAATTTCAGGAAGAATGTAATTTCGAAAAAAAAAGTAATAAACTAAAAAGGGTAACTATTAATTGAGATTATTTTTCAGGTAACATATTTCCACTTAGGTACGTACTTTAGATGTAATTTGCTGCTCGCGATTACGTGATTCATACTTTGTGCTAAATTTCATGTTCTATGAATTTACTTGTGAAGCGACGTGCTTGTGTACATTTGCTGATTTTGACAATTATTGATTAATGGACAGGCTTGTTATTTGTATATATTATGCATCGCTTGGCTGCTATGCTTTTTCACTGATGTCATATTTTTTTATTATGTGCCTGCTGTGCTTATTTATTTACATTTTAATTGTCACCTGATTAATTGTGCTGATATGGTTACGTATGTAAGTTATACTTTGTGATTTATCTGCTTGCGCCTTCATGTTTACTTATTAAGATTACATATGAACATTTATTTGCTTATGCTGATATGATGCTAATGACTTGTTTATTACGTAAGATATATGTTTGCTGCTGTGCGTATGGATTGCATATTTACACATTTCTGTTTGTTGTCACAACTACTCTTCAATTTAGAATATAGCAATGCTGATATACTGTGTACGTACATAGAGTTTAGGTCACACCATGGTGTTAATTATAGATTGTTCGCTTGACGGAGACTCGTTATAGGGATTGTGCTGCATCCACTTGTTGACATTCTGTTCTCTACTGGTATATTTACTCGCTATTGCATGTTTTGCTTACGCTCAGTGCTTTATATTTTAAGATAAGAAACTGAACTGCTATAATGCTACGAACGACATTAGTACAAGAAACTTCATAGAAGTCACATGAGCTGGAGGTTTTATGGAAGCTGTATAAATTTATGCTAATAGGAAGGAAGCTAACGACATGACATACCAACACTAGGTTAGACCATTGACAGTTATTACACTGCATTTTTCGTGAGTAATTGAAATAGGAAGTGACACTTGACACAAGAAATACTCCACATGTTTGCTTCTGTTTGCCATGATTCTTGAAGTGGTGTACACACTGTGAAATATTATGATCATTAACACTTCGTAATCGTACTTACTTACTGAAAGTTATTCAAACTAAAGGCTGTTAGAGGTCATGTATGCATTTCTTTTATTTAATGATGGACAAGGAACCAAAATGTATCTTATAATTTATAATGAGTAGAAAATTTGGGTCAGATGGATTACACAGAGGTTGTGTGTGGACACTGTGTCTTCGGTTGTATGGGATGCTGAATTGAAGTTTGCACTAGGATTTTGTCTGTACTTGTTCGAGGAGACTGACTAGAGGAAAGGGTTGTTATGGAAGTGAAATGATATTGGTGCTGAGGTATATATATATCGACGTATTGCAGAGGTATGATTGAGGTATTGAGATTATGTGAAGTTGATGATTATTGGAGTTTTCGTGGACAAGAGGTAAGGTAAATGATATTGATGATCGACGTATTGAAGAGGTATTATTGAAGTATTGAGATTATGTGATGCTGATGATTATTGGAGTTTTGGTGGATAAGAGGTGAAGTAAGTGAGGAGCATATTTTTTTTTTCTCGTTGGTCTATATGGAACAAGGAGGATAAAGATGGCAGACTAGAACATTAAAGTAGCAGGAAGATTGTCTACACACACACTTTGTTAAATCACTAAGCAGTATATACTATTTTTTTGGAGAGAGGAAGTAATTGCATATCTTGGCTCACTGACAGTTGTTCAGCAACCGTACAATTTGATCTGGCTTGGCAAACATTGGTCTTGACATGATGACTATGACGCTGACTAACTATTATTGACTGTTATACATTGCTGCCACTACTACTTGATACACATGATGAACATAAAATTTTGACAGAATTGCATTTACACAGTTAACACTATTCAACTACACAGTAGCACTAGATGTGGATGAAAGATGAGTGAGTGTGTTTTGTGTGTTTTCCTTTTATAATCCCAGAGAAGTGATCCCAACCTATCTCCTAAATATTATTTTACTTGTTTGTTGTGGCTTGCACTGACACCCATAAATATTATAGGTTTACTGCTATTTGTGTATTGTAATAGTTAATATGACAATTATCTGATATCATTTGTGTGTTTATTATTATTTGTATGATGAACTGTCTAATTAGTGATATGGAATATTTTGGACTGTTATTTGCACTTTTTCTACATGATTGGTGCCACTAGGACATGTTTAATTTCTGCTGATGAATTGTGTGATTAGTGATAGGGAATAGTATGGACTGTTATTTGCACTTTTTCTACATGATTGGTGCCACTAGGACATGTTTAATTTCTGCTGATGAACAGTGTGATTAGTGATAGTGAATTTTATGGACTGCGGTCAGCACCTGGTCAACATTACTGGGTGCCACTGATGGACTGCTTCTACCGAAATGATGTCACTTGTTGGTGTCGGCACCTGTTCAACATTGCTGGTGCCACTAATTGAACTGCTTATACTGAAATGGTGTTACTTGTTGGTGTCTGCACCTATTCAACATTACTGGGTGCCACTGATGGACTGCTTCTACCGAAATGATGTCACTTGTTGGTGTCGGCACCTGCTCAACATTGCTGGGTGCCACTGATGGACTGCTTCTACTGAAATGGTGTAACTTGTTGATATCTGCACCTGTTCAACATTGCTGGTGCCACTAATGGAACTGCTTATACTGAAATGGTGTTACTTGTTGATGTCTGCACCTGCTCAAGATTGCTGGGTGCCACTGATGGACTGTTTCTACTGAGAAGATGTCACCTGTTGCTGTCTGCACATGCTCAACATTGCTGGTGCCACTAATGGAACTGCTTATACTGAAATGGTGTTACTTGTTGGTGTCTGCACCTGTTTAACATTGCTGGGTGCCACTGATGGACTGCTTCTACTGAAAAGATGTCACCTGTTGATACCTGCACCTGTTCAACATTGCTGGTGCCACTAATGGAACTGCTTATACTGAAATGGTGTTACCTGTTGATGTCTGCACCTGCTCAACATTGCTGGGTGCCACTGATGGACTGCTTCTTCCGAAATGATGTCACTTGTTGGTGTCGGCACCTGCTCAACATTGCTGGGTGCCACTGATGGACTGCTTCTACTGAAAAGATGTCACCTGTTGCTGTGTGCACCTGCTCAACATTGCTGGTGCCACTAATGGAACTGCTTATACTGAAATGGTGTTACTTGTAGGTGTCTGCACCTATTCAACATTACTGGGTGCCACTGATGGACTGTTTCTACTGAAAAAATGTCACTTGTTGGTTTTTGCACCTGTTGACCATTGCTGGGTGCTACTGCTGGAACTGTCAACTGCTTATTCTTGAGCTATGGAAAGCGTTTATGTGAATATTTGTATAAACTGATTTTTTGTGTATTACTGTTGGTGAAAAGTTATGAGACTCTTACCTGCACATATTCGTCATTGCTGACGCTATTAATTGAACTGTTTAACCACATAATACTTGTGTAAACTGTTATGTAAAGTCACATGTATGAAAGAATTTGTATTGCTTACTGTATTCTATATAATAGGTTATTGAAAGGTCAGTGCAAAGCCAAAATTTTATCTAGTTATATGATATTTACGCATTAATATTATCTTTTATTTTTGTCTGTATTTTTTGACGAATTTGGTGGTATTTTCACCACCAATGCTGGCAAAAATACCATCAAATTCTAGCCCGTGGAGGAAGGGCATATGAAAGGTGGCTACACTGAGCCACAGCGCCAGAGATCGCGCTAGAGAGTATTGTTCCGCCGCCTTCACTGGCAGTGCTTGGGGAGAGCTCGTGGTAGTCAGTGCTTGTTGAGATGTGCTAGTAGGGAGTGCTTGTTGAGATGTGATACTGAAAAGTTCTTGTTGAGATGTGGTAATAGCGAGTCGGTGTGGAGATATATTGTAATGATTAGAGTGATTTTGGTCAATATATGAAGGTAACGAAACTTGATTTATTTTTCATTATTTAATGTCGTAAATAATGCTTCATTACAGGTTCAGTCAACAAAGCATCTGGCTTGTGTTCTGGGATTAGAGTGTAATTCTGGTTCTCTTGAGTAATTATGGTATTTTTATTTTCTTTAATTAATTCAGTATAAATGATATTTAAAATTTCTTGTGTTATTGAAGAAGAACCGTGCCAGATGCGTACGTTGAGTCATACTTCCACACACAGAACAGTTATACTTGTGCTTTGGTTTCGTAGGTTTTATAGTTGCTGGGGACTTAATTAATTAATTGTGTTAATGAAAATTTCCATTTCATTCTTTGTTGTTGTTCTATGCAGTCAGATAGCGTAATAATACTAGTCAGGGCCAACCGTTTACGAGACTTCGTAATCGGACAAACAGCTACTAAAACAAAAAATTAAAATTATTTGCATTCTATTTTAATTAAGCCCCCATGCATTCTGTCCGATTGGAAATGAAATGTTGAATAGGTTTTAAGTCACAATTTACCCTTTGTAATATTTCCTAATCAAACCTTCCGTCATTCAGAGATACAGTTTGCAGCTTGCCTATGATTATCGTTGAATAATACATACGCTATTATGGAAATTTTTTATTAACAGCATTTAATAATAATTAAATGATTATGAATGATTGCGTTTTGTATATAGAGACAAGAGGGTTAATCCTACACTTACTACAAGGAATTACCGAAAGTAAAATGTCCGTGATTTGTATAGTTCGTCACTCAAAGATATTATAGCAAGGACTACGGTCCATTACTATACTTCGATACAGTCATACAAACTTTGTACGCTTTTACTTTCACAAAGCTAAGTGTCCAATTCCGTTCTTATATTCAGTTTAACTACCCTTCGTATAGTCCACAGATCCTATTATCGGTTATTCGGCATGTAATAGAATTTAATACTGAGCGCTACTTTTCCTCGCGCACCCAGTTTCTCAGATATTCTTAGTCCGTGACCTTACGGCAAAAGTCTGTTCCGTATAAATTAACTATAGTCAGTTTTCTTGCAGTTTAACACAAGTGCTCTGATACCTTCCGTAGCATATCACGCGTAAATGCCAGGTATATCGCTCGCCGCAGCTACATAAACTTATTCAGAGCACAGAAAACAAGACAAGAGAGCTAACAATACCCGTGCTTGGTTTATAGAGTAGAATTTAGAAACAAAAGTAGCCGCATTGAACCCTTTTTGACTTCTCTGAGGCGCTAGTTTGGTCCGGGGGTTATTCTGATGAGAGATTATATATTGGTAATTTTAATTAAAACTCTTTCAATGCTATTAATTATTTTCAATACTATAAATCACCCCCCCCCCCCATGAACCATGGACCTTGCCGTCGGTGGGGAGGCTTGAGTGCCTCAGCGATACAGATGGCCGTACCGTAGGTGCAACCACAACGGAGGGGTATCTGTTGAGAGGCCAGACAAACATGTGGTTCCTGAAGAGGGGCAGCAGCCTTTTCAGTAGTTGCAGGGGCAACAGTCTGGATGATTGACTGATCTGGCCTTGTAACATTAACCAAAACGGCCTTGCTGTGCTGGTACTGCGAACGGCTGAAAGCAAGGGGAAACTACAGCCGTAATTTTTCCCGAGGACATGCAGCTTTACTGTATGATTAAATGATGGTGGTGTCCTCTTGGGTAAAATATTCCGGAGGTAAAATAGTCCCCCATTCGGATCTCCGGGCGGGGACTACTCATGGGGACGTCATTATCAGGAGAAAGAAAACTGGCGTTCTACGGATCGTAGCGTGGAATATCAGATCCCTTAATCGGGCAGGTAGGTTAGAAAATTTAAAAAGGGAAATGGATAGGTTAAAGTTAGATATAGTGGGAATTAGTGAAGTTCGGTGGCAGGAGGAACAAGACTTTTGGTCAGGTGAATACAGGGTTATAAATACAAAATCAAATAGGGGTAATGCAGGAGTAGGTTTCATAGTGAATAAAAAAATAGGAGTGCGGGTTACCTACTACAAGCAGCATAGTGAACGCATTAATGTGGCCAAGATAGACACAAAGCCCATGCCTACTACAGTAGTACAAGTTTATATGCAAACTAGCTCTGCAGATGATGAAGAAATTGAAGAAATGTATGACGAGATAAAAGAAATTATTCAGGTGGTGAAGGGAGACGAAAATTTAATAGTCATGGGTGACTGGAATTCGTCAGTAGGAAAAGGGAGAGAAGGAAACATAGTAGGTGAATATGGATTGGGGGGAAGAAATGGAAGAGGAAGCCGCCTTGTAGAATTTTGCACAGAGCATAACTTAATCATAGCTAACACTTGGTTCAAGAATCATAAAAGAAGGTTGTATACCTGGTAGTATCCTGGAGATACTAAAAGGTATCAGATAGATTATATAATGGTAAGACAGAGATTTAGGAACCAGGTTTTAAATTGTAAGACATTTCCAGGGGCAGATGTGGATTCTGACCACAATCTATTGGTTATGAACTCCAGATTGAAACTGAAGAAACTGCAAAAAGGTGGGAATTTAAGGAGATGGGACCTGGATAAACTGAAAGAACCAGAGGTTGTACAGAGTTTCAGGGAGAGCATAAGGGAACAATTGACAGGAATGGGGGAAAGAAATACAGTAGAAGAAGAATGGATAGCTCTGAGGGATGAAGTAATGAAGGCAGCAGACGTTCAAGTAGGTAAAAAGGCGAGGGCTAATAGAAATCCTTGGGTAACAGAAGAAGTATTGAATTTAATTGATGAAACGAGAAAATATAAAAATGCAGTGAATGAAGCAGGCATAAAGGAATACAAACGTCTCAAAAATGAGATCGACAGGAAGTGCAAAATGGCTAAGCAGGGATGGCTAGAGGACAAATGTAAGGATATAGAGGCTTGTCTCACTAGGGGTAAGATAGATACTGCCTACAGGAAAATTAAAGAGACCTTTGGAGAGAAGAGAACCACTTGTATGAATATCAAGAGCTCAGATGGCAACCCAGTTCTAAGCAAAAAAGGGAAGGCAGAAAGGTGGAAGGAGTATATAGAGGGTTTATACGAGGGCGATGTACTTGAGGACAATATTATGGAAATGGAAGAGGACGTAGACGAAGACGAAATGGGAGATAAGATACTGCGTGAAGAGTTTGACAGAGCACTGAAAGACCTGAGTCGAAACAAGGCCCCGGGAGTAGACAACATTCCATTAGAACTACTGATGGCCATGGGAGAGCCAGTCATGACAAAACTCTACCATCTGGTGAGCAAGATGTATGAGACAGGCGACATACCCTCAGACTTCAAGAAGAATATAATAATTCCAATCCCAAAGAAAGCAGGTGTTGACAGATGAGAAAATTACCGAACTATCAGTTTAATAAGTCACAGCTGCAAAATACTAACGCGAATTCTTTCCAGACGTATGGAAAAATTGGTAGAAGCGGACCTCGGGGAAGATCAGTTTGGATTCCGTAGAAATGTTGGAACACGTGAGGCAATACTAACCTTACGACTTATCTTAGAAGAAAGATTAAGAAAAGGCAAACCTACGTTTCTAGCATTTGTAGACTTTGAGAAAGCTTTTGACAGTGTTAACTGGAATACTCTCTTTCAAATTCTGAAGGTGACAGGGGTAAAATACAGGGAGCGAAAGTTATAAGAGTCGAGGGGCATGAAAGGGAAGCAGTGGTTGGGAAAGGAGTGAGACAGGGTTGTAGCCTCTCCCCGATGTTATTCAATCTGTATATTGAACAAGCAGTAAAGGAAACAAAAGAAAAATTTGGAGTAGGTATTAAAATTCATGGAGAACAAGTAAAAACTTTGAGGTTTGCCGATGACATTGTAATTCTGTCAGAGACAGCAAAGGACTTGGAAGAGCGGTTGAACGGAATGGACAGTGTCTTGAAAGAAGGATATAAGATGAACACCAACAAAAGCAAAACGAGGATAATGGAATGTAGTCAAATTAAATCGGGTGATGCTGAGGGAATTAGATTAGGAAATGAGACACTTAAAGTAGTAAAGGAGTTTTGCTATTTAGGGAGTAAAATAACTGATGATGGTCGAAGTAGAGAGGATATAAAATGTAGACTGGCAATGGCAAGGAAATCGTTTCTGAAGAAGAGAAATTTGTTAACGTCGAGTATAGATTTAAGTGTGAGGAAGTCGTTTCTGAAAGTATTTGTATGGAGTGTAGCCATGTATGGAAGTGAAACATGGACGATAACTAGTATGGACAAGAAGAGAATAGAAGCTTTCGAAATGTGGTGCTACAGAAGAATGCTGAAGATAAGGTGGGTAGATCACGTAACTAATGAGGAGGTATTGAATAGGACTGGGGAGAAGAGAAGTCTGTGGCACAACTTGACTAGAAGAAGGGATCGGTTGGTAGGACATGTTTTGAGGCATCAAGGGATCACAAATTTAGCATTGGAGGGCAGTGTGGAGGGTAAAAATCGTAGAGGTAGACCAAGAGATGAATACACTAAGCAGATTCAGAAGGATGTAGGTTGCAGTAGGTACTGGGAGATGAAGAAGATTGCACAGGATAGAGTAGCATGGAGAGCTGCATCAAACCAGTCTCAGGACTGAAGACCACAACAACAACAACAACAACAACAACAACAACAACTATAAATCACCTCTCCCCTATATGAGAATAAGCCTGATACTACTGTTCTCAATTAAAAGAGCTGCTATAACTCCCCCCCCCCACCCACCCACACATACCACACACCCAAAATGCCAACAGTTTGCGCTCTACTGCACAGTGTTGTCATTCTCACCCTTAACCATGATCTTTATATTTCCACGAAGTTAGTAAACAGTCCTTACGTCGCTTAAAAGGGGGAAATGAACTTATATTTGCTGATTTATCTTTGGGATTTTAATGTAGACTGTGAGGCTAATCCTCCTGGCTTTTGCAGCTCCGAAGTGCTGGTGATTGGCGAAAAGGGGAAGGTTGATGGTTACGTTACATTGTTCTTTTTACGTTATTTTGTATAATGGTTCTTACTAATAGCATGTTTCATAATATCGCCATAGATTTTTACTTAGTATAAGTCTTCTAAATACTTCTTGACTATACAGGGTGATTCAAAAAGAATACCACAACTTTAAAAATGTGTATTTAATGAAAGAAACATAATATAACCTTCTGTTAAACATCATTAAAAAGAGTATTTAAAAAGGTTTTTTTCACTCAAAAACAAGTTCAGAGATGTTCAATATGGCCCCCTCCAGACACTCGAGCAATATCAACCCGATACTCCAACTCGTTCCACACTCTCTGTAGCATATCAGGCGTAACAGTTTGGATAGCTGCTGTTATTTCTCGTTTCAAATCATCAATGGTGGCTGGGAGAGGAGGCCGAAACACCATATCCTTAACATACCCCCATAAGAAAAAATCGCAGGGGGTAAGATCAGGGCTTCTTGGAGGCCAGTGATGAAGTGCTCTGCCACGGGCTGCCTGGCGGCCGATCCATCGCCTCGGGTAGTTGACGTTCAGGTAGTTACGGACAGATAAGTGCCAATGTGGTGGCGCTCCATCCTGTTGAAATATGAATTGTTGTGCTTCTTATTCGAGCTGAGGGAACAGCCAATTCTCTAACATCTCCAGATACTGTAGTCCAGTTACAGTAGCACCTTCGAAGAAAAAGGGACCAAAAACTTTATTGGCTGAAATGACACAGAAAACGTTCACCTTAGGCGAGTCACGTTCATACTGAGTTGTTTCCCGCTGAACAACTGTCGTCGATTCACTTCTGCCGTACTCAATAACACAAAAAGCTTTCTGTTGAGCGGTCGCCATCTTAGCATTAACTGACGCTGACGCCTAGTCAACAGCGCCTAAAGCGAACAAATGTACAACTAAATGAAACTTTATAGCTCCCTTAATTCGCCGACAGATAGTGCTTAGCTCTGCCTTTTGTCGTTGCAGAGTTTTAAATTCCTAAAGTTGTGGTATTCTTTTTGAATCACCCTGTATTATTCAGAATAACTCTGCCTATCATAAATGTGTATCTGCATTTTAGATATAGTTCACTTAAATACTTCATCGTGAAATTATACAGAATAAGTCTGCCTATCATAAATAAGTATCTGAATTTTAGATATAGTTCACTAAAATACTTCATCGTTAAATTATACAGAATAAGTCTGCCTATCATAAATAAGTTCAGTACAAGTATTTTACAGTTGTTTAAAAATTGTCTAAAAGAACAGTCTTCGGTCTTGAGCTTGATACAGTTTTCAGCCTATGAACTCTGCGTCGCCCTTCTCTTGAGGCCCCCCGTGAGGTTGCACAGGGGAAAGTAGAACCAGTTTTCGTGAGGCCGTACGCACGGTTGCACAGGGGAATGCAGCAATTAATTGAGATGGAACTCATCTTTTCGAGCCGCCGCTTGAAAAGGCTAGCGACTCGACAGATTGCTGTTAGCACTGCCTGCATGCGGACTTCAATTATTTGTTCGTTACGTCAGCACCTCGGCGAGATTGTTGCCAACTAATGTACCCGCCTCTTCTTCTGACTTGGCGGAATACTTTAGTTCAACTGACTATTTGCTGATATGTCTCTTCTTATAATTACTGATGAGCGGTAGACGCTATATCTTGATCAATGGTGCATCTTATTTCTTCTTGCTGATTGACGAAGTACTTATTGACGTCTTCTTATCTTCCATAGCTTTCAATGTACACACATCAAAAAAAGTTTTGCGTCACCCCGGTTACCAGAAATCCTGAAGACAGACGTTGACTGTGGATATCGTATCACAGACACAGCCCCTTGGACTGTTCAGAGATGTCACTAAACCCGCCCAAAGATGTAAACAACTTTGCATGAGGAGCGCCTATTTTAGACGGAGGGGATCCGGCAGCCGATCAGTTCCAGTCATTCCACCAGGAAGGAGGTACACGGTTTGTGTTGTCTGTAGTTCAACCATGCCTAGAAGGTCAATACCGCGGTTCGATCGCTTCCGTATTGTTACTGTGTGCCAGGAACGGCTCTCAACAAGGGAAGTGTCCAGGCGTCTCGGAGTGAACCAGAGCGATGTTGTTCGGACCTGGAGGAGATACAGAGAGACAGGAACTGTCGATGACATTCCTCGCTCAGGCCGCCCAAGGGTGACTGCTGCAATGGATGACGGCTACCTACGGATTATGGCTCGGAGGAACCCTGACAGCAACGCCACCGTGTTGAATAATGCTTTTCGTGCAGCCACAGGACGTCGTGTTACGACTCAAACTGTTTTTCTGTACAGGTTCCGGAACTCTCGGCACCGAGATGAAACAAAACTTTTTTTGATGGGTGTATCATGGCGTTCTTACATGGGGTTTTATTTTGCAGATGTTGCCCCCCCCCCTCTCCCGTAGGTTTCTTTCTTCGTATCATCGCCAATCTTGACGTAAGCAGCTTTAGACGACCATTTGATTATTAGGTTGTCGTTGTCGCAATTTTCTTAACGTCTTGGTACGTAGCAGCGTGCAATTTGGCCCCCCAGGATTCGTGTAGAAGTTCTCTGATGCAGCTTAATGTGCTCTCGTCCTATCAGAGAATTCAGGCTGCGACAACACGTCATCTCGACCACCAGTTAGTTTTGTCAGCCTCAGCATGTTATCTCGCCCCGCAAGATGTTGCTGACAACGTCGGTGGGCATTCTCGTCCCATCACGTAGGTTCTGCAACGTCGGCACGTTGAACCGAGCCCTCGAAGGTAGTGGTTCCGCACAACTCAGTCTCGTGGATAGTGTGTATATGGAACATAAAGCCGGCCGGAGTGGCCGTGCGGTTCTAGGCGCTACAGTCTGGAACCGCGTGACCGCTACGGTCGCAGGTTCGAATCCTGCCTCGGGCATGGATGTGTGTCATGTCCTTAGGTTAGTTAGGTTTAAGTAGTTCTAAGTTCTAGGGGACTGATGACCACAGCAGTTAAGTCCCATAGTGCTCAGAGCCATTTGAATGACAAGAGGTTTAATAAACCACTTCCTGCGCGTCACAAGCCCAGGTTTTGTCTTTTATTTAGTTCCGAACACGTAACATGTATGATACGACTGGCCAGTCTTCTGTCTCACACGTTCAGTTACGTTTATCTTTAAACATACAGTCACAAATCATAAAATCACTAAGTATAGTATAAAGATTCGGTCCTCACGGCAGTTCTTAATACCAGATCAATCACATTCGGTGCCATATATTGCAAGAACTCACACAGTTTGTTCCATTGAATTGGGATCAACCCTCGTAAACACGAAATAATTGACTGTTAACTTTTAGGACAACTGTCCTCGTGCTACATACTGAATTACTGCTGAAGCACTCATCGTGCTTCAGTCTGGAACCGCGCGACCGCTACGGTCACAGGCTCGAATCCTGCCTCGGACCTGGATGTGTGTGATGTCCTTAGGTTAGTTACGTTTAAGTAGTTTTAAGTTCTAGGGAACTGGTGACCTCAGAAGTTAAGTCCCATAGTGCTCAGAGCCATTTGAACCATTTGAACTCATCGTGCTTTTACATATACTGGCCTCATCAAACTGACTTTACATCTGAGGCATTTATTCAACTTAATACTAGAACGTAAATTCACTAACAACGCAAGTAACCATACATAAAACTACACTGACACAGTTTTCTTACATTTACATGAAATCACACAAAAATATAACTTATCCTAAAGCCAATAACTAAACTCTTCTTTCTCGTTCTGTTCTCATTCGTAACATTTCTTCAGGTCTTTATGAGGGAACAATCCTTTGACGAGTCACCCCCCCTCCCCCCATTATGGATATTTCCCAATACATAACTACCCAGATGTGGAATCTTAATTATCTAATACAGTCCGGTATATAGATGTTGCCATTTTTTATTCATCGTCTTCACCGCAGATGACTTGGCGTGTTTCCGTAACAGTACTTCATCATTCAAATTATATGTATTAACTTTAATTAGTTGCCTATCACACTGTCGTTTCCTTAACATCGCAGCTTTGTGCAAGGCTAGCTGAACTTTACTAGTAAATACATTTCTGTCTATTACGGGATCAGCTATTCTCGGTACGTTCTTAATCCAGTCCCAGGATGCTTCCTTGTGGAACATTATTTCTACAGGACTACAATGGGTGGATGAATGAGGCAGTTAGTTACGGATCTTTTCAAACAAACCTTCGCATTCTATCCATCTATACAGGTTCTTCCCTATATATGTTCTAAGGAACCTAATGAAGTCCCGGAATAAACGCTCCACATGCGATGCCTCGGCCTGGTAACGAGATACAAAGAGGTGTCTTATATTTAAATTATCCACACATTCATGCCAGGCTTCACTAGCATAATACGAAGCACTATCGGTCAATATAGCAGTGGGTTTGCCTAGATTTGGAATGTAGTAACTTACCAGTTTACTTAACGTAAGTTTGGCATTAGTAGATCGTGAAGGATATATTCGTAGAATCTTCGAAAAAACATAAAAAAACGCTATTACATATTTAAATCTTCCTTTCGCCGTTGTTAATGGCCCTACGACGTCACATAACACAAGTTTAAGAGGTTTTGACGGTGGGCTGTAACCATAGTTTCAAATACTTTCCTCTTCATGTTGAGAACAAACCAGTATTTTTTCAGAGCCGGCCGCTGTGGCCAGGCGGTTCTAGGCGCTTCAGTCTGGAACCGCACTGCTGCTACGGTCGCAGGTTCGAATCCTGCCTCTGGCATGGATGTGTATAACGTCCTTAGGTTAGTTAGGTTTAAGTAGTTCTAAGTATAGGGGACTGATGACCTCTGATGTTAAGTCCCATAGTGCTTAGAGCCATTTGAACCATTTGAAATTTGAGTATTGTTTCAGTTTCTCCGAACACTTACTAGCACTAAAGTGTCTTCACGAATAATGGGTATACCGTACAAGCCGTGGAAACATTACCGTTGGGATACACACTCTCCATCTTTCTTCCCCAACCATAATCTTACGAAACAGTATATTTAGATGTGACTTATACTTTAGCATATGTGAATTACTAATGTTATTCCGTAGATTACAGATAACTTACTCCAGTATGGGTCCCGTTGCTGTAACTTGGACATATTTTTACATAAATATCCTACCATGCTCTTAAAAGGTACGTTCTTACAAGGTACGTTTGAAATTCTGATTCCGTTCGATTAGCTGACCCTCATCACCACTGCCTTGAGGTAATGGAGATAAAGAATCAGCTATAATATTGTCTTTACCTTTAATATTTTTTATTTGTATCTGGTATTCCTGTAATAGTAAAGCCCATCTCATTAGCCTTGAATAATGAATTTTGCACCTCATAAGAAAGGTCGAAGTCCTGTGGTCACAATTTACTACTACCCTTTTTGCGCATACAAAATATCTAAACTTCTTGAGAGCCCACACCATGCTAATATCTCCCACTCGGTCGTAGTATATGCTCTCCCGCAGTTCGAAAGTGTGCGGCTTGCAAATGAGACAACTTTAATACCTACCAAATTGTCAGTCTCTTTGACTTCGAATAACATGGCACCTATCCCCTTGCTAACGCGTCCGTCATAATACAAAATTCTTTAATGATGTCAGGATGACACAAGAGATTAGCCTTTTACAAAGCTTCGAGTATCTCGTCAAAAGCTTTGCTGCACTCGTTATTCCATTTTCAAGGTGCATTCTTTTGTAATAATCCCAAAAGCACATCATTGTTTAGTAAGCGATTGGATAAAAACTTTCTCAAAAAAGACGCCATACCCGGAAAAGATTTTAATTGCCTTTTGTTTGGGGATATGGACAATTTCTAAATCGCATCCAATTTCTTCAGATTAGGTACTATCCCATCCGGCGAAATAATATGCCCAAGAAACTTGATTTTATCTCGGCCAAATTTAGATTTTTCTAGATTCACAGTTACACCGTATTCACTGAACTTGACCAACACCCTCTTCACAAAATCAACGTGCTCTTCCCAAGTAGTAGTGGCTATTAGCAAACCAACGACGTAAGCGGTTACTTTCTCTCGTAAATCGTAACCTAGCGTAGAGCGCGGTGATAAAAACACCTCCGATTACGTTTAACCCGAAGGGCATCACTCTGAATTGATAGCTCCTTCCGGCAAATATAAATGCAGTGTATTTTCCAGAATTTTTAACTAGTTTAGTTTGCCAATAATATGATCGGAGGTCTGGTACGTACAGGTTTGGTGATTTTATTAATATCTCGGGCGTCCAAAACAAAATGCAAACTACCGTCCGATTAAGGCTCGATTCACACGGTGGGCAACGTCACGTCAACGTCAACGCGGGTCTTGCGGTAATCGTCGTGCATTCTGAAGTTAGAATCGCATGTTCGCGTCCAACTGTGTTTTTTTTTTTTTTTTTACCACATTTCGGTCTAAAGTTATGAGTCTGATTGAACATCGAAGACAATTCGCTTAACATTCTACCCACCCGCAGTGACAAGTATTCCAGAAACAATTCCGCAGGACAGCTCGTGGCTGCGTCGCGATCGTAACAGCTTACGCTCGAGCGTTTCCTTGCGGTGCAGCGGTTACCGGCCACCGGCCAGACGCCACCCGCCGCCTGAAATCCGGCGCCGCCCATGTGAAGGCGGCGCCACGCTGTCAGTGTATGTATCAATGCCATTCTCGAATTTGAAGTTCTAGTTATCATCTTGCAGTTAAGCATTGGATTTTGCATACTAGAAAATCATGAACTACAGTTAAGCATTGTAAAATTGAGTCGCAAGTGGAAAAAGGTGTAACATCTGCAACACAACATTTACTTTGGTATAACAGAGGGGTGAATGTAGAGGAGGCAGCTAGAAAAATTTGAACTGTGCGTGGAGCGAGTGTTTTTGGGAAAAATACGCCAAAAAAAGATATTCTTGTTTCAACAAAGATCGTTCTGGCATGAATGATTTTCCACATTAAGGAAGTCTCGACTACTGATATATATGACAGATTACCATTTTACCATCATGCGACATTGCATTCAACAGGCAAAGTTCAGAAGTTTGGTGTAGGAGTACTGCATGCTCTAATTCGAAACAACAAAAATCAACGGAGTGACTATTATTGAACGTCATCAGGTCGCTCATTGAGCATTCCTATGCAGTACTGTTACTGGTGACGTGTTAAGATGCCTTTATCGTTAACTTCCTAAGAAGAAATGGAAGGCTGAGCCCCACCAAAAGACGTAGACTAGAGTAAAGTGTAGTGTGAACATAATATTTTACATTTGATAGCTCCATAAGTGCGTTTTGGACTACGAATTCTGCCCCAAGGTGTGTGTGCAACACAGCTGGAATTTGTTGTCAACAACTGAGACACCTTTCGGTCGCAGTGTAAGAAAGTCGAGCAACAAAACTACATCACCTATGCTACTGCATGATAACTCACTCTGTTGATTTGAGAAACAAAACCATCCAGGAGATTGATAGGAAAGTCGTCTCTCAGACACTTGTATTGATAGGGAAGTCCTCTCTCAAGCACTTTCCCTCTCGTCATATATTCGTAAAATATTACCTTTCCCGCTCTTGATCGATCAACCGTCAAGGCAGTTAATTTCTAGGCGAAAATACTCTTAAAACTACACTGGTTTAATGACATCGTTAGAACCATGCCTGAGGCAGGATTCGAACCTGCAACCGTAGTGGTCGCGCGGTTCCAGACTGTAGCGAAGCATTAAGTGTCTGTAAGACGATTGATCCTATTTTAACATGAATTAGTAGGATATTACCGACTTTTGACTTCGAAAAGATCTGTATTTACTTCATTTGCTGTATCATTCGCAAGTATTATGAAAATGTGGCATTTCATATATAAAATTATGTATTCACAACAACAAAAAATATGTCGGCAGAATACAAAAGTGGCATTATGAAATTGACAGTACCGTAAGGTTTTCGCTCTGACACTAAGGGTTACTGAAAGTACCAAGACGAAGTTTGCTCGAGCGCTGTCTTACGATTCACTTATTGAGTTTTTATCTGCCTGCTTGTAGCTCTACTACAAAAGAATAAAAAATCTGGCTTCCAGCGAGTCTAGAAAGGCGAACGACAGCAGCTTGCGCCTGGTATACAAGCATGTTACCTGAGAAACGGTATTTTCCTAAAGTGGGAAGACATCCTTTTGTGGTTGAATTGTTGGCAAATATCAGTCAGAGGTGTGCCGTTGGTCTAAGCGTTTGGGTGTGTTGAATTTGTAGCAATGATTTTTCTACAGGTTTTTTCTGTCCCAAATAGAGAGTTGAAGTCTCCATTTAGTATTTTCACGTCATCTTGGTGAATTTTGCTCATAGTATTTTAGAGTGTGTTCCAGAATTTTTCGACATTTTTGGTGTTTTTCTTATTTTCGATGTTGGTGGAGGCATGTGCATTGATGAGTGTATATTTTTTACTGGGGCTCTGAATGAACATAGTCATAAGTCGATAGTTGATGGGTGTGATTTCTTTGACAGAACTGATGATAGATCTGTGTTCGAGAAATGCCATGGCCAAGATTGGTACGCCTTTCGCTACCTTTTGTTGCATATTGCTCTTGAAGATGCAATGGTTTCCGTAATGCAAGGTTTCATTGTCAGTCAGTCGTGGTTCTTGAAGAGCAATAATGAGAATTATTTGTCGGTCGAGTTAATATGTGA
This sequence comes from Schistocerca nitens, assembly GCF_023898315.1. Classification (NCBI taxonomy): domain Eukaryota; kingdom Metazoa; phylum Arthropoda; class Insecta; order Orthoptera; family Acrididae; genus Schistocerca; species Schistocerca nitens. The sequence continues at coordinate 497,385,681 of NC_064620.1, forward strand.
GATAATTTAGTTTTCGTTATTTGGATCAATGTATCGATGTTATGTTATATAAAAAAAAAGTTCTTAAGTGTGTGAAATCTTATGGGACTTAACTGCTAAGGTCATCAGTCCCTAAGCTTACACACTACTTAACCTAAATTATCTTAAGGACAAACACACACACATCCATGTCCGAGGGAGGACTCGAACCTCCGCCGGGACCAGCCGAACAGTCCATGACTGCAGCGACACAGACCGCTCGGCTAATCCCGCGCGGCGTGTAGTTTTCAAATGCATGTTTTCTCCTTGTAGTGAAATTTACAAGAGATCTTCAATATTCTCTGCTGCGCTAACCTGGCCTCCCCAGAATCAGAAATTCCAACAGCCGCCTGTCGACAATTTGCACAGTTCATGTTTGCTTGTGTTTCATTGGTTTGGCCTGGGTGATTCCAGGACCGGACAGGACCAGAGGGTGTTGAAGCCTTTGGAAGCAAATATTTTCAGCCGAGCTCATTGAGCTAACAGACGGTGACCAGAGTAGCGTGCGTGCGTGGATTTTGAGTTCAACGGATTGAGTAGTCGTTGAGGATTATGTTAGTATTTGGTTCACCCCAAGTATTTGATTTCCTCGGTACCACCCATATGGGGGAGGGTTTCCCCTATCGGCCCCACGGTATTATTATTATTATTATTATTATTATTATTATTATTATTATTATTATTGTCATTATGTCATCAGCAAATCCGATATGGTGCATCTTCCCACCACTGAAATAGATATGCATTGTTCGACTCAGTATTTCCATCACATAAATATGAGTTATAATTACTTTACATCGCTGCTAGTAGACATATTTCTCACTTTTTCTTGAGCAGTTGCTACCTGTTACTCCATCATAGGAATTTATGTGCGCAGCATTGTTGCGATACAGATGATCAAATTATCCGATTTCTGTAATTTCATTTCGACACCAGATCGTTCTAACCGGATTCAGACAGACAGGCTTAATGTGGATATCCGAATACGACTCTCATCATTTGATAGACTGGATAAACCACATTCTTAAACGGACAGTTGAATCTAGATCACTTATTTATGACAGGGCCTAAATTCTTAAACACTGTGAAAAATAATAATACAATGTGCTTATTACTAATATTTTATTTAAATATAAATATATGAACGAACGAGACAACAGTTTATTTACAGGAGCAGAGTCCCATCCATCATAGCAGAGTAATGCGAGACTGGTTTCAGGGCCAAGAGAGGATAAAGCTGTTGCCGTTTGTTCCACGATCACCGAACATCAACCAGATAGAGAATATGTGGGCAGAGGTAACAAGGTCATTGCCATGCAAGCGACCTTTGGACGAATATAGAAAACGTATGGTGGGAAGTAAACCATCACGCTACACTGTCGACGACTTAATGAAAACAATGCCCCTACGCCTTCGAGAAATCTTACGTAATGATCGTGGGTGGGTTGGTTCAAAATGGCTCTGAGCACTATGGGACTTAACTTCTAAGATCATCAGTCGCCTAGAACTTAGAACTACTTAAACCTAACTAACCTAAGGACATCACACACATCCACGCCCAAGGCAGGATTCGAACCTGCGACCGTAGCGGTCACGCGGTTCCAGACTGAAGCGCCTAGAACCGCACGGCCACACCGGCCGGCTGGGTGGGTTGGTTACTAAAAGTATACTCGTCCACAAAACCCATGTGGACAATTATCTAGCCGGCCGCGGTGGCCGTGCGGTTCTAGGCGCTGCAGTCCGGAACCGCGGGACCGCTACGGTCGCAGGTTCGAATCCTGCCTCGGGCATGGATGTGTGTGATGTCCTTAGGTTAGTTAGCTTTAAGTAGTTCTAAGTTCTAGGAGACTGATGACCTAAGATGTTAAGTCCCGCGGTCGCAGGTTCGAATCCTGCCTCGGATATGGGTGTGTGTGATGTCCTTAGGTTAGTTAGGTTTAAGTAGTTCTAAGTTCTAGGGGACTTATGACCTAAGATGTTGAGTCCCATAGTGCTCAGAGCCATTTGAACCATTTTTTTTTGTTAAGTCCCATAGTGCTCAGAGCCATTTGAACCATTTTTTGACAATTATCTGATAGTCGGTCAAGCTTTGCTTTGCCGCAGCTCTTTAGATACAAGTCCATTTACTTTCAGTCTCCTCCTTACAATTCTTGCAATGCAAGGTAATTGAAAAATCTCATCCACTCGACGCCAACTGAGGAATTGACTGGTGCATGTGTTGTTCAACACACAGTAGTTGTCACCCTCACTGGAAATGACTGTTTGTGTGTGTGTGTGTGTGTGTGTGTGTGTGTGTTTTCGTGTTGACGCACAATCTGAATCAATGCTATTAACATCAGAGAGACAACCAACAATAAATATTGCATCAAATATGACTGTAAAGTATTTTAATGCGATGGGAAGTTACAAACTGAATTTTTACCCAACCCACGACCTGCATATTACGTTACGTTAAGTAAGTTGTATTAACTCCATAGTATCGTTAGCAGAGACAGTGCGCTCTTGTTGTCGAGGCTCGCGACAAGTGCAGCGATTAGCAGTGCCCAATGCCTCCGCGATTTGTTTATGTTGGCTGAGCGTGGACACTGCAGCAGACGCTTCGCCATAAACAGAAAGAAATCACCTTGGCTCTGACTGCAGTGAGCGGATATCACTGCCTGCGTGTTCTTATAGACCCTACTCACAGGTGCAATGGGGCAATTGCAACGGGTATCATGTCATTAGTCATCAGAATATTAACGAGTGATGAAATGTCCACTCTATTTGAATCCCAAGAAAATAGGAACCTTCTCACAATGGAATGTGAGGTGATATCAAAATTTATCCAACATACAAAAATTAACTGCAGGGCTTTCATGTATGCAGTAGTAGCACACAAGGAAATATTATGTCTTGGAAGCGTATATTTCATTTCCTCTTCTCATATTAACGCCCTTGTTTTAGTCTGAAGTGAGAAAAAAACATGAAAAACTAAAGTTCCTGAGAAGCATATCAGTCATTTCCTCTTCTCATATCATAACTTTTATTTTAGTATGAAGTAAAAAAACAAACAGTTTAAGTTTGTGAAGATTAATATGACACAAGATTCTTATCGTAGGCGCTATCGGAAACGCGAAAAGCAGCTGTCCATTCTTTTGTCCAACAGTCTCTCTCGTTTCATGCATTACTCCCGCTGGGGGATTCTTATTTAAGGACTTGTGGGCATCAAGTTCTTCAGCAGAACATGCCTTATGTTATTGTGCTAATTACGGTATGGAAAAAATGCAACAAAGACGATTTCTCCTAAAGCAGTGGGGATATTTGCAAATGTCTGTATTCAGCAATGACTGCCAGCTGCCATAATACTTCACAGAATCCATGCGGCAGGCAACACAACTGTGCGTGCACTTCAGACTTCATTTAGTAAGACGTCAGGAGGTGGATGGAAACGTGAAATTAACGTCGCTTTCCGAGTCGTATTCAATCCAGAATGAGGTGTTATTAAGGTAGTTGAGCGTTCTAGCAATTACACTTTTATAATTCCCATGTGAGCATTCCGATAGCCAAAAGAACCCGTTAGTGTGAAACTATCGGGAACTGCATTAATATCAAACTGCAAGAACCTGAGACAATACGTGGACTCTTCTCTTCGCTGGGTGTCCTATTACTGTTATTTAGGATTCTCTCCGTCCTAGGCGTAATGCAAATGAAACTTCAGAGGCGCTTTCCGCTATTCTTGACAAACATCAGCAACTTGTAATCACTGCGAATTACAACTGCGTGATGATATGGCTCAGGTTGTCAGTAGTTGTGTTGGTGTTATGCTGTCAATCTGCTTACAGTAACGTTAATTGTGGCACACATAATTTAGCGCTGACTACCTACTTAAGTAAAGATAGTGTTGTGGCGTCGTCGCTTCTCTTTATTTGGCCTCAGCTTGAGTAATCCGATTTAACGAACATAGTACTCCATTCGCGGGCTGCTAATGATACAGTATGACTACAGAGATCATCGTGCGGGTATTACATTAATTCTGCAATGAATTGCTTAACAAATATTACCCTCAGCTATGCAGTTGGAATGACTCATTACACAGGTACTCTATGATGCACTTGGTTAAGGGATCAGTTCGCTGCAATCCTGCTTCTACTGTTCGTAAATACTTGTATACTTAATAAATGGTTCAAATGGCTCTGAGCACTATGGGGCTTAACTTCTGAGGTTATCAGTCAACTAAACTTAGAACTACTTAAACCTAACTAACCTAATGACATCAGACACATCAATGCCCGAGACAGGATTCGAACCTGCGACCGTAGCGGTCGCGCGGTTCCAGACTGTAGCGCCTAGAACCGCTCTGCCACCCCGGCCGGCATACTTGTATACTGACCATTCGTTATTTGACTAAATGTGAACTATAATCTGATTCGTATACATATCACATGTGAAACTTCCTGGCAGATTAAAACTGTATGCCCGACTGAGCCTCTAGCTCAGGACCTTTGCCTTACGCGGGCAAATGCTCTACCATCCGAGCTACCGAAGCCCGACTCACGCCCGGTACTCACAGCTTTACTTCTGCCAGTATCTCGTCTCCTACCTTCCAAACTTTACAGAAGCTCTCCTGCGAAACTTGCAGAACTAGGACTCCTGAAAGAAAGGATACTGTGGAGACATGGCTTAGCCAAGCGTGGGGGATGTTTCCAGAATGAGATTTTCACTCTGCAGCGGAGTGTGCGCTGCTATGAAACTTCCTGGCAGATTAAAACTGTGTGCCCGACCGAGACTCGAACTCGGGACCTTTGCCTTTCTCGGGCAAGTGCTCTACCATCCGAGCTACCGAAGCACGACTCACGCCCGGTACTCACAGCTTTACTTCTGCCAGTATCTCGTCTCCTACCTTCCAAACTTTACAGAAGCTCTCCTGCGAAACTTGCAGAACTAGCACTCCTGAAAGAAAGGATACTGTGGAGACATGACATGACATGACATGTGTTAGTGCCGGCACAAAGCAATGCCTAAGGGTTGGATGCCGTTGAAGTCCCGTTACACTTATGGCAAGACAAATGTTCGCAAATCACCTCTATTGCCTCAAAAAACAATTGCATCTTAAATATCGAAGGACCGACGTCCACACTGTCACGGCGCGTTGAAATACAGCTAAGACGGCAGATGAATATTTGTGACCGACTGGGATTCGAACCTGGACCTCCTGCTTACTAGACAGACATGCTGATCACTGCAATATTATTTTTTTAAAAAAGTTTGAGAAGACTTTCAGCACCAGGTAAGCAAAGGCAGAGAGGGCAGGGGTCAAAGATCCGAGGCCTGGCCTCAATGCCTCCCCCATACCTGTCACTGAGCAGCTGCATGATTCCCATGTATTCCATGTTTGCACCCATAAATACCTTTAAATTGTTGAACAAAATTGAAGTAGTAATTAAGGTAAAATGAATTACAGATTGCCGCCTCCAATGGCGTGCGTTCCTTGTAGAACATAACTTACAACAGTGAAAAGGGTGACGGAAAAATACATAACAAACATTCATTCAGAAATATATTCACAATTTAAGTTATTATGCTCTTAACCATAATCTGAGTTGGAGTCTCTCTTCAGTTACAGCTAACCAGTGCGCACCTATTGCACTATTGTAAGAACCGAGATGCAGTATTTTGGATTTAAAATTTTGTAAATTCGTTGTAAGAACTTGTGAGACCAAGCTGCTTAGGTCATCGGTCCCTAAGCTTACACACTACTTAATCTAACTCAAACTAACTTAACGCTATGGACAACACACACACCCATGCCGGAGGGAGGACTCGAACTTCCGACGGTGGGCACCGTCGGGACGCAGCAGCCAACCTCTTTTCAGCACCTATCTACACACGCTTCTCGTCAGACGCGAATTCCCATTTTTGCCGCATACCACATGCGCGGCTCTTTCGGGAATGTCCGAAAGGAAAGACACTACGAATCTGGGTTCGAACCTGATCAGGCACAAATTTTCATCTGGCGCCGTTGTTCTATTTTAATGCGCATGACAGCCTGGACATCTGTCCTTCAATCTTTAATTGATTAACACGGTTGTCTATTTCGATTCGTAGTGTCTGTTCTATCGGAAGTGTCCGAAAGAACAGACACACACACACACACACATTTTTATCTTAAGTGCTATTCGGAAAATGTTTGGCAACTCAGTGATAGTGTCGGACTGGAGCTGCATCAACCTATTCATTTCACCAGATATAGTTGTAATTTGCTGAACAATTCCTGTTTAATAAGTGACAGCGACAGTATCTCTCATCGTTTACTTTGTCGGAAACCTGCTTCTCTCTGCCGTACCCTATACTATAGCAATGAGTGCTTGCTCACATTCTTGATACCTTACTGGATGTGCTACTGCAACTGTAGCCAAAGATTCAAATCCCGCTGGAAAAGTATGTTTCAAGTCAGGTGGTTTTGCTCCTCCCGTAGTGTCATTGAAAACGATCACAACGAAATAGGTATCCTATGAAATCCTTGAGTTCATACTGTGGTGCTGTGAAGATGAAAAAAGTAGTTTTTCACAATTATCAGATGACAGATGGAATTTGTCAGATTCCACTAATTATGATTGCATTATTAACTGTTGATTCACAGGCGCTTTTCTGCCGCTTCTTGTAGTTGTTATTTGAATGTTAGAGCTGGAAGAAAAGAAACATCAAAATTTCGCCATATGGAATGTTCGAATTCACCCTAAGTCTTCACGTTTCGAACAAAGGCAGAATATCCGTCAGGAAAGCTGACAACAATAAGCCAGGCCATGCCTGTCTTCTGGTGGATGTGCCAATGACAGTGATCTCAATAACAATATCGTACAGCAAATATACATTGACAACTCAACCACTGGAGAAGTTCCAAAACTGTGAATCGCGTCTGGTGAATACGCTTTCACGGTTTCTGTCCGATTAAGTCAGTAAAACACAAATAATTGCCGCAGTTATTAATTTATGACATTTAGTTTGCATTCAGTGCATCGATGTATTACAATTAATTGCACTCTAGCCCCTAAACCTAGTTACAGAAATGCGAATAAGACTCATTGGCATATAATGAGGATCTTGCGGCCCTTGCCACCCGCAACTTTGAAACGAAGCTATAGTCACTTCCGAGGTCACTCACAGAACACATCAGCTGGTATCCTTCCTGGCGGTACAACTGAAACTTGGAAACAGCGTAGAATATGTTTGGCAACTCTGTGACCGACGAGTTACCTCCTTGATGGCACAGAACTATCCTGCTAAATTCACTTGATATTATCCTGTCATTTCAATTTAATACTGAGTGATTTTCGCTTGAGACGTGACATAAGGATATCAGTTAATCCTTTTGAGACCACGAAAGTCGTTCCACATGGGAAATACTACTGTCGCTCTTATGTTGCGGTTCATCTGCCATAGCGCTTACTGGGTCAATAAGTAAGTATAAGACACCGCGCCTACTCGCTAGCTCCGCGGTAACGTGCTTGCCTGTCAGGTGCATGTTGCCCCTATTCGCCTTTCGATCCTCGCCGAAAGCCTGATTTTTTAATTGCTTTGTAGCAGAGCTACAAGCAGGCAGATACAAATTCAGTGAGGGAATCGTAAGACAACGCTCTATCAACATTCGTCTTGCTTCTTTTAGTAACCCTTAGTGTCAAAGCGAAAACCTTGAGCTACTGCTAAATTCATAATGCCATGGTTTTGTTTTCTGCCGACATATTTTTTGTTGTTGTGAATACATAATTTTATCTATGAAATGCCACATTTTCATAATACTTGCTAATGATACAGCAAATGAAGTAAATACAGATCTTTTCGAAGTCAAAAGTCGGTAATATTCTACTAATTCGTGTTAAAATAGGCTCAATCGTCTTACAGACACATAATGCTTTATTAAGATAGATTGCCGTCGTGATGTTTCTGTAGTAAGCTGAATTTAATTTGTATTAGTACAGTAATTATTTTAATTGCATTTTCCATTAGTTTACTAATCGCAACATTAATCATCAAAGAGAAATTAATCAGCAGCTGTATTTTCTTTCACGATATCTACAATAATCTGACTATGCTAAAGTTGTTTGCAAATTCTACGCCTGTAGAAACCCACTGGTTCTAACGATGTCATTAAACCAGTGTAGTTTTAAGAGTATTTTCGCCTAGAAATTAACTGCCTTGACGATTGATCGATCAAGAGCAGGAAAGGTAATATTTTACGAATATATGACGAGAGGGAAAGTGCTTGAGAGAGGACTTCCCTATCAATACAAGTGTCTGAGAGACGACTTTCCTATCAATCTCCTGGATGGTTTTGTTTCTCAAATCAACAGAGTGAGTTATCATGCAGTAGCATAGGTGATGTAGTTTTGTTGCTCGACTTTCTTACACTGCGACCGAAAGGTGTCTCAGTTGTTTACAACAAATTCCAGCTGTGTTGCACACACACCTTGGGGCAGAATTCGTAGTCCAAAACACACTTATGGAGCTATCAAATGTTAAATATTATGTTCACACTACACTTTACTCTAGTCTACGTCTTTTGGTGGGGCTCAGCCTTTCATTTCTTCTTAGGAAGTTAACGATAAAGGCATCATAACACGTCACCAGTAACAGTACTGCATACGAATGCTCAATGAGCGACCTGATGACGTTCAATAATAGTCACTCCGTTGATTTTTGTTGTTTCGAATTAGAGCATGCAGTACTCCTACACCAGACTTGTGAACTTTGCCTGTTGATTGCAATGTCGCATGATGGTAAAATGGTAATCTGTCATATATATCAGTAGTTGAGACTTCCTTAATGTGGAAAATCATTCATGCCAGAACGATCTTTGTTGAAACAAGAATATCTTTTTTTGGCGTATTTTTCCCAAAAACACTCGCTCCACGCACAGTTCAAATTTTTCTCTGTGGCGGCCTGCCGGCGGTCAGTTTTTATGTCTAAGACTGTACTTCGAAAGAATAGTTTGACGTTGACGGTGGGGGTCACGTGGTTGGCGAACTGCTTAAGATTGGCTGTTACTTTTCTGTCTGTTCTGCGGCTGCTCGCATGGCACGAGTTTGATTCTGGTAGCAGTCTTCTCCACATCGAAAATATCTACTGAGTTTTTAGTTATAAAATGTTTTTACATAAACATGAACGAGGAGAAGTTAATCGAAATTGTTCGCCAAAATGTGGAGTTGTATGACATGAGCTGCAAAAAATACAGCGACACTTTGTTTAAAGAAGAAATATCGAAGAAAATTGGATTGGTTATCGGTCGCCCAGGTAAATAACTGTATGAATATTGTAGGCCTACTGCAGATTATATTTATTTTGTATGTAACGTATTTAGATGTATAACATCACACCTGCATCTATTTATGTTGTAAGTAGGCTGTTTCGGTTTTCTTATTGGTAAAGCCACGAAGCGCTCTGTATGAAAAATCACTGGCTGTGCTGTGTGCAGTCTGTGGCTAGTTTGCATTGTTGTCTGCCATTGTAGTGTTGGGCAGCTGATTGTTAACAGCGCGAAGCGTTGCGCAGTTGGAGGTGAGCCGCCAGCAGTGGTCGATGTGGAGAGTGAAATGGCGGAGTTTTGGACAGAGACAGTAAATTTGTAAAACTGGATGCCATGAACTGATATATATTATGACTTTTGAACACTATTAAGGTAAATACATTGTTTGTTCTCTATCAAAATTTTTCATTTGCGAACTATGCCTATCAGTAGTTAGTGCCTTCAGTAGTTTGAATCTTTTATTTAGCTGGCAGTTTTGGCGCTCGCTGTATTGCAGTAGTTCGAGTAACGAAGATTTTTGTGAGCTAAGTGATTTGTGAAAGGTATAGGTTAATGTTAGTCAGGGCCATTTTTTTGTAGGGATTATTGAAAGTCAGATTGCGTTGCGCCAAAAATATTGTGTGTCAGTTTAAGCACAGTCATGTACAATTTTTCAAAGGGGACGTTTCATATGTCGACCCTTAGCCGAGGATACCTCACTGGAATCTTCTGATTTTTTCTTGTAGTTTGTGTAATTAGTGTAGCTATTGTTTATTGCTATCGCGTAATTATAATTTCCTTTGTAGTTGTAGTTTTTCATTGTTGTACAGTAAAACACTTGTGGCATGCATGTAGATTTTCACCAAGTATTTCGCAGCTGCGCTTGCAATTAACTAGATATTATTTTCAGTGCTATGTTAATGTGTTTTCTTATTTTTGCTCTTCAAATTGTGCTTTTCTGTGTTATCGTGTGAAATATTGTGACAATTATGGTGTGTGAAAAACGTAATACTAGGCTCCAAAGTAAACTGAGAAATGACAGTGAAGACGAAAGCAGAGTGTTAGCGCCACCCGTGTAATGAATTACCTAATGTTCAACATAGTAATTTGGTAATTGTGCATAGGGAAATGGAGTGGGCAGCAAATAATGGTGTAGGCAGTGAAGCACTTATTGAACAGGGAAGCATTATCGATCGATCGGTCGGCAACAGCCCGCCTCAGGAATCGGGAATGTCAGGACACAATCTTGCAAATGCTGCAGATTCAGGTTTTGGGCCCTCATCGTTTTCTCAAATAAGTCAAGACACATTTTCTACTTGTCAAAATGTGAATGTTGCCGGTGCAACTTCACTGCCGAAAAGCACTGAGGAACATGATTGAGACACCAGTGCATTGTTATTACAGTTAATGCAACAAATGGGACAAAGGCTACAAAAGTTAGACACAACGCTTGAACAAAATCGGAAACAAATGGGACAAAATCTTCAAAAGTTAGACACAATGGAACAAAATCTTCAAAAGTTAGACACAATGGAACAACACCAGAGACAAACACAGCAACAGTTAGACGCAATGGAACAAAAGCTTCAAAAGTTAGATTGGTTGGTTGGTTTGTGGGATTAAAGGGACCAGACTGCTACGGTCATCGGTCCCTCAAAAGTTAGACTCAGTGGAATATACGCTTGAACAAACACGTGAATATTTAACTACTGAGTTACATATAATCGAATCGAAATGTCAAAAAGTCTGTAATGACGTAAAAACACAAATTTGTGAGCATTTCCAACCTATTTTTTTGCGGCATGAAAATACATTACAGAATCACGAAGCAGCCATAAAAGAACTGCAAACTATTGTTCATGAAAACCATGAGACCTTGCAAGCTAAAATTGACTCAGTTGCATCTACCGATTCGGTTACACAACTTGCAAAAACTTAGGAAAACTTAAAGGACACAGTAGATACGATTTAAACACAAATGGACACTCTGAAACTTGGTTCAGAAAAACACACTGAGGAAATAAGTACACTATCGGAGAAAGTAGCCGAACTTTCGGATCAGTTGACTAACTTATCTGCAAAGGTAGATGATGATCTGAATGACACAAGACCTGTAGCCATCACTGACACAGAAGAGTACGAACAAATAAGAAATTCAAACAAAATCAGAATCAAGTCAATACACAGTACAAAAGAGAAATCCGGGAAGTACAAGATCAGTTGACGCAGGTAATACAAGAATTACATATTTCAGAGGACACTCGCGCTCCAATACGGGAAGAGGGACATAGAAATAGGGAACAGCCACAAAATAATAACACGAGGCACTTCGGAAATTATGAAAGAAATTGGCAAGGTACACCGAATTTTGAGATGGAACCGCCGAAACGAAGTAATAATGACCGATATGCGACTAGCCGACATGATGATTTTGGCTATAAGCTGTTTATTACTACACGTAAATTCAAAACATTTAAGAATTCCGGCAACGACATTCATCCACAAGCGTGGCTTCATCAATTCTATCATTGTTTTCCTCCCAACTGGTCATTAGAGCACAGATTAGAATTTATGTGTGGTTATTTAGAGAATGAACCAGCTGTAAGAATGCGATCGGTCATTCACGATTGCCACAGTGAAGGAGAATTTTATCATGCCTTCCTCTCAGCATATTGGTCCCAAGCTACACAAGACCGAGTAAAACTTAGCATAATAATTATGAAACATTTCGAACAATCTGAATTTTCCAGTCTTGTGAAATATTTTGAAGACATGTTGCACAAGAATCAGTACCTGTCAAACCCTTACAGCCCCTCAGAACTCATCCGCATTTGATTAATCAAATTGCCTGAACATTTACGACATATTATTTTGGCAGGACGTTGCAAAGACGACATTGAAGCTTTTCAGGGACTGTTACAAAAATTGGAAATTGACACTGACAATCGCAGAATGCGAAAACAGGAGCACAACAATTACAGGTCACATCTGTCACAATTCTGCGATGACAGAAATAATAAATGGACACGACAAGGCAATTCTTACAACGCAAATCGTGAACAAAACAGACTCCACCCATATGACAACCACTGGCAGAGTAATAGTTACAGAGGAAGATCGCATTTCTGTAGTAATGAATATGACAGAGACAATCAGAGAAACAGAGAATATGGGAACCAAAATAATTATTATCAAGGGAGACAGAATAACTTCAGACGTAACGGTCCACCGTGTAGTTACGATTCCGGGAGAAATTCTCCACCACATGACCGACAAACAAGAAACTATGTGAACTACCGACATGACGACAGACGATATAACCGTAACGACAGACCTGAATTTCATCAGAACTGGCGAGATTCAAACAGGGCAGGGTCCTCTCGACAAGGTGAATTTGTAGCAGTTAGACCTCCAAATCCCAATAACGACGCGCGCCAACAAAGAGACAGACAATGACTTGCACCGCAGGCAGCCTCGTGCGCCGGCTGGTTCAGAGAAAAATAACATAGACGCTAACGTTGAGAAAAATTTTAGCGTTCCTTACCGACGTATACAACATGATAATTGCTTTGAAGTTGAAACTCTGCGAACTAGGAAGAGTATAGGTTTACACCACATTTCACATGTAAAACCGTTTATTGAAAGATAATCTGCTTTTTAACTTTGTCTTTGCCATAAAACTTTTCACTTCACACTACTAGTAAAATTTGTCACACTGAGAAACTGTTAACATGTAACAATGTTTTGAAGTTAACTATCCAGTCTAGAACCTAGAGAACATATTTAGACAGTATTTACGAGTGCATTGTTGCAGTGAACAGACGACACAGTGTAATTGTGTGTGTACATTCTTGCTTGTTAGTTGCACGATTACGTAACGACTATAAGGCTTACATACTTAGAACATATACAGGTACTGCTAATGAGATTTTAATGCAACATTTTGGTTTACTTGAAAATATATTCTTTATTTGAATTAATTTCTGTGAGATTAAAGATGACTTAGTATTTGGTTTCTTTGACAGGTACACGATTATATCACGACGCTACTAATGTGTGACACAATTTACATTGTTGCTTTTGCAGTATATCTGTTTTTCTGAATTCTTCTGGAAAGTAAAACATGTTTTAGTAGTAACTTTTGTGGTATAGCTACAATGTGACAGCCTTTCTCGTAGCACAACAATACGTTACAGTATGGTACTTTCTTGATCACGGTAATGTACGTAATAACTACAATATCTATACGCATAGCATTTCACTTTTGTTTATCATGAGGTAAGTACATTGACTTCTGCAGAACTTAGTTTTCGGACGATAACTACGACACTTCCACAGAATTATCTTATAGCAAGACGCACATTTAGCGCTAAAGGACACGCATCTGAGTGATTAATTTATTTTTAAAGATTTTGAATTACAATGATACAATGGTTTTCCCTGATGCATTTCATTCCATTGCTGTAATCTGTAACACCTGAGGGTATAATTAAATTAATCCTCAGGGGGTACATGCCTACTTTGTGTACCATGTGTTTGGCAAGCACAAGGAGCCCTAGCTAATATGGTATTTGCTTATACAACTTTACACATCGGTACCATATTTCTCTAACACATAAATTACACAGCTATATGGTTATTTAACAGAGAAAGAAACATCTTTTTTTACTACATCAGTGACAGATGTTTATGTAATTACATAGTTGGATAACTTCACACTTATGAAATTGTATTTTGTATTTACTTTGTGAACTCTTCATATTTTTTCAGAACCACTGTGATACTATGAGAGCTTTGAATGATGTATTTGGTATGAGATCATGATTTTTCAGGTACGTTTGAGGTAGATGACACTATTGAAATGAGCAGAGAATATTTTTTAGGGTTTGAAATTATTGCAGAAAGCTACGACGTTTTTGAGATTTGACTGAGGTTTTATGATATTATTACGACGACGATGTGTATTATGTTGTTGAGGAATGTCTATTATGATATGTATTTATTATGATGAAATATTGAAGACGTGTCGACGAATATGTATATGTGTAATAAGGTAAGGAATAGTGAGTAGTGGTTAGCGACTCTGGTTTGTGAAAAAGGATGTTGGAAACCAAGAATCGTACTTTAAGAGTTATGAAATGTGTGTATACGCGTAATGAATCACAATGCCGGCGAAAATTTTTTGGACACTGTTATATTTATAGGATTTTGTTTCTACAGATTTGCAATGCAAATTCTCAACCTGTGAAATTTTTATATGAGACTGTCACTGTAGAACAAACTGGTGTCGTAAATATTTCGGTAAGGAAGTTAAGTGACCACCTGCACGTAATGCATCGTGGGCACCCAGCTGCGCGACAGTCGCCTGGAAAAAAGCCATTAGTGTGTGCCTTTCAGAGGCACAGGTGGAGAAAAAAAAGAGGCCATTATCCTCGCTATTGACATTTCTTTGTAGAAAGCATCGCAAATACGACACGCTCAAACTTGAAAACACATGATTATACTGTGGAGCTCTTAATTTATGGTATTTACTAAAATGCCTAATGAAATGATGAGAAACATTTTACATCTATTGTCTTTCTAGTTGAGAGATTGCTCATTTTGTTTAATATCTAGTTTCTAGCTGCACTGCAGCATTGGTTAAAATAAAATTATATAGATGTACTAATATAGATATTTTATGCCTACAGATCCAGTAAATAATAACTTTATGATCTACTTCAAAAAAACGAAGGAGCACAAAAAGATATTTCCCTTCACAGCACTTGCATACATAATTTTCTTTTCAACTACTTGGTAATATTTTTCGTATAATTAGTTTTTGTGGTGCACCATTTTAATTACATAGACATTAAGATGTGAATATACATTTCCCTTATCTGAGTTGTTGTCTTTAGTGTACTATTTTTTCTGCTTGTGGGTTTGTCATGTTTAGATATAAGTTATTACATTTACTCCTGCTAGCTTTGCCAATTTGCATTTTTTTCATTGCTGTTTGTGTTAATTGTTTTGTGCTGCTGCATTGCCTCGTTCCTTAGTTTAGCATCTGAGCTCAGTAGATTTAAGTTAGCTTAAGATGGGGTAGACTATATGAGAGAACGAGTTGTGATGAATTGGAAGAAGTACATTGAGAAGCTATAAGAAAATGGTTTGGCCAAAAAAGTATTTTGAAAGAGGATATGAACAAAAAAGTAGGGTTTGGGGACAACAGGTTTAGGTACGATTATCTTGGAAATAAATGATGAGGTAAGATAATGGAAAATAAATAATGATGTAAGAAATATGTGAACATATAAATACAGAAAGCATGCTTGGATAGGATTTTTATGGCTGGAGCAAATGTTGAAATAAGAGGGACGATCTATGGAATGAAGTATTGGGTTGTGCTGCAGTACCAAATGTTACACTGAAAACAAACCCTGTCCTTTCCTTTTGTGTTATCCCACTATGTGTTTGTGTACCCTTGGGTATTTGTTTTCTTCCTGTCTCTATGTACTGTTTCATAGAATTTTTTCTCTTCTAATAGTAAGCTACATTCACTATGATGAAGAATACTGTTATCCTCAAATATAATTTGCATTAATAATATGTTATTTACTTCGTAAAGATGTTTAGACATTATTTATTCCGTTTTGTTTTAATGCTGATGTGTGAAGTTGATGTTTCAAAAGTTATTCTGATCTTTTATGTATGAACTTATGTCATAATTCCCGTAACACTGATGTATATGTATATTTCTATTCTTTTGTAAAACCTGTATTACTACAAATGTTATCTGTATTGTTATGTTCTTTAATGATGTATTTCGTACCTTTGTTATTGTGTTCTCATGTTATAATATTGTAATTGACACCAGTTCATCAAATTAAGTAACTTGTAAGTTACATTTCACTGCACACGTTTCTGTTGGTCATAGTATATGGACAATATGTGAGAAGTAAGTGCTTACACATGTGTTAATAATTCAGCAAGGGACTGGATAACAGCATTGCTGGTTCTAAGGACAATAAAAAAAACTTTGTGAGTGCACAAGTGGTGGTTTATGGACTTGCTATATAGTGCAAGACTTTTCGATGGTGACTGTGCACCTGCACAGTCGCAACAGATGGCTGTTGGCCGTCTCTACAAGGTCTACAGTGGGTCTGCACCTTTGATGACCCACCAATACCATTATTTCTACAAGGACTGCAGTGGGTCTGCACCTCTGGTGGCCCACTAATACCATACACTCTACCAGGACTACAGTGGGTCTGCTCTGTGATGACATACCTACCAACATTCTTCAAAACTTCGACTGACTCTGCTGTGGGTTTGCTCTGTTGTGGAACATTACCTGTCTGCATGTCAAGAGTCAGCACTGTCTTTCCGTTGGAAGTACAACACTACTTCTTCAAGACTGCATGGAAATCCACTACTTACATGTGCATTTTCTTTTACTGCTGAGACTTTGAGAAAAACACTGCAATTTTACTGTGATGAACGATCAGGACTGTCTTTATGGACTGTAAAAAAATTTTAGCTTTTGACCAACATTGTATCAATAAGTGTGTGCATTTGATACCTTTCTTACTGTAACTATGAAAATTTTTTTCAAATCTGTATTGGCCAGTGCCAAAAACAATTTGTAAAAATTTTTGTGGGGAGCATGGGGGCTATGTAAGTAGGCTGTTTAGGTTTTCTTATTGGTAACGCCATGTAGCGCTCTGTATGAAAAATCACTGGCTGTGCTGTGTGCAGTCTGTGGCTAGTTTGCATTGTTGTCTGCCATTGTAGTGTTGGGCAGCTGGATGTTAACAGCGTGTAGCTTTAGTGGTGGATGTGGGGAGTGAGATGGCGGATTTTTGGACAGAGACAGTAAATTTGTAAAACTGGATGCCATGAACTGATATATATATATATATATATATATATATATATATATATATATATATATATATATATATATATATATAATGACTTTTGAACACTATTGGTAAATACATTGTTCGTTCTCTATCAAAATCTTTCATTTGCTAACTATGCCTATCAGTAGTTAGTGCCTTCAGTAGTTTGAATCTTTTGTTTAGCTGGCAGTATTGGCGCTCGCTGTATTGCAGTAGTTCGAGTAACGAAGATTTTTGTGAGCTAAGTGATTTGTGAAAGGTATAGGTTAATGTTAGTCAGGGCCATTTTTTTGTAGGGATTATTGAAAGTCAGATTGCGTTGCGCCAGAAATATTGTGTGTCAGTTTAAGCACAGTCATGTACAATTTTTCAAAGGGGACGATTCAATGTATGTATGTACACACGATTAAGAGATGAAAACGCTCTGCAGAGGTTAGAACCTTCCTGCTTTCCAATTTTACAGTTATTCGCGAGTCGTGAAAGTTTATTTCGACCATGTTTATATGTAATACTTATCATTCCGAAGCAAATGTGAGTATTCTACGCCACATAGTCATTTTGGCTTGTAGTTTACTTATGTATAGTATTTATTTACATACTTTCTGGTACTGAGTCTAACTCAACATTTCGTATGGATACAGCTTATTTAAGTACAACTGCAGTAAAAAGTTCGATGTTCCACATTTATACAGGCCCTACAGTGTGCAGTTGGTTCTCTGCAGTGCCAAAGTTTATGCAGGACGAACTGTAGCAGATTTAGATCTACATAACAAGGGGCCATAAATTGTGAATGTTTAGCCTATAGATCAATTTGTTGATAGTGTGCAGTATTACAATAAATATTCTGTTCTATAACATACGTAAAGGTACAGAACAGGAACCCTCAAAGGAATTGGTAAAGCTGAAGCATCAGATTCACCTCAAACAAACCATTAGTTTTTCTCGTGGAGAAATTGTACGGCGTATGTTTGTGTCTGCTTTCTTGATGCTGCTGCTTATCAAAGACAGCAAATTAAAAAATTGCTGTCTCGACATTCGCAGCCCGCATCTCGTGGTCGTGCGGTAGCGTTCTCGCATCCCACGCCCGGGTTCCCGGGTTCGATTCCCGGCGGGGTCAGGGATTTTCTCTGCCTCGTGATGGCTGGGTGTTGTGTGATGTCCTTAGGTTAGTTAGGTTTAAGTAGTTCTAAGTTCTAGGGGACTGATGACCATATATGTTAAGTCCCATAGTGCTCAGAGCCATTTTTGACATTCGCAAATATTTATAAAATGACGTCTCCTCTTCTTTCAGCTCTCTGCACAACGTGTGATATTCGCCTTCACACATTCTCTTCGAAATCATTTTCTTCTCCCACGTTCGTTTTGATTGCCTTGCCAATTCCCGCTCTCTTTCCTCATCATCTGAAGCAATTGCAATCGTAGCAAGTTCATCAAGACTAAATATAATGTCCGCCATCCTCTCTCGTGAACACTTCTGCGAGTTTCCAATAACGCGCCAAAACGTGGTTGAAGTTTAGCCGTCGCTTTACATTCCGTCCAGTGTGAATGCAAGTGGATTTTTGACGGCGTATGACGTCACTGACGTTGACGTGACGTTGCCCACCGTGTGAATCGAGCCTTATCCACAGCTACTAAGTGACTGCTGTACGGAGAAGTGGAAGGCTCAACGAAGCCACAGTCCAACATCCTTAGAATTTCCTACGCTACCTTTTCCTTTTTTGCCCAAGGTATTGAGTATGATGCTTTACAGACCGTCTGATGAAGGTATATATTCATCTCGTACTCATAATCCTTTATAACACCAGGTTCTTTTTTATCAAAAACATTTGCATCACTCCGAAGTAATTCAGCTAGTTTGTACCTTCACTCATTAGTTAGATATTCCGATTCTAGCATTTTAACTTTTATAAGTTCATTGACGTCTGACGCTCCTTGATCAGTTAACGAATATATGGGAACCTTATTGTTGAAGTAGAGTATTTTAGCTTCATTACTTCTTATTTTAATTTGATTATATATTTTGTTTTGAAATGCCAGTTTCCGCACTAGCAGTAAATCAACAACCGGTCCCTGATTGTTTAAGGAACACACACCCTCCGAATTTGTCGAGCGTTGCGTCTTGTTCACTCATAAAATCCCATCCCCAAATACATGAGTAAATTAAATTAGGAGCCAGCAAGGAGATGCTAATAAGTCGTTCTCCTTGCGCTACTATTTCTATCTGTACTTGGGCCTTTATGGGTACAAAATGGGTTCCTAATGCTCCGAAGTGCAGTTGGCTACAGATAATACTGGCAACTTCTGTTTGCTATTCAAATATTTATGAAGTCCCATATTCATCACACTAAAAGTTGCGCCAGTGTCCAACATGATGCTAATATGAAGGGCTTATTTCAATAGTGGTACAAGTCCATTACCTCCACTTCTCTGTCTATAATGCTTCTGAAATTAATGATTCAAACAAACAGAAAGAAAGGTTCATCTTTAGCAAGAAGCCATATACTTGAATATTTCTGCTATCTCAACTGCAGATTTTTCAGCTCTCATTTAACTTTAGGACTCTGTATCTCAGAATGAACAAAAATGGACTTGTACCACTATTGAAATAAGCCCTTCATATAAGATTTTAACTTTAACCATGGCTTGCACCACTTCAATAGGTTCATTATCTAATTTTCCTGGATTATCTAAGAGTTCTTCTCTAATATCCAATACCATCATTGTACCTCAATACATACGCCTTTAAGATTTTATTGCCTCCCGTCTGTTCGCCAGCTACACTGGAAAGGCCCAGGGCAGCTGGGTTTAGTTTGTCGCATCTTTTTGGTGGTTATCCGTTTCATCGAGCACCACCATTCGAACCCCAGAATTCTGACCATTCCATTCATTGTTACTGTTAGGAGATATATTCTCAGGCGTAGACATTACGGGCGTTGGTACAAGTTGTCCGTTAGCTGTAAAAACATTAGTGGGAACCCCCATTGAACATTCGGTCCATTACTCCACTAACACGCCTGTCTTGCGCTTGTCCTTGCTGTCCCGACAGCTCTTCGAACTTTCGTTTTCTATTAAAACCGTTTGAATTGTGTCCATTCTGATTTTGCTGATTTCTGTTGCTATATTCAGCACTATTACTACAGTTTTGTCCATTACTTCCGTCACTGTTGTTAGAATTATTCTATTTATAATTTTCATCTCCAGACTGATCGCCATTATCCTGATTGCTATACTTACTATTCTGATTTCGATTAACATAGTGACCCTTTCCATTGCCTTTCGTTTTACTATTACTGTTATTGCCACTACAACAATTATTTTGGTGACAGTTGTTACAATTAGTACAGTGAAATTGATTCCCCATACTCTTAGCGTCTCCCTGCATTACGTCAATAACTGACAAAAATTGGTCGTCTTCGTCATCCGGTACGTTTTTTTAATTTCTTGCGGAAACAAATAGGTAATTTCCCTTGAAAATTCTAATAACCTCTGTGTGACTAATGTGATTGTCCTGGTATCGAGTTTTATTGATGTACTTTTCAAAGTATTTTCGTAAAGTCCCTTCTTTAGGAATGTAAAATTCCAGACTATATATTTCATTCCTTAATCGATTTTGTTTGCTTTGTGACCATATTTTGCAATGAATAATTTTTTCAAAATTTCTACTTGTTCTGCAACTTTCAGCCGCTTGTACCTTCGACACTATAAACTCTATTTTATCTTGTTCCTTCCAAGATCGGGGAAATACATTTCTGGAACTTTATAACACCATTGGAGGTATAGATTTTTGTCGTTCGAAAATATTTGAAATTGCTTAGTTTTGAAAATACAGTGTACAACCTTAGAGGATGAAACAGTTCCCTAGCAATCTTAATATCGATCTTCGAGATCCGACTCATCGTTACTTCTATGATCGCTCTCTCTCCACTTTCGCTTCCGAATGGGCGATTAATTTCTAGAACAAGGTTCTGGATATCTTTCAAATTGGTTTTGTCTTTTAGGACGACCTTTACCTTTTTACAAACGATTAGTTACATATTCCTGCCATAAAGGCATCTCGGATAAAACTTTCTCCTTAATAAGATTGAATTCTGCTTTCATTTGTTTCACGCTGTCTACTTCCTCGCGTTGCGTTGCATTTGGTTTATTCTGTTGCGTCGCGTTCTCGATAGCATTCTGAAGTTCCGTGTGAACTTCTCCCGCCTTTGCTTCTAACCGATCTGACAAATTTTCCTCTATCTTAGTCGTCTGTTTACTAAGATAGTTATCCATAAACTCCTGCCCTGTGACCAGAATGAGACTTTCACTCTGCAGCGGAGTGTGCGCTGATATGAAAAAACTTCCTGGCAGATTAAAACTGTGTGCCGGACCGAGACTCGAACTCGGGACCTTTGCCTTTCGCGGGCAAGTGCTCTACCAACTGAGCTACCCAAGCACGACCCACGACCCGTCCTCACAGCTTTACTTCTGCCAGTACCTCGTCTCCTACTTTCCAAACTTTACAGGAGCTCTCCTGCGAACCTTGCAGAACTAGCACTCCTGAAAGAAAGGATATTGCGGAGACATGGCTTAGCCACAGCCTGAGGGATGTTTCCAGAATGAGATTTTCACTCTGCAGCGGAGTGTGCGCTGAGCACTTGCCCGCGAAAGGCAAAGGTCCCGAGTTCGAATCCCAGTCGGCTAGGCGCAAATTGAGACGCGTATAGCGCGTGTGGCGCGACGCAGCGCAGCGCGCGTTTTTGTAACATCACAGGTTCAAATGTGACCGCGCAAATTGCGACGCGACTGGGACGCGACACGCGCCTGCGCCAGGTCGCGCGGCGTTGTGGTTGAGGCACAGTTTCTCGCGCCGCGCGTCGCGCGTGCCTCACTAGCATCGTGGGAAATTAGAGGCGGGGAGCGGAAAAGTATCCCGGCCATATGCTCACATCGGAACGCCGCATATCAGCAGTGGTAGTTTGCCCATACGATAAATTTTGCCTTACTGTGTAATAAATTTTATTGCCTTTGGGTAGTGTTTGGTTTTTCGCCATTTAAACGCTCCAGCTTTCTTCGTTAGTACATTATACTTTTCTGTTATTTGTATCTGTATAGTTTCGTTTTCTTTTTCTTCTGTCAAGGAAAATGCGTACTTTAGTAATTGATGAGCCATTGGCCGCTGGAATTGTATCATATGCCTCCGCGATGTTTTCAGATCGCAGGAAGGGACAGAGGGTAGTGAATAAGGAAGCAAGGAGTATTATAAAATCATGTGATTAAGAATCAAGGCAGGAAAGTAAAAATCAAGGCTATTTTCTCGCTGCCTAGTATGCTGGCGTATCTGTGCGATCTGTTACAAAAATTTAGAAACGGATAATCTCCACAGGGGTGATCCTTTTGCCGGCCGCGGTGGTCTCGCGGTTCTAGGCGCGCAGTCCGGAACCGTGCGGCTGCTACGGTCGCAGGTTCAAATCCTGCCTCGGGCATGGATGTGTGTGATGTCCTTAGGTTAGTTAGGTTTAAGTAGTTCTAAGTTCTAGGGGACTAATGACCTGAGAAGTTGAGTCCCATAGTGCTCAGAGCCATTTGAACCATTTGGTGATCCCTTTGTGCTCCTGGTAAAAAGCGTCCAAGATCTGAAGTATAGAAGTTTCACTGTGATTAATCTGATATGGAATGTAATAATGTAATACGACACACTGTACTACATGCATGTGAACATCACATTTCCACTGCAAGCTAGAAACAGTCGAAAAGCAGTTACAAATAACAATGTTTTAATTGGTTCGCCGTGACGAGAAAAAGCATGTCAATTGTTGCATGCACATTATCAGCGTTAATAAACTAATTATACAACAGGCCACACAAATAAAGAAAATTGTCGGTATTATTACGAAAGTAAGAATATCGTAAAAGAGTGTTATGATTAGATATATTTAATTTTTTGAAATGTACTGCTGAGAAAGGCAGATCTACTTTCATGACAATGTTTTTCGAACTCACAAGGCACACATGGATAGCTTGTGCATTCCTGTCGTGCGCATTATCCTCCGCTGCTGACAGTATACTGACCACTGTGTTGTGCGACAGTTCAACTGTTTATTTTTCTCAATAAGAACTATTTTATTAACAATCACACATTGTCAGTTTGGCAAGCCCTAGATGAGTAACCAGTATCTGGCATGTGGATATCATTCCGCCTGAAGGAACGCTCGTCATTATTTTAATACTGCTCAGATCAAGACAAGGAATAAAATCCTTTGGTAAGTTTCCATTCCAGTCGCTCAGTGTTAAAAATACGATGGGTTACGAGGATTCCACCAAAATTCCAATAGAATCGGCAATATATTTTTGTGTGAGTTGCTAACCTTTTCTCATTCGAAGAAGCATCACCGTTTGTGAGTAATGGCCACACTTCTCTTGGTGACTTGTTTAATTGTACTTCCTTTGTCACAGTGTAATTTGCCAAACTCATCTCACAGCGGCTATTGAGACAGAATTCCGAAACGGAGTGCCTCATTAAACAAGTAATTGGCAATCACAGAGCTCAATAGGTTACGAAAAACCTCATAGTGTCGGTTTGTAGTTACATAAAAGAAGAAAATTCATGTTTATTTTCATACGAGGAAGCTCTTGTTTCGCTAGCTGTCGATAACTATTAGTAAATGACAGTCACTGGTGTGAAATAAATAAAAAGGGAAGTACTGATATATCGCCATAGATAAGAAAGTTCCGTGTGTTTAAGATTTTGCAAAACACTCTCCTCCTTGTGTGCTATCATTCGCCAAACTTTCGTTTCGATGTCTAGAGCGGTTTAGGAGATATGAGAGATGTTGCGAGTATTTCATTCTCGCGGGCGTGAGATCGGAAGTGAGCGCGCTACATAGGATCCATTTTCTCGAGATCGGAGGCAGATAGAGACCTCCTCCCAAGTCTAAACAAAAATTCAACATGTTAGCTAAATTTCATACGCAGCAACATATGGTGTAATACGCACCAACACAAAATCATAGCGATCCCTAATTTTCGTTGCAAACTTTTTGCGTTTTGCGTAGTGTCTTACTAAAATGTGTACATCACAATAAGAATGGTCATTAGCGAGGTGATGGGCACTTCGTCACGAAACTGACATATAACGCTACAGGTAAGGCAAAAATCATATATTTTCAGTGAACAGTTTCTGTAAAATCGTTTGAGAAAGATAACAGGTTGCGCGCGCTTCGGTTCTGTCAGCGCAGAGCGTCGCTAGCCGGTGCGTGCGAAGTATGGTCTACGCGTCGCAATATGCGCTGGACCCGCACGACTCGTGCGGCACATGCGTGTCGCGCTGTAGTGTCGTGTCACGTCACACGTGCTATACTCGTCTCAATTTGCGCCTAGCCTAAAGCTGTGAGAACGGGGTGTGGGTCGTGCTTGGGCAGCTCAGTTGGTAGAGCACTTGCCCGCGAAAGGCGGAGGTCCCGAGTTCGAGTCTCGGTCCGGCACACAGTTTTAATCTGCCAGGAAGTTTCATATCCCGCCCTGTGATTTTTAAATCTTCTTCTTGTTTAGTTACTTTGTTAATCTGTTCAGCTATTTTATTCTGTTCTTTATTTATTGCCTCCACATTCCCCTCTAATTTAAGTATTCATCCCTTTTCTTAGTACGTGATTCTAGCTCTTTAACAATCTTTAATACCTCTTACTTTAATTCCTGGTCTTGATGATCTCGTAGATTCGGTAATTCTATCATCTCCTCATGAATAGCTTTTTCCGCAAGTTCGCGTTGTTTCTCTTGTCATAAAATTTCCTCTCTAATGCCTTTATCACTAAGATCACATTGATTATTTAGCTCTGTTTGTTTCTGATTTGATTTCACTAGAAATTCAAATATCTCCAGATGGCATATTGACCACACTGGTAGGATTACTTTCCTCCCAAATACCTACAGTTTCAACTTCGTCACTTTCGGTATGGTCACTACTCTTCTCCAAACTAGTTCTACACCTATTTGACATTTCAGGTTCCAACAAATCCTGTGTCGTATTAACATCAAAATTTTCCACACTGTTTTCATCGTCTGTCGTACCTTCTCTCCCAAAAGTCCCAAACTTGTATCTAGATTCGAGCTTAAATGGTATCACCATTTCATTGTTATCAATATACACTCTCAGAATAACACCAAAATAATAAGGCACAATAAATAAAATATAACTCTAACTACTTATACAGTTTATGCGTCACGGACTTGCCTCATTTATCCACACAATTAAAATTAAAAGGAAGCACAATCAAGTACTGTTCAGCCAGTAGTAAAATGTGTTTACACATACAATTCCGAGACGCAGTAACACAAGTTTATTATGTTCTACTTCCGCACAGCTTCTGACGTCTCGTAGTTTCCGGAGGTAGGTGTCTCGTTGTCGGCTGCACTCGCAGATGCAATCTTCCGTCCGCAATCAGCTCGTGTCGTTGCACGTTGGAAGTTCTCAGTCACTGTTCATTACGGAATCACAACAATTATATTTCACCATTGTTTATTGCGTAATAATTTTTTTCATACGTTTTTTCGACCCACGCGTTGGGCGACAGTTGTAGCCGCCCTCGGTCGATCTGCTGTCGTCGACTTCTCTGACGTAAGATATTGATTTTGTTATCTACTGTATATGCCCATTTTTTTGTTATATCTCACATCAGGTGGAGCAGCCACAAACATTTTCACTGTAACGGCGACTAAATTTCGGGTTTTCAAAATAATAATTAATGCTGACTTTTTGCAAAGTCGATCACTCTTCATTTGTTGCTGTGTTACCTAAGACAAGATAGTTAATAACGCCTTTACATTTTAGTTATTATTTCACCTTCCTATTTCCGACGTCACTACTGATCCGTACCGTTTCTGGTTTGTATTTTTTCTGTCTGATTGGAAATGAAATGTTGAATAGCTTTTAAGTCACAATTTACGCTTCGCAAATGTTTCATAATCGAAACTTCAGTCATGCAGAGATACAGTTTGCAGCTTGCCTATGATTATCGTTGAATAATACATACGATATTATGGAAATTAGTTTTTTATTAACAACATTTAATAATAATTAAATGATCATTAATGATTGCGCTTTTGTATATAGAGGCAGGAGGGTTGATCCTACACTTACTATCAGCAATTGCTGCAACCAAAATGTCCGTGATTTTTGTAGTTCGTTACCCAAAGATGTTATAGCAAGGACTATGGTCCATTACCATACTTAGATACAGTCATTCAAACTTCGTACGCTTTCACTTTCATAAAGCTAAGTGTCCAACTCCGTTCTTATATTCAATTTAATGTCCGTATAGTCCACAGATCCTATTATCGATTATTCGGCATTTAATAGGATTTAGTACTATGCGCTACTTTTTCTTGCGCACCCAATTACTCAGATATTCTTGAGTAGCACTTGCAACCTACGTCCTCTATTATTTGCTTGACGTATTCCAATCTCTGTCTTCCTCTACAGTTTTTGCCCTCTACAGCTCCCTCTAGTACCATGTCTTAACAGATGTCCTATCATCCCGTCCCTTCTCCTTATCAGTGTTTTCCACATATTCCTTTCCTCTCCTATTCTGCGTAGAACCTCCTCATTCCTTACCTTATCAGTCCACCTAATTTTCAACATTCGTCCATAGCACCACATCTCAAATGCTTCGATTCTCTTCTGTTCCGGTTTTCCCACAGTCCATGTTTCACTACTATACAATGTTGTACTCCAGACGTACATACTCAGAAATTTCTTCCTCAAATTAAGGCCGGTATTTGATATTAGTAGACTTATCTTGGCCAGAAATGCCTTTTTTGCCATAGCGAGTCTGCTTTTGATGTCCTCCTTGCTCCGTCCGTCATTGGTTATTTTACTGCCTATGTAGCAGAATTCCTTAACTTCATTGACTTCGTGATCATCAATCCTGATGTTAAGTTTATCGCTGTTCTCATTTCTACTACTTCTCATTACCTTCGTCTTTCTCCGATTTACTCTCAAACCATACTGTGTACTCATTAGACTGTTCATTCCGTTCAGCAGATCAATTAATTCTTTTTCACTTTCACTCAGGATAGCAATGTCATCAGCGAATCGTATCATTGATATCCTTTCACCTTGTATTTTAATTCCACTCCTGAATCTTTCTTTTATTTCCATCATTGATTCCTCGATGTACAGATTGAAGGAGTAGGGGCGAAAGGCTACAGCCTTGTCTTACACTCTTCCTAATACGAGCACTTCGTTCTTGATCGTCCACTCTTATTATTCCCTCTTGGTTGTTGTACATATTGTATATGACCCGTCTCTCCCTATAGCTTACCCCTACTTTTTTCAGAATCTCGAACAGCTTGCACCATTTTATGTTGTCGAACGCTTTTTCCAGGTCGACAAATCCTATGAAAGTGTCTTGATTTTTCTTTAGCCTTGCTTCCATTATTAGCCGTAACGTCAGAATTGCCTCTCTCGTCCCTTTACTTTTCCTAAAGCCAAACTGATCTTCACCTAGCGCATTCTCAATTTTCTTTTCCATTCTTCTGTATATTATTCTTGTAAGCAGCTTCGATGCATGAGCTGTTAAGCTGATTGTGCGATAATTCTCGCACTTGTCAGCTCTTGCCGTCTTCGGAATTGTGTGGATGATGCTTTTCCGAAAGTCAGATGGTATGTCGCCTGACTCATATATTCTACACACCAACGTGAATAGTCGTTTTGTTGCCACTTCCCCCAATGATTTTAGAAATTCTGATGGAATGTTATCTATCCCTTCTGCCTTATTTGACCGTAAGTCCTCCAAAGCTCTTTTAAATTCCGATTCTAATACTGGATCCCCTATCTCTTCTAAATCGACTCCTGTTTCTTCTTCTATCACATCAGACAAATCTTCACCCTCATAGAGGCTTTCAATGTATTCCTTCCACCTATCTGCTCTCTCCTCTGCATTTAACAGTGGAATTCCCGTTGCACTCTTAATGTTACCACTGTTTCTTTTAATGTCACCAAAGGTTGTTTTGACTTTCCTGTATGCTGAGTCTGTCCTTCCGACAATCATATCTTTTTCGATGTCTTCACATTTTTCCTGCAGCCATTTCGTCTTAGCTTCCCTGCACTTCCTATTTATTTCATTCCTCAGCGACTTGTATTCCTGTATTCCTGATTTTCCCGGAACGTGTTTGTACTTCCTCCTTTCATCAATCAACTGAAGTATTTCTTCTGTTACCCATGGTTTCTTCGCAGCTACCTTCTTTGTACCTATGTTTTCCTTCCCAACTTCTGTGATGGCCCTTTTTAGAGATGTCCATTCCTCTTCAACTGTACTGCCTACTGCGCTATTCCTTATTGCTGTATCTATAGCGTTAGAGAACTTCAAACGTATCTCGTCATTCCTTAGTACTTCCGTATCCCACTTCTTTGCGTATTGATTCTTCCTGACTAATGTCTTGAACTTCAGCCTACTCTTCATCACTACTATATTGTGATCTGAGTCTATATCTGCTCCTGGGTACGCCTTACAATCCCGTATCTGATTTCGGAATCTCTGTCTAACCATGATGTAATCTAATTGAAATCTTCCCGTATCTCCCGGCCTTTTCCAAGTATACCTCCTCCTCTTGTGATTCTTGAACAGGGTATTCGCTATTACTAGCTGAAACTTGTTACAGGACTCAATTAGTCTTTCTCCTCTTTCATTCCTCGTCCCAAGCCCATATTCTCCTGTAACATTTTCTTCTACTCCTTCCCCTACAACTGCATTCCAGTCGCCCATGACTATTAGATTTTCGTCCCCCTTTACATACTGCATTACCCTTTCAATATCCTCATACACTTTCTCTATCTGTTCATCTTCAGCTTGCGACGTCGGCATGTATACCTGAACTATCGTTGTCGGTGTTTGTCTGCTGTCGATTCTGATTAGAACAACCCGGTCACTGAACTGTTCACAGTAACACACTCTCTGCCCTACGTTCCTATTCATAACGAATCCTACACTTGTTATACCATTTTCTGCTGCTGTGGATATTACCCGATACTCATCTGACCAGAAATCCTTGTCTTCCTTCCACTTCACTTCACTGACCCCTACTATATCTAGATTGAGCCTTTGCATTTCCCTTTTCAGATTTTCTAGTTTCCCTACCACGTTCAAGCTTCTGACATTCCACGCCCCGACTCGTAGAACGTTATCCTTTCGTTGATTATTCAATCTTTTTCTCATGGTAACCTCCCCCTTGGTAGTCCCCTCCCGGAGATCCGAATGGGGGACTATTCCGGAATCTTTTGCCAATGGAGAGATCATCATGACACTTCTTCAATTACAGGCCACATGTCCTGTGGATACACGTTACGTGTCTTTAATGCAGTGGTTTCCATTGCCTTCTGCATCCTCATGTCGTTGATCATTGCTGATTCTTCCGCCTTTAGGGGCAAATTCCCACCCCTAGGACAAGAGAGTGCCCTGAACCTCTATCCGCTCCTCCGCCCTCTTTGACAAGGCCGTTGGCAGAATGAGGCTGACTTCTTATGCCGGAAGTCTTCGGCCGCCAATGCTGATTATTTATCACAATTTAGGCAGTGGCGGGGATCGAACCCGGGACCGAAGACGTTTTGATTATGAATCAAAGACACTACCCCTAGACCACGGGTCAGCTACGTAAAGTTATTCAAAGCACAGAAAGCAAGAGATCTAATAATATCGGCGCTTGGTTTATATAGTACGATTTAGAAACAAAACTAGCCGCTTTGAACCCTCTTTGATTTCCCTGAGGCGCTACTTTGCTGCGGGGGTTATTCTGATGAGAGATTATATATCGATAATTTTAATTAAAAACTTTTTCAATGCTATTAATTATTTCCGATACTATCAATCACCTCTCCCCTATATGAAAATAAGCCTGATAATATTTTTTAAAGCTGTTATAGTACACAACGATTGTGGATATAGGACTATCCAGCAAACACTGTCTCGTTTGACAGGTGTCCTGACGTCTTCCTTGGTGTGGTTGTCAGTTGACTAGAATGCCATATACCCTGCAGAACATGATCCTACGGACATCTGTTGGCTTTTTGTATCATTATATCGTGAATTAGACACGGGACGAGCAAATAGCGGTTTGTTGCTTTAATTTTGGACAGCGGTGTAGGTTATTTCTATTTCTATTTTTCGTTTTGTGAAGTGCATCGTTTAATGTTTCTGTAGATTTAAAGCTGGTTGCCATTCTTTCCTATCTTTGCACCACTGCGAAATCTTACGAAATCTTAACAATATCTGACTGAATAGATGTGCTGCTTTTTTGAGACACTACGTCATTGTAGGTAAATGAATGATCTGCGAAAAGTCTGAGTTTACTATTAACATCGTCTGATAGGTCATTAAGATACAATATGAACAAGAAGGGTCGCAACACTCTTACACTCTTCCATAGCACACACCGTAAGTTTACTTCTGCATCTACATACACACCCCGCAAGGCGCCTTATGATGCGTAGCGAAGGGTATCCTGTACCGCTACTAATCATTTCCTTTTCTGTACCATTCGCAAACAGAGAGAGGAGAAAAAAGTCAATCTATACTCCTCCGTACGAGCCCTAATTTCTCTTATCTTTCTGGTCCTTACGCGATATGTACATCGGTCGCATTAAAATCGTTCTGCAGTCAGCTCAAATGCTGGTTCTCTTAATTTGCTCAACAGCTTTTCCTACAGCGATTCTCATTTGCGTGTCCGAAGCATCTCCGTAATACTTCCGTGTTGATCGAACTTACCAGTAACAAACACAGTAAAACGCCTCCGAATCTCTTCAATGTCTTCCTTGAATCCAAAGGGTGGGGATCCCAAACACTCGAGCAGTACTCAAGAATAGGTCGCTCTGTTGTTCTATACATGGCCTCCTTTACAAATGAACCACACTTTTGTCGATACCTCTATGTCCACGATAACATATTGCTCCTGCCTATTAAGAAATCCTCTACATAGTCACTAGTTTCATTTGTTATCCTGCACTACCGTACTTTTGTAACAGACGTTGATGTATTGAGTCAAATACTTTCGGAAGTCAGGCAATACTACTACTGCTGCTGCTGCAATCACCAACCATGCCTCGATCCATGGCTTTCAGGATGTCATATGAGAATAGCGCGAGTTGGGTTTCGCATGATCGATATTTTTCGGAATCCATCCGGTTAGCTTGGAGGACGTCAAATCTGTTCGAGATAGTTTCACTGGAACTGTAGGTAGGGCTTCTGAAGGTATCCTCACACTTAAAACCAGCTCCAACAAACAAAAACACACTACTTTTGCAAGTTTAACAAACTCACTAATGTTGTGATTTCGACAGACTTACAAATATTGTCAACTGTTGCAAAATGGTGACAACAGTTTCAGACTCTTGTAAACACCCACATTTGGCGATTTTTATTATTATTTTCATAGAAAAGAAAATGGATTCTGATTGTGAACATACATCACGAAAATCAACCCAAAAAAAAGACGCTTGTCGTCCAGAAAGTTTTTGACAGAAAGAGAAACCCACAAAGTTTTAAAATCTGTGTTGCAGAAGCTCTATATTGAAGCCAGGCAAGGTTTCAGGAATTTTGTCATAATGACATGTGGATAATTCAAAGAACTCTTGAGGCTGGCAGCACCACAAATTCAGCGGAAAGACACAGATTTTAGTGCTACAGTATCACCAGGTCAACAGCTTTCTGTAAACCTTCCATATGTGGCAACAGGTTACAGTTATACAAGTTTAATGTACTCTCTTTGAATATCACTGGCTAAGATTGGTGGAACTGTGCCTAGAATTTGCTGGGTTATCGTGAATTAACTCAAGGATTTTATAAAAGTAAGTAATCGATAGTCGCCATAGTATACACAAAAGAAAGAAACAAAGCAGACGACAGGACAATGAGCATACGCCTGTTACATAACTCTGCTGTGTTTTTACTCACTGACCAGGATGTCATGTGAGAATAGTGCGAGTTGGGTTTCGCATGATGGATATTTTTCGGAATCCGTGCGGTTAGCATGGAGGACGTCAATCTGTTCGAGATAGTTTCACTGGAACTGTAGGTAGGGCTTCTGAAGGTATCCTCACACTTAAAACCAGCTCCAACAAACAAAAACACACTACTATTGCAAGTTTAACAAACTCACTAATGTTGTGAGTTCGACAGACTTACAAATATTGTCAACTGTTGCAAATTTAACACAATACTTCCCTCACATAGTTTTTCAGACTCAAGATTTCAAATAAATGTTGACGACAGTTGACAACTAAGTCGAACTTCGACATGAAAACAGTTGTCAGAGTTTCTTGGAGTTGGTTTTCCGTGCGGAGGTACGTTAATACTCGCGAAACGTTTCGGTTTCGGAATAGTGTAAACGAACCGGCTGTGTTCGCCGCCCGGATTCCAAGGCCATCGGTCGCCAAAACTACTCCCGCATGCTGGCGCGCTTCCCGGCCACTTCGCATCGCTTCGGCTCGCCTCGCACGTGGCGGCAACAGCCTGGCACAATTCCCGACCTGCCCTCGGCTGTGGCCGCGCGTCGACGCGATGACGAAACGACCGCCTGACTGCTCAGGTAGCGTGGCTCAGCCTGCCTGTCTGCCCGGCGCATGCGCAGGCGACGCCCCTGCGCGCTTTAGTATGAGCTCGGCGCTCCAGCAGTAAAGCCGCGCGCGGTGCAGTGAGGCCGGCCGGTGCAGCGAGACTGGGGAAGCGTGGCAGTCGGGAGTGAAGGGTACAGTGTTTAAATAGCGACAGCCGGTCTGTGGTGTGCAGTGTGCTGCATATAACTCTAAACGCGGAGATCTCCTGTGCTCAGCTGTTCTACACTTCTATACCTGCGGTGCTTTACCTGGGCGCCTGGATCAGCTGTTTCCAACACAGGTAAGGTGGCGCCGCGTTTGTTATTTACACTTATCACGGAAGCTCCGAAACGAAGTAGAAAGAAACTCATTGGATGTGTCTGTTTATAGTATGCACGTTGCTGTCTCTTGGAAGTCACTGTTTATCAATATTATTGTCATCATTCGTATAAAAGTGTGTCACCTAGTGGCGACTTCGATGCAGTGCTTCATTCCTTACCACTTTCACTGCATCATCGTCACTTTCTACACGTCTCACATTCTGTAATCGATGTTTTAACTTTCGAAACTAAAGTTCGCTACCCCTGTAAAACAGTCAACTAACAAAAGACTGCTGGTTAATCACATACCTAACGTTGCGGTGCACGGCAATGTAATAAATGAAAAGCATCAGTTTGCCTTTGTTCTACAATATTGTAGTTGAAGGTTCTTCAAGGGTAGCGAAGTTTAGTTTCGAAAGTCAAAACATCGATTATAGAATGAAAAGCACCAGTTTGCTTTGTTCTGCAATATTGTAGAACAAAAGCAAACTAGTGCTTTTCATTAAGTATAATGTTCTACCAAGAACCGACGGAAGATTGTTAGCACGCCAATGTTCTGATCGGAGAGCCCCTGTGGTGGTAGTAACTTTTTGTGCTTACATGGCCTTGAGTACATACAGTTAGTATAATAAAAAGCTCCCGTTTTCTGTAAATTGTGAAGTGTTCTTAGTTTTGGCATCCAGACTTAAACTTTCAGTAGGACAAATCATTCAAAATTAACAACTTTCCTGTAGGTTATTTTCAAAAATAGTTTTATTTGACATAAGCTCTCCACCCCATTTTCGCTCTTTTTATTTCTTCTGCTATTTATCCAGTTGTTAACTTCAACTCGTCAACCGGTTCTGTGGTTTCATTCTTTATTTGTACCATTTTTGTCAATGATTTCATTAAACGTTATTTAGGCTTATT
This sequence comes from Schistocerca nitens, assembly GCF_023898315.1. Classification (NCBI taxonomy): domain Eukaryota; kingdom Metazoa; phylum Arthropoda; class Insecta; order Orthoptera; family Acrididae; genus Schistocerca; species Schistocerca nitens. The sequence continues at coordinate 497,419,629 of NC_064620.1, forward strand.
GCAGTTGCTTTTAGGACAACTTCAAAACGTGCGTCACTAAGTCGTTTCATTAGTTGTTATATGTTCTTCACCTGTAGTGTAGATAAGGTCCAACAACGAACAGACGAATAAGTCAAGAATTGGTCAAGGTTCCTGTTTCGAGTCCCGCTCCGACACACAAACGGTTTTAATGGCAGAAGCGCGCGCACTCCGCTGCAAAGTGAAATAATCATTCCCGTAACTAAGTCTGAACGTAGGTCTGAAAACCTACTATGAGAACATAAAAATAATGTACAATCAGGCTATCTGAAAGAAAACAATTCAGATCGATAGTGAAATAAGAGAACCAGTTGATACGTTATTCGTTTCACAGCTGAGGACACAATTCGAAGGTAAACAATAAAACTGAAGGAAAGAATAAACACATCTAGGAGAGTTTTTGGTAAACTAATTAGTGTTTGCAAAGTTAATCTTCCATAGTCGTCTGAATCAGCAAGTATACAATCTGGGAGTGTTCTCAGTTTTGACTTACAGCGACCATGCGGAAACCATTAAAACAACAGGGGCTTCACAGGGAACACTGGAGAGAGACTTGACAGGAAGCATTACGAGGCATATCAAAACAAATAAATGTTGCGGAAGAACAAACTGAAGTTATGACTGATGGAAATGAAATGAGTATAGCATGAGGCCACGCGGATGGATAATGGAGGAACCACTGAAGTGTTTTGTTCAACAAGCGATAACAGAAGACAGAAGAGACCATCTAATGGAAAGTGGGTAGACGGCTTTAGCAAACATGCAGCAGCAGCAGCATGTATGCGTACAGCCGACGACTGCAGTGCACGGAGGAGGCATTTATCGATCAATAGCTGTCAGGTGGTTGATATTGGTAAATACAATTTGCTGTGCAGACATTCGGACTTATATTTCAAAATTAAAATATTTGTGGTTTTGTTTATATGGAAAACTACGTATGAACGAAGAAGAGCATGAAGTGAGAAGGAGCAGTGAGTACAAAACTGGATCATCTATGGATGGGACCAGGTTAAGGATCTCGTCACACCGTCTACGTGTTTGTCTTACTTTCCTTACGCTACTTGAGGCATATGCTGCTGTGGTTCATTCGGTTGAACCGAGTGCCCTTCCCGTCCCTGTGTTCTGTCGACGTCGACGCTCGCTTTGCTGAGTATTTCGTCGTAACAAATTTACGATGCCATTAGCTCTATTCTTTCGATATCCCAACCGCATGGTATTCAGAGTTCCAGCAACTGCGGATACCTTGTTTCCGTTGTGTTCTTTACGATATTTAGACGGCGACTGCTACATCTTCGGCATTAACAATAGTTTTTTTTTTACACGGGCAAAAAGTGGTAACCTACGTTAGTCTTAGTAGGATTATAAGTAACTTCTCATCCACGATTCTTTAAAGAAACTAACTCCACAAACTGTATTTTAAGAAAAGCTAGTCTTCATACATATTAATGCTTATGACGGCATCTCTCATGGATTATGTTTCGTACAATGATATACCACTGGAGGTGTCTGCAAAATTATATGTGGATACTGCCTGCAAAAAAGTTTGGAGAACAGAGGTAGCGTTAAAGAATTAATGACTCAACACATCATGCCAGCTGATGAATTTTTGCTGCACGAACAGCGAAAATATAGTAAGCGATAAACTCTTTCCTTTTTGGGAGGGGAGGGTGAGGGTGTAAGCTGGAAGAAATTTCGAAGAAATTATGTGTAAAATTTGTTGGAAGTTGCAAAATGCTCTCATTCCCAAATACTTGATGAACAAAGTCCGGTTATTTGATCGCCACGAGTTACCCTTTCTCAAGACATTCACACAATTTCTAAATTTAAGTTTGACTTATTGTGATAAACGTTTAACGTAAGGGTAGACCTCTTAATGAGAGGTTATGACAGCATTTTAAATTTTGTCAAGTATTTCAAAAATATTAAAAATAGAATTTTTGTTCCCATGGAAGCAGATACACGACGTGGATATACAGGATGTTCTAGGAGGAATGATCAGTGTTCACTGTCACTGAATATTGATCATTCCAAGCAAAAAAGTCTAGTAAACATGGACTCTAAAATTATACCTTAACAGCTATGAGCACTTATTCAGTACAAATGTTTCGCAATAGCAAATATGGTGTTCTTAGCTCTTACGGCAAGCATTTTAGAGCCCTTTGTTTACAAGGCTTTTTTGCTTCGAAAGGTCGTTTCTGTCATATACCTGAACACTGACAATTCTTCCTGGTACACAATTACTGTAGTTAAAGACGTAGAATGTAATGTAAATCATTTAGCACATACGACAGATAGTAAGGCCGATTCGTAGCTTGCACTGGAGTGGACCTTCTGATTATTGGCAAGAAAAGTGCGTACAGCTACTGACACAAAAGGTAAGTAAAAGTAACGTGTTGTTGTCAGAATATGGTAAAGTAAGCAGGAAATTCAAATACAGGGTGTTTATAAATGAATATCGGAGTCGTAACGCTTTATAATCTTTATTATATTAAACTTACAGTTATAAATGATATGTCAAATGAAAGAGCAACTCAAACAGTTTTACCAAGAACCTTATAAATGTTCAATGTCAGCACCATTTGTCACACGGCACACATCAATTCTATATCCGAATTCTTCCCAAACATTGATAAGTGTGTCTTCAGTGATTGTAACAACAGCTGCTTCAACCCGGTTTCTTAATTCAGGGAGGTCTGCTGGTAGCGGAGGCACGTATACACGATCCTCGATGAAACCCCAAAGGAAAAAATCGCATGGCGTTTGGTTGGGTGCTCGTGGAGGCCATGCAAGGCAATCCCTGTCATTGGGCCCGTTGCGGCCTATCCAGCGCTTGGGTACAGTGAAGTTCTACCAATCGCATACTTCGCTATGCCAGTGCTCACATTGAACATTTATAAGGTTCTTAGTAAAACTGTTTGAGTTGCTTTTTCATTTGAAAAAAAAAAAAGTTTAAATGGCTCTGAGCACTATGGGACTTAAAATCTGTGGTCATCAGTCCCCTAGAACTTAGAACTACTTAAACCTAACTAACCTAAGGACACCACACACATCCATGCCCGAGGCAGAATTGGAACCTGCGACCGTAGCGGTCACGCGGTTCCAGACTGTAGCGCCGAGAACCGCACGGCCACACCGTCGTATCATTTATAACTGTAAGTTTAATACAGGGCTATTACAAATGATTGAAACGATTTCATAAATTCACTGTAGCTCCATTCATTGACATATGGTCACGACACACTACAGATACGTAGAAAAACTCATAAAGTTTTGTTCGGCTGAAGCCGCACTTCAGGTTTCTGCCGCCAGAGCGCTCGAGAGCGCATTGAGACAAAATGGCGACAGGAACCGAGAAAGCGTATGTCGTGCTTGAAATGCACTCACATCAGTCAGTCATAACAGTGCAACGACACTTCAGGACGAAGTTCAACAAAGATCTACCAACTGCTAACTCCATTCGGCGATGGTATGCGCAGTTTAAAGCTTCTGTATGCCTCTGTAAGGGGAAAACCGATGGATCGGTCGTGGTGGAGATCATGATCAGCAATTCATATACGGCCTCCACGCTCTCCCGACTTAACCCCATGCGATTTCGTTCTGTGGGGTTATGTGAAAGATTCAGTGTTTAAACCTCCTCTACCAAGAAACGTGCCAGAACTGCGAGCTCGCATCAACAATGCTTTCGAATTCATTGATGGGGACATGCTGCGCCGAGTGTGGGAGGAACTTGATTATCGGCTTGATGTCTGCCGAATCACTAAAGGGGCACATATCGAACATTTGTGAATGCCTAAAAAGCTTTTTGAGTTTTTGTATGTGTGTGCAAAGCATTGTGAAAATATCTCAAATAATAAAGTTATTGTAGAGCTGTGAAATCGCTTCAATCATTTGTAATAACCCTGTATAATAAATATTATAAAGCGTTAAAACCCCCCATATTCATTTATAAACACTCTGTGTACTGAATTCTTGGAAATGGAGGCACGTGAAAAGCTGACTTGGAAATATCACATTTAACATTTCTGACACCATCAAAGTGGTCTCCACGATCACTGACACTCCAATGTAAAAGTTTGTTTGCACCGCTTATCTTCGCTCTGTATTTCATAAAAAGTCTATGCACTCATTAACGATATTCATAGTGCAGGAATTAAGGGTCAGAATGATCTGCCATATCAGCTCCTAAACTTCGTATAGTCCGTTGATCAAGAATGTCGCAGTTCGGAAGCTCTGGCAAATGCGATATAACCCGTCGTCTTTGATCAGGGTCGCTGCCAGCCATTAGTGACTAATACGTCATGTCAGACAATCATATCAAATAGAAGTATCGGGACCCCTCGGGAATATGTGTGATGATTTCCTTATTGTTAACAATCCGAAAATGGAACGGGACAAAATTTAACATACAGCACACTAAAAGGATTCTTTGTCACGCTCTTCGCAGTTTGCAATTCCGTGGCGTGTGTGTGTGTGTGTGTGTGTGTGTGTGTGTGTGTGTGTGTGTGTGTGTGTGTGTGTGTGTGTGTAGATGCTCCGTGAAAAGAACGTATAGGAACTTGTTTTGGTTTTTGATGCCAGCTAAGGAAGGGAGGCGGATGCGAAAAACAAGTGATTTTTTTCTGATATTTCAAGCATTTTGTGAACTATGGAAGGGGCAGAGATGAAGGTAACATTTGCATACATTAAGCCTAGTTTACACGACGACATTGGGTTACGCCACTCGTTGCATGGAATGAGTTGCACGCAAGTGGTTTCATATTTGGCTGTAGACACGGCGACACCGGTGTACACTTCAGTTTCGTCGTTTTGTGGGTCCCTGAGTCGTGTCTGAAATGAAAGTTTTGGCAGCTGTACGTCGCATGAGTTGTGATGGAGTTAAAGCTTGTTGCGTGGAATCGCTGAATAAGAATAAAATAAGAAGTGTGTGTCGATTCGTGACTGTATGAATGAAAGACGTCAGCTCGGTTGCTCAGCATCCTTGCTGAACTAATTTATAATGGAAGCCCCAAGAAGTTCTTTTAATTATCGTAGAATGTCACCAGAACTGTTCAGGTTTCTTCTAAATAGAGTTAATTATGCGATAAGGAATAAAGATACTGTAATGCATGAAGCACTGCCTCCAGAAGTGAAATTACATATCACATTGCGTGCATTACAATCGAGAAAACTCGGCATGCTATAAGATGAGCTTTTAGTTGCTGATGACGCTGTAAGTAGGCTGTTTAGGTTTTTTTATTGGTAACGCCACCTCTGTATGAAAATCACTGGCTGTGCTGTGTGCAGTCTGTGGCTAGTTTGCATTGTTGTCTGCCATTGTAGTGTTGGGCAGCAGCAGCTGGATGTTAACAGCGCGTAGCGTTGCGCAGTTGGAGGTGAGCCGCCAGCAGTGGTGGATGTGGGGAGAGAGACGGCGGAGTTTGGAAATTTGTAAGATATACAATGATCTGTTATGTATATTATGAGTTTTCAACATTATTAAGGTAAATACATTGTTTGTTCTCTATTAAAATCTTTCATTTGCTAACTATGCCTATCAGTAGTTAGTGCCTTCAGTAGTTTGAATCTTTTATTTAGCTGCCAGTAGTGGCGCTCGCTGTATTGCAGTAGTTCGAGTAACCAAGATTTTTGTGAGGTAAGTGATTTGTGAAAGGTATAGTTTAATGTTAGTCAGGGCCATTCTTTTGTAGGGAATTTTGAAAGTCAGATTGCGTTGCGGTAAAAATATTGTGTGTCAGTTTAAGCACAGTCTTGTATAATTTTTAAAAAGGGGACGTTTCAACGCTTTTCATTAACACCAATAATTATTAACACTAACAGGAATAATTATTAACATTGACAGCAGTAATTATTCGAAGCAGGTCGCATTAAGAAGAAAATGGCTTTCAAACTACTCTATGGAAGAGAGATCTGTTCAGTGGCAATATTTCAAAAATTCAAACATATGTCAATGTGGAACACTGCTGCGGCGTTTTAAATGGATAAATATTGAATAAAGAATGCAGCTTCTTGATTTGTGTAGCCTTCCCTCCTGTCAACAAAACCCCTAAAAAAAAAAAAAAAAGTCGTCCAACTCGAACGTCTTGTAGACGAGAGCATTTCCACAGATAGAATTACATTTGCTTGTATTTTTCTTAATTCAGTTGTATATGTGCTCCTAATTCAATAAATTATGCCCTGCTGCTCAGATATTGTCAAACTGTGTTCTGATCGCACGTGATGGCCTCGGGAGCAGCAATATGTTGCTTATTTTTGTAATCAGCATCACTGAAATCCCACAAACACCTATGCATAGGGTAGACTTCCAAAAAGCGGACATTATTCTCCGTTCCCCACTTCATATTTCAGTTTGTCCACACTCAGCGAACACACACAACCTCAAAACTCATGCAGCTAGTGTCGCCAAAGTTCTAACACGCCGAAAGTGTTTAGTTCACCAATGAGTTGCGCAAACGCGCGGCGCGCATGCGTAGTGGCCGGTGGTAGCGCAGTTGCCTGCAACCTAGTGTCGTCGTGTAAACTAGGCTTTAGAATGGGCCAAGTGGGAGATTTATAGGTAAGCATAATGGCACATAGGGATTTCAGAACATAAGTTGCACATATCGTCACACGCTATGACCAACACGCAACAAGAGTGGCACATCATCAGAAAATATATGTTCCAGTTTTCCTGCAGACAGTTTTGCTTCGGTGCGGATGACGGGTGCGTAACGGTTTGCGACTGAAAGATCGTGGCAACCCGGAAGGTAATCCAAAGCTGAAATGGATGAGACAGTATGATTCTTACGGGCAAAACGCCTAAACTGCGTACAGATTCTTGGTGAATTTATGGTGATATATGGATCAAACGTAGTCTCATGTGCAGCCAAGTGGCGCCAACAATTTGACCAAGGCCACACAGACGAGGGTGATGCTGTCCAGATCTTGCACCACGCGATTGCGGTCTTTTCGGCGAGATGAAAGAACATCTGGGGGAAAAGAGATTTTTGCAACGTTGAGAACGTCCACACAGCGCCTTTCGAAGGCTCCGTTACGATAGAGTGGATTTTTATCGTCCTGGAGTTGACGAGCTGTAGAACGTTTGGAACTGAGAATTGGTGCCTATGTTGAAAAATAGTGTCAAGTAAGTGAGTCACTTTGAAGCACACCGCAGCGTTCGATAAGTTGACCGGTCATAGTAACGGGTAATTTACTTATCGAAGTCCCCTCGTAGAAGGATGTAGAGTCCCAGATTGCGTTCTTCAGTAATTGTTGTCGACTTCGGACTTTATTCTGGGTGGTGTGCATTCCATGTTAATTTTCTGTCTGAGGTTTGTCGTTAGTACTTGACAGTGTTAGAGTGAGTCAGACTGAATCGGTTCCTAGTATATTTTTACTTCTGTTTAATCGTAGTCTTCTATTATCCCTCTCCGTTACTGTAAATTCGTGTGTAAATTTATGCCCTCCCACCCTCTTGGAAAGATGCCTGTTATCATCTTTAGTGCGGTCTAATATTTTTGTCCATTACCCTTTATTAGTTCCCCCTTTTCTCCGTTGAATTATTTGTTGTTGTACGTGTTATTTTGGTTCAAACCCGTGCATACAGTACATCATCTCTGCAAACTTTTTTTTTTCATATTTCTTATTGTGTTCCCATGTTTGTCCTACGTATAAAGCGCGATGATACCCAGTAGTATAACGATAACAGAACTGTAGTTGCATTATTACGTCATAGCTCTGCATTTGCGTTTACTTCCCTGGTAACAAGAAGGATGTTAATGTGTTAAAGCGCAAAGCGGACCAATTGCATTAGTTCTGTCGTGAACCACGCTCCTCAATTGATCACTTGTCTTGGACATGGCGACAGTTTGTTGAAGGAATTTACGCACCACCGACATAAATTAGTCTTTACGTGTTAACGACAATCTAACGGTATGTCCTTCATAGTGCGTGCATATGGACGATGGTTCCCTGAACATACTTAGTATGCTGTCTCATCTTTATCAGCAGCAAGCGCAGTGTTATTCGTGTACCTTACACAAAGACAACTGTTATCTGTGGCGGACGGAGAAGCGATGTTTACCTCGAAAAAAGTAAACAACGCTGTATCTCCCACGTAAGGATTCTGAGATCTCACTGAATCCGCGGGGAAACTCAATAATCTGGTGTTTCGCCTTCTTCTGAGAGCTGTCATTTTAGAATGAGAATCTTGTGTCCTCTGTCATGAGTACCTAGAACGGATCTTTCCTGATTACATTTGTAGATACATGTGCGTCAAAAACGCTGGAATGTTAAGCAACTCTGGAGTTCTTCGGATTCCACAAATATCTTGGTTGTTCTGTTATTTTGCCATACCTAAATGTAATTCACTCCAATTGTGGAACGCGTCTTTGTATTACATGCATAAGAATTAAATGTAGATTACAACAATAAACTGTTAATCATGTTCTAAATGTGTACTTAATTATCAACCTACACTTAAAATTCCATTACAGAGCCGAGACCACACAGAAAGCGTCAGTAATACGGCTATGGGTGTAGGTGTTATTCAAAAGCGTTTGTGGCATCATGACAGCAAACACCTAAAACATTATATGAACAGTGATATGTCCAGTGTGGGATGTTCTAGAAATGGCATTATCTTTCGACTGGACACTTACAAAATTTATTTAGTCTTGACTTCGGTTGATGTGTTACTCTCAAGTAATATCTCTCTATGAAGTCGGTCAGCGCATGTTCATTTCTGTTAACAGGACGTTATTCTCGTGTGGACCGAAAAACCAGACGACTTATAAACTCATTATATTTAAATCAAAAAGCTTCAGTGAAAGTGAAAGGAGGAAGTACCAACTGGATAGAACTAGGAAAAGGCGTAAGACAAGTCTGTTGGTTGTCTCCTATCCTTTTCAGTCTGTTCTTAGAAAATCTGATAGACCACTGCACACTAATGACAAGGGCGTAGAAGTTGGAGTAAGATGATGATGATATTCGAGGGTTGAAGATGACGTGAGGCTTCCACCAACAGACGAAAAAGAATTATAGGGTATAATGGATACCATGGAATGTAAATCACTAAAAAAACCGTAATGGCATGAAGAGCCAATAAAAGTCTAACGATGATACGGAAGAGAGAAATACCAGAACATGTGCAAAGCTTTAAATACCTAAGAAGCAGGATGGAAACCGACTGGAAGAGAAGCACTCAAATTAAAACCAGGATAGTATTGACAAAAGAACCCTTTTATAAGAAAAGGGGAATTTTCTCCGGCAATATGGACAAAGTATTAAGGAAAAGAATGATACAATATTTTGTATGAATTGTCCTCGGATATGGTGTTGAAACGTTGACATTTAGGAAGAAAAACGTAGCAAGGCTGGAGGCTTTTGAGATGTGGATGATAGAAAATGTAAGCGGTATGGATAGAGTGAAAAATTAGTGGATGAGCAAAGCTGCTGAATATAATCAAAATAAGGAAAATAAACTCGATGGTACGTATATCAAGAAAGGAGGTGGGCCTTATAAAAACAGTCTTCGTTGGATATTTGGAAGGGAAGAGGGGGCGAGAGTGGAAGACTTTTCAGATCCTGGATGATGTGATGTACGGCAGCACATACTGCAGTATTAAGAAGGAAATGGAGACGCAGACCACCTGCTAATATAGCTGAAAATATCATCATAATCATAGTTATTAGTCTCGTGTCAACAGTATTTACATATTTCGTGTCATGTGCTTAATAAAAGATTTCTTGTCGTATACATGAAAGGAAGGTAGAAATTCTTAGTATTATTTCTTTCAAATTCCTTCCAGTTCAGCACTGGCTTTTTCTTGGCCTACGTTGGCAAGATGACAGGTATCCTGTATCATTCACTGTAACATTTTCGTCCATCACTCTCGACTGGCCCTTTACTTTTTCGTCTAGTAAACAGAAAATCATCGAATGTGCTAGTTTCTGTAACTTCGGTAGTGGTCTTCAGGATGAATTTTTTTCTAATTATTTCGTCAGAGGTTTTAGACACAACTGTTCATATTCTCTGGTGTTCACTATTTCCAAAAATGATTGTTTCCAGCATTTTAGCCCGCATCTCGTGGTCGTGCGGTAGCGTTCTCGCTTCCCACGCCCGGGTTCCCGGGTTCGATTCCCGGCGGGGTCAGGGATTTTCTCTGCCTCGTGATGGCTGGTTGTTGTGTGCTGTCCTTAGGTTAGTTAGGTTTAAGTAGTTCTAAGTTCTAGGGGACTTATGACCACAGCAGTTGAGTCCCATAGTGCTCAGAGCCATTTGAACCATCCAGCTTTTTAAAGCTAAAAATATTGAGGATATCCGATTTGTAATTTGTAATACGGCGAAGAGTGAACATACCTTACACCGAGACTGTTTGAAACAATTTGGTACCACTACCAAGTCACTAAATATTCTAACAACCCTACCACAAGAAAGGTCAAAATTTTAATAATGATTATAGTGTTGCTCACGCTGCTAAATACTGCATTTTCGGGCAACAACAAAGTTATTAAGTGGCAGGTGTCATTAGAGCGCAGTTAATAAAGTCATTTCATGTAATAACGAGTAAACTAGGCACTCATCTTTTCGAGTTTCCCACGCTGGTCTCGTTGTATAATCATGGCTCAATCGTCGAAAATCTAGGTGGTTATGATTCCAAGCTCGGATGCAAAGAGGCCTAGGTTTTATTCTGCTATATTCAAAAGTTTTATAGATGTGTTTCATAAATCATTCTTGAAGATTACACTTCTGCAGGACAATGGTGATGTAAAAAAGTAACCAGCACTCCGAATTTAAGTTAACTTCTTTTTTTATTACTTTTCTTGCAGTATCACGTAACACACAAAACATCACATTATAAAACATACTTGAAAATATCTTCCTCACTGTTAAAGTTCACATTTTATAAGCTGACTACAATATGCGTCTTTTCAACATGACGTCCAAGACTTGACTTTCTCAAGGTCCGACTCTCTAACTAACTAGCCAATAATCGCTTACGCGCCCAAAAATCAGAGTTAAAAGTACGACAAAGATTATAGTGACAAAAGAAAGAATACACATAAGAATAATATCATTGCAATATAAACATATCGGTGTATCAAAGTACCTCTACTACATTAATCAAATCAAATCTGAATGTTGTCTCAGAAATATTTTAACTACTTTACATAAACACAGTAGAATATTGCTGGTATCGAGAGGTTCAGGTGAGCTGCCGTAATAGTTACGTAATTCAAGTACAATTACAATATAGTATAGCGTGGCTGTAGATGTATGTAAAAGAACGTGCGCGACGTTATAACAGACTTACGCACTGGCTGTTGTGGATGCTATATCATTGCGAGTTAGGCGCTGAGGAGGACAGGGGTCCACACCCACACCTAGGCATTAACTGCAGGTTCCTTAACCAGCTTCAGTTTATTGCTACAATGGCTCCAAATAGGTTACCTTCAATTCATTCATTCAGGTCGAACCGAGCTAGTAGTGGCTGGATATTGTAAACAGGGAATGTAAGTTTATGTTTGGGGGTTGGGCATTCATCGTCAGGGCTTGGCGCTGACGGCTTTCATTTTCTGCCAGTCTATGTTAAAAATGGATGTTTAAGCGAAGTGCACGTCGATCTGAACAACAGTTATCCTTACGCGTTGCATTGGCTGTATGTTTTACAGATACGTATTTTCAATAACCAGATCGATGGGAGCATTCATATCCAAGAGATCAGTGCGAAATGTACACACATTCCAGTCACTCAGCAACGAGACCGTTTGGCTCTGCAACGAAAGATACACTTGTCTGTCACCCGAAGGCTGATTTTTATGTCGTTCCTCAAAACTGCCAACAGCCAATGTAATTCACACAGTGGAAATATTTATTTATTTATTTATTTATTTGTCATTAATCTTGCAGTTGGCCGATTTTGCGGAGAACCTCGTCGCTTCAGGCGAATGTTGAGTTTCTTTTGTCTAAAGGCTACATTCATATCGTTCTCCTAACCATGATCTACAGAATAAGCACGTCTGTTTTGATTACCTCAATGTTCTAATATGTACTTCATTCGAGCATGTCACATGGTTTCGTGTAAAGGGCTAAGATGGTATTGATACAGGGATGTACGGACAGCATAGGCGTCCGTAGAAATTTATCCAGGAGGGAACAAAATTCTAAAATTGTAATTTTCGATATAATTGATTCGGTGAGTTTGCGAATGTATAGTGGCCCAAAAACTAAATTTGATAGGAGTTACAGAAAACTATTAAATCTCAAACGAGTGATGGTATCGGTTCAGTGTTTTTAGGTACTTTACTTTTATACCGAAATGGCAAGCATGTTTCATTAGTTGAAGCTAAGTAGGCCGATATATTTTTATGCTATTAATATGAACACCATTATTTTGATTCAACGATCTAAAATTACATCCATCTTATGATTAAATCTATAGTATTCAACGAGTTATTCACAAGAAAATTTTGTTCGTGTACCAATAATATTAGGTTTTAACACAAAATTAAAAATATGAAATTGGAGAAAACATCACAGCTACTGAGACAATCGTCTTGCAACAAATACAATCAGGCGACAAATTACAAGGTTTACAACTTTGCTTCCGCCGTTTTTTCCCCAACATTTGAGGCTTTAATGAAACAAATTGGTTACACATGTATCATTCAAAGTATTTTCCATCGCTGGCCACTACTTTCTCCCATCTTTCGGGCAGTGTACGAATCCCGCGTCGAAAAAATTGTTCATCTTTTGAAGCGATTCACGAATCGATCCAGTTTGTGACTTCTTCATGAGATCGGAAGTGTTAGTCAGCCAGGCCATGCGCCATTGATCTAAACAGGTGATAGTCGGAGCAATGTCCGGAGAATACGGCGGGTGGGATAAGACTTCCCATTTTAACGTTTCCAAGTATGTTTTGACCTCTTTTTGCAACGTGGGGTCGAGTGTTGTGTTGCAAAATCACTTTATCGTGCCTCTCGCTAAATTGCGGCCGTTTTTCTTTTAATGCTCCGCTCAAACGCATTAATTACGTTCGATACCGAACACCTGTGATTGCTTCACTTGGTTTTAACACCTCATAGTACACGACGCTGAGCTGGTCCCACCAAATGCAGAGCATGATCTTAGAACCGTGAATATTCGGTTTGGCCGTCGACGTGGAAGATGGCCGGGATATCCCCATGATTTTTTGCACATTGGGTTATCGTAAAGAACCCATTTTTCGTCACCGTCCACAATGCGATGCAGAAACTCCTTCCGTTTTTGTCTCCGAAGCAACTGTTCACAAACACACAAACGCCGTGCAACGTCTCTCGGTTTCAGCTCACACGGGACCCAAGTTCCTTCTTTCTGATCATGCCCATAGCCTTGAGACGTTTTGAAATGGCTTGCTGTGTCATTCCCACTAATCGTGCCAATCTGACGCGATTCTTCACTCAGCATCTTCGAAAACATTCTCTCTTCCACCACTATGCCGTTCTACGACGTTAAAATCGCCGTTCTTGAAGCGTCGAAACCACTCACGACACGTTCTTTCATTAATAGCGTCCTTATCATATGTACTTGATAGCATTCGATGAGACGCAGCCGCTGTTTTCTTCATATTGAAACAAAACAGTAACACCTCTCGCAAATGACGAGAATTAGGCTCGTAAACTGACATTTTCTATCAAGAACAACTTTATGATGAATACACAAATCGACTAATGTGTGAATGAGGTTATGTTAACTGAGGTCCAAGCTAACTGCCTGACGTCTGCGATTTGTTTCTTTCGACCGCTACTTACCGGTGTCGCCATCTATCGGCAAACGGCGGAAGCAAAGTTGTACACCTTTTATTTTCGTCCAAAGTGTGGAAACAGAATCAAAAATTAAAAATCACATCAATGCACATCGGGCTCGGCAGTGCTAAGTCTGCCATTTACAGAATGGCACGCAATCGTTGCTAGAAATGTGCGAAATTAAGGTTGTACCCTCAGATTCCGCATGTGGACTCCTATGCGTGACAGTCGTTATCGAGCCCGTTGTTGTAGCCGAGCGGTTCTAGGCGCTTCAGTCCGGAACCGCGCGACTGCTACGGTCGCAGTTTCGAATCCTGCCTCGGGCATGGATGTGTGTGATGTCCCTAGGTTAGTTAGGTTCTAGTTATTCTAAGTTCTAGGGGACTGATGACCTCAGATGTTACGTCCCATAGTGCTCGGAGCCACTTCAGTCGTTATCGCTACGGGAGGGAGATTCCGAACTTCTTGCTGCAGCGCGTTATCGCCTTAGCAAGTCATCTTCCTCAGCGCAAGCGAACTGCGGTCCTTTTTTGGAATCCTGTGCTGGTGACTGTGCTTCCCCGCCTTCTCGGTAGAGAACGGTACCACCGTGGAATTCCTGGCCAAGGCCGACACAGCTTTGCCGCCGTCTCACGCTACCGGAGGTGTACTATCAGGGCGATCCGTGTGAAACGGCAGTCATGTCCCGCTTCCGGTATTACTCATCGGACGGGACCTTCTATCGCTTGTGCTGTCGCTGTGGATCACAGCTACTCTGTTTAAACTAGCGGTTGTCAGGTTGTACCGCGGTATGCATGGTATTTCTTACAAGGGAACCTCCCCATCGCACCCCCCTCAGATTTAGTTATAAGTTAGCACAGTGGATAGGCCTTGATAAACTGAACACAGATCAATTGAGAAAACAGGAAGAAGTTGTGTGGAACTGTGAAAAAATAAGCAAAATATACAAACTGAGTAGTCCATGGGCCACATAAGCAACATCATGGAAAATGTAAGCTCAGGAGCGCCGTGGTCCCGTGGTAGCGTGAGCAGCTGCAGAACGAGAGGTCCTTGGTTCAAGTCTTCTCTCGAGTGAAAATTTTACTTTCTTTATTTTTGCATAGTTATCTGTCCGTTCGTTCATTGACGTCTCTGATCACTGTAATAAGTTTAGTGTCTGTGTTTTGCGACCGCACCGCAAAACCGTGCGATTAGTAGACGAAAGGACGTGCCTCTCCAATGGGAACCGAAAACATTTGATCGCAAGGTCATAGGTCAACCGATTCCTCCACAGGAAAACACATCTGATATATTCTATACGACACTGGTGACGGCATGTGCGTCACATGACATGAATATGTTCTCGACGCACCTAACTTGTACACTTGGCGAATGGGTAAAAAGATTCTTCTACCTTGCCCGATTTAGGTTTTCTTGTGGATGTGATAATCACTCCCGAAAAAGTGATGAAAACATAAGAGTTTGTCACATAAACTGAAAATAAAAAATTAAACTTTTCACTCGATGGAAGATTTGAACCCAGGACCTTTCGTTCCGCAGCTGCTCACGTTACCACGAGACCACGGCGCTCCTGCGTTTCCATTATCCTTAAAGTTGCTTATCTTCCCATGAACTACTCAGTTTGTATATTTTGCTTATTTTTTCATAGTCCCACACAACTTCTTCCTGTTTTCTCAGTTGATGTGTGTTCAGTTTTTCAAGGCCTATCCACTGTGCCAACTTATAACTAAATCTGAGGGGGGTGTGATGGGGAGGTTCCCTTGTTAGCATATTGTGCAAGATGGAAGTGCTTACAAATGTGTCGTGTTTCATCTACATCCATACTCCGTAAGCTACCTGAAGTTGTGTGGCGGAGGGTACCTTGAGTACTTCTATCGGTTCTCCCTTCCATTCCAGTCTCGTATTGTTCGTGGAATGAAAGATTGTCGGTATGCCTCTGTGTGGGCTCTAATCTCTCTGATTTTATCCTCATGGTCTCTCCGTGAGATATGCGTAGGAGGGAGCAATATACTGCTGGACTACTCGGTGAAGGTGTGTTCTCGAAACTTCAACAAAAGCCCGTACCGAGCTACTGAGCGTCTCTCTTGCAGAGTCTTCCACTGGAGTTTATCTATCATCTCCGTAACGCTTTAGCGATTACTAAATGATCCTGTAACGAAGCGCACAGCTCTTACGGCAAGAAAAATGGAATAAAAGTGAGATAGACTTTCATCCTTCTTTACCTCCTCTGCGTTACTGCAGATGAAGTGTCACTGAGCTCATTTGTATTGTGCATGCAGTACACGTGAGGTGCCTAGTTGTTTCCACTGCCCTGTGTGGAATACATAAGTTTTTGTACACTTCACTAACCTGCTGTCTTCATGATGATGATGATGATGTCCCCAGCGCAGAAAATAGCGCGCAGGTCGTGGATTCTTTTTCTTGAGGCTGAAATTAACTTCGCAAGGAACTGCTGCTACAAATAAACTATGTCATTTGGGATGCCACTCGCGTTTTTATTAATATAGACACGAGAAACTATTCTTGATCACAAAGTATTGAACATACCTTTCCACAGTCATTATATCTGGCTAAAATAACATGAAATACATCCTGCCACAGACAACATGTCTGTCTACTGGAACGGTCAGAACTGGAGAGCCGGACTGCCCGAGACACTTCGCGCGCCAAGCCAGCAAGGCGTGACCCGAACGCCACCGAAGTGCATCGGCAGTAATATCAGCAGTTCTTTGTTTTAGTAATACTTTGATTTTAATAAGTTTGAAATGACTGATTGATAGCTGGCTGTTTAGAGATATTTATTTATAGAGATGTTTATTTAAAAAATGTAGTAATTTGGATGACAGGTTTAATTAATAATAGCAACTAAAGTTTAACGTTTTGGCGCCCTACCGCCGAACACAGCAGCCAATCACAGAGTAGCAGCACCATGCAGGCGGTCTTTCTCACGGCAATGGTACCGAATCTAACATCTGTCACCGGTACCTCATCCCACATTGCGTCATCTCTATGCTTCTTGCATCTCCACTGCCTTGGGAATAGCTTACTGGAGCCTAATATGATGGCTGAATAAGCCAGAAATATTACACTCTCCATTGGATCTTCTCTATCACGTTTATCAACCCTATCTGGTACGGATCCCACACCGGTGAGCAGTATTCAAGCAATGGGCGAACAAGTGTACTGTAACCTACTTCCTTTGTTTTCGGACTGCATTTCCTTAGGATTCTTCCAATACATCTGTCCGACATCTGCTTTACCAACGATTAATATTATATGGTCATTCCATTTTAAATCACTCCTAATGCGTTCTCCCAGATAATTTATGGAATTAACTGCTTCCACTTGCTGACCTGCTATATTGTAGCTAAATGATCTTTCTTTCTATGTATTCGCAGCACATTACACTTGTCTACATTGAGATTCAATTGCCATTCCCTGCACCATGCGTCAATTCGTTGCAGATCCTCCTGCATTTCAGTACAATTTTCCATTGTTACAACCTCTCGATATACAACAACATCACCATCCGCAAAAAGCCTCAGTGAACTTCCGATGTTACCCACAAGGTCATTTATATATATTGTGTATAGCAACGGTCCTACGACACTCCCATGCGGCACACTTGAAATCCCTCTTACTTCGGAAGACTTCTCTCCATTGAGAATGACATGCTGCGTTCTGTTATCTAGGAACTCTTCAATCCAATCACACAATTGATCTGATAGTCCATATGCTCTTACTGTGTTCATTAAACGACTGTAGGGAACTGTATCAAACGCCTTGCGGAAGTCAAGAAACACGGCATCTACCTGGGAACCCGTGTCAGTTTCTTTGTAGTTTTCAGCTAAGTGTGGAGACACATTACCACAAATAGATCAGACATGGAACACCTACCGAAAGTAAAACTACAGAAGCATTGAAGGCCAAAGTAGAAACACATGTTTTCAGTGTGAATTTTCGCTGTACAACGGAGTGTGTGTTGACGTGAAACTTGCTGGTGTGAAATTTCCTAGCAGATGAAAACTTTGTGCCGGACCGAGACTCGAACTACGCAGAAGAGCTGCTGTGGAGCATGGAAGGTAGGAGATGAGGTACTGGCAGAATTGAAGTTGTGAGGACGGTTCGTGAGTCGTGCTTGGGTAGCTCAGCTGGTAGAGCACTTGCCCGCGGGGGGCAAAGGTCCAGAGTTCGTGTCTCGGTCCGGCACACAATTTTAATTTGCCAGGAAGTTTCACATCAGCCCACGCTCCGCTGCAGAGTGAAAACTTCATTGCGGAACTTGCTGGTAGAGTAAAACTGTGTGCCGAATCGGGGATCGCACCCGGGATCTTCGCCTTTCGCGGGCAAGTGGTCTACCGACTGACGAAGTGTGAGTTCCGGCCCCCGCACACACTTTTAACCTGCCAGAAAGTTTGATATCAGTGCACACTCCACTGCAGAGTGAAAATTCATTCTGGAAACTGTCATACCTTCTTTAGCATGGTGTGTTGTTCTTTTGTGGATACAGGAGCGAGGAACAAATGCTGTTCATAAAAAAGAATTCAGATATTAATTTATTCCACATCAAATAGCAAAAGTAATACAAAACTCTGTTGCTGTACTTTAAGCGTCAGTTGCTAACAGTAGATGTCAATGTAAAAATACAGTGACCAGCCAGAACATTGACCAACAACCTACTATCGATATAAATCCATCCAGGCGATAGCAGCATCACGTGGCGAGGAATGACTGCTGGTCAGAGACACGCACGGTGCATGTAGTATCAGTATGTGTAAAACGCGGAAGGCACGCCATCTGTCTTAGTCTGATAAGGGGCAGTTGGTGATGGCTCGGAGTCTTGGGACGAGCATTCCAGAAACTGCACGACTTTTCTCCAGGACATGGCGAAACCAAGATGAAAACACGTTCAGAAGTCTTGGGGTTGGATGGCCACTCCTCATTATACGAGGGTCACTCCAAAAGAAATGCACACTATTTCTTGTAAAAAACAGTTTTCATTCTGCATGTGTGAAAATTCAACAGTGTGTAGATACATCCTTCCCGCTTGTTTTCAAACTTAGTTCAACCGGTTCCCGTGAGTGGCACCGTCACAGCAAGATGGCTGCTACACTTGACGTTCGTCAAAAGCAACGTGCTGTCATAGAATTCCTGTGCTGTGAAAACGACACAGTGGGAAACCTCCACAAGAGGTTGAAAAAGGTGTATGGAGATGGTGCTGTGGATCGCAGTACAGTTAGTCAGTGGGCAAGCAGGTTACATGATGAAAAGCGGGCACGATAATATTGAGGATTGTCCTCGCAGCGGCAGGCCTCGTACTGCACACACTCCAGACCATGTGGAGAGAGTTAACGAATTGGTGACTGCTGACAGACGCATCACAGTGAACAAACGTGATGAAAAGCGGGCACGATAATATTGAGGATTGTCCTCGGAGCGGCAGGCCTCGTACTGCACACACTCCAGACAATGTGGAGAGAGTTAACGAATTGGTGACTGCTGACAGACGCATCACAGTGAACAAATTGTCACGCTACGTTGGGATAGGGAAAGGAAGTGTTTGCAGAATACTGAAAGTGTTGGCGTTAAAAAAGGTTTGTGCCAGGTGGGTTCCCAGGATGTTGACAGTGGCTCACAAAGAAACAAGAAAAACGGTATGCAGCAAACTTTTGGAACAGTACGAGAATGGTGGAGATGAATTTCTTGGAAGAATTGTGACATGTGATGAAACATGGCTCCATCATTTTTGACCAAAGACGAAGAGACAGTCAATGGAGTGGCATCATGTAAATTCACTCAAGGAAAAAAATATTCAAAACGACACCTGCTGCTGGAAAAGTTACGGCTACAGTGTTTCTCGATTTCGAAGGACTCTTGCTTGTGGACATCATGCCAAGTGGAACCACCATAAATTCTGATGCATATGTGACGACAATGAAGAAACTCCAAGCTCGACTGAGTCGTGTTCGACCACATCGGCAAAAGCAGGATGTTTTGCTGTTGCACGACAATGCTCGGCCACACGTCAGTCAAAAAACAATGGAAGCGATCACAAAACTCGGGTGCACGACACTGAAACACCCGCCTTACAGACCTGACCTGGATCCATGTGACTATCGTTTCTTTGTGAAACTGAAACTGTCTTCGTGGAACAAGGTTTGAAGATGATGACTCCATTGTGAACGCTGCCAAACAGTGGCTCCAACAGGTTGGTCCAGAATTTTACCGTGCGAGTGTACAGGCGCTGGTTCCAAGGTAGCGTAAGGCAGTTGAGAGGTATGGAAATTATGCGGAGAAATGAAAATATTGTTCCTAAAGGATGTATCTACACACTGTAAAAATTTCAAACATGTAGAATAAAAGATGGGTTTAAAAAAAAATAGTGTGCATTTCTCTTGGAGTGATCCTCGTAGAAGGCGGGCGTCGTAGGCCGTGCAGACTGGTAAAACAGGACAGGCGGCGAACTGTGGCGGAACTGCCGTCAGACTTTAATACTGAACAGTGCATCTGAACACACACTGCACCGAGCACTCGTACCTATGGGTCTCTCTGCAGCCGACGACCCATGCGTGTAGCCAAGGCTGCAGTCTCTCTTCTTCGGCCAGCTATTCAATCGATTCCCTTCGCCGATCTACGGAGCGTTTTATGTCGTCGTGTTCTTCATTTATGGCGCGCACATTGGTCGACACTTCCCCATAATAAATTGCGGGACGTGAAAGCTCTTCCTTGTGCTTGGACCTCTTCCTCCCGAACGCGTCGTCGGGAGGAGGTAATTTTAACTAGACTCCGGATAGGGCATTGTCTTTTTAGCCATCGACATCTTTTAAGCGGCGATCCTCCCCCACTCTGTCCCCACTGCTCTCAGCTGTGGACGGTAAGACACCTTTTAATTGAGTGCCCCTATTTTAATCCGTTACGCTCCCGTCTACAGCTTTCGCCTGATATATCGTCGATTTTAGCAGATGACACGCGCTCAGCCGATCGCGTTCTCGAGTTTATTAGTGCCAGTGAAATGACGTCAGTCATTTGAAGCTTTTTTTGGGGATAACAAACCCCTTTCTATAGTGGATTTTTAAGCCTTCCTTTGCTTTTCGTTTCTCCAATTTTATGACTTTCGTTCCCATTGCCGCTGGTTTCCATTTTCGGTTTTTTACTGTTTCCTAAGTCACGGACCGGGCGCTAATGACCATAGCAGTTTTGCGCCCTAAAACAAAAAAAAAAAGAAAAAGACCCATGCACGTGCCAATGTTAACACGACAACATCGGCAACTACGACTGAAATGGGCACGTGACCATCGCCACTGGACGTTGGCGCAGTGTCGGATCGTTGTATTCCCGATGAATCCTCATACCTTCTTCATGGTACCAATTGGAGGGCACTTCCGTCGCCTTCCAGGGGAACAGCTTCTTGACACCTGTGGGGCGAGACAGAGACTAGCTGCGGCGGTTGCATTATGCTCTGGGGAGCATTAACGTGGGCATCCATGGCTCCAGTGGAGCTTGCGCAAAGCACCGTGGCAGCCAAAGAGGATCGTACACCGGTTGCAGACCATGTACATCCTTCCATGACGATCCTGTTTCCCAGCATCGGTGGAATTTTTCAGCAAGATACTGCTCCATATCACAAGGCTGCAGAGGATCAAGTAGGTAAAAAGACGAGGGCTAATCCAAATCCTTGGGTAACAGAAGAGGTACTGAATTTAATTGATGAAAGAGAATACAAAAATGTAAGTGAAACAGGCAAAAAGGAATACAAACGTCTCAAAAACGAGATCGACAGGAAGTGCAAAATGGCTAAGCAGGGATGGCTAGAGGACAAATGTAAGGATGTAGAGGCGTATATCACTGGGGGTAAGATAGATACTGCCTACAGGAAAATTAGAGAGACCTTTGGAGAAAAGAGAACCACTTGATGAAGATGGAAACCCAGTTCTAAGCAAAGAAGGGAAAGCAGAAAAATGGAAGGAATATATAGAGGGTCTATACGAGGATGATGTACTTGAGGACAATATTATGGAAATGGAAGAGGATGTAGATGAAGATCAAATGAGAGATATGATACTGCGTGAAGAGTTTGACAGAGCACTGACAGACCTAAGTAGAAACAAGGCCCCGGGAGTAGACAACATTCCATTAGAACTACTGATGGCCTTGGTAGAGCCAGCCCTGACAAAACTCTACCATCTAGTGAGCTCTGTATGAGACAGGCGAAATACCCTCAGACTTCAAGAAGAATATAATAATTGCAATCCCAAAGAAAGCACGTGTTGACAGATGTGAAAATTACCGAACTATCAGTTTAATAAGCCACGGCTGCAAAAGACTAACACGAATTCTTTACAGACTGGTGCAAGCCGACTTTGGGGAAGATCAGTTTGGATTCTGTAGAAATGTTGCAACACGTGAGGCAATACTGACCCTACGACTTACCTTAGAAAATAGATTAAGGAAAGGGAAACCTACGTTTCTAGCATTTGTAGACTTAGAGAAAGCTTTCGACAATGTTGACTGGAATACTCTGTTTCAAATTCTGAAGGTGACAGGGGTAAAATACAGGGAGCGAAAGTCTATATACAATTTGTACTGAAACCAGATGGCAGTTATAAGACTCGAGGGGCATGAAAGGGAAGCAGTGGTTGGGAAGGGAGTGAGACAGTGTTGTAGCCTCTCCCTGATGTTATTCAATCTGTATATTGAGCAAGCAGTAAAGGAAACAAAAGAAAAATTCGGAGTAGGTATTAAAATCCATGGAGAAGAAATAAAAACTTTGAGGTTCGCCGATGACATTGTAATTCTGTCAGAGACAGCAAAGGACCTGGAAGAGCAGTTGAACGGAATGGGCATGGTCTTGAAAGGAGGATATAAGATGAACATCAACAAAAGCAAAACGAGGATAATGGAAAGTAGTCGAATTAAATCGGGTGATGCTGAGGGAATTAGATTAGGAAATGAGACACTTAAAGTAGTAAAGGAGTTTTGCTATTTGGGGAGCAAAATAACTAACGATGGTCAAAGTAGAGAGCAATGGCAAAGAAAGCGTTTCTGAAGAAGAGAAATTTGTTAACATCGAGTATAGATTTAAGTGTCAGGAAGTCTTTTCTGAAAGTATTTTTATGGAGTGTAGCCATGTATGGAAGTGAAACGGGGACGATAAATAGTTTAGACAAAAAGAGAATAGAAGCTTTCGAAATGTGGTGTTACAGGAGGATGCTGAAGATTAGATGGGTAGATCACATAACTAATGAGGAGATACTATTAACTAATGAGGAGATACTGAATAGAATTGGGGAGAAGAAAAATTTGTGGCACAACTTGACTAGAAGAAGGGATCGATTTGTAGGACATTCTGAGGCATCAAGGGATCACCAATTTAGTATTGGAGGGCAGCGCGGAGGGTAAAAATCATAGAGGGAAACCAAGAGATGAATACACTAAACAGAATCAGAAGGATGTAAGTTGCAGTAGGTACTGGGAGATGAAGCTTGAACAGGATAATCATGGAGAGCTGCATCAAACCAGTCTCAGGACTGAAGACCACAGCAACATCACAAGGCAATGTGGGTTACGGATTGTTTCGAGGAACACAGCGGCGAGATTCAATGGATGTGCAGGCCCCCAACTCGCCAGATCTGAACGCGGTCGAACACATCTGGGATGTGATTGAACCTGGCGTCAGAGCTCATCGGCTCCCTCCACGGAATTTATGAGAATTAGGTGACTTGTTGTGTCCAGATGTGGTGACCTTAAGGGGAGACGGAAGGAAATTTTATCCAATGCTATTGTACACTTTGAATAGGTACACTTTTCAAAAGAGTAAGTGATAAAAATGAAATTTTTACTGCATATATATATAACATATATGCCTCAATTTTCAAGTAATATGAACATTTTTGAAGCCTACTTGCCTTCCGTCTCCCCTTAAGGCCTCAGTGCTTCCATGCCACGACGTGTCGCCGTTGTTATTTGTGCCAAATGCGGACATACCGGCTATTAGATACGTCGTCAGAATGTTCTTGCTGGTCAGTGTACATACAGGTACAAAAGATTTATAAAAGGCATTCTTCAATACAATATCTATTCAGAAGATGCCAAGCCCTTGCCGCTAAGAAATTCTGTGTTATTCAACTGGCAAACACTCAAAAGGTCAGACGATGACTGTTCGAACTTAAGTACACCCGCCACTGGAACTCCGGAGAGAGGATGCTTGCATCTCATTGGCAGCGGCGTAAACGTTGATGGCAGCGCCCTTGTGCCGCGGTGGCGGTCGTAGGAAACGCGGTGGCTCAGATGGATAGAGCGTCTGCCATGTAAGCAGGAGATCCAGGGTTCGAGTCCCGGTCGGGGCACACATTTTCAACATGTCCCCAATGAAGTACATAAACGCCTGTTTGCAGCTAGGGTGTCCATTTAATTATCATTCCATCTGGTTTCCCCCTTCAAGCTAGACGAGTTTCGTTCTTTGTAATTTTTTCGTTTGATGCTTATTTCGTGAGATATTTGGCCCGGTCACTATTAATGGACCACCCTGTATGGTGTGCGAGCCACTGTGCGGAGCGTGGCGGAGGTTACATCATAGCAGTATTAAGGATTCCTTGTCCCACCCAGTTCGCGCAATGAGCGACGAAAAATGACTGCTTATATCGACCCAATCAAGTAACTACGAAGATACTTACTGGGTTCGAGTCCCAGTTCGGAACACAGCGTTAATCGGACAGAAATTTTCGTTGTTGATATTTATTACCGCAGATGTTTTTATTCGAAAGGAAACTAGGCCGAGAGTCGTTTAATTTTTCATTACCGACAGCTGTTATAAATTAGAGTGAAGAACAGTGTGTTCTGGCTGACGTCAGTTTTATATCAGTATGCGAAGACAACACTTCTCCACCCATGTCGACCCTGAGCTTCTACTATGTATCTAGTCACATCTAGTATATACATATTCCGCAAGCCACCGTATGGTGCATACCTTGTGGCACTACGCGTCATTTCCTTTCGTCTTCCACTCGCAAAACCGAGCGAGGTGGCGCAGTGGCTAGCACATTGGACTCGCATTCGGGCCATCCTGATTTAGGTTTTCCGTGGTTTCCCTAAATCGCTTCAGGCAAATGCAGGAATGGTTCCTTTGAAAGGACTACCTTCACCATCCTTCCATAATCCGACGAGACCGTTGACCTCGCAGTTTGGTCTCCTCCGCCAAATCAACCCCCAACCCACTCGCAAATAGAAAGAGACAAAAAGACTGTCTATATGCTTCCTTACAAGCCCTAATATCCCTTATTGTCGTGGTCCGTACGCGAAACGTACTTTGGCGACAATAGAATCGTTCTGCAGTCAGTTTGAAACGACGGTTCTCTAAATTTTCTCAATAGAGAGAACGTCGCCCTCCCTACAGGCATCCCCCATTAGTTCACGAACCAATACTCGCATGTTGGTCGAACCAACCAGTAACAAATATAGTGGCGGAACCGGTTTATAGTATTTCGTGACTTTAATTACTTATAAATGATATTTCAAGTAGATCAAAAAATATATAAAACCATTTACCTATTGTCAGCGTAACAATTCGTTTGATCTCAAAAATGATTATCCCGGCAAAAATTTGTCACTCTGCTAAAGAAATCTCCACTTGACGTCGTGTAGAACTGTTGTCTGTAAAGTCGTGTGAGTGGCACTAAATTGCATATCATTTATCAGATTTTACACAACTGTTACTTAAGATGGAAGCACTTCTCTCTTGCAAAAGGAACATTTAGTCACAAAATATTACCCGCGTACAACACTGACGTATGCCTCCTATTAAAATATTTCATGTAAATCGTTCGAAATAATTAGGCTTCATACATCAGCAAATATGAAATTGATATTACGTAACGTGCTGTGAGCACTATTTTTAAAGATTCAATCTGAGTTGAATTCTGTCTTTTAAAGTAGATTCGGGAGCACCGATGCACATTTATTTCCATTCATTTATACCTAACAACATTTATGTTTGTTAAAATTCTCGATTCAACACTGCCGCGGAGATATCAGGTTAATATATTCAGGTTAATATATTCAGATAAAAGTCTTTAAGCCTTTTGCTCTCTATTCTTTAGCATTTAAAATTATGCTCAATGAAAGTTTCATATTTTTTATACCAGCTACTAGTAAACTCCACTGTAAGTTACTATCGCTAATGGCTGCGCCCCTAATTGCGGAGCTGAAAATTAACACTTAAAAACATTAATTAGGTTGGATTACAATTGAAATAAATACAAATCCACGTCTAGACAATAGCGACTCTATTTTTCAAATAATAACTAACAATATAGTTACAGGTTTTCTCTTTACAGACCTCACACGTCTCACGTCCGAACAGTTCATCGGTTAGCACAGGAAGACAACTGAACCACAATTATCACAGATAACAAAAAATATTATAATTGTCGTTGTCTATGAATGTAGTTCTCTGATAATAGTTTTAATTCACACAGAAATTAAATTATTACAGAAATAATGAAATAATTATCGTCACTTTTACACGATAGTCTTTTTATACGTAGTATCGATAATATTTGTTGAAGTTTGTACACGTAGTTTATTTTAACATCTTGTGGCTAGAACATAGTGTCGAGGATATTACATCGCCTCTGAATTTCTTTAGTGCTTTCCTTTGATCCGACCTGGTGGGGACCTAAACTCTGGAGCTGTAGTCAAGACCTTCCCTACTATCACCCTCGTATGCCCGTTCCATTTCTCTTTGCTTTGCAGCGCAACACCGAGACAGGGAATGGGAGTGACTGTCAGGCAGCATATTACCAATACTGTATCCGTACATTGCCGGGCTATTTTCGCTGTTCATTTGCGTTAACTTTTGTTTTTCTACCCTTAGAGCAGATTGACATCAGCACTGTAACTAGAAATTTCGTCTATCTCGTATCCTCCTGCAATCACTCAACAACGAAACCTTTCCCTACACGACAGCGTTATCAGCAAACAGCCGCACATTACTGCGCACCATGTCTGTCAGATCATTTATGTATGTGAGAACAAGGGTGGTTTGTCACACTTCCCTGGAGCATTCCTAAGATATCCTTGTCTCTGATGGACACACACACACACACACACACACACACACACACACACACACACACACACACACACACACACGGGTATTACATACTAACTTTCTTCTTTTCTTTCTTTTTCCTTTAAATCGTCGCGCTAGAAACTTAATAATCGGTCAGACTGATTGACTGTAGCTCACTGAAGCGACAGTTTAGTTGCAACAGTCTGCGAAGAGAATAGCAGTGACTGGTTATACAATTACTGATGCCTATTCCAGTTGCGGTGGCGACCAGGTTTTTTTTTTTTTTTTTTTTTTTAGAGATGGGGCCCCTCCAAGCCCACACCAATAGGTGACCAAACCAAAAGTTCTACTGTCACCTCCGTAAACATGTTAGTTATCTAGTAGGTGGATCACAGGATGCTGGGCTGTGATGTTGTCCGTGCGTCTGGGTAAGGCTACGCATTAACACGGTCCATCAGGTGATAGATAGTGGACGAAACGCAAGTGAGGTTAGCGATTTGAAGAGCAGAGGGAAAAAAGTGCCATGGCTCGTGCCGTGGGAAAAAAACCTCTGCGACAGTGGGATGGGTAGTAAGAGCAGTAGTGGCTTACTAGCTGCGATAGCTCATGCAAGGTTGGATTTGTTAGTATAGGTATCATGCATCATTACCGTGACAAGCGATGGCGATGTGTCCCAGTTGCTGCAGCTGCTACATTCCTGGAACAATCAAGATCGTTATACAGTAGTGGGAGATCGGCCATAGATCATCTCACTGTGTGGGGGATGTGTGGAGTTTGTTTGCATGCAGTGTACGGTACGGCTTCCCTGTGTGGTGCCAGTTATTCGGCAGTGTATTTCAGCTGGATATCCAGTAAATGCGTCTGATTAACAGGGGTTCGCCTGTGCCGTTATGTTTGCGTATGCTTGGCCATAGATGTTATATCCTTGCAAGTATGTCTTTTGGTCTTTTATGTTTCCATCTATGGTTGTGGTCGTAGTTCCCCAGATTCAGAATAAACGGGTTCTGCGAATGTCTGGAGTTTCTGTATAGTCTTGTGGTGAGTTTGTGGATTACCTCCGTGAGAGTCTCAAGTCGGTATTCCCGGTGAAGGTCCGCGATGCGTGTGTATCGTGGAGCATTGCTTATGATTTTGAGTACTTTGTTTTGTATGAGCTGCAGACGGCGCAGGCGTGTAGGCGCAGCGTATCCCCAGACGGGAGCTGCGTACGTCATCAGGGGTCGGATAAGTGTCATGTACATGGACCTCGACACCCTTCTGTTCAGTGTGCTACGCCTGTTGAGCATAGGATAGAGCTGTTTGAGCCTCGCGCTAGCTCGGTTGGTCATGTGTTGTATGTGGTCCCCCCAGAGTAATTTCCGGTCCAGCCAGACACCGAGATATTTGACTTTCTCGCGGAAACGTATTGGACGTGCATGTAGAGTTATTGGTCTGCAGTACCGGTGTTTGCGCAGTTGCTTCGGTCTTTTAGTGAACAGAACGGCTTCGCACTTGTCGACGTTTACTCTAACAAGCCATTTCTCCAACCAAGGCTCGGCCACTCTGAGTGCAGTCTGTAGGCGTGACGTAATGTTTGATGGTTTCCAATCTTGCGCGAGGATGGCGGTGTCATCCGCGTAGATTGCCATCATTGTGTTGTGTGTGGTTGGGAGATCGTTCATGTAGAGGTTAAACAGTAGGGGCCCTAGGATGCTTCCCTGGGGTACTCCCGCATGTATACCGTGTCGGCGGCCAGGTCTACACACGTGCGTGGCCGGGCACCCGATTACTGGTGGCGCGGGCTATTCCCGGTCGCCTTCATGACCTCATTCGCTGGCTAATGCATTCTTCGCGTGTCGCCTAGCGGTGCCTAGGGATTCTTGGACGCAGCGTTCTGCATACTGGAAGGCGAGTACTTCCCCTCCGTCGGGCTGGCTCATCTGCCACAGAGCACGCACACACGCTTCCTGGCACGAAATGGCGAGCGGCACTTCACAGCCACGTCTGACCTACACTGTCGACAGTCGCTAATAATCACACTTGGCAAAGACAACGCCTTTCCTAACGCATGTATTTATGAATTCCATCTCAAATTACTTTATGTAAATTATTCACGATGACGTTTGACCCGCCCAGCAGCTCACGTTAGCACGCCACTTCCGAGATTCTGGGAGGTGCGCCGGAACCCACTCGAACATGCCCGGCGGTTTACCGACAAGGGCCTATGTGCAAGCCAGCATGGACGCGGCTTTTAGGTGGTTTCCCATATACGGCCTGGTAACCACATCCGCCTCAGTTACACGATCCGTAAACACTTGGAATCTACATCCACATCCACATCCACATCCATACTCCGCAAGCCACCTGACGGTGTGTGGCGGAGGGTACTTGGAGTACCTCTATCGGTTCTCCCTTCTATTCCAGTCTCGTATTGTTCGTGGAAAGAAATATTGTCGGTATGCTTCTGTGTGGGCTCTAATCTCTCTGATTTTATCCTCATGGTCTCTTCGCGAGATATACGTAGGAGGGAGCAGTATACTGCTTGACTCTTCGGTGAAGGTATGTTCTCGAAACTTCAACAAAAGCCCGTACCGAGCTACTGAGCGTCTCTCCTGCAGAGTCTTCCACTGGAGTTTATCTATCATCTCCGTAACACTTTCGCGATTACTAAATGATCCTGTAACGAAGCGCGCTGTTCTCCGTTGGATCTTCTCGATCTCTTCTATCAACCCTATCTGGTACGGATCCCACACCGGTGAGCAGTATTCAAGCAGTGGGCGAACAAATGTACTGTAACCTACTTACTTTTGTTTTCGGACTGCATTTCCTTAGGATTCTACCAATGAATGTCAATCTGGCATCTGCTTTACCGACGATTAATATTATATGGTCATTCCATTTTAAATCACTCCTAATGCCTACTCCCAGATAATTTATGGAATAAACTGCTTCCAGTTGCTGACCTGCTATATTGTAGCTAAATGATCTTTCTTTCTATGTATTCGCAGCACATTACACTTGTCTAGATTGAGATTCAATTGCCATTCCCTGCACCATGCGTCAATTCGTTGCAGATCCTCCTGCATTTCAGTACAATTTTCCATTGTTACAACCTCTCGATATACAACATCACCATCCGCAAAAAGCCTCAGTGAACTTCCGATGTTATCCACAAGGTCATTTATATATATTGTGTATAGCAACGGTCCTACGACACTCCCCTGCGGCACACCTGAAATAACTCTTACTTCGGAAGACTTCTCTGCACTGAGAATGACATGCTGCGTTCTGTTATCTAGGAACTCTTCAGTCCAATTACACAATTGATCTGATAGTCCATATGCTCTTACTTTGTTCATTAAACGACTGTGGGGAACTGTATCAAACTCCTTGCGGAAGTCAAGAAACACGGCTTCTACCTGGGAACCCGTGTCTATGGCCCTCTGAGTCTCGTGGACGAATAGTGCGAGCTAGGTTTCACACGATCGTCTTTTCGAAACCCATGCTGATTCCTACAGAGTAGATTTCTTGTCTCCAGAAAAGTCATAATACTCTAACATAATACGTGTTCCAAAACTCTACAACACAAAGCGGCCAGGTGGAGCACAGAGATTCCACCCCAGCCCAGAAGGGGGGAGGGGGTGAGAGGGGAGGGCAGAAAGGGCATCCGGCGGCCAGCCTCCACCATTACCCTTGCCAAATCCAGTAATTAACAAGTCGATCCCGTCAAAATTCGGGATAAAGGCCACGATGGATTCATACTTAGGAGCCATGGAATTTGTCTTTTTATGTGCTTTCTTGCACCCCTATTACGACCTACCGCAGTGAAAGAATTACAGAAGATAAGGCTGAACTCATTCTTACGGCCTTCGCTTTGTCATTCTTCGTTTCTGTACTTGAATTGTCACTGGGCTACCGTACAAATGATTTTTATCTGTTTGTTTATTTTGCGGTTTTCAGTCTCTTCTTCATCTACGGAACTACTATGCGGCTCTTGGGTTTGTGTCTATCTTGACTACGTTAATGCGTTCGCTATTCTTTTCATAGTAGCTCACACGAGTTCCTATTTTCTCACTCATTATAAGACCTTCACTTCCAATACCCATTACTGATTTTGTATTTCTAGTTCCATACTCGCATGAATAGAGATTCTGTTCTCCCTACCTACGCATTTCCTTTTTCAAATTTGACCTATTGAACTGATGAATATAGATAACATTTTACTGGAAAATGGAAAATAAATCGTTCAGTTTCCAAACTAACGCAGATGTCCAGCTACGCTGCAAACAGTCTGAATCGAGAATCTCAACGATTTTTGCTTATTACACACACTGATACTGGAAAGATATCGGTCTGGGGAATCCTCAGACTTTCGAGAATCTTTTAATTTCAAGTTGGAAGACGGGCAACAAATTACGAAAGAAAATAGTGTGTCAACTTTCTGACTTTTTTCTGTACTTTTATTATAAAACCTTGGTTCTTGCCAAATTCCATGGTTCGAGATCAATGAGGAGTATCTGACAGGCTTTAATAAGTGAAATTACAGCTAAATTAATACAATGAAATCAATACCCTTAGCTGCATACAGGCGTTGATATATGTCAACGGGGACAGTTGTAAATGTGTGCCCCACCGGGACTCGAACCCGGGATCTCCTGCTTACATGGCAGACGCCCCATCCATTTTTTTTCCGTTGTTGATCGTTGTTTGGTCGTTGCGAACGTCACATGACATCCATTCAAGTTCGTTTGTTGATCCACTCAGTTTTTTTATTTATTTTTATGTATTTATTTTTTATTACAGAGGCTAACTAGCTCTATGACCGAGCACGCTGAGCTACCGTGCTGGCAGCGAAAGAACAGATACCATCTTCATTGAGTGTAATGGGCAGGGGCACTACGAATATAGTGCGGGACAATATGTTGGCAATGTGGGTCTCACGGGAGGCGTGCCAGAGATAAGTCCCTGCAGTCGCACTATTCTGTGTGTCCTCGGTGGATACAGCGTTTGCCATGTAAGCAGGAGATCCCTGGTTAGAGTCCCGGTCGGGACACACATTTTCAACTGTTCCCGTTGACGTATATTAACGCCTGTATGCAGTTAAGGGTATTAATTTCATTGTATTAATTTAATTGTAATTTCATTCTAACTAGCTGCATGATCACCGATGGTATGTCCGAAAGAACAGATACCATCTTCATTCATATATTTAGTAAGCGAGTTTGCGAGTGCCAAAAATTACGTAAATGGCCACATCATTTGACTGCATCGACTGACAAGCTTAACTTTTTTTTACACCACCAAGGGGCCATTTGAAACTTGAGAAAAAAAACAGTTTGTTACAATGTACGGAGCCGGCCGCTGGTGGCCGAGCGGTTCTGGCGCTACAGTCTGGAACCGCGCGACCGCTACGGTCGCAGGTTCGAATCCTGCCTCGGGCATGGATGTGTGTGTTGTCCTTAGGTTAGTTAGGTTTAAGTAGTTCTAAGTTTTACGGGACTGATGACCTCAGCAGTTGAGTCCCATAGTGCTCAGAGCCATTTGAATTTGAACAATGTACGGAAACTGTTTATTATTTCAAAAGTAGTCGCAATAACTGTTAACACTTTTATCCCACTGTGAAACAAGGCGGCCAATGCGTTCGCGGAGAAATGTTCGCGGTTGCCTACGGAACCATGAGTGTACCCTCACGTGCAAATCTTCGACCGAAGCAAACCAGCGGCAACGAATGTTTTTCTTGAGGGTCCCAAAAATATGGAAATTGCATGGAGAGATATCGGGAGGATGCGTAAGGGCTTCCCAGCGAAACGTCTGCACCGCGGTCGAAACAATCTTGACCACTTGTGGGCGGGCATTATGCTGCAACAGAATAATACTGTCCGTCAACATTCCCTGGCGTTTCATCTTGATGAAGCGCTTTAGTTCTTGCAAAGCCTCCACCTACCGCTGTGTGTCAGTTAATTGTAGTGCCCTGTTCCAGAAGGTCAGCGAGCAGTCCTAAAGAAAGGCATTTCCCGGCCCTTTGCTTCGGAAGAAGAGATGTGCGCCTGGGTACAATCGCCGTTCCATAGGCGACCGCAAATATTTCTCCATGAAGGTAACAGTGGGATAAATGTGTAAACAGTTATTGCGATTACTTGTTTTCCATCTGATTTCATTTGACATCCCCTTATACACTCCTGGAAATTGAAATAAGAACACCGTGAATTCATTGTCCCGGGAAGGGGGAACTTTATTGACACATTCCTGGGGTCAGATACATCACATGATCACACTGACAGAACCACAGGCACATAGACACAGGCAACAGAGCATGCACAATGTCGGCACTAGTACAGTGTATATCCACCTTTCGCAGCAATGCAGGCTGCTATTCTCCCATGGAGACGATCGTGGAGATGCTGGATGTAGTCCTGTGGAACGGCTTGCCATGCCATTTCCACATGGCGCCTCAGTTGGACCAGCGTTCGTGCTGGACGTGCAGACCGCGTGAGACGACGCTTCATCCAGTCCCAAACATGCTCAATGGGGGACAGATCCGGAGATCTTGCTGGCCAGGGTAGTTGACGTACACCTTCTAGAGCACGTTGGGTGGCACGGGATACATGCGGACGTGCATTGTCCTGTTGGAACAACAAGTTCCCTTGCCGGTCTAGGAATGGTAGAACGATGTGTTCGATGACGGTTTGGATGTACCGTGCACTATTCAGTGTCCCCTCGACGATCACCAGTGGTGTACGGCCAGTGTAGGAGATCGCTCCCCACACCATGATGCAGGGTGTTGGCCCTGTGTGCCTCGGTCGTATGCAGTCCTGATTGTGGCGCTCACCTGCACGGCGCCAAACACGCATACGACCATCATTGGCACCAAGGCAGAAGCGACTCTCATCGCTGAAGACGACACGTCTCCATTCGTCCTTCCATTCACGCCTGTCGCGACACCACTGGAGGCGGGCTGCACGATGTTGGGGCGTGAGCGGAAGACGGCCTAACGGTGTGCGGAACCGTAGCCCAGCTTCATGGAGACGGTTGCGAATGGTCCTCGCCGATACCCCAGGAGCAACAGTGTCCCTAATTTGCTGGGAAGTGGCGGTGCGGTCCCCTACGGCACTGCGTAGGATCCTACGGTCTTGGCGTGCATCCGTGCGTCGCTGCGGTCCGGTCCCAGGTCGACGGGCACGTGCACCTTCCGCCGACCACTGGCGACAACATCGATGTACTGTGGAGACCTCACGCCCCACGTGTTGAGCAATTCGGCGGTACGTCCACCCGGCCTCCCGCATGCCCACTATACGCCCTCGCTCAAAGTCCGTCAACTGCACATACGGTTCACGTCCACGCTGTCGCGGCATGCTACCAGTGTTAAAGACTGCGATGGAGCTCCGTATGCCACGGCAAACTGGCTGACACTGACGGCGGCGGTGCACAAATGCTGCGCAGCTAGCGCCATTCGACGGCCAACACCGCGGTTCCTGGTGTGTCCGCTGTGCCGTGCGTGTGATCATTGCTTGTACAGCCCTCTCGCAGTGTCCGGAGCAAGTATGGTGGGTCTGACACACCGGTGTCAATGTGTTTTTTTTTTTTTTTCCATTTCCAGGAGTGTATATACACCGCCAACAAACGCAGCGCGTGGACGGACTGCCCTTACTAAAGTTTAGCCGAAGGATGCCAAAGGAAGTGCTTTATTCATGTTTTGTGTGAAAGGTATTGATTTATTGAGATCGTTGGGTAGTTTGTTCCACACAGAAACAGCAATAATGGCGGAGGTCGAGAACGCTTTAATTTCCCTGACTGGGTAGCGTGAGGCTGCACATGTTGTTACCATTTTGTTGAGAGGTGTTCGGCATGTGAGGCGAAATTCTGAGCGGCTTTCCTGGTGTGTAACGGACACACACACACACACACACACACACACACACACACACACACACACACACACACACACACACACACCATTTGTAAATGCATATCCTCCTGTGACAAATGCGTGGCTTCACATGGTAAAATAAGAAACGCCTGCGCCAATTTGTGACACTGCGTCACCAGCTCGTTGTCTTGCGGTTACGGCTGGTCCCGGCGGAGGTTCGAGTTCTCCCTCGGGCATGGGTGTGTGTGTTTGTCCTTAGGATAATTTAAGTCAAGTAATGTGTAAGCTTAGAGACTGATGGCCTTAGCAGTTAAGTCCCATAAGATTTCACACACATTTGAACTTTTTTTTTTCTTGCGGTTAGCACAGCTTCTAACAACCCTACCACAACAAAGGTCAAAAAGTAATTATGATTGTAGTGTTGCTCAAGCTGCTAAATATTGCATTTTCGGGCAACAAAAAAGTTACATTATGTGGTAGGTGTCATTAGAGCAGAGTTAATAGTCATTTCTTGAAATAATGCATAAACTAGGCACTCATCTTTTCGTGTTTCACACGCTGGTCTCGTTGTGAACTCATGGCTCAATCGTCGAAAATGTAGGTAGTGATGATTCCAATCTCGGATGCAAAGAGGCCTAGGTGTTGTTCTGCAATATTCAAAAGTTTTATAGATGTGTTTCATAAACCATTCTGGAAGATTTAACTTTTGCAAGTTAGGACAATGGTGATGTAAAAAAGTAATCAGCACTCCGATTTTAAGTTACACTTCTTTTTGATTACTTTTGTTACAATATCACGTAACTCGTTCCAAAACATCACTTCACAGTATAAAACACACTTGAAAATATCTTCCTCACTGTTAAAGTTCACATTTCATAAACTGACTACAATTTGCGTCTTTTTAACATGACGACCAAAGCTTGACTCTCCAATAACCGCTTACGCGCCCAAAAATCAGAGTTACAAGTACGTCAATGATCATAGTGACAAAAGAAAGAATACACATAAGAATGATATCATTGCAATATATACGAGGGGCGTTCAGAAAGTAAGCTCCGATCGGTCGCGAAATGGAAACGACTATGAAAATCCGATAAAGCTTTGCACAGATGTGTTGGGTAGTGTCTCTAGTATAACCCCAGTTAGCATCACGTCGCTCTTCTCATTTCTGAGCTCGCAGTGAGTGCGTAAAGATGTCTAGAAAATAGTGTCTGCCGCCAAGTACGAGGGCCTGGTGAGAAATTTCGCCTGAAGCTATGCAGCTAACATTACATAACTGTCGTGCTGTTTCTTCAAGACAATTCTCAGCCGCATTCTGCAGGGGCAATGAAGGCTCTGAGCACTATGGGACTCAACTGCTGAGGTCATTAGTCCCCTAGAACTTAGAACTAGTTAAACCTAACTAACCTAAGGACATCACAAACATCCATGCCCGAGGCAGGATTCGAACCTGCGACCGTAGCGGTCTTCCGGTTCCAGACTGCAGCGCCTTTAACCGCACGGCCACTTCGGCCGGCGCAGGGGCAATGAAGATGCTCCTGCATCGTTTTCAAATGGAAATGTGAGATTACCCACAATACAGTCCGCAATTGTCTCCCCCTGAGTTTCATCTCTGGTCACATGAACCGCTGTCTTTGAAGACAACATTTAGACACAGACAACGAGGTGTAGGCCAGCGTGGAGAATTGGCGGAAAGCACTGGCGGCTGCCTTCTGTGATGAGGCTATTGAAAAGTTGGTACAACGCTATGACAAAAGTCTAATTCAGAACGGCGACTACGTAGAGAAGTAGCTGAAAGGTGTAGCTAATTGTTACAAGTAAAACATTTCTGATGTTCACTGTGGTTTCAATTTGGCAATCAATCGGAGCTTACTTTCTGAACAGGCCTCGTACATATCGATGTACCGAAGTACCTCTACTTTAATTAAATCAAATCTGAATGTTGTCACAGACATATGTTAACTATTTTACAGAAACACAGAATATTGCTGGTATAGAGAGGTTGAGATGAGGTGCCGTAATGGTTACGTAACTCAAGTACCATTACAAGCTGACTCTCGAAGACGGAGATCCCGGTCGGGTCGGTGATTTTGTCCACTCAGGATTGGGTTTGTGTGTCGCCCTCATCATCATTTCCTCATCATCGTTGCGTAAATCACCGAAGTGGCTTCAAATAAAAATAGTTACACCAGGCGGCGGAACTCGCCCTAAAGTAAATCCCGGCCAAATATGCCATACGTACATTTCATTTCAGTATTCCAAAACAATTATCCAGATACTATGAATCTGAATTTGCGAAGATTAGTATCCTCGTTCTAACTGTACAGCACTATGGTATGGCAACGGGATGCCTGTTCTGCATTATTTCCGCCGTCGCCCTCCCCCCCCCCTCCCCGCCCCTCCCCCCTCTCTTGATCAATAGCCCGAATTCAGATCAAGGCAGTCGATTCTCAACTCCGCACCTCAATTCAGTGGTAAGTGTATTTCGATACCTCTCCGCAGCGATTCTTTCCGCGACTTTGTTTCTTCAGTGTGAGCTCATAGCTGCGACCTACGTATTGGTTGTAACGTTTAGCCACGTCCTTACTCTTTGCGATAACATTGCGAAAAGGATGCACACGAGCAGCACCAGCAAAAATAAATAAATAAATAAATAAAATAAAATAAGAAAATAAAAAAGTTGATGTGGCCAACATCAGTATGGTACCCGGTTGAAAAAATTAGCATCCTTTCCATTCTTTCTCGAAACAGTGGCGCAAAGTCAACTATACAGCTGAGAAGATCATCATGTGCAAGTGGAAGAATGTAAGGGCGATATGTGGTGAACTATGAATTGTGGTTTGGCAGACTCTCACATACGTGACAGTATTCCTCTCAGGATCTTCACTTCAAAGATTACCCTGACACGTCTTCCCTCATTTTCGACTGAAGGACCTTAACAGTTTGCGGTACTTATGGTGCTACTGTTTCTATAATTTGTATTTCAGTTTAATGTGTTCCACGTTTTGACAGGACAGCGTATGTGTGCTTATGATCAGATGTATGCCTTCTATTCTAGGGGATGAGTAGAAGAGTGTGGGACGAATTATACTTTCTGTACTTATTTATTTGGTAGCTAATGGGTCGACTGCATCTGTCTGTACCTACATCCAAACTCTTCAAACCACTACGACGTACCACGTATTAGAGTTTCTTTCCATTCCACATACGCAGCTGTTCTCTGCCGTCTCCGAATTGGACATACGCGGTTGACATCGTCGTGAGAACCCGCCAAAGTGTCGCTGTGATGCAGGGCTGACAGTGGTCCAGCTTCTGAAGGACTGCCCCCTTTTAGCCCCCTTGCGGCAGTCCTTTAATTTGCCAGCTGCACTTCCTTTAATTCTCGGTGACGATGCCTCTATAGCTGACTCAGTTTTACGTTTTACCCGTGCAGCTAGGTTTTATCACTCGCTCTAGTGCGGGCGCTTTCGCATGATTTCTCAGGCTACACCCACTCTAGCGACTTTTAATTGTGATGTGGATACCAAAATAGTGTCTTTTATGGTAACAAGTTGTGTTGATACCTCTATCAACACTTTCCAGCTGGAGGTTCTTCGTTTGTAGTTGAGTGGTTGACTTTTTACCTGATCCATCAACCACTGAAGTCTGTTTTACTCTAGTCAACTATTTGCTCTGCTCCTTTTAAGTGTCCTCTATTGTGCGTTACTGCGGTGTTCATTTTAGCTCTGTACCCCTTGGTGTTCCCTCCCTCTGGGTGCAGAGGTTACGCTTTTACTGTATAGGCCTTTTACAAGTATGTCTGTTTGGAACTGGGGACTGATGACCTCGATGTTTAGCCCCCATCAAACCCCAAAACCAACCAACCAACATACGTAGCGCCCGAAGTAGTACTCTGCGCGTACTATAAAATTAGTCTAATCTAGTCAGCAAGGAAACTATGCGAACTATAACCAGGAGGTAGCAATATATTCCGCGTTTCCTCAATAGTACTAAATGAAACGTAGCACGTATAGAATTTTACGGACTAGGCTGCATTACCTTTAAGCTTCACAGATTCTTCAGCATCTCTCTTCTTTGTATAAACCTACGTTCAGTAGACTCTTTAAGTCCAGTTAGGTACAGACCTCATACATTTGAACAGAATTCTAGAATGGTTCACTCTGTTTTCATTTCATTTGTAGAGTTATTGCATTTTTTCTAGAATCTTATCAATTTAACAAAGTTTGATACATCCTTTACCAAAAGTGTGCTTCCTCTACATGATTACTCCGCGATTCACAGTTAAGTGCCTGACAGAGGGTTCATCGAACAACTTTCAAGCTACTTCTGTACTGTCCAACTCTTGGACAGCGGGCGGGGAAAACGAACTCTTAAATTTCTAAGTGCGAGCTCTTATTTCTTTTTATTTTACTGTGGGGATCATTTCTCTGTGTAGGTGGGCGCCAGAAAATATTTTCACACCCTGAAGAGAAAGCTGGTGATTGAAATTTCATGAGAAGGTCCTACCGCAGCGAAAAACGCCTTTGTTTTAATAACTGCCATCCCAATTCGCGTTTCGTTTTCGTGACACAGTCATTCCCCCCCCCCCCCCCCCCCCCCGCCGCTACCCCATTTCGCAATAACATAAAACTAACTGCTGCCCCTCTTTGAACTTTTTCGATGTCCTCCGTCAGTTCCGTCTGATGTGGATCCCACACCGTGCTACAATATTTCAGAAGGCCGACAGGCTTAGTGTAAGTAGTGTCTTTAGAACACCTGTTAAATTTTCTGTTTGTTCTGCCTATAAATCGGAGTCTTTGATTTGCTTTCCCCACATTACCTATGTCATCTTTTCAGTTTAAGTTATTCGTAATTGTAATCCTTAAGTATTTAGCTGAGTTTCCGGCCTTTAGATTTCTGTGATTTATCGTATAACTGAAATTTAACGGATTCTTTTTAGTGCTGATGTGGATCACTTCACACTTTCCGTAATTTAGTCAACTGCCACTTTTTACACCACACAGATATCTTGTCTTAATCATTTTGCAATTAGTTTTGATCATCTGATAACTTTACATGACGGTAAATGACGCATAATCTACAAACAATCTAAAAGGATTGCTCAGATTGTCTCCTAAATCGTTTACGTGGATCAGAAACAATAGAGGGCCTATAACAGTGCCCTGCGGAACACTAGATATTATTTCTCTTTTACTCGATGACTCTCCATCAGTTATTACAAACTGCGACCTTTCTGACAGCAAACTACGAATGCAGTCACACAACTGAGACGAAGTAAATACTCAAGAATTCAAATCACGAACAGCTGCCAGAATGAGTAAACTGAAAGCAGATATCATCGGTGCAGCGAAGGAGTTTAAAACACTTACGAAAGGTAAGACTTCCGATGCAAATTGTGTGCCAGTCAGGTTCCTTCTAGAGTATGCTGACACAATAGCTCCACACCTAGCAATAATAATAGCTGCTTGCTCGTAGAAAATCCGTACCCAAAGACTGGAAAGGTGCACAGGTCACACCAATATACAAGAATGTGGTAGGAGTAATTCACTAAAATAACACGCCCATATCATTACGTCAATTTGCAGCAGGATTCTGGAACATATATTGGGTTCAAACATTATGAATCACCTCCAAGAGAACGGTCTGTTGACACACAGTCAACACGGATTTAGAAAACATCGTTCTTGTAAAACAGCAGTAGCTCTTTACGGAAACGAAGTGTTGAGTGCTACTGTCAAGGTATTTGAAATTGATTCCGTATTTCTAGATTTCCAGAAGGCTTTTGACACTACTTCACACACCGAGCTTGGTGGCGTAGTGGTTAGACACTGGACTCGCATTCGGGAGGACGACGGTTCAATCCCGCGTCCGGCCATCCTGATTTAGGTTTTCCGTGATTTCCCTAAATCGCTCCAGGCAAATGCCGGCGTGGCTCCTTTCAAAGGGCACGGCCAACTTCCTTCCCCGTCCTTCCCTAATCCGATGAGACCGATACCTCGCTGTCTGGTCTCCTTCCCCAAAACAACCAACCACTACCTCACAAGCGGCTTGTAGTGAAATTTAGTGCTTAAGGAATATCGTCTCAGTTTTGTGACTGAATTCGTGATTTCCTGTCAGAGAGATCACAGTCCGTAGTAACTGACGGAAAGTCATAGAGTGAAACAGAAGTGATGCCTAGCGTTTCGCCGGCTGGTGTGGCAGAGCGGTTCTAGGCGCTTCAGTCTGGAACCGCGCGACCGCATTTGGGAGGACGACGGTTCAATCCGTCTCCAGCCATCCTGATTTAGGTTTTCCGCGATTTCCCTTAATCGTTTCAGGCAAATGCCGGGATGGTTCCTTTGAAAGGGCACGGCCGATTTCCTTCCCAATCCTTTCCTAACCCGAGCTTGCGCTCCGTCTCTAATGACCTCGTTGTCGACGGGACGTTAAACGCTAACCTAACCTAACCGCGCGACCGCTGCGGTCGCAGGTTCGAATCCTGCCTCGGGCATGAATGTGTGTGATGTCCTTAGGTTAGTTAGGTTTAAGTAGTTCTGAGTTCTAGGGGAGTGATGACCTCAGATGTTAAGTCCCATAGTGCTCAGAGCCATTTGAACCTACCGTTTCCCAAGGTAGGCCCTCTGCTGTTCCTTACAGATATAAACGATTTAGGAGACAATCTGAGCAGCCGTCTTCGGTTGCTTGCTGATGATGCTGTCATTTGTCGTCTAGTAGAGTCATCAGAAGATCAAAACGAATTGCAAAACGATTTAGAAAAGATGGTATGGTGCGAAAATCGGCAATTACACTAAATAATGAAAAGTGTTAGGTCATCCATATGGGTGCTAAAAGGAGTCCGTTAAACTTCGGTTACACGATAAATCAGTCAAATCTAAAGGCCTCAAATTCAAGTAAATACCTAGGAATTACAATTACGAATAACTAAAATTGGGAAGAAAACGTGGAAAATATTGTGCGGAAGGCAAACCAAAGACAGCGTTTTATTAGCAGAGCACTTACAAGATGCAACAGATCTGCTAAAGAGACTGCCTACACTACGCTTGACCGTCCTCTTTTGGAGTACCGCTGAGCGGTCTGGGATCCTTACCAGATATAATTAACGGAGTACACCGAGAAATTTCAAAGAAGAGCGTACGTTTTGTATTAGAGGAGTAAGGGAGTGAGTGTCACTGATATAATATGGGATTTTGGGGTGGACATCACTGAAACAAAGACTTTTTCGTTGCGGCGGAATCTTCTCACGAAATTTCAATTACCAACTTTCTCCTCCGAATGCAAAAATATTTTGTTGACGCCGACATACATAGGGAGAAACGATCATCATAATAAAATAAGGAAAGACAGAACCTGCACGGAAAGATAAAGGTTTCCGTTTCTTCCGCGCGC
The DNA here is from genome assembly GCF_023898315.1 of Schistocerca nitens. Lineage (NCBI taxonomy): Eukaryota > Metazoa > Arthropoda > Insecta > Orthoptera > Acrididae > Schistocerca > Schistocerca nitens. Next base: position 497,461,709 of record NC_064620.1, read on the forward strand.
TGTTCAAGATTGGAATAATAGACAATTATTGTAAATGTGGTTCGATGAACCCTCTAAGGCACTTAAGTGTGATTTGCAGAACATCCATGTGGATGTAGAACTGCACCGCGAGTGAGCACGTGGTTCTCTCTCTGTCTGTGTGTGTGTGTGTGTGTGTGTGTGTGTGTGTGTGTGTGTGTCAGATTTGTTGGGTATGTAGGCCACACACTGGTATAGCGCGCGTGGTGCCGTCTCTATCTTTCGCACACAGGACGCAGTAGGTGTGATTTCCCCTTCCGCTGAGGCCGGTGACCGCGTATCACCGGAAGTGAAAGCGGTGACCGACGGTCATGGCCGCAGTGTGTCCTCCTATCCGTCTGGAGGAGATTTTCCAGGTGAGGCATGTGCATTCGTACCAGAGAGACAGAGAATGCATCTAGAGAGCCTGCCGTGTGTGCGAGATACAAATGCGCGACATATCTGGAAAAAAGTGGAAGATTGATGTAGACTTCGACATACTTTCTGTAACTGTGCTGTATTCTGTGAACGCTAATGAATTTGTTTACTAGTGTAGTAAAGTTTATTTCGTCTCTCTTCAGCTCATACTTTGGGTCCACACCCCCACCCCCACCCCCGTACCCTACGGATTTATGGAGAGCCCTGCATGATTCATGGTGTTGATTCCCGCCAGCACTACTTAAGACATTAGTCGAGTCCATGCTACGTCACGTTGCGTGACTTCTCCGTGCTCCCAAGGGTCCTACACGATATTGGGCAGACGTACCAGTTTCTTTGGCTCTTCAGTGTATTTGGCCTATGTAGCACGAAGTTTGTTTCAAATTCAAGTGAAAGTTAGCCATATGCGGCATACAATTTATATAAAAGTAAACTTTTACTAGTGTGTTTCTCTATTAACTCTGTGTTCTCCGAAGCTTGTGGACTACACGTATGTCTTACTGATAACTTTCGTGTAGTCAAGGGTGTATTAAACAATACGAAGACGGATCCTAAACTCCTAAATTGAAATTTCCACATTGTTTTCTCATTTCGAATGTCACACAATCAACGGGATTACATTATTTGTATTTATGTATTAAGCCACATCTCGAAGACGAACTATATCAAATATTCGTCCTTTTTAATAATACATATTTCTCGCTGTAAGTGCTGAACATCAACAGTTGGATGTTACTTTGCGGTTGTAAGGGGTAGTCAAACGAAAACTAGTCACAAGGGAAAATTTAAATAAACCTTATTATTTCGAAAATAATCACCATAACTGTATACACATTTATTCCATTGTGAGACAAGGCCGTCAATCCTTTCATGGAAAAATGTTTGCGGTTGCCTACGGAACCACGATTGTACCCAGGCGCGCACTTCTTCGTGCGAAGCATATCGACGGCCACGAATACCCTTCTTCGGGGCTCCAAAAATATGGAAATTGCTTCAAAAGAGGTCGGACTGTGTGGAGGACGTGGACCGACCCAGATGCGGCAAGGTTGTTTAGACTACGCTGAAGAAGTTTCCCTGGGAAGTCCTCACACATCCTCCATACAGCTCCGACCTCTCCCCAAGGGCCGGCCGTTGTGACCGAGCGGTTCTAGGCGCTTCAGTCCGGAACCACGCGGCTGCTATGGTCGCAGGTTCAAATCCTGCCTCGGGCATGGATGTGTGTGATGTCCTTAGGTTAGTTAGGTTTAGGTAGTTCTAAGTCTAGGGGACTGATGACCCCAGATGTTAAGTCCCATAGTACTTAGAGCCATTTGAACCATCTCCCCAAGCGATTTCCATATTTTTGGAGCCCCGAAGAAGGGCATTTGTGGTCGTCCAATTACTTCGGACGAAAAGGTGCATGCGTTGGTACAATCATGGATTTGTAGGCAACCGAAAACGTTTTTCGGTGGAGGTATTTACCGTCTTTGTCTCACAGTAGGATAAATGTTATAATAGTTACGGCTATTACTTCTCAAATAAGAAACAGTTTATTTACTACGTTCCATCTGCCTCATTTTCATTTGACTGCACCTTACACTTGACTCATTAAGTATCTTCCGAGGGGGTATTTAATAACTAACGCAACACATTTTTCTCTGAAAGCAGGTTGGGTTTATGCAGGACTCCAATACACCATATTATTCCCTACTCTTTTGGCTACAAAACCGTATATTTCAACATAATCTCCGTTCAATGCGACGGCCTTGCGCCACATCAAGGGAGGGCCTGCTGTATGCCCGCATGGTATCTTTCTTCTGGACGACATGGGAGCCAATGTCTTACCTCCAAGTTATTGTCACGATCAGCCTCGTAATGCGCAAGAAATTCCGCACTGTTGGTCCTTCGTTGCTCTTTATGGTCTTCTGTTGGCGGCGAGGAAACAGCGGGTAAACACCTTTGAGTACCCCAAGTGGTGGCCAAGTGTGTCACCACTACCAACAGAGACATCCAGTGTTTGATTGCGATCCGTCGACCACTTCGAATGAGAGAGACCGTACGTTCCAACATTGCAGGAATGGTAGCTGTGAGCGGCCGGCACGCAGAAGAAAGGTTCGCGCGACCTTGTTGCGATGATGACAGATAATTCGCCCAACGACTCACCGTGCTTTTGTTCCGTGCCAGGTCTCCGTAGATATTCTGCAAGAACCTTTGAGCATCTGCGTTGCTCGTCCGGCAAAAGAAATTTAATGAGAACTGTCTGCTTCGAATGCATCTTCATTAGAGGCGCCATTTTAAAGGCTACGTATAGTGCCACCACCTATCGTAACTTCATGAAACTATAGGATGGCCGGCCGATGTGACTGAGCGGTTGTAGGCGCTTCAGTCCGGCACCGCGCTGCTGCTACGGTCACAGGTTCGAATCCTTCCTCGGGCATGGATGCGTGTGATGTCCTTTGGTTAGTTAGGGTTAAGTAGTTCTACGTTCTAGGGGACTGATGACCTCAGATGTTGAGTCCCATAGTGCTCAGAGCCATTTGAACTATAGGAGCTGAATCGGGAATATTACCCTATGTTGCACAACAAATTCCGCCCTTTTTTTCAGCAGAAATTGGCGAAGAAAGCAATGTGCACCCATTTGTTTTGACAACAAAAATATGGCAGAGGGTAGTTCAATTAGCATCATCTCCGCTGCTGTGATGCCTTCCTGTGGTGTTCTGTCTCTTGTTATTACACACTAAAACATTCCTTCCGCCTCTTCGTTGTTTATGGCTGTTGCATCGTTCAAAGTCCCTCCCGCGGATGCGGCCAGAATCCACGAACTTCCAGCGAAGTGCAGCGCTCGAGACGTATAGCTTCGAATATCCGAAAATTTACTGGGAAACATTTCTTGGCGGACCCAGATTAATTCCGTGCACTGATACAGAATTAGAGCCATTCCAAACGAGGGTCGAAATCTCGCTTTAACCCACAACATAACGTTAAGTGTCTGAGCCGTGTGCGGCTCGCGTTGATGCCTTTCTTAGCTTGCCATCTTGTAATAGCGATAGTGGTGTCTAGTTTTCTTAGTGTGTTCACTGGCGCCACTACGTTTGCTCGCCTTGTCTGTCCGTGAGTGGCAGTAGCAGCGCTTATCGATAGTGCGTACTGTGGTACCATCTTTGGAGCGGCCTCTAGTATTTCTGGGTCGTCGTGTGTCGAACCAGAAGAGTTGGGACGGAGCAGCAGTAAGGTCTGCACAGACACTACTCGCCCTATCGCTGGCGACACACATGCACTGTCCAACGGAAGGATGTGGTCGCGAGAGTCAAGGACCAGATTTTCAGCAAGTTTTAGTTGAATGGACCGTGATAATCGAGTATTGCAACTTACACACACACACACACACACACACACACACACACACACACACACACACACACACGCGCGCGCGCGCGCGCGCGCGCGCGTGTGTGTGTGTGTGTGTGTGTGTGTGTGTGTGTGTGTGTGTGTGTGTGTGTGTGTGTGTCCACCCGTTGAAGTGACCTCATGGCAATAAGTTGTCAGTCGACGATTTATACTGGGATCTTTCCCGTGCCTAACTTGAGTGGTGACGACCGTTGGTTGGTCGTTCAGTTGGTCGTCGCAGCGGACGACCTGTCTTTGGTCTTCCGGCCGCTTCTGGCTTCTGTGTTTGTGCCGACTTATAATTCGTCCGTGTTGTTTCACAGTGACTGGTTATAGTATTGTGAGTTGTTGGATCCGTGTGTATCTTGTGGTTTTGAGTGAGCAGTTATTTTAATGCTGTCTGTGTACTGGATTTAGGCAGGAGTTGCGAACGGAGATCAGTTCGGTTGGGGCGCAGCAGCGAGCAGGTCCGTGCAGTGTGAGCGCCTGGCGGCGTGCTGCCACTGCCGGATCGAGGAGGGGTAGGTACACCGAACCCCGGACATTTGAGTGAAGAGTTAACTGCTAACGCAACCTCGACTATTCTGAGATCTCCCCTTTGGTCGGCGGGTTGTTGCTCCCATGGCCGCTGAGACTGGAGGCAACGTGTAAAGTGTTTAGAGGTGGTGAAATACTGCAGCCGTCTTTTTCGACTTGTTATTGATCATTGAATTTAGTATTATACTTATTAGTGAAGTGCAACCGGCCGTATTTTCTGCCTTGTGGCCGCTAACGCCCCAGTTACTTGCCCTGGAGGTTAGCGTATTTTTCCGGCAGTGTACCTTTCCTCGTCGTGTTGATGCTGTCTGACGTGGCGTGTAGTTCGACAGCCTCTTGTATTGTACTGTACGTATTTTTTGGGAGGTCTACCTCGTTCTAGTGTTTCCTTTGGCCTTGGGTGTTTTCTGAAGACGTAGTGCTGTCTGTCTCTTCGCCCTTGCCTAAAAATATTCCATCGTTGTACCGGTGATTGGACGTTTAAAGCGGATTGGTTAGTCGGTCGGTCGGTGCTTATGCTGGCCAGGGTTTGAGTTGCCATCCTGTTATGTGAGTACAACTCTTGGCTGCCTGTTTCACCTTACCTTATGTTTGAGTTACCTTCACAGGCCGACCTTTGGAACACTTGCTGAGAACAGCTTGTCCTGATTCCTTACATTGTGATGTGTGTTTTAAGGATATTTGTAATTTTCTAATTATTATTGGTGTGGCCTTCAGGCGAGCACTGATTTCACTTCTTACATGATAAGGCCTTCATCCACGTTAGAGTAAGTTTTTTGAATCAAACTGGTTTTAAAAGCGAGGTATTTATTTTAAAAGTGATATTTGGAATTGTTTTCCTGACTTCTAATTAAGGTCTTCAGCCGTTTGTTATTTGGAATTGTTTGTGGCCTTCAGGCGAGTAATGATTTGACTTCTTTTATAATAAGGCCTTCACCCGTGTTACAGTTCGTTTTAAAACGAAGTATTTATCTTAATATGTGTTATTTGGAATTGTTCTTCTGACTTCTAATTCAGGCCTTCAGGCCTTTGTTGTTTGAGGTTATTGTTGCCGGCCTTCGGCCCTAACAGTGTGGAATTTTTTTCTGTGATAAGGCCTACATCCGTCATATAGTCAATTGTGATCAAGAGATTGTTTTAAAATTTTGATTTCTTTATAGTACTTTTACGTATTTGTTGTGCAACCAAGAGTTACTTATTACGGCCCCATCCTGAGAAACCAGCTCTCAGTGTCACTGCTCCAAAACCAAACATTAATGCCCTGTAGGTATGTAATTAAAATGAGAAAGACTCATAGATTCGCCGTCTACACTGGAAAATGTACGCCGCCAATAGTTAATCCACTGCCTCCTCAAGGTTCCCTGGAAAATTTAAAAATAGAATAAGCCAGTTAAAAAGTCACAAAACATTAATCTTCCGCAGAAACAAAGACGATTTATTGTGGTCAGGTAGGCCCTACGAAGGCCATTATTTCATTAACCACCACCTTCAGCGAGCTAAATGCCGCGGTAGCGCGCTGATCAGATGCACGCACATTAAACTGCAATACTCGACATTGGAATCGGAAATAAATGGGGGAATTCCACTCCCGCACATGGGAATGCTCTTTCTAATTCTTCTAAACTGTCTATTCTGGCAGAACGAGTTTTTCGATAGTTAGGGTTCACACTCCACCAACATATACTCAACACTTTTAGAAGAGATCCTCCTTCAAAGACGACACACAATTTGGCTCCCACATCTTTGAGGGCTATCAGCCGACTCCTCAAATTCCCAAGCTCCCGGAAACTCCTGAAAATTGTTCCAACATTCAAGCCTTTCAACCATTCAGCACCAGGAGTACAAGGCAAATACTTCCATTGGCCATTTCTTGCTGCCGCTAACAGCATTCTTGTGCAAAAGTGCAGCTTCTTGCCCCGATTTTTCAGAAGTTCACTTCTAGCATGTGACGGAAAACATGCGACTCCATGAGAGAGTCACTAGCCCTAAAGTCAGCACGGCAGCCTTACACTACAAAATATTTAGACGAATTACGGAAAGTCTGACCCAGACCCTCATGGCTTGATCAGTCGGGTGCTATTCCGTTCAAAGTATCCAGGAGAACGACCCCATGATCGTTGCCAGGTATAATTTGTTGCAATACAGCTAGTGATACGTGATGGAAAACTTTAACTGGTCTCACTGTAAGACAGTCGTTCCATTGGATGATTGTAGAGCGTGTGCGGAATAGTAAAGGCAAAGATGCGTTCAGGGCTACGCGGAAACAGTTTCAGCTGCTGCCACGTCTTATATTTTTACCGCGAAAGTTATAGCTGTGTGATAGGTTCTCATAAATTTGGTCGTCACTCGCAGTTACAGAACGCAGTTATAGTATCGGACTCAAACAATGTATTGCGATCCACCGAAACCGCGACAAGACACAGCGAAATTTTATAGGAATTGCTGTTGACGGAGGAGTTTTGTGTGTCCGATTCTAGAATGAACATCGGTCTACGGCTCGCCACTTTTAAGACTTTGTTACAAATTTGGCTGATGAGCAATAGTTAAAGGGTTGGCGTCTTTCATTTTTCATAAAGGACAACACTAAGCTGTGACTAAACCAATAGTTAGCAATTGATTTCGAAAACGTGATTGGTAGACATTCTGACAAGGGAAGCTGATAAGTATCCCAAAAGAATATGCATCAACCATGGCTGAACTCTTTTTAACTAAAAAATACACGGTACACGTATTAAGGGTTTTTCTCCCTGGTAAAGTCATAAGAAGGAGCATATGTAACTAATTGCTGTTTTTCTGCTGCTTTTTCAAAGCTAAGCAGAAACTATTATCCCAAAATGCGCCAGTCTCGCCATTCATGAAGATATCGAAATATATGTAGGCCGTTTGGATTTTCACGTAACAGTGACGTCCGTGTATAGATTTTGTAGTTTAATCAGTAGTTACATTAACACAGTCTTCCAGTGCGCAGTACCTTTCCCATACTCCGACGACCTTCTTCTTTCCGGCTACAGTTATTGTCGTTGTCGTTTGAAGGTTCTTCTGGTTTATGTGCATACTGCCACGCAAATTTAATTTGTTAGACAAGACTTCTTTCTTGTGATATTTCTGTGTTGATGTTTTGCTTTTGTACCAAGTGTTCAGCGAATGTTTAAATAATCCCACACTGAATAAGGATAAAGGATAGTCACATTATTGCCAACACAAACCAAACTGAAATGCTAATGGGAGGGCGACACGGTGATTTCGGAAAAAGGACATGGGGAGGGGTGTCCGTGTTGGTTGAGGGCAGGTGTGTGTGTGGGGGGGGGGGGGGGGTTGACTTCATCGAAAGCAAACTAGAAAACTATGGGCTATTAACCTGTGTGCCGTAACAAGGAAAATATCATGGTGTCAGTCTAGATGTTTGAGGATTGAATCGAAGGTTAATAGCCAAATGTTTTTTTCCAGCAGTTACTGTGGCTTCTGTAAGAATGCTTAGTATATATAAAGTGAAACTATATGATCTTTGTTTTTGATTACCAAGAAAACATTGAGACACACTAGTGAGACGTGACTACTACAGCAGTTTATTATCGCGACTACGCGGAAAAAAAGAAAAAAAAATCAAAACTGGAACATGATTGCTCCCGACTCGGTCACAATTTCTCCAGAAATTTGTTCCTCTACACTTCAGAAATCGTAACCAAAAAGAACCCATTAAAAGCTGAGTCCGCTAGACTTGGTCTTATTCCCAGTTTTTTGAAACACTTACGCGTGGACGTCTGTAAAAGAAATTTCTAGCGCTGTTGTCGGAGTCCTTTAATGTATGGAAAGAGCTTCTCAGATATTGGCATCTGGTTACTGAATAGCAGCGGAGCGTAAACTGAAAGATAGCAGAAATGTTCTGTTAAGCGAAAAAAAAAATTGTATATGAAAGGACACTGCTGTAAATAGATTCGATCATCGTTTCAATGGATTTCTGTTGAATGAGGTAATTGTGTGTGTGTGTGTGTGTGTGTGTGTGTGTGTGTGTTTGTTTTAAGGTGTCCTTTGTTTTAAGGTGTCCTTTGTTTTTAATTGCTGCTCACTTCCTAATGATTTTCTTACTTTATCCACATTCGCCTCATAAAATATTGGTACTGGAGCTAAAGACCTTGCTGTCATGCGCCCACGCCACCATATCATCATCGTCATCAACAACAACGACAGGAACATGGTATATATTACTTTGATATCCATGTCCCGACTAATCTCCCAGCCTATTGCGCAATCATGGGTCATAATGATGCCCTAACGCTTCCGATGTATTGTGGATTACACGCTTTGACGAACCGGCACCTATCATCAGTACTTACTTCACGGTACTGGGAACCAGTATCTAACTCATCTGATCATTAGCTTCATTGACGCTGCGGCGCGGCCTTTCCCCAGTTATTGCCTCCATTCTGTCACATGCACTCATTCCAGGTATTAGTGTCTGCCTGTCTATCCTTATATTTGTGACTGAGAGAGATAATTATGGACCACTACGGTCGCAGGTTCGAATACTGCCTCGGGCATGGATGTGTGTGATGTCCTTAGGTTAGTTAGGTTTTAGTAGTTCTAGGGGACTGATGACCTCAGAAGTTAAGTCCCATAGTGCTCCGTCATTTGAACCATTTTTTTTCAGACCGGCAATAACAAAAGCGCTTCCTAAAAAAAAAGAATTTTTAACACCTAACGTAAATTTAAGTAATACGAAATATTTTCTGAAGATATCTGTGTGGAATTTAGCTTTGTACGAAACTGATACGTGGACGATATCCAATTCAGACAAGACTAAAGCTTTTGAAAGGTGGTGATTTACAAGAATGCTGTTGATTAGATAGGTAGATCGAATAACTAGTGAGCAGGATCTGGATCGGATTGAAGAGAGAAGAAATTTACAACACAACTTGTGTAAAAGGAGTGCGTTGATAAGGAAAATTCTGAAACACGAAGGAATCATCAATGAGGTAACGGAGGAAGCGTCAAGGGTAAAAACTGTAGAGGGAGACCAAGGCTCGACTGCTGAAAACAGGTTTAAATAGATGTAGGTTGCAGTAGTTACGTTGGACCCTAAGACGACAACGCGCTGTTAGTGACAATTTTCGAAGCAATTTGGAAAAAAAAAAGGCTAGGCCCCCTACTTGCAAACAGGTTATATGTCACAATTCGAATCTCCTAGTGCGTCAGGATAATGAAGCTCATTTCTTCGTCGTAAGCTCGGTGATGAAACGTGTGGTACTCAATTCTCAAGATTCAATCTCTGGGAAGTGTTACGTGGGATACCGCCTATCTTAATTTGCAGAGGCGCGTAAAAAAAGACACACGTAGGATCGGGAACCGAAAGTTAGTTTGTACATCAAGGCTATACGGTGGTAAAAAATGTACACCCACTATTTAGTTGTTTTCAGTATCCTCCACGTCACTGTAAAACTCTCTAATGTAACTTTTTCGTACTTCTACAGCTAGTTACTTAGATGAAACAACGGTGATGTTCTCTCGACAAAGAGCTTCTGCGGGCATTAGAAGACGAAACTACTCAATATCGCCATAAGATGTTAGGAGAAAAAGTGTGGATTTACGATTAAGTTCACTGACGGGAACGTGTTTTCCAAAAAAGTACCTATTCTGATACTTGTAACTGTTACTCGAAACATGTTTGCAGTGAAGCAACATTGGCGAATTTCCTTTCAGAACGCGAATATTTGTCAATAGCTCATGGGAAACAGCTATGAACTGTTTCGCGAAGCTTCTAAGGTAACGGATGCCACATGGTCAAACACGTCCGCCGTAGATTCGTGTAGTTATGTCTTTCAGTTCATAAGTATGTCACATTTATTATGTTTACCGGGCTTAAGAGCCATGAGAGAGCGCCATTAGACTCTGTAAACTTTACATTTAAAATTACCTGCAACAAAAACTCATCTTCTACCGTAATATTACTGTATAAAAAATCGAAAGACAAAAGTGATTACACAATGGAATTTCTTTGGTGCTTTGCAGCCCACCCTACCTAGTAATTCTGTTGATGACGGAGTCATTCCGCTGCTAACACCACAGGGCCGGTTGCAACTCTGGTTTCTGCCTTTTGGTTTAGCGCATATTGCTCACTTTTGTGAAATCAATACTTTCTTTCTAAGTGATGAGCTACTCCAGAAAATCATTCCGTAAGACATTATTGAGTGTAAATGTGCACATTATGTCAGGAAGTTGGTAAGTTTGTTTCCGAGATTAGCAGTTATGCGAACAGTGGCAGTGGCTGAACTTAATTACTTGAGAAGGTCAGTAATATGCTTCTTCCTGTCCAGATATTCATCAATATATACACCTAAAAATTTGGAGTATTCTACCCCGTTTACTGGTTTATGTTCAGGTGCTGAAGCAATTGCTTGTGTCTACTTGTTGTACTGAACTGAATGTAATAAGTTTTTCCTAACTTCAGGGAGAGTCGATTTTCAGAGAACCACTTCATAATTGGTTAAAAAACATCATAAACAATCTCTCCAAAAAGTTCTAATTCTGCTTATTGAATGAATGGTAGCTGGACAGTCACTCACATCTATAAGAAATAGACAGAAAATTGAACCCTGTGGGCCTCCCTTTGTGATTTTTCACCAGTCACAAAAATGTATACCCTTCCAACATTGTTTGGGTTATTCAGCACAAAATTTTGTATTCTGTTTGTTAAGTATGAGTCAAACCATTTGTGTGTAAAGCCATAGATTCCATAAAAACTGAATTTTCTAAGAGTGAAAAGTGGTCTGTGCAATCAAACACCTTAGAAAGACCACAAAAATACCTTCTGGTGTTATTTTATTATCTGAGGTTCGTAATACTTGGTGAGTGAATGTGTAAGCAGCATTTTCGATTGTGCAACGCTTTTGGAATCCAAACTGTTATATGCTAAGAAAATAGTTTGTACTTAAATATGAGACTACCCTTGAACACATTGGTTTTTTCGAATATTTTGGAAAAATGTGCAAATAAGAAAATTCGTTGGTAATTATGAAGTCTCTCTTGTCACCTTCCTTATAAAAAGTCTGCCTGGAAAGATTACATGGGCTAGTTATGCATGTCGTATATTACCAAGGACATTACTCATTAAGTTAGAGCAGCTTTTCAGAATTCTCTTTAAACTTCTGTCAACACCGTAATATGAGCTTTCCATTTTTTAGAATTTTTATAATTCTGCGAAATTCATTGAAGGATGTTGGTGTTAATTCTACTTGCTTAAAGTTTTGTGGAATGAAATCTTTAATATATTCTCTTGTTTCACCAGCTGAACTTATTAACCCAGTTTTTTTGTGTTACATTTAGAAAGTGGTTGTTAAAAGTACTCACAGCTTGTGAATTGCTACAACATTGTCATTCAGTTTAACTGTTGGGTATCTTGTACACTAACTGGCCGTCCTGTTAGAGTTTGACAATATCCCATATACTTCTAATCCTATTATCTGCATTATTAATTTCTGTCAGGGCAAACACGCTTCTTGGCATTTTAATGACTTTCCTTAAAATATTACAGTATTGTTTTCCGTATGGAAGTAATACCGGGTCTTGACTTAGTCTGGTCTTTACATAAATTTCCTTCTTCCTCTTCCATGAGATTTTATTGCCTTTGGTTATCCACAGCTTACTTGTACAGAAAATCCATAAAAAAGGACAACTTTTTAGGAAAGCAACTTTCAAATATTGACACAGATTTAATATGCAATCAGTTTAATGACATTGGCATCTCTTTCTGTATACCCCTCATCCCATACTACCTCTTTCAATTTACCCTTAAAGCGCTGTATCCTGTTCCCGTTGTATGAACCTGACTCAGGGCTGGAAGGTGCTATATTATTTTCACTACCTGTACATCATGATCACTTGGGCCATTAACAACTGCGTACACAATGTTTCAGCCTGGGTTGGGTTGTTTGGGGTAAGAGACCAAACAGCAAGGCCAACGGTCTCATCGGATTAGGGAAGGAAGTCGGCCGTGCCCTTTCAAAGGAACCATCCGGGCATTTGCCGGGAGCGATTTAGGGAAATCACGGAAAACCTAAATCAGGATGGCCGGACGCGGGATTGAACCATAGTCCTCCTGAGGCCTGTCTATAAAAATTTTATCAATTAGGTTTCTACCCCCGCCCCCCCCCCCCCCAAAAAAAGCTGTTAGTTGTAGCTGAAATATGATGTACTAATGAACACAGAATCTCATGATGAGCTCAAAGTGCTCTTAAAACACAAATAAAATACTTTGACCAAAGAGAGATTAAAATTAGTTTGGGATTAATGGGTTTATATTTGACGGCAGCTTTTAATATATCTTCGGCTAATCGTTCTTGAGTGGTTCCTCGTAAGTAGACAGGCAGTAGCTGCTAGGTAGCTGTCTGGTTTCACTTGCCACTCGTCGTCCTTGCATGTCGTGGCACACGCTAACCGCTGGTAATTAAGAGCCCTGCTTTCCCTTGTCTCAGCTCACCACTCAGGACTGTTGAGTTCCTTGATTCAAGCACTGATACACACAGTACTGTACGTAATGATGAAAGTCACGGTAAATCAATTTACTCTTGTTGTGAAAAGTACATTCTGAAGTACGGCGACGGTTTGCAGATCAGTTTCTAGAATCGGCTCTAATTAACTAGCATATTGGGAGCCATAAGCGGTGTGTTAGGCGCTTTTGGGCATCCGCAGTGTTTCTTACCTTCGACTACATGAATAAACTCTGGCAAGAATGTAAATTCCTCGCGTGCAGATTATCCCGCCACTAAAACAAAGGTAACAACATGGTTTTCAAATACCGGGTGATCAAAGAGTCAATATAAATTTGAAAACTTAATAAACCACTGAATAACGTAGATAGAGAGGTAAAAATTGACACTCATGCTTGGAATGACATGAGGTTCTATTAGAACAAAAAAAAAAAAAAAAAAAAAAAACAGTCCGACAAATGGCGCTGGACAGCAAAACGTCAGTGACTGCGAATGACAATCATGTATAAAAGGAGCTGTAATGAGAGAGAGAATCAGATGCGCCAGCAGTCGCAGCATGTTGGCGTTACCTGAAAAGGCGCTTTTAGTGAAGCTGTATTATCAGAATGGGGAGTGTGCTAGTTCAGTGTTACTATCCTATCGCCGTAGGAAGGGGATTCGAACGGGTAAAGGTCCGTTGACAAATGCAGCTGTGGCGAGAATGATTTCGAAGTTCGAAGCCACGGGTTGTTTAGACGATAGACCCCGTAGTGGCCGACCGAGCACAAGGCATAATGCTGCTGAGACATTTCAGGAAGAAATGGAGACTGTAGCGGGTTCGTCTATGCACGGAGAAGTCAGCGCTCGTGCAGTCGCACGTCGCACAGGCATTCCATACACTACTGTTTGGTTGGCACTGAGGCGTACCCTCCGATGCTATCCGTACAAAATCCGTCGGCATCATGAACTGTTACCTGGCGATTTAGGGAAGCGGAGGGCATTTGCGGTATGGGCGTTTCAAAAGATGGCGGAAGATGACTATTGGTTGAGTAACGTGTTGTGGACCGACGAAGCCCATTTCACGCTCCGAGGGTCTGTCAACGCCCACAACTGCAGAATTTGGGCAACCGAAAATTCTAGAACTGTCGTGGAAACTCCATTGCACGACGAGAAAGTCACGGTATGGGTTGGATTTACCACATCTACCGTTATCGGGCCTTTTTTTTTCTTCGAGGAAATGCGTGATTCTGGTTTTGTAATTGCTACCGTGACGGGTGAGAGGTACGCAGATATGTTACAGAATCGCATCATCTCCAGCCTGTCTAATAAACACCTGCTGGAACGTACGATGTTTGTGCAGGATGGCGCTCCACCCCATATTGCTAGACGCGTGAAAGATCTCTTGCGCGCGTCGTTTGGTGGTGATCGTGTGCTCAGCCGCGACTTTCGTCATGCCCCCCAGGGGATCCACAACTCTTTTGTGGATACGTGCGTAGCGAGCACGGGACCCCGAGCTGATGTGGCCTTCCTTCCTTTCCGGGCTGCATACCTTCCCTTTCCGCATCCTTCCCCATTCCCCATCTTCGCCACCCCCCCCCCCTTCACCTCTGGCTCTTTCTTTCCCTTTCTCTGGGGTTATGGTTTGTGCCTACGTCCGGAGACGGACGCTTGTACATATACTACATTCTTCGCCTTCAGTCCTTGCTTGTAAGTCTTCATCCTTCCTTTGTCCTTCTCTTTTCCTTACCTCTTCTCTCTACCTTCTCCGCTGCGGCGTTTGAGACCTCTCTTCTTTCCTTTCCCTTTCCCTTTCTCTTTCTTCCTCCCTGTGCGTGTCTGAAGGCCAACCCACGCACTTCCATGCGTAGCCGGTGACGGGGTAACGCGTAATTCCCCGCCCCGGGTAGACAGGTAGGACACGTACGTACCCCCTGGTAACGGCCAGGCCCAGGGAGGGGTGATTACCCGAGCTGATACCTTCCGAAAGTGCCGATTGGTCCCTCCGTCCGTTTGTCGGGATGTGTGACCTGAGGTGTGAACAATCACCTAAGGCGGGAGCGCCCTCAGAGAGGGCCCCCACAAGGGAGGAGCGCGCCATCGGAGACGCCGGTAATCACGGGGGATTCTTCCGCAATGGTTTCCTCACCTTCCACTATGTCTGCTCACAAACGTAAGTTCACTGAGTCTCAACCACAGTCAGTTCTTCCATCGTTGCCACAGTTCCTTGTTGTTTCTCGGTCTG
The DNA here is from genome assembly GCF_023898315.1 of Schistocerca nitens. Taxonomy (NCBI): domain Eukaryota; kingdom Metazoa; phylum Arthropoda; class Insecta; order Orthoptera; family Acrididae; genus Schistocerca; species Schistocerca nitens. The sequence goes on from NC_064620.1 coordinate 497,476,751, forward strand.
ACAAAGGTCACGACTTCTCCACGGTCAACCCTTTCATTATTCAGAAAGGTGTCGACGCAATTGCAGGTCCTGTAAAGTCTTTTTCCAGATTACGGAATGGCACCCTTTTGTTAGAAACAGTCAGTGCCCTCCAGGCACAAAAATTGCTACGTACGTCACTACTACACACCTTCCCTGTCCGGGTGGAACCGCACCGTACCTTAAATTCCTCGCGTGGAGTCGTTTATACACGCTCCCTCGATGGACTGTCTGACGAAGAAATTCAGCACTACCTGTCTGACCAGGGCGTAACGGCTGTTCATAGGGTTATGAAAAGGGTTGACACGAACACCATTCCAACCCGCACTGTCTTCTTGACATTTGACAAAGTTCAACTACCATCGAAAATCAAAGCCGGCTATGAGATAATTTCCGTTCGCCCTTACGTCCCGAACCCTACGCGTTGCTATCGGTGCCAGCGGTTCAATCACACCAGCCAGTCCTGTTCCAATCCGGCCAAATGTGTTACATGTGGCAGGGATGCCCATGAGGGTGCTTGTCCACCTCCATCCCCTCGCTGCATCAACTGTATGGGTGACCACGCCGCTTCCTCTCGAGATTGCCCCGTTTTTAAGGACGAAAAACTCATCCAGGAAATTAGGGTGAAGGAAAAGGTGTCGACCTTTGCTGCTCGAAAATTATTCGCCAGTCGACAGCTCACCGTACCTCAGAAAGGAAACTACAGCACTGTCCTTGCTTCTCCTCGGCCAACAAAGGAGGCGGCCACGCAGACTTGTGACCTCACCTTTAGTGCCACGGTCGTCAGATCGGCCAGCGCAAAGATCGCACGTTCAACCTCACCACTTTAGCCTGCCCACTCTCTGGCTCACCCTTTGTCGAGTTCTGCTAAATCTCGAGCCCAAAAGTCAGACACCAAGCCTTCGAAAAAAGAGCATACTTGTGAAGAGTTTTTACGTACGGCAACTTCCCAACCATCGGTTCCTCCTTCCTCTAAACATCATACTTCCAAGAAGGCTACAAAGAAACCCAGTTCCTCTCCTTCTCCGCCAAGGCGTGTCCCATCTACAGCGCCACCTGGCGGAAGTCGCCCTCGGCCGTCTTCTGTGTCGCCGAGGCGCACTGCTGGCGGCCGATCAACCGGCCGGTCGCTGGTGGCAGGAGCTGCTCCTGACCAACCTATGGATCAGGATCTTCTGCCTTCGGCTGAATGCCATTCCATGCTGTCGGTCGCAAGCTCAGAGCAGTCGTTGAGTTGACAGCAACCTTGGTCGCATTCCTCCATTTTCTGTTCACCCTATGTCCATTATCCACTGGAATATCCGCGGTATTCGAGCCAATCGGGATGAATTGTCGATCCTCTTACAATCCTACTCGCCGGTCATCTTCTGTCTTCAGGAAACAAAGCTGCGTCCACATGACCGCTTTGTTCTCCCTCATTTTCAGTCCGTCCGATATGATCTCCCCTCTGTTGAAGGCACTCCAGCACACGGAGGACTCATGATTCTTCTCCATGAAACTCTCCATTATCACCCAATCCATTTAAACACTTCCTTCCAAGCTGTCGCCGTCCGTCTTTCCCTTTCCGGATACACGTTCTCTCTTTGTACTGTATACATTCCATCGTCCACACCAATGGCACGAGCTGATCTCCTTCATCTTCTTGGTCAGCTTCCACCCCCATATTTGCTGGTTGGGGACTTCAATGCCCACCACCCGCTTTGGGGATCTCCACATCCTTGTCCACGTGGCTCACTATTGCTAGACGTCTTCCACCAAGCAGATCTAGTTTGCCTCAACACTGGGGTCCCTACGTTTTTGTCTGCCTCCACGGCAAATTTATCTCATTTGGACCTTGCGGTCGGTACTGTTCCGCTAGCTCGGCGCTTCGAATGGTTCGCCCTTGCTGATACACACTCCAGTGACCACTTTCCATGTGTCCTTCGACTGCAGCCTCAACGGCCATATATGCGCCTGCGACGCTGGAAGTTTGCTCAAGCCGATTGGACACTTTTTTCGTCTCTAGCGACATTCGATGACCGTCACTTTCCCAGCGTCGACGATGAGGTCACACATATTACCGACGTTATTCTTAAAGCTGCGGAACATTCAATACCACGCACCTCCGAATTGCCCCGGCGCCCCCCAGTTCCTTGGTGGAACGAGGCATGCCGTGATGCACTACGTGAGCGGCGACGTGCTCTCCGCGTTTTCCGCCACCATCCTACTTTGGCCAACTGTATCCGCTATAAGCAGCTACGAGCGCGATGCCGTCGTGTCATCCGCGATAGCAAGAAGGCAAGCTGGAATTTCTTTATTAGCTCATTTAACACCTTCACTCCCGCCTCGGAAGTTTGGAGTCGGCTTCGACGGTTCTCAGGCGCGCCTAGTTTCTCCCCGGTCTCTGGGCTCACTGTCGCGCATGACACATTAGTGGACCCCGTCGCAATTTCTAACTCGTTGGGTCAGCACTTTGCCGAGATTTCGAGCTCTTCAAATTACCCGCCAGCGTTTCTCCCGAAGAAACGTGCAGCGGAAGTGCGACCTCTTGCTTTCTCCTCTCAAAATCGCGAAAGCTACAATACTGTTTTCTCCTTGCGGGAACTCCAACATGCACTCTCTTGTTCTCGCTCCTCCGCCCCAGGACCGGATGGTATCCACGTCCAAATGTTGCTGCATTTATCAACCCATAGTCTGCGTTACCTCCTTCGCCTTTATAATCGAATTTGGACCGACAGTACTTTTCCCAGACGATGGCGGGAAGCTATCGTCGTTCCTGTTCCGAAACCTGGAAAGGACACACATCTCCCCTCTAGCTATCGCCCCATTTCTCTCACGAGTAGTGTCTGTAAGGTTTTGGAGCGTATGGTGAATTACCGTTTAGCGTGGTGGCTGGAATCCCGCAGTCTTTTAACACCTGCCCAATGCGGATTCCGAAAGCATCGTTCTGCAGTTGACCATCTTGTTGCCCTCTCCACTTATATCATGAACAATTTTCTCCGGAAACGCCAAACGGTAGCAATATTTTTTGATCTGGAGCGAGCATACGATACCTGTTGGAGGACAGGCATCCTCCGCACACTGTTCTCTTGGGGCTTTCGAGGCCGGCTGCCCCTTTTTCTTCGCGAATTTATGGCAGAGCGCACATTTAGGGTGCGGGTGAACACTACTCTCTCCCGCACTTTCTCCCAAGAAAACGGGGTGCCCCAGGGCTCCGTGCTGAGTGTTGTACTGTTTGCCATCGCTATAAATCCAATTATGGATTGTCTCCTTCCCGATGTCTCGGGCTCCCTCTTCGTGGATGATTTTGCGATCTACTACAGCTCTCAACGGACCAGCCTTCTTGAACGACGTCTTCAAGGATGTCTCGATCGCCTCCACTCTTGGAGCATCGAAAAAGGCTTCCGTTTCTCTCCCAGTAAGACCGTTTGTGTTAATTTTTGGCGACGTAAGGAGTTTCTTCCGCCCTCCTTACATCTCGGACCTGTCAACCTTCCGTTTTCAGACGTCGCTAAATTCTTGGGTCTTACGTTTGACAGAAAACTGTGCTGGTCCTCCCACGTTTCCTATCTTTCGGCTCGCTGTCTGCGATCGCTTAACACCCTCCGTGTCCTGAATGGTACCTCCTGGGGAGCGGACCGAGTGGTCCTTCTCCGCCTCTATCGCGCCTTAGTGCGCTCGAAATTGGATTATGGAAGCATAGTCTACTCCTCTGCTCGGCCGTCTATTCTTCGGCGCCTCGACTCTATCCACCACCGTGGATTACGTTTAGTGTCTGGAGCTTTTTACACTAGCCCTGTGGAAAGCCTTTATGCTGAGACTGCTGAACCTCCGTTGTCCAATCGGCGAGCGGTCCTTCTAAGTCGTTATGCTAGCCATCTGTCTTCCATGCCTGCTAATCCAGCCCATGCCCTTTTTTTCGACGCCTCATTTGATGTAGGGTATGCTGGCCGCTCCTCCTCCCTACTACCCCCGGGAGTCCGCTTCCGTCAACTGCTCCATTCTCTTTCCTTCCGCTTTCCTAAAACCTTTTTGACAACTTCGGGTACAGCACCGCCTTGGCTCCGTCCCCGGATCTACCTGCTCCGTGACCTTTGTCGATTTCCCAAGGATGGTACCCCTACACTTATTGATCGTCGGGCATTTGCTGCTCTATGTGCACAAATGACGGACGCCACATTTATTTACACCGACGGCTCGAAAACATCGTTAGGTGTAGGGAGTGCCTATATTGTTGGCGACACCCCAAATCAATTTCGGCTTCCCGACCAGTGTTCGGTGTATACTGCGGAGCTTTACGCTGTTCTCCAGGCTGTCCACTACATCCGCCGCCATCGGCGGATACAGTACGTTATCTGCTCAGATTCTCTCAGCTCTCTCCTCAGTCTCCAAGCTCTTTACCCTGTGCACCCTCTGGTCCACCGGATTCAGGACTGTCTGCGCTTGCTCCATCTGGGGGGCGTCTCGGTGGCGTTCCTCTGGCTCCCGGGACACGCTGGTATCTGTGGGAATGAGGCGGCCGATATAGCGGCCAAGGCTGCAGTCTCTCTTCCTCGGCCAGCTATTCAATCGCTTCCCTTCACCGATCTACGGAGCGGTTTATGTCGCAAAGTTGCTCATTTATGGCATGCGCATTGGTTAACACTTCCCAATAATAAATTGCGGGAAGTGAAAGCTCTTCCTTGCGCTTGGACTTCTTCCTCCCGAACGCGTCGTCGGGAGGAGATAATTTTAACTAGACTCCGGATAGGGCACTGTCTTTTTAGCCATCGACATCTTTTAAGCGGCGATCCTCCCCCACTCTGTCCCCACTGCTCTCAGCTGTGGACGGTAAGACACCTTTTAATTGAATGCCCCTATTTTAATCCGTTACGCGCCCGTCTACAGCTATCGCCTGATCTATCGTCGATTTTAGCAGATGACACGCGCTCAGCCGACCGCGTTCTCCAGTTTATTAGTGCTAGTGAAATGACGTCAGTCATTTGAAGCTTTTTTTGGGGACAACCAACCCCTTTCTGTAGTGGATTTTTAAGCCTTCCTTCTGCTTTTAGTTTCTCCAATTTTATGACTTTGTTCCCATTGCTGCTGATTTTCAGTTTCGGTTTTTTTTTTTTTTTTTTTTTTTTTTTTTTGTACTATTTCCTAAGTCACAGGCTGGGCGCTAATGACCATAGCAGTTTTGCGCCCTAAAAACCAAAACAAAAAAAAAAAACTTTCGTCATGCTTGGCCTCCCAGGTCCCCAGACCTCAGTCCGTGCGATTATTGGCTTTGGGGTTACCTGAAGTCGCAAGTGTATCGTGATCGACCGACATATCTAGGGATGCTGAAAGACAACATCCGACGCCAATGCCTCACCATAACAACGGACATGCTTTACAGTGCTGTTCACAACATTATTCCTCGACTACAGCTATTGATGAGGAATGATGGTGGAAATATTAAGCATTTCCTGTAAAGAACATCATCTTTGCTTTGTCTTACTTTGTTATACTAATTATTGCTATTCTGATCAGATGAAGCGCCATCTGTCGGACATTTTTTGAACTTTTGTATTTTTTTAGTTCTAATAAAACCCCATGACATTCCAAACATGTGTCAATTTGTATCTCTCTATCTACATTATTCTGTGATTTATTCACTTTTCAAATTTATACTGACTTTTTGATCACCTCGTATAATAAAGGTGATAACGAGACTCGTTTGTCAGAACCACTATGATGACAGAGTATGGGGGAGATGCTGTAGAGATTCCGAAACGACACTTCCTAATCAGTAAAAAAGTACCTTCCCAGTTTTAAATTTGGGGAACGATTTTTGTTCATTACGTGTAACGCCAGAGACCGCCACAGAATGAGAATGTCTCGGGGCTGGCAGCGAGAATCAATCTGAGGAGTTCCTTTAGAAATGTTTCCGTTGTAGTCTCAGATAAACTTTTTATTTCCTACTATGCTAATAATGGTGATTGAATTTCTCTCTGAGCAGTTCACTGTCAGCGTTCCTGGGACGTCAGCGCAAACTTCTATGATCAATTAGGTTCTGACAGGTTTTGAAGAGAACGATTACTTTTTAACCAGTTGACGTTAATATTCTCATTGCATAACGATGAACATTCTTCTTTTGGCTTAACTGCAAGCCATCGATAGTAATAAGAGAGAGAGAAAAGGGTATTATAGCGGAAGCGAATTCTTGAACGGTTTAGGAAGCTGGTCAGTGCGTTCACTATCCCTTCTGCCAATATGGCTTGATATCCGCTTGAGGACGATCTATTTGTGGAGCTCTTTCGATCTTGTAAGATGGCAAAGGATGTATTGCGCTAGATAGTGTGCATTTCTCCCCGACACTGCTCTGGAAACAGCAAACTTGCGGAATCTGTATGTGTCAGGACTTAGCCGACTTTGGCTCTTTTGCATGAAGTATGGCCTGCAAGACAGCAAATAACTCAGCTGTCAACAAGGCTGTTTCTAAGGCTAGCAAGAAGGAGAGCATCTCTGACCATCGGCTTCATCGCAGAATATAGTTCCTGCAGAGATGCCTGGTATTCTCGAGCCATCTGCAAACATTTGTTGTCCACCGTTTGGGGCACGGATCGGACGATTCACATTTTATCGGTCGAGATTTTCGAAGGTGGGTTTCATGGCTCAGGCCAGGTGCGTGTTACTCTTCGGATGAACTCACGTGTTACGCAGCATGAACAATATCAAAGTGAAGTATTTTCGCCACGTCAATACTGGGCTTGAACAGGAGAGGAATGAAACTCATGGTTGGATTATTGACATGTCACGGGAATTTTAAAAAAAAACACCTATATTCAGTTGGGATAATAGATGGTCGAGGAAACCGCATCACATTTGATCTTCGAATGCGAGGCATTGGAGATTAAAAGACACAGAATATTCGGATTAACCAGATCTGAAGACCAACTAAGAAAATAGGCCAAGCACTTCGTTCCGTTAAGGATAAACGTCCCCCTCTGTCTGCTAGTGGTGTATATGAGATTCCGTGTACGTGTGGCAAGGTCTACTTTGGAACTACAAAGAGAAGTGTGAATACACAGTTGGAGGAACATAAAAGTTTTAGCCGACTAGGGAAAACAGACAAATCAGCCGTGGCGGAACATGCTCTTCAATCAGGTGACCACGTAGTGAAATTTTAGGAAACTGAAGTTTTATGTACTATGACGAACTATTATTCACGGTTATATAGAGAAGCCATTGAAATATATAAACATGGGGATAATTTTAACAGAATAGAAGTAGTCATGATGAGAGGCACCCACATGCCTTGCTCATACTGTGGCATCAAGCAGTCAGGCCTGCAAGATGAGTGGTCTGCCAAGCGAGTGGATTCATTCTTATTTATCGAGTAACACGAACTCTCGTACTCACAATTAAGTTACAAATTATCCTCCTGTATGAATAATACGCAACGGAAACGCACATCTGACTATCAGTAATTTACAGAACTCTGACTGTTCACTACGCACTGGCAATACCACATTTTCTTTTTTTTTTTATTTAACGGCTTTTATCAACACATGGTCATCGCACTGAATATGAGTGGCGCACACATTATAAATTCTGGATTTCATGACAACATACAATTCGAAGGAAAAGGCCACCAATCTCTTTGTTTTCACTATCTTATTTATTCCGATAAATTCTATAACCTAAACACACAAATTCTATAACCTACAACAATAACACATGAGAAATTCCGCCCAGTGGGCATGGCTTTGCATTGGTGATTTTCTATCTTATGGTCTCGTAATTATTTAACGCTACAGTGCACTTTCTGGATAGGATGGTGGATCTTTTTCTATATCTCACACTTCGACTCTCTCAACCATCATCACGAAACTTTCCTCCAGACCGAGCGGTACAAAAGGAACACGCATAACCCACTACCTCTGAAACTACCTTGCTACTCTCCCATGCAAACCACACATGCTTAAATTACATGACATACACCACACTACAACATGAAATACAACACAGGGAATAGTCACAACATTATCACTTTCAGCTTTCCCACTTCAATTAATATTTATCCCAGTTTCACACGACACTGCCCCACTTCGTAATTCTACTTTCCTACTATGAACTCTGGAGATATATGCACGTCTTCCTGTGCAATGCAAGCCAAGTGGCGTTGCTGGATAGACGGCCGACTCACCTTGATTCTCTCTCAGAGTTTAAATCTAGCGTCACACGGAATCATATCACCCAATGTAACATTATGAACATATTCATCACACACGCGAGTCCTCAACTGATACCATGGACGAGTACTTCTCTTTATCCTTTGTCTCATACACAGATTGAGACTCACACAGTACTCACCACGTGGAAGTACTCGTCTCTAATTTCAAGTCCTGCACACGCCATTTCTTAAATATTTCAACTTATGGTACACACGCTATTTCTTAAATATTTCAACTTATTGTACACACGCTAGTAACTCAGCTTAACTTAAGCACATGGAAGTATTTCAACTTATTGCTACACGTGGTTTCATTGTGACCATTGGCCACTTCCGAAGATTACTACAATCCCATTAATATTACCTGCCTGACATTTAATTCTCCCCACAAAAGTTCCTGAAATAGAGAAATTATTATTTCAAACTACTCTTAAATATTCCACATGCATACCATGTCTCTACTCTTTTGTCATTATGGAGCACAACTAAAAAAGGTCTTAACAGCACAAGATCCAGCGGCAGAGTGCTGAAACATGGCCGTTCTTTAGGTCATCTCGCACCTCTGTCGAGGTGGGGAAGACCATGCTACCGTATTGGTCAGCCACATTTCAGGCGCTCAAAGCTCAGGTAAATTTCATCTCTTTCGTCCCACCAAAGGTGGCCAAAGGATCGTCTCAAAGATGATCATATATTCACATTCACTATCTGCGGTTAGCAGACGACCATACATTCATTCATTTCACAGATCTCACCAGACTGGATGTAGGGATTTATTTTGTGGGAGTGCACATGTGATCAATTAAATAAATAAATTGTCATTCTTTCCCACACTGGTATCCGGCTTCGCTGTATTAATTGAAATTGAGTTATTATTAGAAAAAATATATTGTTCTGACAAGAATAATGAAGTATGTTGTACCTATTTTCAATGTCGGGCGGTACTGTACCCTTTCAATGAAACTCAGTGATGTATGGACTGTGGCGCTACAGAATCGAAGAGAAGTTTTTACCTTTGACTTACTATAATCGATAGTTAAAAAGTTTTATCTTTGACAAGGTTTATCTCTGCTATCACGTGAAATCCAGACCACGCCCACATTCCACAGTATTTAGGCCGGTCTTCGACGTCAGACTCTTCAGTCGGCAAGACTCAACACAACGAGGAGCACCTCCGAAGATGTCCAACGTAGCCATGGACGAAACGTCAGGGATTGAAGAGTTCCGTGGACCACGGCCATACAACGCGGAAAAATTCTCAGCAGCTGAAACATCCGGTCGTGAAAGCCTTCATTGTAAGATCTGAAGAAATTGTGTCTAGCAGAGCACTGGTAAAGGATCTCCTTGCACTGTTCAAGGGCACTGGTTGGCTTTACTAGACACACAGGGAACGATACCACACAATAAACCCTGTTTCGGTGCGGGCAGCAGCAGGCTTGACCAATGTTGTTTTTGCTTCCCTTATAAAATCAATCGCTTGACCAATGTTGTTTTTGCTTCCCTTATAAAATCAATCAATCAATCAATCAGTCAGTCAATCAATGTTCGCCACGAGACATTCCACATAGCACTGAGGGGGCAAAAGCCACGGGATACCTCCTCACATCGTGTCGGACTTCTTTTCTTTCCGCCGTAGTGCAGCAACTCGACGTGACATGCCCTCAATAAGTTGTTGAAATCGCCAGCAGAAATATTGAGCCATGCTGCCTCTATAGCCGTCCATAATTGCGAAAGTGTCGCCAGAGCAGGAGTTTGTGCCCGAAGTGACCTCTCGATTCTCTCTCATAATTGTTCAATGGGATTCATGTAGCGCGATCTGGGTAGCAAAATCATTCACACGAATTGTCAAGAAAGTTCTTCAAACTAGTCGCGAACAACTGTTGCCCAGTGACATGGCGCATTGTCATCCATAAAAATTCCATAGCTGTTTATCAACATGAGGTCCACGAATGGCTGCATGTGGTCTTCAAGTAGCGGAATATAACCATTTCCAATCAATGGTTGGTTCAGTTTGACCAAAAGCCGAGTCCATTCCATGTAAACACATCCCACGTCGTTATGGAGCCACCACCAGTTTGCACAGTGCCTTGTTGGAAACTTGGGTTCACGGCTTCTTAGAGTCTGCTCCACACTCGAAGCCTATCATCAGTTCTTACCAACTGAAATCGGGACTCTTCAGACCAGACCACGATTTTCAAGTCATCTAGGGTCCAATCGATATGGTCACGAGCCAAGGAGAGGCGTTGCAAGTGATGTAGTGTTGTTGGCGAACGCACTCGCGTCAATCGTCTGCTGCCATAGCCCATTAAGGGGCTCCGGAACGCCCTATACTTGCCATGTTAAAATAACGCTTATAAGTTACATCTTTCCTCACACAGTATTTGAGGTAGGAAGTTGAACTTTTTACAGATTATTTATTGGAATATGGGCTACAACTTAACACAGGGATTTTACAAAATTTTAGTTCAGTTATTAAAGATGATTTTTTTTCAATTGTAATGAAAATTCACAACATTTTTTTGCAATTTTTTATTTATATATTCAAAAATATACATTTTTTTGGAAAAAGGCTGTGTTAAATTATGCAGAAGGTACTGTGTAACATTTACTGAAAGTTTGAAACAAATATGTTTGGAAGATCCTTAGAAAACATGTAATTAGTATGAGAAAATAAAAGTTTTGGGAATCGAGCGACAAAGATTGGATTAACTTTTTAGTGCATTCCAGGTCCATAGGATGGATTATCTTCATCCTCTGCAAACTCCTCCTCCAGCTTCCTCTTGTTCCTCCTCCTGTTTACTCTTGGTTGTATTTCTAGACTGTTTACAGCACTGTCTGCAGCCCGAAGGCGTTCCTTGTCTAAAGCAAGCATCGCTCCTACCATGTTAGAACCTATCTTCATTCCCATATTTCTAAATACCTTGCACCTTACAATGTTGCCATCATTGAAAGTCGCAACAGCATCATACACACCAAAGTGAAGTGTTTCTATTCCAACAAATACAGTCTTGGGGATTCTCGACCATATAACACTATTTACACTTTCATTGGGGTTTTGAGTTTTTCCGTGAATACACTTTTTCAACAGTTCAGGTGCTGCTAAGTCTCTGAAAATAGGTTTTATACTTTATCTCACATCACTAAAATGTACCTGATGAACACGGACGTTAATAATAACACCATTTGACAGCAGTTTAACAGCGCCACAGTGGGTCACGCCCATGCAGAACACATTTCAAAAAAAAATTAAAAATAGTTGTAGTCTTCGGAATTGAATAAATTATATATCTTTTAAAAGGTAATAGTCTGCAGATTCAGAAAACGCAAAAAAGTAAAAATTGAACTTTTGATGATTTTGAGCCTTTCCGGAGCCCCTTAACTCTTTCAGGGGCAGTGGCTATCACTAAGCGTTATCTCTTTCAAGGGCGGTGGTTATCAATGTTAACCACCTATTTTACGACACCTGGTGACCGAATGGGTCAGCAGTTGTCACTGCGAGCCACACAGTTAGTTGAGGGAGTTCTCCCTAGATGGCACGGCATTGGCAATCACGCATTTTGATTCCCTATTGTTGGTACAGCACAATTCGTTTGTTGCCTTGCAGCAGTTTTGTGCCGTTTAGTTGGTGTACGTTTTGAAGAACAAATTTGGCACATATATACTACTTTCATTTCCAAGTAAGTATTGTCATATGTAAATTTAGTTCATGCCGATGACCTTCAGTGCAACAGTTAACGTGAAAAAAGTTTATTTATTTCATACTTTTGTTACTTTAATCTAGGTTAGCGCTGATAACCACCGCGCAGCTGAGATACCGCTTTCATTCAGTATGGCTAGGAGGTGTCTTAGTGATGATGAAATACGAAAACTACTTTTCGAGGACCTTCCATCAGACTCAGGTAGCGAAATAAGTTTGTTTGAAGACTCTGACACTGATCCTACATATGAACCTGACTGTGATAATGTTGTGTTGTCATGTTCTGAAGAGAGTAGCAATGAAGCAGATGATAATTAACCAGAAAGTAATCATCACTTATGCGATAATAAGCAGCCTTGCATGGCTAAAATTCCATCAAATGATGATTCTTCAGCCTCGGAATCACTTTCTCTGTCCATGCCAAGACGTTCGAGATCACCACTGGCTAAAGCAACAAAATCTGTGACAATTAGTTCTTCACATATACAGCCAAACTCCAAATTATTCTGGTACCTCTCCACATTGGAGCCAAAATTTCAGAGCTGAAGCACTGCCTTTTTGTGGAAAAAATTGGTCCTACAGCTGTTTTTACAGAGATGTCAAATCCATCACCACATGAAATATTTTGTGAATTTTTTATTGACGAAATGGTAAAACATATTACATTTCACACCAGTTTGTACGCCACACAAAAAGGAAAGCCTTTCATCCAAACTACTGAAGATGGAGATAATGGTTTTCTTATGCATCAGTTTATTTCTGAGTGTCAAAAACCTACCAAGTTATCGAGATTATTGGTCTTCATCTCCAGATTTAAATGAGTCGGTTTTCTCCTCAGTCATATCTATTCAAATGACAACTCGATGATGCCTAAAAGGGGACAGGCCAATTTTGACAAGCTTTTTAAAGTAAGGCCTCTTGCTGAAATGTTGAGTAAAAGGTTTGCACAATGCTATTAGTCTCTTCAAAAAATAGCAGTTCATGAGTCAATCGTGAAATTTAAAGGCAGAATGTCAATGAAGTAATACATTCGGGACAAGCCTGTGAAAAGAGGCTATAAAATATGGGTGCTGTGTGATGAATCTGCATATAATTTGAAGTTCCAAATTTATACTGGAAGATGAGCTACAGAGTAGTCTGAACTGGAACTGGGTGCAGAGGTAGTAACAGATTTATGTGAAGAACTTTATGGCAAAAATCAAATTGTTTTCATGGATAATTTCTTCACATCTTATACCTTTTTGTCCTACTAAAAGCCCAGAAAACATTTGCAGTTGGAACTGTGAACCCTACACGTAAATTCCTCTCAAAACTGAAGCAAGATAAAAAGATGAAACGAGGGGCCTTGACAGCAAAGTCAGCAATCATGGTGTAGCATTTTACAAGTGGATGGACAAACGAGCTGTGAATTTGATCTCTACTGTGCATGATCCTACTGACACCACAAGTGTAAATAGGAAGGAAAAAGATGGATAACTACTGTAGTAGCATGTCTCCGTGTATTGAGTGACTATAACAGGAGCATGAAATTTGTTGACAATTTTGATCGTCTAAAAGGAGACTATGGTTGTGATTGCAAAAGTAAAAAATGGTGGCATAGGCTTTTTTTCCACTTGATATGTGTGTAGTGAATGCGTTTATCTTACACAAAGAAATTGAAATGGAAGAGTTCACAAATAAAGACTTCCGAAAGAAAGGGTACAAAGGACTGCTTGCCAAGGCAATTGTCCATCGCAGGGGCCTAAGTCAAAAAGGGAAAAGCGTAACTCTCAGTAAACATAAACCACACTTGGACAAACAAATCAGACTGGAAGGTAGTGCACATCAGCCAAAACAGGCCACATCAAGATGATGTGCAGTACGCAGCAGCCGACCGGTGTGACCGAGCGGTTCTAGGCGCTTCAGTCTGGAACAGCGCGACCGCTACGGTTCGAATCCTTCCTCGGGCATCGATGTGTGTGATGTCCTTAGGTTAGTTAGGTTTAAGTAGTTCTAAGTTATAGGGGACTGATGACCTCAGATGTTAAGTCCCATAGTGCTCAGAGCCATTTGAACCATTTTGAAGTATGCAGCACACGTGCTGTTCCTGTTAGAACAGTGTGGATGTGTTCTTCATGAAATGTGCCTCTTTGACTACGAAAAGGTAAAACTTGCTGTCAAACATTTCATTCTCAACAATGATTTACTTTTGAGTTGTGTAACTAATTTCCTAAGAAAACTGTTCAAAAGTTTACCTCTCAAAATTTCTCAACAGATAAGTAACTAATGAGTGGGCGATGGTTAACAGAGGTAACCACAATCTGACTGTAATTAAAAAAGTAAGCAAAATATTGTAAAATTGTATTAAAATAAATGGATTTGTTTGGTAAGAAGTTTTATTATTTTGGCAAATCAGGTATTTTCATAAAAAAATCCTGCCCTTTAAAGAGTCAAAAAATGTGTTGTTAACACTGATAATCACTGCTCCTGAAAGAGTTAACGCCAAATTACGCCGCACTGTCCAAACGGATACGTTCGCTGTAGATTGATTTCTGCGGGTATTTCACGCTATATTGCTTGTCTGTTAGCAGTGACAGCTCCACACACACACCGCTGCTCTCGGTCGCTAAGTGAAGCCCTGAATTGTCCATGGTGAGAGAAATGCCTGAAATTTGGTGTTCCTGGCCCACTCTTGCCACTGTGGATCTCGGAATACTGAATTCCCTAACGATTTTCGAAATGGAACTTTCCATGCGTCTACCTCCGCATTCAAAGTATGTTTATTCCCGTCGTGAGGCCGTAGCCACGTAGAAAACTTTTCCACATGGATTACCTGAGTAGAAATGTCAGCACCGCCAATGCACTGCCCTTCTATATCTTGTGTATGTGATACTACTGCCATCTACGAGGGTCACTCCAAAAGAAATGCACTTTTTTTTTTTAATCCATCTTTTTTTCTACATGTTTGAAAGTTTTACGGTAGGTAGATACACCCTTCAGGAGCAATATTTTCATTTCTCCACATAATTTCTATCCCTCTCAACTGCCTTACGCCATCTTGGGACCAGCGCCTGTATACCCACACGGTAAAATTCTGGACCAACCTGTTGAAGCCTCTGTGTGGCAGCATGCACAAGGGAGTCATCATCTTCAAACCTTGCTCCACGAAGACTCTTTCAGTTTCCCATGAGAGATGATAATCACATGGAGCCAGGTCAGGACTACAAGGCGGGTGGTTCAGTGTTGTCCATCCTAGTTTAGTGATCGCTTCCATGGTTTTTTGACTGACATGTGGCCGTGCATTGTCGTGAAACAGCAAAACATCCTGCTTTTCCCGATGTGGTCGAACACTACTCAGTCGAGCTTGAAGTTTCTTCAGTGTCGTCACATATGCATCAGAATTTATGGTGGTTCCACTTGGCATGATGTCCACAAGCAAGAGTCCTTCGGAGTCGAAAAACATCGTAGCCTTAACTTTTCCAGCAGAAGGTGTGGTTTTGAATTTTTTTTCTTGGGTGAATTTGCATGATGCCACTCCATTGCTTGCATCTTCGTCTCTTGTGAAAAATGATGGAGCCATGTTTCATCGCCTGTCAAAATTCTTCCAAGAAATTCATCTCCACCATTCTCGCACTGTTCCAAAAGTTCGCTGCATACCGTTTTTCTTGTTTCTTTGTGAGCCACTGTCAACATCCTGGGAACCCACCTGGCACAAACCTTTTTTAACGCCAACAATTTCAGTATTCTGCAAACACTTCCTTCCCCTATCCCAACGTAGCGTTTCAATTCGTTCACTGTGATGCGTCTGTCAGCAGTCACCAATTCGTTAACTCTCTCCACATTGTCTGGAGTGTGTGCAGTACGAGGCCTGCCGCTGCGAGGACAATCCTCAATTATACCGTGCCCGCTTTCATCACGTAACCTGCTTGCCCACCGACTAACTGTACTGCGATCGACAGCAGCATCTCCATACACCTTTTTCAACCTCTTGTGGATGTTTCCCACTGTCTCGTTTCCACAGCACAGGAATTCTATGACAGCACGTTCCTACTGACGAACGTCAAGTGTAGCAGCGATCTTGAAGACATGCTGTGACGGCGCCACTCACGGGAACAGGCTGAACTAAGTTTGAAAACAAGCGATAAGGATGTATCTACACACTGTAAAACTTTCGAACATGCAGAATGAAAACTGTATTTTTACAAAAATAGTGTGCATTTTATAACACTCCTGTCTGCTACTGCTATACCATAACCTCGAAACTGGAGGCAATTTGCAAAACAGAATTATTTTGTTAGAGTAATAATGGTATAAAGCAACAGATCAGTGTTACCCTCTGAGAGGAATTTTGTTAAGTTGACCGTGTTGTACCTAACGGAGGTGGCTTATCGGAAGTGAAAGTCAGAATTACGTAAATATTTGAACAGTAACAAACAAAATTTTGCCTAGCTATACTGTTTATAGAATAAGGAAAACGGTCGCCAGCCTAACTAGGCAAGAGAATGATTAACATTCTCGTTTAAGAAAATAGTTATTAGTAATTTTAACGAATAAACACAACCTATACTTTGTCACACGCGAGTGCAATGAACTCTGACACATACATATGTTTACGGTAAGATTGAAACTAACAGTTAGAGCAGCAGAAACTATTTGCAAAATTATAAGAGATACCGAAACACCCTATTACTTTCAGGCTTTAAAGAAATTATGGTTTTTTATAATTAGTGGTCTTTCTGTTACTAATCACCCAGCATTAATACAACAGACAAACTGTGGATCATGTTATGTTATTAATATGCACTTCCTATACACAAGAGAAACATACACTTAGCAAACATAAGTATATAACGTTTCACAACTGCAGTTTTCAATTTTTATTACAGTGAAACACAAAATTAACATATACGTAAGATGCTGACTCACCTTCTGCGATTTACAACAGGCAGTAATGTGATCATTCACTAAGCAAAACTTTATAAGCCTCAATCTTAAGAACTTTTAATTTTGAAGTAGGCAACAACTAATTAATAAGCAGTTTTACTAGGAAAATTATTCTCAGCAAGCATCATTAACTTTAACCCACTCTCTTGCCACATTAACTTTAACTTTCCTTTTACTATGTTCAAGAGGCATCAATTAGCAAAACTCTAGGCTTTTAATTTCTTTCAGTAAGGACACTCGGAAATCACTTTAGTTCAAACGGAGAGGAACCTGAGAGGTGTTATGATGAGAAGAAAAATCAAGGTTGGTATATAAATTCAGATATAAATTACCTTATATTTGAACACACTAACACATCCATTAAGCTGATCCTTCACTCTACATCATTATAGCATTCTGATGCAATGATTGCGCAATGTGGTGGCAACTGCATGTTGGTAGGTGGAATTGCAGGCAGAATTGCAGGACTCTGTCATTTCTTGGTGGCGATGATAGATACAAATTCCAGAATAGTTCCAGCTATTTATCCATCCATCCGAGGCATTGGAAAGAAGCAGAAAAAGCCTCTCTCGGAACAAGCACAATATGCATCTTTTACATGGCAGTGCACAGTTTGGTAGCTCGTCCCCGACTGACTATCAGTTCCACCTTTTCTACATAGGCCAGCCACAATTTGCGCGCGATACACAGTTTCGTTCCCGAGGGGAACCACTACACCTTTTACATACAAACTAAGAACCCTAAGTGAGGATCAGCAGTTTACATAACAGCAACCAAACACATTAAATAAAACAGAACATTTGCACATATTGACGTTTCTACCAAAAATTATTCACACAAAATTACAATCATATACAGTAAGTTTTGTTGCCTCCAAATGGGACAAAGCATTTAAACGACAGATATGCTACACCGCATAGAACCAAACCATGACATCAAAGTTTGTATAAAGAAAGCAGTATACAATTTTGTTATCTATTCAATCAAACATATTTACAGAAGCTCAACGATGTAACATTAAATAAAACAAAAGGCAAAATAAATCAGAGTATTAGAGCCATGGTGTTACAATTTCTTTTGGAGTGACCGTCGTATTTATCTGCGTATCGCTATCCCATGTCTTTTGCAACCTCAGTGTATGAAGTTACAAAAGTCGCAATACTCCAGATTTGTTTCAACTACCCATGCACGAAGAGCTTGAGGTTACTTAAAATCTGCTGACATCTGTGTCGACGAGCTGCTGTGTGTAATTTCTACAACTGGCAGTCTGGTCTGGGAGCGATGACCATCTTGCAGCGCTAAGGTGACGGAACGCAGGCCCTGAACGTGGGCTGCTGTTTTATGGGAAGCCGCGTCACCTCTCGGCATGCGGGGTCAGGAGGTGTCTGTCACTTCATTAACGCAGCGCAACGCGTGACCTAAAGGATCGCGAGACGTCTCAGCTCACACACGTCTGCTCCAGTCACGTACGGCACACGTACCAGTATATGGATTCGGTTGTTCCATATTTTTAGCTTGATTTTAATGCGCACTCTATAGTCTGTATGATTTCAGCAGAAAAGCAGTATTACACAACTCCAGTATACGTAGTGCAATGGACGATGATGTGAGATGATAGGAATTTTTTGTCAAATTTTAAAGAAAAAATATTCATTACAGTAATTTAAATATACAGACGTGGAATCCCTATCTTGTCTTATTGATTATGAGAGTGAATCATTTTTAAGCATAGATATTACCTATAGGTAAATGATAATGCAGTCAAACTGTTCACTGTCTTTACGATTTCTGTAACTTCTTCATAATTTATATCTGATTTGTTCCAAAATACTGACCGAGAAATGGCAACTCTGTGGTTCTCAAATTGTGGTGTTTCTTTGTCATCGTTGACAGTCAATATAAATTTCTATTCGTTTGCAGTTTAGGCTTTAAACAGTGTGAAAAGAATAAGATAGTAGAATCAGTGGAGGACGAGGGACTGTGACAAGCTTCCAGCGACGCCGACTTGGGGGGGGGGGGGGGGGGGGGGGCGCAAGGTACTTCGTGCCCCTGCAATAGTTAAAAGTAGTGGTTTGCCCTCCCCCCCCCGCCCCCCCCCCCCAATATTCAAACATGCATTTCTCACCGCTCTCTCCCCCTTCCTCATCCTTTACTAGGAAATTTCTTAAAACTTGCACATGTATTTTTGCATAATAGTATGTAATGATTATGTAGGAAAAAAATACCGATTTTACGAGCTAATTGCGTATTCCTTTCTGCTACTCCTCCAACCTCTGCATATGACGAACTGTCGTGACAGGGTTTGTCCCCTGCATCTGTACTATTCGCACACTGTTACTGTACGGAGGTATGCGGGGAACGAAAGCTCACCATGAGCTCGCAGCGCTTTGGCTGCTAGGACGAGCTCCACTTCCCCCAACAGCAGCCTGCTGGCATCTTGTAAAAGAAACTAATGAGCAGTAGTGACACCGAATTTGATGGCGACCGCTAGGGCACCGCAGAAGTCAGCACCGGCTCCAGGGATTTTGCCGCCCCGCGCGAACATGTCAAGCGCCCCCCCCCCCGCCCCCCCCCCCACACACACACCCCCGTTCCCTTTTTCGACATAGTCAACTTTTCCCACACTATATTTCATACATGACGCCTTATTTTCACATATCACACTCATTCGTCTCTTTGTTGTGAATATGTCTTTAATATCAAAGCAGCAGTCAGTGATACGTTCATAGTGCAATACATTTTAAGCCATTTTTGTTGGAGAAAACGTTTCTTTCGTAAATCGGACCACACTGTTTCTGTACCATATATAATTTTCAATAAGACCCTTGATTTTATGAATAGTTTGTATTTCCAATTTATTCTCACATTCCTTCATTTACGCAGGATGGATTTGCCGCCCGCAAAAATCTGCCGCCGTGGGCGATGGCACGGTTCGCCCCTCCCCCTCCCTAGACAATAATCAACCGTGACAATAATCAACACTGTAGTTACATGGCTACTTCCCGTTAGGCGCACAGTACTGTTACGCAGGCCGCAGCTAATGTTGGCAGCGAACGTAAATATTCCGGAGCTGGGCATCGCCAGTGATGTCTTACTGTGACTCGGTTCAGTTGTTAATCTTTCGTCCCTTACTGTCCAGTTTAAAATGGACGAGTTTATAATTAGGAAGAAATGTGACAATGTGTCAAGTGTTAGCGATGGTGAAGCTAGACCCATGTTAGTGGTGCTGTGTGTGACAACAAAGACACAGATAGTGACGGAACTGTGGAGGTGACAAAAAGCACTGTTCCCGGAAAAAAAAACATCGCTGTTATCAGCCCTCTTGGCAACAGCAGTTTGCATGGATCGATAACAATAAGGTAAAAGATGTTATATTTTGCAAAATTTGCAGACAAATGTTTGAAGAAAATCGTTTTCAGTTTTCTCACAAAATGGAAAAAACTTTCAGGGAAACTGGTTTTTCGAACTGGGAGAAAGGGGTAGAAAAGTTGAAAGCGCATGAAGCATCGCACTGCTACAGAGAAGCTGTACTGAAATTCAAATCCTTAAAATCGAATGTCAATGTATTTAGCCAGATTTCCAAAGAAAAACTGACACAAATGAAAGAAAGCCGAGCTTGTTTACTACATATCTTCCCTCCGTTATTTAGCAGTGCAGGGGCTTCCAGTACGTGGGCATACTGATGAAACAAGTAACTTTGACAATTTATTACGCCTTCGATGTGAAGATAACCAGCTACTTTTAATATGGCTACAGCGCGAAACTTACAAATGGACATCCCATGATGTGCAAAACGAAATTTTGGCCACTTTAAGTCATACACTTCTTAGAAAATTATTGGAGGATATCAAGAGCTCAGAGTATTTTGCAATAACAGCAGACGAAACAACAGACATAGCCACCAAAGAGCAATTTAGTATCTGTATAAGATTTGTTGATGTTTTGCTAGAGATAGAATAATATTTTTTAGGGCTATACTCAATACAAAGTACCACAACTAAGGCTCTGTTTGATATTATTATCGACATTTTAAGACGATTTGATTTGCCTGCATATAATTGTAGGGGCCAATGCTTCGACGGTTCAGCAAACATGGCCAGATTATATAATAATGTCCAGGCAAAGTTTATGGAAATGGAGAAGAGAGCTATGTTTGTGCACTGCCTTGCACACTGTTCAAATCTAACACTACAAGACACTGTGAAAGCAGTTCCAGAATGTCGAAATGCATTGAATGTTATGAAGGACTTAATACATTTTGGAAGAGATTCACCTAAAAGATTAGATCTTTTTCCTCACCTGAAGGCAGATGCATCTACAAATTTGAAACCACTCTGTCCTACAAGGTGGGCCGTAAGATACTTGGCAATGTCTTCAGTTTTGTCCAACTATACAGTACTTCAGGAATGTTTTCTAAATGTTTCAAGAAATGACCATTCAGA
The DNA here is from genome assembly GCF_023898315.1 of Schistocerca nitens. Classification (NCBI taxonomy): domain Eukaryota; kingdom Metazoa; phylum Arthropoda; class Insecta; order Orthoptera; family Acrididae; genus Schistocerca; species Schistocerca nitens. The sequence goes on from NC_064620.1 coordinate 497,498,007, forward strand.
CACTGGGGCCAAAGTAAACGGCTTTTTGATTAATATGCAGACATATGATTTCTTTTTCATGTTATCACTTTTGGTAAAAATGTTTGGTCACATTGATACCGTAAACATAGTACCACAGACGAAATCCCTACACTTAGAGGAGGCCAATAAGATGATTTCCACTCTTGTAACTTCTATTAAATTTATGAGAAACAATTTTGAATCATTCTGGGATGAAGTAACTTCAAAATATCAAGATATGGATGTTGATTCCCCAAAATTACCCCGTAGAAGAAAAGTCCCTAAGAAATACGATGAGTCCATCAGTTCATCTGTAGAAACATTCACTGAAGTATGTGGCAAATATAGAAGATAGTATTATGAAACAATGGATACATCTATCAGCTTCTTGGAATCACGGTTCAAAACTCAATCATTCATGTTTGTAAATCAAATTGAACAATTTCTTCTTGGTGATAACAAACTTTCATTCGATATTTTATCTTTCTACGAATCAGATATAGATAAAGAACGCTTGCTTCTCCAACGAAGCATGTTTCATGAGATTATCCAAAGTAAGGACTCTGCGAATATTAGTTCGTTGGATGACATAGTGAAATACCTAAAACAGGAAAAACCTGTTTGACCTACTGCCTGAACTAGTGAAATTAATACGTGTAGGCCGGCCGCGGTGGTCTAGCGGTTCTAGGCGCTCAGTCCGGAATCGCGCGACTGCTACGGTCGCAGGTTCGAATCCTGCCTTGGGCATGGATGTGTGTGATGTCCTTAGGTTAGTTAGGTTTAAGTAGTTCTAAGTTCTAGGGGACTGATGACCACAGACGTTAAGTCCCATAGTGCTCAGAGCCATTTGAACCAATACGTGTAGTGCTGACGATTCCAGTAACGTCCTGCACCACTGAGCGATCGTTTTCTTGTCTACGGAGGGTGAAAACGTATCTTCGTTCTATAATGAGGCAGGATCGTCTTAATGCCGTCGCCCTTATCAACGCCGATAGAGATGAATCGATGAAACTCGACCTTGATGCCATATGTGACGAGTTCATATGCAAGAATGATCTGAGGAGGAGTACATTTACCATCAAAAATTAAGGTATGTTCTTCAACTTTATTTATGTATTTGTTTTGTACCACTACTGACCCATACTCCGACTGAAATGACATTGTGATTGACGTTTCAGCGAGTCGAGGGGTAGGGGCTAGTCGCCAGCCAATCGTAGTTTGCATGATTTTCAGCTCTTTGCATTTTTCATTATCCTCACAATCTTTTTTTGTTTCTTGAAAGTTGTTATGCTGTGACGGTAATTTCCCAAGAATATGATGTCATAACTCAAAAGGGAAAGTATGCGTGCATAATACACCTCTCTCCTTCAGCACTTGTGTTGTTCCATGTAATTCTCATTGCATAGGTCATTTTAGATAGCTTAGAATTTAAGAATGTGATGTGGGAATTCCATTTCAGATTGTCTTGTAAGTAAACAAAGCAATTTTGTTTCAGTGACACTTAAGTTTTTGGTTTTCCAAGGAAATATTTGGTTTTAATGGATTTTTAATTTTGCTGTGTGTGGAATTGTATAGTGGCGGTTTTTTTCCTTTTTTTAGGGGTTAATCAGTAGCTTATTCCTCACAAACCACTCTGAAATCTTTTCATTTGTGACTTCAACATACAGCCTAAGAGCCTTTCTATTTCCACCTTCAATCAATACACTGGTGTCATCTGCAAATAGGACTGGTTTCGAGTGTCGAACATGTCGATGGAAACGCAAAGTTATCTGTCAAATGTAGTACCTAATAAAATGAACTTCCCCCCTCCCCCCCCCCCCCCGAAAAAAAAATTTAAACTCGGCGCCTCTGCAAGCTTCTAATATATCTGTCGTCTATAGCAACCTTTAAATCACAGGTAAGTGGAACAGAACTTCTAAACATTGTTTTAAAATAATAAATGAGTTATTATTTTAAAATTTTTTTCTTCGAATTCTCGAAGTAATTGACTAACGTCCAGCGATTTAGCGCCCTTACACCGCACGCTATGCATTTCTCCTGTTGCCCACACGGATTCACGTGATTTGCTGATTATATTATTCTTCCAAACAATTCGATTTCCTTATCGGTGCTTTTTATCAAGAAACTGCTGCTCGAAAACAATTTGCAGAGTTCAGAGAGAATGTAACCAATCATTTACCTATACAAAAGTTTTACTTATTCGTCAGTTAATAAAAAAGTGAAGTGACGTCAGAGGTTTTTGAAGATATGGTCACCTTACAGTACACGAACTTCAGCTGTTCCAGAAAGCTTATTTTCGTAACTACAAGTGCACTTTTTGCTTAAACACTGTGTCCCAAATGCTGTTTAAGGAACGTTCAAATTTTTTTTCACCACCAATGCATTTATGAATAAGAGTAACGACAGATACCGTAGTTCTTTCCAAAGCCACATCAAATGAATTCGCAGTTGCGAATAAGGACTACCATCAGCTGTGGAATAACAACGAAAATTTATGCCAGACCGGTAGTCGAAGCCGGATTTCCCGCTTATCACGAGCGGACGCCTTACCATTTGGCTATCCGTGCACGGCGTACGGCCAAACCCAAACTTCCATATGTCGTCAACCATTCATCCACGACCTGCAGTCGTACATCGATTATATATATTCGTGTGCTGATCACACGTTGTACTTGAAAGTCGCATGCCCGTATCGGCAGATAAATACATTGCAGTCCCTGTGTTGGTCTGATTACGATGCAAAGTTCCTTTGTACATCTATATCTACGTGGATACTTTGCAAATCACATTTAAGTGCCTGGCAGAGGGTTCATCGAACCACCTTCCAATCTCGTATAGCTCGCGGAAAGAATGAACACCTATATCTTTCTGTACGAGCTCTGATTTCCCTTGTTTTATCTTGGTGAACGTTCCTCCCTATGTAAGTCGGTGTCAACAAAATATTTTCACATTCGGAGGAGAAAGTTGGTGACTGGAATTTCGTGAGAAGATTCGGTCGCAACGAAAAACGCCTTTCTTTTAATGATGTCCATCCCAAATCCTGTATCATTTCTGTGACACTTTCTCCTATATTTCGCATTAATACAAAACGTACTGCCTTTCTTTGAACTTTTTCGATGTACTCAATCAGTCCTATGTGGTAAGGATCGCACACCGCGCAGCAGTATTCTACAAGAGGACGGACAAGCGTAGTGTAAGCGCTCTCTTTAGTAGTTCTGTTACATTTTCCAAGTGTCCTGCCAATAAAACGCAGTCTTTGGTTAGCCTTCCCCACAACATTTTCTGTGTGTTCTTTCCAATTTAAGTCGTTCGTAATTGTAATACCTAGGTATTTAGTTGAATTTACGGCTTTTAGATTAGACTGATTTATCGTGTAACCGAAGTTCGAGTTCCTTTTAGCACTCACGTGGATGACCTCACACTTTTCGTTATTTAGAGTCAACTGCCACTTTTCGCACCATTCCGATATTAGTTCTAAATCGTTTTGCAGTTTGTTTTGATCTTCTGATGACTTTATTAGTCGATAAACGACATCGACATCTGCAAAAACCGAAGACTGAAGGAACAACAAAGGGCCTATAACACTACCTTGGGGAACGCCAGAAATCACTTCTGTTACACTCGATGACTTTCCTTCAATTACTACGAACTGTGACCCCTCTGACAGGAAATCACAGATCCAGTAGCATAACTGAGACGATATTCCATAAGCACGCAGTTTCAGTACGAGCCGCTTGTGTGGTACAGTGTCAAAAGCCTTCTGGAAATCCAGAAATACAGAATTTTATCAATAGCACTCGGCACTTCATGTGAATAATCAGCTAGTTGTGTTCCACAAGAACGATGTTTCCTAAACCAATGTTGACTGTGTGTCAATAGACCGTTTTCTTAGAGGTAATATATTGTGTTAGAACACAATATACGAGGTGTGGCTAGAAAAAACCGGACTAGTACTGGTGAAACAATAAAACGAATGCAATAAGGCTGAAAGTCGCGTGGCCTGTAACGTGACTCTCGCTCCGCCTACTGCTCGAGTTTCATCTGCCTCCTACACTCAGTCTGCCCGTGGCGTCTGTTTTAAGTAGTTGACGTTTTGTCTGTGCGTCGGAAAATGTTGAGTGTACAGAAAGAACAGCGTGTTAACATCAAATTTTGTTTCAAACTAGGAAAATCTGCAAGTGAAACGTTTGTAATGTTACAACAAGTGTACGGCGATGATTGTTTATCGCGAACACAAGTGTTTGAGTGGTTTAAACGATTTAGAGATGGCCGCGAAGACACCAGTGATGACACTCGCACTGGCAGACCATTGTCAGCAAAAACTGATGCAAACATTGAAAAAATCGGTAAACTTGTTCGACAAGATCGCCGTTTAACAATCAGAGCAGTGTCTGAGTTAACAGGGGTTGACAAGGAGAGTCACGTGACAGGCCACGCGTCTTTCAGCCTTATTGCATTCGTTTTCTTGTTTCACCAGTACTAGTCCGGTTTTTTTCTAGCCACTCCTCGTATGTACTAAAATCCTACTGCGCATCGACGTTAACGATATGGGCCTGTAATTTAGTGGATGCATGCATGTTCAAAGAAACTTTGCATCGTAAATGGAACATTCAATACACCGGCCAAGAGTGTGCCGAGAGTACCAAATTTCTGGCATTACGTTTCACCAAGGACAACGCAGTGGCCGACGGCCTGTGCTTTAGGACGTAGAGCTATCACAGCTGACAGAAAAGCAACACTGCGTGAAATAGCCGTAGAAATCAATGTGGGACGTACGACGAACGTATCCATTAGGTCAGTGTGGCGAAATTTGGCGTGAATGGGCTATGGCAGCAGACGACAGACCCAAGTGCCTCTTCGAACAGCAAGACATCGCGTGCAGCGCCTCTTCTGGATTCGTGTCCATGGCCGTTGGACCACAGATGACTGGAAATCTGTGGCATATGAGGTTAGACCCGACTTCCGCCGGTTAAGAGCTGATGAGATAGTGTGGCGCAGACCCACGAACCCATGGATCCAAATTTTCAATAAGGCACAGTGCAATCTGGTGGTGACTCCATAATGGTGTGGGTTGTGTTTACATGGAATGGGCTGGGTCCTCCGGTCCAACAGAACTGGTAGTTGGCTGAAAACGGTTATGTTCGGCTACTTGGAGACCAATTGCCACCATCCATGGATTTCACGTTCCCAAACAATGATGAAATTTTTATGGATGACAATGGGCCATGTCAGTGGGCCACAGTTGTTTCAGATTGGTTTGTAGAACATTCTGGACAGTTCGAGCGAACGATTTGGCCTACCTGATCGCGCGACATGAATCCCATTAAACATTTATGAGACATATTCCAGAGGTCAGTTCGTTGCACAAAATCTTGCACCGGCAACAATAGTCAGCATGACTCAGTGTTTCTGCAGGGGACATTCAACAACTTGTTGAGTCCGTGCCACGTCGAGTTGCTGCACTATGCTAGGCCAAAGATCGGACACGATATTGAGAGGTATCTCATGACTTTTGTCACCTCAGTGTTCAATGACAGACAAAACAGATCTTTCACGCAAAACAAATAACAAAGTGTATTCTTAGTACAAATTGTGTTCGCAAATGAGTTATGGTCATGGCATAGTGGAAACAAAATCACTTCCTCTCTGAATCAAGCAGTTACTCTCACAGCGTGTACGGGGAGCGTTTGAAAAGTCCGTGCAAAGTCCGAGAGATGGCACCACCAGAAAGAAGGCACCACCAGCGCGTATCGAGATCATGTCTTCGACCATAGATTACTAGTAGACTGGCCTTGCTGTGCTGTGCAGAAGCTATAGGGCTGGTGTGGCTCCAACATAAACCACGTGACTGTTGGCAAAACGTGGCGGGATTTCAAATCAGCGGTCTGCCATCCTATCTTTGTATCGTATTTTACCCACATTTCTCAATTGACTCCCAAACGTTTCCAACAAAAATTACTTTTTTATTTGCGAAAAATAATGTCAGAACAACATTTGACCTGGATTTGTTCACAGTACCATTTATAAAATCTAACAAATACATCGAACGCCCCTCTGGAGGGCAGCGGGACGAAATTACTATAAACTATCAATTAACGTAAAATGTCGTTAAAATTCTTTTAAACGGTAAGTGTGGGCTCGTGTCAAAACTTTAAATACTGGATTCGCCGCGTTTTGAGCTCTAGTCACTTATAAAAGAAAATGGGATATGGGAATTACGTCAACTATAGGTGCCAAAATTGTCGACTTTAGGAGCAGGTCCATTTAAGAGTATCAAATTTAGGTGCACTTCAAAGGTTCAGTTCCTACTATTTTTACAAAAGTTTAAACTATCAGCTTAAAAAAAATTATATTTTAGATGAAAGGTGAGACTCTGACGTTTCAGAAAATAATTTTGGAGCCTACATTTATTTAATAGTATTAGAAGGTAGAAAAAAATTCTCTTCATGTGTCGACTATAGGTGGTCTTGTTATACTCTCACTTGTATATACAAAAAGGCGCGTATGTGCAGATGGCTTAAAAGTTTTTCCGTTTCAGGGGCTGTATCCAAAGCTGCCCTCGGTTTTCATCCTTAGCGAAACCTATGAGTAGGAACGAGAAACAGTTATACTTACTGCTGTAACAGAATTATCACAGATACGTTCCAAAATGTAATATGAGTCTGACTTTACAGGCATCACTTTCAACACTTTAATTTACGTGATACTCTATTTCAAGTGTAAAAAACATATAAAAGTCACTTCAGCAGATTTCTATAAACGCATCTGCACTATCATAGAAACACTTACACGTGAAATGTAATGCCATTTCCCCCGACAAAACGCTGAGTACAACCACAAGCGCAACACGATACTACCATGTTTCGTCAACATTCACGTTGGAGCCACGAAAATGACGTCAGGGCCAGTCTATTTTATGGTCGAAGGATCATGTTTAGTTAGTAGCATCTTTGGAAAGAACGCGCACCAAATTTTAGCCATATTGGTCTATTTCTTTGTGTTTGGCATTCGCGTGAATCAAGGAAGTCGAGTGATTGTCAAAAAACGGACGAAAAAGAATTTCGTGTGGTGATTAAACATTACTTTATGAAAGGCAAAACGTCTCAGGAGACTAAAGACAAGCTTGATAAACATTACGGCGACTCTGTACCTTCGATTAGAACAGTTTATAAGTGGTTACAAAATTTTCGGAGTGACCATATGGGCACAAGTGATGCTGAGCGTTCTGGACTCTCTGTAGAGGTTACGACTCCAGAAATCATTGATAAAATCCATGATGCGGTGATGGATAACAGAAGAGTTAAGGTACCTGAGATTGCTAGTGCTGTGGCTATCTCGAATGAACGGGTACATAATATTTTGCATAAACATTTGGACATGAGAAAGCTATCCGCAAGATGGGTTCCGCAATTGCTCACGATTGACCAAAAACGGAATCGTGGGAAGTGTTGCAAGGATGGTTTGCAGCTGTTCAGGAAGGATCCGCAGGACTTTAAGCGTCGTTTCGTCACTGTGGATGAAACATGGATACATTACTATACTCCTGAGACTAAACAACAATCTAAACAATGGGTTACCAAGGGAGAATCTGCATCAAACAAGGCGAAGACCATTCCTTCAGCCGGAAAGGTTATGGCGACTGTCTTTTGTGATTCGCAAGGGATAATCCTCATCAACTATCTGGAAAGGGGTAAAACTATTACAGGTGCATATTATTCATCGTTATTGGACCGTTTGAAAACCGAGCTGCAAGAAAAACGCCGCTATTGGACCGCAAAAAAGTCCTTTTCCATCACGACAATGCACCAGCACACACCTCAGCAGTTGTGGTCGCAAAATTAATGGAAATAAGATTCCAACTCGTTTCACATCCCCAGTATTCTCCAGACTTGGCTCCCTCGGACTACTGTTTGTTCCCCAATTTGAAGAAATGGCTGGCGGGACAGAGATTTTATCAAACGAGGAGGTGATTGCAGCAACAAATAGGTATTTCGCAGACTTCGTCAATTCCTATTATTCGGAAGGGATCAACAAGTTAGAACAGCGTTGGACGAAGTGTATAAGTCTAAAAGAAGACTGTCGAAAAATAAAAAAATGCTTACCCCAAACACGTAAGTAGTTTTAATTTTTGCATGGACTTTTCAAACGCCCCTCGTAATTCAAGAATTTAGCTTGCTACCGCAAGTAGTGCACGCCCTGCTTGACGGCAAGTAAAAAATCACCATTTTTCACAAAACAACCACAAAGTTCAAAACATTTATTTGCCAGCGAAAACACCACAATGCACCGCTAACATACGACACAGTGTCAAGCAGTAAATGACTCAGGTAGTGAGTGCTTCCTTTGACATTCGGTAGCATAGAAGGGGGCTACTGAACGTACCCTTTTTACGCCTCCACTGAGATCGCTGTCCGTTTGGCCAGTAAAAGATACTAACCGCTCCACTAGGTTGTTACGTCCACACGCCGGCCATGTCCCGTTGACCGTTCGTGACGTCCGTACATTCGATCGTTGAGCGTGCCGAGTTTCTGACGTCATAGCTTTCGGGAATCTTTACGCACGTGCAGAGCAGTATCTAACGTGACAGATATTCTCAACGTGTGTTTGAACGTTGTCCAGTGAGATGGAAGAAAACCACCTACGTTACATGCACGCCATCTCACTTCAGTACAGAGTCTGAAGTCGTTATATATATGCCGTTTCTAGTCATCAAAAAATTAATGATCTCTCGAAAAGCGCCGCTAATTATGTGATTCGTTGTATAAAATGACGGGAAACGTCGTATTGGTGGTTAAAGAACTATTGTAACTTGGGTATTATACAAGTGTCCCGTTTCAAGGCTACGGCAAACTGAGCAGCAATAAGAAATGCAATGTTCTTGATAAAATTTGTTATTACGAGGGTCACTCCAAAAGAAATGCACACTATTTTTGTAAAAAAACAGTTTTCATTCTGCATGTTTGAAAGTTTTAGTGTGTAGATGCATCCTTCCCTCTTGTTTTCAAACTAGTTCAACCTGTTCCCGTGAATGGCGCCGTTACAGCATGTCTTCAAGATCGCTGCTACACTTGACGTTCGTCAGAAGCAACATGCTGTCATAAAATTCCTGTCCTGTGAAAACGAGACAGTGGGAATCATCCACAAGAGGTTGAAAAAGGTGTATGGAGATGCTGCTGTCGATCGCAGTACAGTTAGTCGGTGGGCAAGCAGGTTACGTGATGAAAGCGAGCACGGCAATATTGAGGATTGTCCTCGCAGCGGCAGGCCTCGTACTGCACAGACTCCAGACAATGTGCAGAGAGTTAACGAATTGTTCACTGCTGACAGACGCATCACAGTGAACGAATTGAAACACTACGTTGGGATAGGGGAAGGAAGTGTTTGCAGAATACTGAAACTGTTGGCGTTAAAAAAGGTTTGTGCCAGGTGGGTTCCCAGGATGTTGACAGTGGCTCACAAAGAAACAAGAAAAACGGTATGCAGCGAACTTTTGAAACAGTATGACAATGGTGGAGATGAATTTCTTGGAAGAATTGTGACAGGTGATGAAACATGGCTCCATCATTTTTCACCAGAGACGAAGAGGCAATCAATGGAGTGGCATCATGCAAATTCACACACACAAAAAAAAAAAATCAAAACCACACCTTCTGCTGGAAAAGTTAAGGCTACAGTGTTTTTAGACTCAGAAGGACTCTTGCTTGTGGACATCATGCCAAGTGGAACCACCATAAATTCTGATGCATATGTGACGACACTGAAGAAACTTCAAGCTCGACTGAGTCGTGTTCGACCATATCGGCAAAAGCAGGATGTTCTGCTGTTTCACGATAATGCACGGCCACATGTCAGTCAAAAAACCATGCAAGCGATCACATAACTCGGATGGACAACACTGTAACACGCGCCTTATAGCCCTGTCCTGGCTCCATGCGACTATCATCTCTTTGGGAAACTGAAAGACACCCTTCGTGTAACAACGTTTGGGGATGATGACGCCCTTGTGCACGCTGCCAAACAGTGTCTCTAACAGGTTGGTCCAGAATTTTACCGTGCGGGCATATAGGAGCTGGTTCCAAGATGGCGTAAGGCAGCTGAGAGGGGTGGAAATTATGTGGAGAAATGAAAATGTTGTTCCTACAGGATGTATCTGCACACTGTAAAACTTTCAAACATGTAGAATAAAAGATGAATTTAAAAAAAATGTGCGTTTCTTTTGGAGTGACCCTCGTATCATGCTTTCATTACGCGTTAAGAAACTTGGTATGGTCACTTAACAGTCGCGGTCAGTATTGCGTAACGAGTAGCGATTAAGAAAGGTAAAGAAGCAGGTCACGTGTTGCTAGGCCGCGACTATCTACATCCAAATATTATTTTACTATCCTTCCTGTTCTTCAATAGATTCTGATACTTTCTTATTAGTTTAATAAAAGTATATTCTATAAAATTCGTTGTTATGTTGTTGTGTCTAGGAATCCTGCTTACTCGATGCACTAGACAAAAAATCAAACAACTCGTATTAATGAGTCTTATTAGAACAAGACAAGTACAAATACTTAAATTTGATCTGAGAATTCTTGTAGTCCTCTATCCATGATCATCTACAAGTGCAATTACGCAGATGTGTCGCAAACAAAAGGGCGACATACAAAATAAACAGTCTTGATAAACACACAAGTAAAACTTCTGGTCCTAGCGACCCCTTCTAACAGAAGTCTGTCAACTGCAGTGAATGCTGATCTCTAACTGTGATATGTAGATATTGCTAATGAGGATGCTACGATACGTCGGCTAACGAATAGGCTAACGTTGAAGCTGATATCAAAGTGCGCCTTCACCAGTGGGGCGCTGCGCTTATGTAGTCTTCACCTAGGGGCCGCTGTTGTCGCGTTGTCGTCCTGGTGGGAGGTGGGTCAGCGTGCCATTGGCTGACAGCCTTCTCTTCTCTGTCGTTCCTGATAAGCGTGCCGGCGCTAAACTTTACGCTGTAACGTGTGTAAATGTATGTTTACCACAGTGTAAAGTAACAGTCGTGACAGTCACTGCTGTAAAAGTAGTTACCGTTTGACCGAAGGAGCGACACGCGCTCCAAGCGGCGAGTAAGGTGAACGTCAGACGCGTCGTAAGCATAATGTTTGTTTTGCATCCATTTGCTACGTAATTTACGAAATATTTGAGTTATTTTCTTGCCTCCAAGGGTTTGTGTAGTATTAGAAGGCATATATGTTTCTAAAAATGATTCTAAAATAAGCGCAAGTATGGACAAAAACCATGAATCGAGTGACAAGCTACAACACATTCGTGAAGAAACACTTGTGACGTTGGATAGAATTGCAACTTACCACGTTGATATCAAAAGCATATAAACACACGTATTCACACATACGAAGCATAGACATGTACCTCTACAAGGAAAAGCGATTGACAGCTCATTTATTGTTCTGTAGGCCTACTGTGTTTGTCATTGTCGCCTGTTGCCACAAGTACGACCTTAATCTTTATATTATTCTAAGTGAGACAAGCAACTGCCAAATAGTGGGAGAAATATGTTGAAAACAACCACTTCATCGTCAAAGCAGGTCTGTGTTGACGATTCACACGAATCTGGCACTGATACATGGAGAGCTGAACTGGCTGCTTCTGTGTCATGGACTGTTTTACAGCTTTAGATGGATTGTCGAATCTTTGTGGCAGTTTCCTCTTCATCGTCAGTTGAGGTGGCTTATTTGGGACGTCAAACATTGTGGGTATTGCATTCCATAAGAGTTTATCATTGTCTGCACTCATGAACTGGTTTTGTTCGAAATTTAGCGAACAAAACCTGATATTGTTACACTGGTAAACTGGGACTTTTTTCGTGAGGTCTTCTCGTCTGCTACTAACTAGCCATTTTCTGCTCCTAAACCGAAACATATATCATTAATACACATGCAGTTTGCAAGTGAATCCTGACGATACAGTTTAGTAACATGATGGTATATACCTCTCAGGATCCTTAGGAAACCTAAAAAAGACATCTGTGGTGTCTTGTTCCTGTTGTTGCTGCAATTTATTGCGCCACAAACGCTCGCGCTTGTAAAAACCATTGTAGGAATCAAAACAAACAAATTATTATTTGTGGGGACTTCAATGTAGATTCTCTGAAAGAGGGTAATAGGAAAAATGACCTTGAAGTATTACTCGGTTCTTTCAATTTGACACCCGTTATTGATTTTCCTACTCGGGTGGTAAAGGATAGCAGCTCACTGATAGATAACTTCTTTATAGACCAAGATAAGTTTAACCAGATAAATGCTCAGCCTGTTGAGAATGGTCTTTCTGATCATGGTGCACAGCTAGTTACAATATATGACATAGCTCCATTCAGCAATACTAAACAGTCCTCCAAAGTGGTACGTTCAGTCAACGATTTAACAATTGCAAATTTCAGGGAAAGCCTACAGCAGTTAGACTGGGATGAGGTGTACCGTGAACCTGATGCCAATTTAAAATATAATTTATTTCATGACATTTTTGTAAATGCATTTGAAAACTGCTTCCCCAAGAAAATAGTTAAATATACTCGTAAGAAACCTTGTAAGAAACCATGGCTTACTAAGGGTATAAAAATATCTTGTAACCGCAAAAGGGAAATGTATCTGACAGCAAGAAAGAGTAGTGACCCAGAAACTATCAAAAATTATAAAAACTACTGTGTTATATTAAGAAAAGTTATTAAAAAATCCAGGAGTATGTGTATCATGTCTGAAATCAGCAACTCTGATAATAAAATTAAAACAATTTGGAATATTATTAAAAGAGAAACAGGTCAACCAAGAGCAGAGGAAGACAGTATTACCATCAAATTGAATGAAAACTTCACGAACAAAAAGTCAGAAGTTGAAAATATTTTTAATAATCATTTTCTAAATGTTGTGGATATAGTAGGATCCAGGTGTTCATTAGAAGATGCTAGGCTGTTAATGGAAGAGGCCATACCTATGCAATTTGATACAATTGAAATCTCACCCACTTCTCCCTTTGAAATTAGGAAAATAATAAACTTGCTTAAAAGCAAAAACTCACATGGAATTGATGGCATTTCCAGCAAAATACTAAAAGCTTGTTCTCAACAGATAAGTAAGATTCTCAGCCACCTGTGTAATAGCTCTCTGGAACAGGGCATTTTCCCTGATAGACTGAAATATGCTATTGTTATACCTTTGCATAAAAAGGGGGATAGATCTGATGTCAACAATTACCGTCCAATCTCCCTTCTAACAGCTTTATCCAAAATTTTTGAGAAAGTAATGTATTCAAGAGTAGCTTCACATATCTGTAAAAATGAAGTACTAACAAAATGTCAGTTTGGTTTTCAGAAAGGTTTTTCAACAGAAAATGCCATATATGCTTTCACCAGTAAAATTTTGAATGATCTGAATAACCGAACACCACCCATTGGGATTTTTTGTGATCTCTCAAAGGCTTTTGATTGTGTAAATCATGAAATTCTGCTAGACAAGCTCAAGTATTGTGGCATGAGTGGGACAGTGCACAAATGGTTTAATTCGTACCTAACTGGAAGAGTGCAGAAAGTTGAAATAAGTAGTTCTCGTAACATGCAAAGATCAGCACATTCCTCAAACTGGGGAACTATCAAGAATGGGGTTCCACAAGGGTCAGTCTTGGGTCCTTTGTTGTTCTTATTATATATTAATGACTTGCCATTCTATATTCATGAAGAGGCAAAGTTAGTTCTCTTTGCTGATGATACAAGTATAGTAATCACACCTGACAAACAAGAATTAACTGATGAAATTGTCAATACTGTCTTTCAGAAAATTACTAAGTGGTTCCTTGTAAACGGACTCTCACTGAATTTTGATAAGACACAGTACATACAGTTCCGTACAGTGAATGGTATGACGCCATTAATAAATATAGACCTTAATCAGAAGCATATAGCTAAGGTAGAATATTCCAAATTTTTAGGTGTGTCCATTGATGAGAGATTAAATTGGAAGAAACACATTGATGATCTGCTGAAACGTTTGAGTTCAGCTACTTATGCAATAAGGGTCATTGCAAATTTTGGTGATAAACATCTTAGTAAATTAGCTTACTACGCCTATTTTCACTCATTGCTTTCATATGGCATCATATTTTGGGGTAATTCATCACTGAGGAATAAAGTATTTATTGCACAAAAGCGTGTAATCAGAATAATAGCTGGAGTCCACCCAAGATCATCCTGCAGACATTTATTTAAGGATCTAGGGATATTCACAGTAGCTTCTCAGTATATATACTCTCTTATGAAATTTGTTATTAACAACCAAACCCAATTCAAAAGTAATAGCAGTGTGCATAACTACAATACTAGGAGAAAGGATGATCTTCACTATTCAAGATTAAATCTAACTTTGGCACAGAAAGGGGTGAATTATACTGGCACTAAAGTCTTTGGTCACTTACCAAATAGTATCAAAAGTCTGACAGATAACCAACAAGTATTTAAGAAGAAATTAAAAGAATTTCTGAATGACAACTCCTTCTACTCCATAGAGGAATTTTTAGATATAAATTAAGAAAAAAAAGAAAAAAATATTAAAAAAATAAAAATAAAAAATAAAGAAAAACAAAAAACACAAAAAAATAAAGTTGTTATATTAACTTAAGTATGTTGTTAAATTAACCTAATTATGTCATGTATTGGAAAATTCGACTCGTTCCACATCATTACGAAATATCGTATTCATGATCCATGGAACTAGTATTAATCTAATCTAATCTAACCACTATTCGCTTTCACGATCGCGCCGAACTCACAGTTTAGGTTACTGGCCGCTTGGGGCGCTGCTGGCGGGGTAGGCAACAGAATCGAGACGAAGTGTCGCAACTGTTATGTTAGACTGTGGGTGTACTCTCTCTGAGGAGTGAGTGACTTCGATTGGCTTAATCTACAAGACAGCTTGCACTACTTGCCCTACGATATTTTGCACTTTCTTGTTTTAAGTTTCTTATTTCACATGTTGTAAGGATACTGCTGCTGAATAGGAACAGTGATCAAGTAAGAATTTGTATCGTACTATTTGTAATGGAACTTTTATAAGACGATGTCCTTATTGACTGGACACGGTACTTTTCTTTTTGCCTTATAACATATCTGTGGATATTGAAGTTTTTATTTATGTAGAGAGAACAACATTAGTAGCTTATCGACAAGGGAGCAAGTGTGCGTTTTAATAGAGCTAAAGTAGGAATTTTTACGCCCGTCCATTCCGTAAACAGTGTGATGTGCAGGACAGTTACAGCCAAGTGCCGCTGGAGCGCGCTGCGATCGCGTATACGACGTTGAGAACACGCACCGTATGCACGAGTCCCGTCGTTTCTGAGCACGTTGACGTTCGACAGCACTGTTCGTAACGCAGCACGGCGTAACGCAGTATACCATCAGTCAAGGCTTGGCATGTGCAGAACTCGCACGTTCGTCTCCATGAGCACAACAGACTTCACCGCCGTTCTTACTTGCCATCGGCGCGCGGTCACGGCGGCGTCTGCGGCAATCAAGTTCCCGGCACCGTCCGCCTTCTTGCGGCTCCAGAGCAACACCCTTCTCACCCTGGAGGCCTGGAAAACAACCGTGTCGTCGACACGGCACGTAATACACTGAGGCGCCAAAGAAACTCCTATAGGTGTGCGTATTCAAATAAAGAGATACGTAAACAGGCAGAATACGGCGCTGTGGTCGGCAAGGCCTACATAAGACGTGTCTGCTGCGACAATGTCAAGTTAAAAAAAAAGAAGTGAGTTTGAACGTGGTGTTCTAGTATGATAAAAAAAATAGGTTAAATATATTTGATGTGTTTCGTACTAGAATGTCGTGTTCCCAGTTAGGCACAGCTTTGCCACAGGAAACACGAAAGCGGTCGAAGACGTCCGTCTTCTGGTCGGCTCCTGATCGTTGTCAGGAGGAGGCTAGTTTTTGATTACGCAAAGGCTTCTATTATTTGGAAAAGAACAACCTGGATTTCTTTACGTAATCGGTATGAAATTTATAATCGCCTAAGGGACCTTTAACAATGAACAATAAACAAGATTGCATTTGCAAATGAAATCATTAATAAATGGGGCAGCTATGAGTTGTATAGAAGACAAGGAGCGGCCTTCTGTCTACGACCAGGATGCCGCAGTATTCTCTGCTGTAGTAAAGGATGTTTGACATTTATAAAAATATGACATGGAGGTAAAAAAAAACATAAAGGAAAAGAATAGAATAAGAAATCTGGTAAACACTAAATATATTCAAACAATTCTCACAAGCAATTAGGGCTTATTTATAAACAGTATATCTTACATAAGTAGTTTTCTAACTGTATGGTGCTATCAGATTTCAGCCTGTCCTCTGCTAGCTCCTTGGTTCACGTTTTTGTCACAAATTACAGTCATTACTTTTCTCCTTCCTTCAAGACAATTCTTGCACCGTTCAACACCTTCATAACAATAACTTGCCGGTTTACAGTATCGAACATAAATTACTCGAATTTTATTAATTAATAACTGCTGTCTGCACGCTGGCAAGACCGCTCACTTTTATGGATTAAAGACGACCTTCTTTACGCTTTCACATTACAAGCAGAAGTACGATAAAATCTGAAGATCTACAAAAGTTTTTACTGTCGTCTTTTATTTAGATCGAAGCGGAACGTTCAGTTCAGCTTCTGTTAAAATGTTTCTTTGACTGCGCAATCGATGTATTAGCGTCCGCGCTAGATGCGCATCTTTACAGTTACGTAAATTATATAAAACAAGTGTCTTTCAAAGAATAGGTCTCATCTCATAAGTTGATCATTTAATATACAGATAGGTGAATGCCTCTCCAAGGGTACTCACAGCTTTCACACTACGGAAATCCCAATAATATTACAGTGTATAGTCGGCGCACGAGCGATGGGACACAGCATCTCCGAGGTAGCGAATAGTGTAGTGTAACGTGAATATCAGGAATCCGGCAGAACATCAAATCTCCGACATCGCTGCGGCCGGGAAAGGATCCTGCAAGAACGGGACCAACGACAACTACAGAGAATCGCTCAACGTGACAGAAGTGTAGACAGAAGTGCAAGCCTTCCGCAAATTGCTGCAGGTTTCAATGCTGGGCCATCAACAAGAGTCAGCATGCGAACCATTCAACGGCACATCATCGATATGGGCTACCGACGCCAAAGCCCTGCTCGTGTATCCTTGTTGACTGCACGACAGAAAGCTTTACGCCTCGTCTGGGCACGTCAACACCGACATTGGACTGTTGACTGGAAACATGTTGCCTCGTCGGACGAGTCTCGTTTCAAATTGTATCGAGCGGTTGGAAGTGTACGGGTGTGGAAAGAACCCATGGACCCTGCCTGTCAGCTAGGGACTGTTCAAGTTGGTGGAGGCTTTGTAATGGTGCGGGGCGTGTACAGTTGAAGTTATATTGGACTTCCAGCAGGACAGTGCGACACCCCACACGTCCAGAATTGCTATAGAGTGGCTCCAGGAGCACTCTTCTGACTTCCCCTCGAACTCCAACGGGTTTATGGAAAGCCCTGCAGGATTCATTGTATCAATTCCCTCCAGCATTACTTCGGACATTAATCTAGTCCATACCACGTCGTGTTACGGCGCTTCTACTTGTTCGTGGGGGCCCTACACGATATTAGGCAGGTGTACCAGTTTCTTTGGCTGTTCAGTGTATTATGGCTCAACATTGGGCTGATCAGACGTCCCCGTTTTGCCGTATAATCCCAGTTTTCACATAAATGTCCTGTGCCCAAGAAAATCATTGGGGACACACAATTGTCCCACATGTTAGTCGAGAAGCAAAATGCGTGCAATAATATTTTTATTTAATTATTATTTGTGAAAAACAAGTTCCCTACAAGTAGAACGTTATAGAAACATTTGGTTTTACTAGTATTATGACTAAAGCAAGAGAAAAAGATATATGGAAAATAAAGGCAGGGTCTACGTACTCCTGCCTCTAACTTACTGACCTTCCACTTTATGTACCTCACGATAAGCAAAAAGTAAACTAAAGCACGTATAAAGGAGCATCCTAACAGGATTGCAGCCATATAGAAGTTAATTTTCTGAAAACTGTGAATATTGTTAGCAGCGATTATTCAATATTGTTTGTGGTGTATACACGTTTGCTCTAACAGTCGGGAATCTTGAATTTTAAACGTATAATTTGTATATTATTACTGATTAGTTACATTACATAGTTTTTGGGATTAACATATAGTACCTAAGCACCTAGTTATTGAATAAACATTGCAGAAAATATATCCACGCTATTAAAATAAAAAGTCAGTTTTTTTTGTTGCTTAAGAAAAGAATTTGTGTGTAACGTACCTAAATGTTCCTTTTCACATCCTTGCTATGGGTGTTTCAGCTGCTCAATCGTCATAAGCCTATTATCATTTTATAAATATCACGATAATTGACAAAGTGTAGTAATTAAGTTACGTTTGAAGTATAAACACCAGTGTCTCGTTTCTTTTTTTTTTCCACTGAAATCTGGTCAGCCTACTCAGCAGTGCATATGCTACCGTTATTCATTGTGAAAATAATACGCCCTCTTTAAATTACTGATTCCGTTAGATGGAAATAATTCAGGAAGTGGACATGTTAATCTCATTCGTCTGTATCTTGATACAAGAACTCAATCTTCCTTTGCATAGTTTCACCAAGATAATAAATACAATTTCTCAAAAATTTTGGAAAATTTCGTAAATTCGACGCAATTTTAGTAATCTTACGTTGCGCACTGTACAGAAAGTTCCTCGATTTCAAAACTGCATGTTCAGAGAGTTCCCGCAGCGGTAATTCGCACGAAAACACACAAAGCACCAAACCCCTCTGCCCGCTAGCTAAACTTAGTCTTTAGTACGCAGTTATTTTTGATCTGTTATCTGTATTTACTACAGCTATTGGTACGGTTCTATGGATGTCTCTATCCGTGCTCTAATGTAGGCTAGAGGGTACGAGGTAACCGCAGTTTTCGGCGTAATTTTACCTGTAGTTAAATTTTTCGTGGTTCGACTATCCCTCTCCACATTCCAGTTTTACCTGTGGCTGCTTCTCAGTGGATGCAATGCAAACTATATGCGTTTTTTGTTTCGACGCTTCATGACTGCTGTATCCAACACGAGTTGCATTTACGCTCTGTTGGTCTACATTTACTCGTATTCATACTCGTGACCTTCCTCCATAACACTTTTTTCAGCCGAAGCGCTTTACGTAACTTCCTTTCAAACACTGAATCGCGTTTCCGGTATAAAAATCTGCGCATAAACTGGAACATCCAGCTTGTCGCTCTGAAAGACTCTCTCCATTGTTCCATGATGCGTTAAATGGGAAATGTGGCAGCCACCAGCAGAGCACAAAGAACTGTGACAGTAACGAATGGAAAGAAAGAGACCAGTACCACTGCAGGGAAACCACTAATTACTGAACGTAACTCCGACATATCTCACAAAGCGTTACCAACGTTTCCAGCACTTCCTGACACCCCAGAAGTACAGTTACCGTCAGTGACATATTGAAAGCCATAGGGAATATTTTCGAAGGTAATCAGTTGGCAGGAAGGAAAGACAGTAAGTGAACGAAAAGACTAAGTAGGAAATTACCTAAGGTTCCAGTTGGTATTTGTGATGGTAGCTACAACCATAAATGAAAATGGGAAACGCACGAATTTATATGCTTTATTCTTCTTCTTCTTCTTCTTCTTCTTCCTATTATTATTTCCCGCTCGTGCCGGCCAATGTGGCCGAGCGGTTCTAAGCGCTTCAGTCTGGAACCGCGCGATCGCTACGGTCGCAGGTTCGAATCCTGCCTCGAGCATGGATGTGTGTGATGTCCTTAGAATAGTTAGGTTTAAGTAGTTCTAAGTTCTAGGGGACTGATGACCTTAGATGTTAAGTCCCATAGTGCTCAGAGCCATTTCCCGCTCAACACCCAACCCCAGAATCTTCTGCAGGGGAGTTTAGAAGTGCACGACTAGGCTACGGCTCTGAAGCACTACTCCAAACCAGAACGAGCTAAGATTTCCGCAGCGGGATTCATTGGGCCAGTGCAATGAATGCAAAAACTTCATACGGAATATAATTGAGGTGAGACCTTTAAGCTTGGGAACTCATCATCAGTGCGTCGTCCAAAAATATAAATAAATAAATAAATGTAGGTTTAGTGACTTCACCTCTGTACACAGAGGCAGATGACACTATTCGGCACAAGTGATAGTGGGTTGCATTTCTGGGTAAGACAAAAAAAGTAACGACAATCGTTAAACCATCTACATCGTCCATTTCAAATGAAAGTAGCACGAGAACTTTCAAAATAGACCGCTAAATAATGGAAAAGACGTGCTTGGTCACATGTTGTACACTTCCTGTATTAAATCATTTCGATGGTCCTGTCAGGTTACATCAGAAGATCGTCTTAGTCACTCGCTCACAGCAGGACGTACACTGGTCTTTAGGGAAATAGTGCCCCGTGCATGACAGTCTTCCCGCGGAGATTCTGATTGTTGCACGCATTGTTGTTTGCATTATATTTAACATCTCTGATTTCTTCCTTCACGCCTGTTTTTTTCCATCAGTCATGAAATACGGCACTAGGAAAAGTCTATGCTACAAGATCGTAATACTGCTCAATCGTTTGTAGAGCATGCTGTTATAATAGTAAGCAAATTCGCTATATCAAACCAATTTGTTTTGTCGCATACCCGGGTCCGTCTGCGTGATAGGTGGGAGGGCGAGATGGGGAGTGAGTGTGTCTCAGAGGCTCCTGAAGATTTTTGGAGGAAAGAATGTGCTAGTATAGCCACTAAACACAACTGTCTCTGTACAGGAAGTAAAAGAAGGAAAACAAGAACTGTCAACGTCAGTCAACAGTTGAAAGACATCAGAGCGCGCTGCTGCAGTTGAGCTAACGCACGAGTAAGCGACGCAGCATATCTTGTTAGTAGAAACCCATAACAGGCTCGCTGCTCTTTTTTTTACTCTGACAGTGCAATTCTGAAGCGCTTTCGTGCTGTTGATACGACGTCCATGTGAAGTTGACAGTAAATACATACATCCTGTGGCGCTGTTGCCGCCGATCTAGGTCAGACGTGACGCCCGGAGAACATAAACGGACAACTTTCCCCTCCGTTCTTCGTGACTGATTGCTTGTGAAACTGCCGAGCCTTCTTCCGTATTGCTGTGTTGTGGAATGCATCTTAAACGATAGCAGGGCTCTCACATAGATACGAAATCTAAATGTTCATACCAACAACGAACAAGGACGAGTACAGGATATCAGAAAACAACTAGCTGTAAAATGGAGAAAAAGCAAAGTTCGCCCGACGTCAACATTTCTTGCTTTCAACATGTATTTGTTTGCAAAACTGTGGTGAATACATTAAAAAAAAACTCCCGTGAATCGGTTCCAAAACTGTGCGCTGTGTTGACTTGGCGCACTGCGAAACAACTCCAGTACTAAACACCATCTGGAACAGTAACGGATACAGAGAGGAAGAACAGAAGTACATTGAATTGCTTCGTGATCCGCTGAATGCAGCTTGTTGAGTAAATTGTTTGTGAATTTAAAACACAGGCTGTTCCAAAAAGATTGATCTGGTGTTTCAAGATTATATCTTCAAAATGAATGGAGTTACAAGCTCCATATGCATTTTAACCTACTCACAGAACAAAAAGGACCCGTCGTATTTTGTAAGCCTACCAGTAAACAACCGATACTTAAAAGAATCGAAAGCTCATGTATAAAAGTCAGCTTCAAACGAGTAAATGTTAAGTATTTGGCTTTAAGCGTGTAAGCGAGAAAAAGTTTAGGAATATTTTGAAATTATGCTTAAGGTTTGTTGTAAGTCGTTCAGTGCTCTCTTTATGAAACACTGGATGAGTGTAGTCTAGGTAGTTTGCTCTCCGTTTGAAGCAAAAACTACTTTTTCGCGAGTCTCGATGTTTATGATGTCACATCCCGTGAACCATGCGTCGTACAAAGATACAGTTTTGTATATACATTCAGTCGTATATGTGGATACTGTCTGCAAAGTGTGTCGCGAATAGTCAGTAATAAAGAAGTAATAAACTAAAACGTCACGCCTGGTGCTGGCGTTTGACTGCATGAATAACGAAAATGTAGTGAGCAATAAAGTTCTTTTGCATCGTCTTTTGCAGGGGAATCTCAGCAAGAACAACATTCACAAAGGTTTGAAATTTTTGTGTAAAGTATGTTGGAAGCCGCTGAGTGTTCTCATTCCCAAATACTGAGTGAAGATAATTCGGGTGTTAGCGCGCCTTCAGGTACGCTGCCTCAGTACAAGCACACAATTTCCAACTGTACTTTGCTTATTGTAATAAACTTTTAACATAGGATTACGATTCTTAATGAGCAGATTATGACAGCATTTTAAATTCGATCAATAACTACACGAAGTCAAACTTTTGTTGGTCAATTCAAGCCGTTACATTCGGAGCCTACAACTTGTAAAAATGCTCCGGGATAGTGCTTTAGTGATGCAGATGTTTTTCACATTCTTTCAGATACAAGCTTGGGAAACTTTTACATTTACTTTTAGGATTAAAGACTTCGTTTAACCATTCACAACTTTTGAACGCGGCCTCCACTGAAGGCACGTCAAACATCCAGACGATAGATCAACTTGTCCCATAGCACCGGAACATGTATGACGTTACTACAATCACTGCTGTTTTTGTGCAGCGTCGTATTTTACCCGTATTTTTGGAATGTGAGGCACACATAGTCCATCACAAACCTCACAGTAAAAATCGCATGCCGTGTCTCAGGCGACCTTTGGAGGCCAATAGTACAATGCGAGATTCTCCCATTGTGGCTGTAGGACATGCAGAGCCGAACTTCCGACGAAAATCACCTCGCGTAGTTGTAACCGAATTGCGCTTGTCGGCGTAAAACCTAATTTATTGCTTTGCTGTCGCCAGTTCGACGCACAATGCGTAGTGAACGATCGAGAGGGTTCGCACACAGCTAGCTGCACCGGGAAGATCCCGGCTGGCAATCACTTGAACGGAGTACTTACTACTGGCGACAAGGTAAACTGTTAGTTTCAATACGTAAAGTATGGATGAATCTCTCTGAGACGACGTGTACGTCTTTATTATTTTATTTTCAAACTAACATAACTGTATCATCAGCGTACTTCAAGTTACATAGACCCATATTTTGACTTAAAGCGACGCGGAAAAAAAGAGCGCTGGAAATCAAAATAAATAGGAGACCGCTGAGTAGCAACGATTTCAAGTAAGTGGCGTGCCACTGGAGGAGGAACGGATGGAATCACTTTGAGATATCAAGTATTGTCTGTAGGATTCAGTATAGCACCCTTCAGTCACTACGTTCTGCAGTATTACTACTTACTGCACAATTTAAGACACTGTATAGTGTTGTGTTACGAACTTTCCTGACTTCCTCATTCGCTCTGTAGACGAAGTCTGTCGAGCATCGCTCTCACAGCACCCTGTAGTCGCTCATTTGAGGAAGCCACAGGACTTCACGTCGCAGGGGACGACAATCAATGCGGCCGTATGCTGTGAGGCCGTGTGAGCCATGCTGCGCAGATTAGAGATGGGCAAAACTGTTCTTTTCAGAGATTGGATCAGAACTGTTCACTCCCTGAAATGAATTAGCTCTTTTTCATGACTCACCACTCATTTACAATAGAAAATAAATGGAAGGCACATTGCCCTTTAAACTTGGTTTATTCCAGTACTATACCTGTATTTTGATCTTATTTGATCCTATTTTGAAGTAACACAGATAATGAGTAAGAATTTTGTATTGTTTATTGAAATTTCCACGATATGACAAAGTTTTTGATTATTGATTTATTTTGCACTATCGTGGTTTTTTGGGTGATCGGAAAATGTTGTAACTTGAGATTTACATTAACAATATATTTGGCTATAATGTATTAAAATTTCATTAACCTCATACAAATACATCGCAAGCCATATATTTTTAAAGTGAACGTTTCCTTCCGAAGACGCCTAAAATCGCAAAATCCGTACCAGAATAAGAAAAAAAATATAAATTTGACTGTAAAACGAAAGTGCTGCATATAGCCTTACGCAGAATAAAACAAGGAAAATATTGGTGTATCACATTTTGCGATACGTTTATCGGTTCGCTCGTAATTAAAGCGTAAATTCGAGTGTCCATAATAAAAATCCTATGGTAAGAGGAGTCATCAGGAACCTAATCTAATCAGTTTAAACAAATAAAAATAAAATAAAAACGATTGATGTATACATAACATAATAATGTAATATACATAGCGGTATTACTACGAAGAACAATGTCCAGTGGGGACGAACTCCGATGCAGAGGCGCTGAGTCGAGCAGGTCGAGCCGCGAGCTGTATTACTGCATGAGCTGAGACCGCAGAGACCAGAGTGACACCTGAGTCGCTTTGCTCAACGCTCTGGCTAGAGTCGAGACGGTGGGGTGAGCGTTGAGCGGGCGAGTTCCGAGGGTAGGGGGAGCGGTTAACTCACCCGCTCCGAGACAAATCGTCCGTTCCCTTGCGAGCAGGTTTTTGCAAGTACTTCCTATGTTATCCGCTAGGTGGCTCTCTGTCCTGTTGCTCGCATCAACTGCCCAGAGGGCAGGACGTGCGACTGAAACGATCGCCGACAGAGTGCGATGCGAAGTTAAGCTGCGCCAGACACTGCACACGGCAGACGACGCACAGAGACGGCACGGCATATGTGAAACACAATATCCAATGGGGCACTGCACAATGCAGGCAGCCAAGGTAGAAGCAGGGCAGAGGCCGGCGCTGGCTGTGTTGTGTGGCGTGCACTGTGCTCTGACCAGCAGAGGCGCTGCTGATATGCTCCGTCTCTCTCTCTCTCTCTCTCTCTCTCTCTCTCTCTCTCTGCCGTGGGAAACGTTTGGAGCTACCGTTCTTTTTTTCTGAATCACTGATTGTTCACTCCTTTGAAAGATTCAACTCTATGAATTAGTTCAAGAGCGGATCCCCCATCTCTAGCGCAGATGCGTTCAAACGAAGGAAGCGGGCACATGGTCACGTGACGTTCAGCTGCGCGAATATGACCGACAGCGTGTTGCGTCATGAACATCTTCGACAGTTGAAATAGGTGATGGACCGTCCCTTCCTATAGTCGAGACTTTGCCGTGTAAGAAGCACTCCGTCACCAGACAAGTGGCCCGTCGGAACCATCCGACCGCCAAGTCATCCTCAATGAGGATGCGGTTAGGAGGGGGGTGTGGTTATCACCCCGCTCTCTATGATGTAAGACGTCCACGTTTATTTCCGGATATGAAGAAACGGTTGCAATGACGACGCTTCACTTCAAATGAATTGCAGACCTCTACAGAAAGGCAGAAGACGTTTTGCAGAAGCCCGTAGAGCTGGTGCAGCTTTGAGACAGGAGCGTCAATCACCGTCAGGGAACGCTAGTGTTATTCTCTCTCTCTCTCTCTCTCTCTCTCTCTCTCTCTCTCTCTCTCTCTCTCTCTCTCTCTCTCTCCCCCTCCGCTCCTTCCCCTGCATCCCCTCCCTCCGATAAGACCGGAGATTTAAACAAGTGTGAATATCAGAGAGGCTTTATGTACATCTACTTCATTCACAGACTATTTTTCAAAACGGTGATTGAGACTATTGTCTCAATTCTAATTAACAGCAATTGCTGACCCACAGCTATTCTAGCATGCTGGAAGTTAGTAAATCATTACACACAGGCTGACAGAAAATAAGACTCGGAAGTGCCTTAACTGGGCACAAGATTGGTTCTTAGATATTGTTGCTGACTTCGTATACAGAACAGTTGAAGGGACAATCGAGAGGTATTCTACCAGTTTGACTTCATGGAAGGTAAAGACAATTTGGATGCATTTATTTATTTATTTATTTGAGCATTTACATTACTTTCTTTTCATTTGATCCTCCGTGTGCATACACTATTTATCCATCAATGATTATACTGTTTAGCCAAGAAAATTACAAAGCAAGCTGATTTTGTGTGAAAAACATAAATGTATAAATTACTTAAAAATAATAAACAATATTTCTTTACTATTAGCAAAGAAGGAAAAGCTTCAATTCTGAATATGTACGGAATAATTAAAATTTTCTTGACAAAAAATATTTACAAACAGGTTTATCCATCCATAACTCTTAAAGATCCAGACATTTATATTAATTCCAGTATTTTTGTTACAAATTTATATTATTCAAGAATATTTTGTTGATTAGTCGCTAAACTGGTGATTGCACCTTCTACATAGTCCCGGGATCTTAAATTACCGTGCATTACCTCTATCACTTTTAATCATGCATCCTCAGACGTTGTTTACAGTTATCACTGCAGTGCACATATTATAATGACGATGATGATGATGATGATGATGATGAAATAGGTATTACACAAGCATCAGTCCTGTTAATATTGTGCCCGCCAGGGTGGCTGAGCGGTTCTAGGCGCTACAGTCTGGAACCGCGCGACCGCTACGGTCGCAGGTTCGAATCCTGCCTCGGGCATGGATGTGTGTGTTGTCCTTAGGTTAGTTAGGTTTAAGTAGTTCTAAGTTCTAGGGGACTCATGACCTCAGATGTTAAATCCCATAGTGCTCAGAGCCATTTTTGTTAATATTGTGCTTATTATATTTCTCATAATTCAATATTTCTGTCGCACAGGAGTAACGACTATTAACAGAAAGGCATGGCAATGAGAAAAGACGAAAGAAAATAGCGCAAATTTTAAGCAAACATTCATAGCCAGCTCGAATACTATGCAGTGTTTGAAATTTGTACCGTACTGAACTACGTCACGGAGACCCAGAAAACTAGAGAAGGCAATAACTCATCCGTAAGAGTGCGAGAATTAATGAGATTAAGTTATCAGAACAGATTAGAAAAAAGGCTGCAAATGTGCAGGAATGACAAATGCTAGGAAAGTATTCACAATGTAAGGTAGCTACGGGATAGGTGGAAGACATCTGGAATATAACGAGAGAAATAACGCTAATTATAACATCAAAAACTTTAGTTTCTTTATGAATGCAGCGAAGTTCTGAATCGGGTTTTGCTTACTAGGTACTTTATTCACAGCAATAAGGTTGAAATTGGGGATCAGAAAGATTCAAAAGGGGCAATGTTCTGCAAGTGTTATTGCAGATGTAAGTTTTCTAAATATCTAAACTGCATATATGCAACACAGTTGTTTACACAATTAACTTGTTTACATACACGTCAATTATGCTGTGATAGTCTTTGGAAAATTTGTGGTAAGTTCCTAAGGGACCAAACTGCTGAGGTCATCGGTCCCCAGGCTCACACATTATTTGATCCAACTTAAACTAACTTACGCTAAGGACAGTACACACATCCATGTCTGAGGGAGCACTCGAACCTCCGACGGGGGGAGCCTCCCGAACCGTTGAAGGCGCCTCAGATAGCGTGGCTACCTCGCGCGGAGCAGAGTCTTCTTCCCAGTTTAGGTGTTCATACTCTAACTCAGCTGGTTTTTTCTTTTTTTTAAGAAATGTGGAACTGTTTCTGGAAAAATGTTCACCGCTCAGCTTTTGCATTTTTGTAAGGATCTCCAGAGACTTCTTGATATATGATAGTCATTTAGGAAGTCGGCAAGTAAAGAACTGTGAAAGGCGCGGGTTTACGGGCGACCTCGACGCGGCAGTAACAGACAAGATTCGTTACCTATGTGTGCACAGTATCTAAAACCACGAACACATCGACACTTCTTCACTTCATGGAGCTAGACACACAGATATCCAGTTCCGAATGAAACTAACTTTCGTAAATGGTACAAAAGAGCCGGCTTGAGTGACCGAGCGGTTCTAGGCGCTACAGTTTGGAACCGCGCGACCGCTACGGTCGCAGGTTAAAATCCTGCCTCGGGCATGGATGTGTGTCATGTCCTTAGGTTAGGTTTAAGTAGTTGTAATTTCTAGGGGACTGATGACTTCAGATGTTAAGTCCCATAGTGCACAGAGCCATTTGAACCATTTTTGATACAAAGGAATTACAAATATCGGCTGCGTGTGGGCCTTGACTTAACTCAATGGGGGAAGGTTGAAAATATTTGCCGAACTGGGATTCGAACACGGGTGTCCTGTCTGATGCAGCAGATGCCCTGACCACTGCGCCATCTGGACACAGTGACGGTCTCAACTGCACAGACTGTCCTGGCACGCCTGCCGTCAGACACAAATTCTCAACTCATCCACACACTGCTTGTGTAGTGCCCCTTGCCCATTATCCACATTACTCGCGACATTCCGCCGATTCCTGTCACAGTTCGAGCCTAGTGTGCATCCGCACGGAAGAGACCTTTGGCCTTAATTATACATATATGAGGTGTCTGTTCTTTCGAACATATCAACACATATATTCCTAAATAAGTCTAGCATGTTTATCGTAATGCTCTCAGTATATGACAAAGGATCCAGCTATGTCTTTCTGTCCCATTCGTAATGAATCAGTGAATAGTGTAATTTACTAAGCAGGTAAGTCCGGCACTCAAATATATAGGGTGCGAAATTAAGTACACCCCCCCCCCTTAACCTCCCCACGGGTGACAGCAACAACGGCTCGACCAGGCTGGGCATAGAGTCGAACTGACCGTGGATGACATAAGAGTATACAGGTATGCCATTCCGTACCAGAGATCATCAACCATAGTGGCTGGTGAGTGGAGGCATGCTGCTGTGTAGGCAGTTCATGATTAGATGTCTTCAATCGATGAGAGATCTGGGGAACATGCTGGCAAATAGGCAGGGCCAGTTTAAGGCCGAAGCGACACAGACCGATACTTGGGGGCGCCAAGCTGAGAGGGCGCAAGATTTGTACGTAATACGTATCACATGTGTAAAATTGTGGTTGGTGGGAAGAGGAGGGGGGGAGGAGTGGCTTCTGTTGATACATATCCTGGAACCGGCTTTTTAAGGTGGTCAGCCGGCCGAAGTGGCCGTGCGGTTAAAGGCGCTGCAGTCTGGAACCGCAAGACCGCTACGGTCGCAGGTTCGAATCCTGCCTCGGGCATGGATGTTTGTGATGTCCTTAGGTTAGTTAGGTTTAACTAGTTCTAAGTTCTAGGGGACTAATGACCTCAGCAGTTGAGTCCCATAGTGCTCAGAGCCATTTGAACCAAAGGAGGTCAGGGCAGGATGGGCAACTGGCGGTCTTGTGTTATCTTGTTGAAATACAGCGTCATGGACACCTCAAAGATAGGGAACGTCAGAAATGCAACATTTACTACGGAAATTAGTGGCTGTGCTGACCAGAGGTGGTCATGTTGTGTACCGAATGACACCGCATACCATCATGCTAGGTGCTCCACCTTTGCTACGATGACGAATGTTGCCTTGTCCCGGGGTTTAGTAGACGGCCGTCGCATGGTTATGTCTGTCTGTCGTTTTCTTCGCGAAAATGGTTTGTCCTCCCAGGTTTAACTCCTTAAATTTCCTTCTGGAATTGGAGTTCCTCGGTTAGCATTGGGGTTGGTTATGGTGGCTTTGATCTTGCCTCCACACTGGCCTGATTCTCCCTCCGTTTTTCCCCTACGTTTTGTCTGATCTTGTGTGTGTCGTTTTGTTTCCACTTTTCTCGTGTCTTCTCCCGCTGATGTCCTCGTTATGTCGTGATCATGGTATGGTGTGGGTATCTGGAAGGGTCGGTGGTGGTGCTGGTGTCCCAACGTGCGTAGCGTTTCTGGAGCGCCCCTGCCCCCGCCATCCCCCCCCCCCCATCCCCCACCCACTCCCTCCTATAGCTGTTCTTTCCTCTTAGTGCGGCCCCGACGTTAATTTTGCCTCTTTGTTTGCTCGATTTTCCTTCCACTAGACTGAACTGTGCTGTGCTGTTTGTGTTGATCCTCCCTTGGTTTCTGCCACCTTTGATCATGGGACCGATGACATCGTTGTTTCGTGCCCTCCCCCATTCAACTAACTAACCAACCAACCAACGATGACGAATGCAGTCTGGCAAAATTAGTTCTCCTCAGAGGCTTCACATATGGATACGTCCATTTTAAAAGAGGCAAGACTCCTCTGAAAATACCATGTGATGTCCTCATGTGTCTATTGTTGAGTGCTCCACTGTAGCTGCGCCTACCGCTGTTGAGACGTCAAGAGAAACCGCAACAGTGGTCTCCATGTTTGACCATCTGCAGTGCTCAATACCGTGGCGCACTGTCCATGTGGATACTTTTCTTGCTGCAAATAAGCCCATTTACAGACTCAAGTTGCTGACGTGGCTGTCCGATCCTCCACGACTGAACGTACAGTCATGCTGTCGAGCAGCAACATCGCTGAGCGATAAATCTCATACTTGGTAGACCACGATCCTAATACTGTCGATTGCCGACACGTCAAGGTAGAAGTTTGTACTCCTCGCACAATCTTCTCACAAACTTCCAACAGTAAAATTCAATTTCTGAATGCGAAACGGGCTGCGTAATTTTTCCTGCTATACAGAACGTATATGATGATATTCCTATACACTTCGTGGCGTCGTACTGAAATGCTAATCATTTAGTATGTAGTACACTCAATGCCAGTGTGGCATATGTTGCTTGCCGCCTTGACTATTTTAGAAATTTTGTGGCCAGAAGTGTACACCCAATGGTATTTACCGGCTGTATTCAAGCCTTGGTCACTGTCCACTGTTTCTATGACAGTAGTCCCCTTCAACACTAAACTGTCGCAGGATGTGTCCGGCCAACAGAACCCTTATTGTAGTCAAGTAGTGAATTAAATTTCTTTTCTTCCAGATTAAAATCAGTATCCCGTCATTAGTGTTCCAACATACATCTATAATTCCCAGGATTTTTCTTTAGCACCATATTTCAAAAGAGCTTACCCTCCTCTTGTCTGTAACGTTTTGGGCCACATTTCACTTTCATATAAGGCTATACTCCAAGCAAATACTCCCACAAAAAATTCGCAACTCATGAATTTATATTACACATCAAGAAATATTTCTTTCGCAGAAAATTTTTGTTACTATTGTGTGTTGTTTACATCTTTGCCATTGCGCCTCAGATACCAAAACTCGTCTGCTAGTTTGTGTTTCATTTCGTAATGTAATTCCCTCAGTACTGGCTGATTTAATTAGGCTGCATTTCATTAATCTTATTTTACTTCTATTCATACCCACATTATGACCCCTTTTGAATACACTCTGGATGTTCACCTCATCAATTAGTGTCAGTTGTCCTCACGACGCAGGCTGCTCCCGCTTTGGCGCGGGTTCGATTCTTACTATCGGCCCATGTCCAGTTTTTGTACCGCTCTCTTGGTCAGTTTTAGGAAACTTTCGGCGATACTGTCTCTGACGAGGCGCTTGAATTTGAGCGCGCAACGGCCTTGATGGCTAACTGCAATTCTAATTAACTCGGAAGCAGCGCATCCCAGCACAGCGTACCCAGAAGCACTCTTACAAACTTTTCAGTCTGTTTCTGACGGCTCTGTACATTATAAAGCGGCAAACAAGTCCTTATGTATATATGAAGATGGTATCTGTTCTGTCGGACATGTCCGAAAGAACAGATACCATCTTCATGTATAGTTAAGCCTCACCGGCCATTTGACCATCTTCTTCTGTGCGGATGCACAAACAGTGCCCGAACTCTTACGGGAATTGGCAAAAAGCTGCGAGTAGTGAGTATAATGGGCAGGGGCACTATGCATATAGAGCAGGACGATAAGTTGGGAATGTGAGTCTCACGGGAGGCGTGCCAGAGATAAGTCCCTGCAGTCGCACTATCCTCTGTGTCCTCGGTGGCTCAGACGGATAGAGCGTCTGCCATGTAAGCAGGACATCTCGGGTTAAAGTCCTGGTCGGTGCACACATTTTCAACTGTCCCCGTTGACATATTAACGCCTGTATGCAGCTAGGGGGTATTCATTTCATTGTAAACAAGTCCTTGACACAGCGCTGCTAAGAGGGAGTGGTGATGTGCTGGTACCTCACAGAAGCGACCCACAATGCTGTTAAGCACTTGTTAAGGCTGACGCCCAATTAGAATGGCAGGCAGATCGCACGCTGGTGACGCAACCTGCCAAATGTGTAAACAATAGTCTACGTAGGGCACACTTCAGTACCTGACTTGCCCCTCTTCTTCAACGTCAGTATGAATCATGGACGTGCCTGTACGAAGCAACTAGCTTGCATTATACCTTGCATCTTTCACCAGTGATCTTTCAGTTAACAGTCCCTCAGTCTTGGAAGTAGGAAGTACAAAACGTTTGTTTGGCTGACGTTCTGGGGTTTGGTAGTTTCTTCTTCTTGGGTATCGTGTTTCACTTAAATCAATAGTTTCTATATAAAACACGACATTGAATATATTTCTGTCTCCCCCATAAAAGATAAACATTCTTATAATCAGGAATGAACACAGCAAACATTTGCGTATCAATTTGTATTGTATTGCAGACGTCGGTAGATTTCAGCTAGAGGGCAGACCTCATCAGTGCGTTTAATAGCGAATTGTATGGGCCCATAAAGCTTGTATATGCACATGTTGTTAAAGTGGCCTTAAGGTGGCTTATGAACACAGCTATGGACAGATTAAAGTTGCTTTAACAAATTGTGCATATACAAGCTTCCTGGGTCTATATGACTAGCTACTGATAACGCAATGATGATGGCTATACTGTAGCTGAAATCTAGCTAGATCTGCAATAAAATGTAGATTGATACCCGTCTGTTTACTGTGTTCATCCATGGTTATAATCATTTCGCAGTCGCTGAGCACAAAGATTCCTAAAGAAATCCAACCTGATGAATATTCCTATTAAGAGTGATACAATGGCTTATCGCTTTTGTTATTTATTTTGTACAGCAAAGACGTGCTGAAGGAAGTGCAAGAGAAATTCAAAGCAGAAATGAAAGTCAACGGCATCTGGTACAAACGTTAAGGGTAGCAGACGACATTGCACACTGCCTATCTTGCAAAAATTAATGAAGACTTAAAAGCTTTTGTATGAAATGGGCGGTCTATAGAGCATCGGAGTGTTCGAAATCATTAGTTCTATCAATGTAAAAGAATAGCACATTGTGTCGTTGTCGACGGTCGTATGAAAAAATATGGGCTTTGGCAACTACATAAGCCCTTATTTCGTTTTTTGTTACTGACTTCCTGAGACTTAGAGCAGAATAATGTGTTATGCTGGAGGGCACTGTCTTAAATAACTACTAAGAACAAACGTCCATACACCCAAAAGCGTATTCTGCAGGTCGCAAATCAATCATACATTTGACTCAAAACACCACACACTTTACACCAGCAAATCTGCCATATTTTTTAGAACCATTCACTTACATGTTACATTTATCAAGCCTGTAGCAGTCTAAATGTTCTTTGAATCGGGTTCTGAAATTTCTGCCTGTTTGGCCGATATAATATTTATTACATTGGCTGCAGGTAATTTTGTAAATGCCAGATGTGTCAAGACTTGTATCTGGTGGTTTTATATTGTGAATAAGCTTCCTATTTAGCTTGTTGTTGGTGCTGAAGATGATTTCTACTTCTGTGTTTTTGAATAGTCTTGCTAATTTGTCAGATACTGTTCCAAGATATGGCATGTTTACATATTTGACTGCTGGGGCACTGTCAGTTGTTAGTGTAGCTTGATGTTGTTTGTTCAGTTTATTTTTTATTTGTTGTGATATGGTATTAATTAGAGAAGGATCATATCCATTGTTTATTGCAGTATGTGTTATGGTTTGTGTTTCTCGTTGAAGTTCTGTATGTTGAAGTGGAAATTTGTGTGCTCTGTACAGCATTGATCTATAAGCAGCTTTTTTGTGGAAGGAGGGATGTGTAGAGGAGTTTGGTATATTGGTGTCAGGGCCAGTAGGTTTTCTGTAAACATTGAAGGCTACCTTTTGCTTCTGTTTTGATATTTTGTCAAGAAAAGGCTTGGTGTTGTTTTCTTCCTGTTCAAGGGTGAACTGAATATTTTTATGTAGGCTATTGAATTTATTAAAAAGGTTTGTCACTTCATCCTCTGTGACATCAAGTAACATTTCTAGTGTATGTATGTATAAACGCTTCAAGATGAACAGAACATGTTCGAAACGCATTGTATTATGTTAGATTAAACATAAAATAAAACAGTGACTGGTAGCCGAAACTAGAAACAAATAATTATCCCACACATTCACGGTTCACAAACATAGCCATTATGGCTGAAAATAATGCCCACTTTTTCGTAACTTAATTACATGACAAATATACACTGTTAATTTACTCTCTCCACATACGGGATGGGGCAAATAAAAGTGGCCCGGACGAGTGGATAAGATTGGACATGTATTTGGACATCTTTGACCCTGGAACTCCGTTCCCCCGGCAATTTTTATTTGCCCTACTCTGCAGAATCGAATGACGTATCAAGTTCCCTGTACCCCTTAAGCCACCACGCTCCCTCGGAGCTTTACTACCGTTTACTGAGTTGCCCCGTAGGAAATTCTTCATGCTTTGTACACTATACTCTGTTCATCATAAGAATAAACCTGATGTAAACATTACGCCATGTATTCTTCCGCTTTCTCATTGGATTACGTTTCTCGTGGAGTGGAAGGCAACCTGTGACCACTACAGTCAAGTACGATCACAAGGATGCGTTTTATACTGTGTTGAAGCACATAGACTGAGCGATAATGCGGGACAACAGCTTTACTGGCGCATTAATCTTGGACAGCGCTGGCCAGCCAGCTGTCCAACTAACCTGCAATGATGTGAGTAGTTTCTGTTCAGACGTAAAACGAGACGAGCAAAGAAACAATATAGCTCCGAATGTCATTTACTTTTTAAAGAGAATGAAATAATATTCGGCAAAACTCTTGCACTACCGCGTGCTTCTTAGGTGACCAGACGGAAAGCATAAAATGCTCTCTTTCTCACCCAACATAGTGTTCTAATTACAAACAAGATAAACACAAGGTAATTTTTCTGAGCGATATATGTGTGATGCAAAAGCATACTGTAGGTATTTCACCGTATTGTTGAATGCTGAAGCCACTAAAGGTATTAATTACAGTCAGTCGTGTGGTAATTTCTGAGCTGCTTCCTTATCCGACATTTCAGTTCTGGAAGTGTCACCTGCTACGTTGATAACGAGTCGATCAACAACAGAATCCACGAAGCCATCCGGGCGCCGCATTTTCTCCTCTTCTTTTAGGATGTGCCGTTCTGTATCCCACCAGCGTTCGGCAGTGCCACGCGAAAGAGCTGCTTGCCTTAGTTCCAGTACGTTTGGCAGCTTGTTATTTCTCGGGCCAAATCCCTTATCTTGGCTCCAGATCAGTTCTGTTTGGTTCATGTTGTAGTGGTAAATGACAAACTTAAAAATGCAGCATTATTTAAGGTGCGCTCGATGCTGTGAAAATGTTTTTCATGTTTCGACGACACTTATTTACATCTGTGGTATAAAATAGTGGACATAGTCCAAATAAAGAGTATTTAGTTTTTCATTTTTGCCTTAAACATTAAACTTCAGTTTTCTTAATGTAAGAAGCCTTTTTAACAGTCTTTCATAAAATATCTATAGTTAAAAATTTATGTTTGTAATGAAAACAGGTATTTCGCTTGCAGTATGTAATTAGAAACAAGGAGACGTGCATTATTCATAAAAAAATGATAAATTTTACGAATACTAGATGTAGTTATTCAGATTGAACGAGGAAAATAAATGACTCAGACAAGACATGAACAAGCGAATCACGATCTGCAGTAAGTCATCAAACTACTACACTACCGATTCCGCTATACATCCAACGAGTACTTGGGATTCGACTGTATCTAATGCAGTCCCTCGGAAAACTTTGAAGCCGATTATGTCTGTAAATTTATGAAAAATATGAACAACCTTTTTCTCGACACTTTTTAAACGTGTGCCACACGCAGCCTCAGCCATTTTCATACTGCATATTAACAGCGCGACAATCATAGCAGAACAGAGCAGTGGCTGTCTGTGACTGTGCACGATTTTTGAAATAAAAACCACGCAGCTAAAGTATGATTAAGAAAAACGTTGATGACTGTTAATGCATTTGAGTATCTCGAAATTTCGTTTAACATAACCTAGTAATAATATATCTACTACATAAGCAGGACCTACTTCCAAGAGCGTAACACCACCAGTGTACGTGTGTTACGGCTTTTGACCAATCATCGCGTTTGTGTGTGTTTACATCAGGTTTATTTTATAATGAACGGGATATTGTGTAAAGTGACAGATACCTGACAAACATCGTGCAAAACAAAATTGGTCATAGATTAAAAGAAAAACTTTTGCAATCGAAGATTGTTTCATATTCTACAAGTTTCATACATCCAGTCGGTCTGTTCTTCACAGTGATTTCACATCATCAGGGGAAATTCAGCGACGTATAATGACCCGCCGTGAAGCTACTACCACCAACATTTTTGGTATCAAGAGCTATTCGTGTGACCCTGTCCGCAGTATAGCCACGATGATCAAGGGCTGACTACAGCTATTGTACCTGTGCGGGTCATTTAATAACGGTGCTGTACGACTCATCTGTTAAATCCCAGTTGCTACAACACGCCATTATCAGGCAGCTCCAAGACACTTCCACTGCCGCAGCATTTTTAGCTCTTTCTCCGATATCAGCCATGACCAAAATTATTTGTTCTTGTTTATAGAGAGGACTAACTTCTTTCTCTTTACTACATGGAGAAAACTACGTCAGACGACTTGTCTACCAGATATTTCAGCGTCAGTCGTTGGATTTCGAGTGACAGTAACGATACTCTCCACGTCTCATACTCGTTCACAGATCTCAGGCCGTTATCTGTGCTCAGCATCGCACGAATGATTTCTCACGCATCCGGCTTGTTAGGTGTATGTTGTATAGTACTACGAGCGTTCCGGGCGACTGCACCTGCTCATTGACATGTTTGAGACGGTCTGTGTCAATGGCTTGGCTAATCAACGTGCGCAGTACTGGCGGTGATGAAGGCAGAGCTTTCCAAGAGTAGCTGTGAACGTAACCTTGCGGCGGTGAGAATTCCCGACAACAATCGCCCAACTCACAGCTGTGACTCATTCTATGAAAGCACGGAAGTGAGGATGCGACGCGATTAGACATAGGCTTGCGTAACTCTGCTATCTACACAACGAGACCAGTTCTTGCTGCGCAGCAATTAATGACCTGCCAAGCAAGCCACAGCCAACCACATTCACTAATGTCCTTTACGGTTGGCTCAATGATAGCATTTTTTGACTGACAGCGCCTCTGTCCATGGTATGTGAGTCCGAAAAATTTGCTGTACGATGCTTTCCTTGTCTGCCCTCGGCTGTTTCTGAAAAACTATAAGCGACAATGTCAACATTCTTATATCATTTTGTACGTTATTGTTTCATCGAAATGTTCCGCCTATCAGTTTTGTAGAATATCGTTACCCCAGTCCACGAGCAGAGGTTAATTTTGCGCGAGATAACACATGAACGTGTGGTTAATCCACGTTACTGCATCAAAACCAGTTAACACACAAATGAATTTGTCATATATTTGTGTTGTATTGATTGAAGACGATACTTTATAAAACTGCATAAAATGATGTACACTAAACAACATAAATACTAAGACCATAAAGTTCTAGGTCATCAAAAGCTGAAAACAATCCAGAAAAGTACAGAGCAGTGCCTTCGGTAAACTGTGAAAGAGGCGACACAGATTCCAAAATAATGCAGTGATACTGATCGGTTAAACGGACGCGTTTATTAATGAAAGTGAAACCGCGTATACGGCCAAGCGGCAAAACTACGAGGGTACGTCAATTATTATCCGCAGAGTAATTATAAAATTTTATTGTAATCAAATAGGAAACTTAAAAGAACATTTTTTGACATAGTCTCCTTGCGTTTCAACGCACTTGATCCATCGTTGTACGAGCTTCCTGATGCCCTCATAAAAGGTTCTCGGTTGAGCTGCGAGCCAGAAATGCACCGCTTCTTTCACTGCTTCGTCCGAGGCAAATCGACGGCCCCGTAATTCCTGTTTGAGTGGACCAATCAAGTGATAGAAGGGGGCAAGATCGGGACTATATGGAGGATGATCCAGTACTTCAAATTTGAGTTCCTGCAGCGTTTTAGCAGCGTGGGCAGCAGTATGCGGACGGGGATTGTCGTGCAACAACACACCACCTTTTGACAGCAATCCTCGGCGTTTGCTTCGAATTGCGGGCTTTAGCGTGGCAGTAAGCATCTCACTGTAACTTACACTGTTTATTGTTGTGCCCCTTTCCCCATAATATTCCAGTACTGGACCCTGTGCGTCCCAAAAAACCGTAAGCCTCAGTTTTCCTGCGGACGTTTGGGTCTTAAACTTTTTCTTGCACGGCGAATTTGGAAGTTTCCATTCCATACTCTGCCGTTTACTCTCCGGCTCGTAATGATGCATCAATGTTTCGTCACCAGTAATAATCCTGTCCAAGAAGTTGTCCGCTTCTTTACCATAGCGATCCAAATGTTTTTTGCAAATGTCCAAGAGCGTTTGTTTATGCAACTGTGAGAGTTGTTTTGGGACCCATCTTGCACATCAAACTTTATGAAACCCAAGTCTGTTGTGGGTAATTTCGTAGGTAGAACCGTGACTAATTTGCAGACGTTGTGCCACTACGTCAATAGTTAATCGTCTGTCTAAGAGAATTATTTCACGTGAACGCTCAATGGTTTCTTCATTTGTGGCGGTAAATGGTCGTCCGGCTTCTTCATCGTGCGTAACACTTGTGCGACCATTTCGGAATTTTTCAATCCATTCGTAGACACTCCGTTGTGGCGAAACACTGTTTCTGTGCTGTACCGAAAGTCTTCGATGAATTTCGGCCCCTGATACGCCTTCCGACCTCAAAAAAAACGGATCACTGAACGTTGCTCTCCTTTGGTGCAAATAGAGAGCGGAGCAGCCATGATTAACAGCACGGCAGCGATAACGAAACAAACCTAGCAACTTGAAAATTGCAAAGATATAACAACAAACAAACAAAGCATGCGTCATCCACATAAAACGACAGTACTACCCAAATAAACAAAAATATAACTAAATTGCGGATAATAATTGACTTACCCTCGTAGTTTGATAAATCGGCTCCTTCAAATACGCATTTCGAAGCTACAGTTATGGATAACGAGTTCAGATGCGGATGCTCAGTGTGGGATCGTTTTCTTTTTGACCCGAGTGACGGAAAAGTACTCCATATATTGCAAAATGATTTTAATTTGGGTCATGGTAAACGACTGTCACACCCAAAGCTCTAGCGGAAGTGTAGACGGCGCAACTTAATATCTTTTTTAAACAAACCCATCCTTTTTGCAGTGAACACACGGTGTGTAGTGCGGCGATCACTCTGTTGTAGAAATAATTCAAAAGCCAAGATCACTGAAAGCGATCTTGGCTTTTGTATTATTTCTAATCCCATCCTTACCTTAGTTTTCTATTTATGTATGTGTGTATTATAAACATTAACTAGTACAGTTCTTCTTTAAGTGTCTAATTCAATTCCTGTTTCCTTCTAGCGAGAAAAACAATCCATGTTACCAACATACTATTCTGAACCTACGAGTATAATGTGGGATCCTAAACATGCCGTCAGTTTTTGCTTCTCGAGTGCCCCACTTTCTCCTAAAGTCAGACCGGTCATTTCCTAACCTCATTTAGATTTTCCCTTCCATTCTTCGAGAAATGAATCTCATATTGAACAAGTGTTTTAGGGGTTTATTGCCGCTTCAGATTGTATGTAATCTCGTCTGCCGATGACAATAGAGGAAGTCGTCGTAAGCTTGAGACTGCACACACATCTGGCGCGCTAAGAGACCCATGAAACATTCTAGCATGATGCCGCGAAAAACTTTCTCATAACACTCTTGTTTTCTTGTTGCATGTCGTACTAGACCTCTTATGTGATAAATGGCAAATCTGTCACCGCTTGTTTTCTTAGAAAGTGTAATTATATTCTTTTCGAAACCAGATGGAATTTAACCATTTACATTAATTTCATTTACAAGGAACCATGTCTTGCTGCACCCTATGGCGTGATGGCTAGTATTTCAGCAATAACCGGGTATATGTTCCTTCCGAATAGGTCCCGGTAGTTATTTAAAATTACGTAGGTCCAAATAGTTTTGTGCTGGCAACCATGATAATTATGTGCTTAGTTCGAGACTGCTCCTTCAAAGGCAAATGGGTTTCTAGTGTAATTGGCTGACCACTGTGTAACGTGCTTTTGATCTGCCGGAGAGAATGACGGGCCATAACATTGGTTGTGCAAATGAGCGTGTTGCTGGGAAACCGCAAAGAGGGCATCGCACGCCGGCCTCTGACAGAATGAA
The DNA here is from genome assembly GCF_023898315.1 of Schistocerca nitens. Taxonomy (NCBI): domain Eukaryota; kingdom Metazoa; phylum Arthropoda; class Insecta; order Orthoptera; family Acrididae; genus Schistocerca; species Schistocerca nitens. The sequence continues at coordinate 497,538,417 of NC_064620.1, forward strand.
CATACGAGGCAGTTGCTCCTTTATTCTATAATATGTCTGTCAAGACTGAAGGAAATTCTTTCCTTGGGCGATTTCATAGCCTTTTAAAACGCCAAACTGGAAACCTGTAAAGGTCATTCGGCATACATTGCCGTCGACAGTGAGACGTACATTCCAAGTTTCGGCGGTAGCGATAGACAAATTAGGTTAACACCCACTAGCAATATTTGTACTTCCGTGTCAATGTGGCGCACTCTAGACGCTTCCAGTGACAATATGGAAATTAAATGTTGAATCTGTGGCTGTCTTAAACCTCATGCAGGTTGCCGACACTACGCTCAGTTAGACGATCCATGTGAGGACCATCATCGTAACATTTTCGTCTTTGCCTTCGGCGTCATCATGAGCCATTTGACATCCACTTCCGATTAGACGCTACAGCTAGATTTTTCTATTCATTATAGCCTTCAGTCATATGCATCTATGTTGGTCCTGCACGTTTTCTAGTATCATCCGCCAAATTTCCATTACTTGTCGCCTCTTTCTATTCTAGGAATTCATTAAAGAGTATCCTTGGTTCACTTACTACCCTTTCGACTGGCTGCATGTCTAGCGCATCTCAGTTTCATTTTTATACAGTTATTTTCCTGGAATTAAGTAAAGAAGTTCGAATAATCTTTAGGCTGCCCCCTAGCATTTATTACGTCAAAAGTAGACCTTAAAAATTAATATTTAATGTATAAAAGATAGCAGTTTCTCTCCTGAGCGGCGGGAGGTCCTACGGCATTCAAGATCCGGCATTCAAGATCGGCAAGTGAGAAACGCTCTTATGATTTGCTCGGTCTTCCCATCCCACTAGTGTACTTTCAGCGCCGTTTAGCGTTCGTATCCTCGCTGCCTGCATTCCAGTCATGGGAAGTTCCTCCTTACTCAACGCTGTGGCGATGTATATCACTCCTTAAGAAAACTACACTCACGCTCATAAATTAAGGATAATTGCAGAATGTGGTGCCACAGAACGTGGCACTACACAAAACTGGCGCTAATAGCATCGGCACATAGGGAACACACATGACGCAGATCTGTAAGTCCACAGTATTGGTGATAAGTTGAGAAAACCGTCCCGAAACACATGTGCTACAAAACGCAGCTGTTTTCTGCGCATGTACCCCGACATCAATATGGGATATAATCACCATGCTCACGTACACAGGCCTCACAATGGGTTAGCATACTCTGGATCAGGTGGTCGAGCAGCTGCTGGGGTATAGCTTTCCATTCTTGCACCAGTGCCTGTGGGAGCTGCTGAAGTGAAGTGTCCTAGGGGTTTGAAGACATGTAGCGATACGTCGACCGAGAGCATCCCAGAGTGCTCGATGCGGCTTAGGTCTGGAGAACAGGCAGGCCACTCCATTCGCCTGATATCTTCTGTTTCAAGGTACTCTTCCACAATGGCAGTTCGGTGGGGTCGTGCGTTATCATCCATCAGGAGGAAGGTGGGACCCACTGCACCCCTGAAAAGGCGGGAATACTGGTGCAAAATGACGTCCCGATGCACCTGACCTGTTACAGTTCCTCTATCAAAGACATGCAGGGGTGTAGGTGCACCAATCATAATCCCACCCCACACCATCAAAACACGACCTCTATATAGGTCCCTTTCAAGGATGTTAAGGCGTTGGTACCTGGTTCCTGGTTCACGCCAGATGAAAACACGGCGAGAATCACTTTTCATACTATACCTGGACTCGTCCGTGAACATAACCTGTTCCAATGACCATGTACTGTGTTCTTGATACCAGGATTTGTGGGCTCTCCTGTGACCAGGGGTCAGTGGAGTGCACCTTGCAGGTTTCCGGGCGAATAAACCATGTCTGTTCAGTCCTCTGTAGACTGTGAGTCTGGAGACGACTGTTCCAGTGGCTGCGGTAATGTCCCGAGCAAGGCTACCTGCAGTACTACGTGGCCATCTGCGGGCACTGATGGTGAGATATCGGTCTTCTTGTGGTGTTGTGCACTGTGGGCGTCCCGTACTGTAGCGCCTGGACACGCTTCCTGTCTGCTGGAATCGTTGCCATGATCTTGAGATCACACTTTGTGGCACACGAAGGCCCCGTGCTATGACCTGTGTATGACCAGCCTCCAGTCGCCCTAGGATTGTACCCCTCATAACGTCATCAATATGTGTTCTATGAGCCATTTTCAACACACAGTCACCATTAGCACGTGTGAAAACGTCTGCACACTTACTCGCTGCACCGTACTCTGACATGCACCAACACACCTCTGCGTATGTGGACTGCTGTCAGCGCCACCGTGCGACGACTGCAGGTCAAATGCACCGCGTGGTCATACACCTAGGTGATTTAAACCCGCAAACCCCCCCACCAGAGCGTTGTTTCACCATGTATCGGCATTATCCTTAACTTATGAGCATGAGTGTACTTACTCATCTTTACTGCAGCGTTCAAATACGATGTTAAAAATAGCTACATAAAAGGCGCCCGAAGTAAGAGGAACCTGACAACAGAATCGAGCATTACTTAAGGGATCTTGAATGAGAGAGAAATCTAACATTACTGTTGTCAACAGCAAGTACCCAATTCCTCTGTAATGAAGCATTGGAGACCACATGTTGACTAAACCAAAATATTCAGGCAAAAATCTGCTCCCAGATTTTGTCGGCGAGGTGGTTTTGTCGGCGAGGTGGTTTTGTCGGCGAGGTGGTTTTGTCGGCGAGGTGGTTTTGTCGGCGAGGTGGTTTTGTCGGCGAGGTGGTTTTGTCGGCGAGGTGGTTTTGTCGGCGAGGTGGTTTTGTCGGCGAGGTGGTTTTGTCGGCGAGGTGGTCAGATTCATCTGTACAGCTTCGTTCACAACATGTAAATGATCCAGTTTTTATACCCATTTCTAAAGCCAATTTGTTCCTTTGCTTATTTGAAACCCACGTCTTTTTCTATTTCCTGGCTAGATGGCCGAGTCTACTATTGCGGTGTAAGCACCACCGAATGGGGCTACCATGTCAGGCTCCGCCGTTGTATAATATATTTGGACTGTTTCTGCAAAAGCTGTTCGCTTAAAGACGAGAATATATTAGCCGGCTAAGCGAACTGGTTATCCGGCTGTAGCGGAAACACTCTTGCTAAAGTCACTAGATACAGTCATGTTCCGATTCAAAAGTACCATGCGTCGTTACCTCGCAGTCCGAGCAGTAAGAGTGATCGGGGAAAATATCTTTGCGGCAGCCTGCGACAGCTTGCTGCTGCCACACATCCTTTCAAATTCTTCACCACCTACGAAGCTGTCTGGCTTACAAACATGTACCGGGTGATCAAAAAGTCAGCATAAATTTGAAAACTGAATAAATCACGGAATAAATTGACACACATGCTTGGAATGACATGGGGTTTTATTAGAATCAAAAAAATACAAAAGTTCAACAAAGTAAGACAAAGCAAAGACGATGTTCTTTACAGGAAATGCTCAATATGTCCACCATCATTTCTCAACAATAGCTGTAGTTGAGGAATAACGTTGGGAACGGCACTGTAAAGCATGTCCGTTGTTATGGTGAGGCATTGGCGTTGGATGTTGTCTTTCAGCATCCCTAGAGATGTCGGTCGATCACGATACACTTGCGACTTCAGGTAACCTCAAAACCAATAATCGCACGGACTGAGGTCTGAGGTCTGGGGACCTGGGAGGCCAAACATGACGAAACTGGCGGCTGAGCACACGATCATCACCAAACGACGCGCGCAAGAGATCTTTCACGCGTCTAGCAATATGGGATGGAGAGCCATCCTGCATAAACATCGTACGTTCCAGCAGGTGTTTATCAGCCAGGCTGGGGATGATGCGATTCTGTAACATATCGGCGTACCTCTCACCCGTCACGGTAGCAGTTACAAAACCAGAATCACGCATTTCCTCGAAGAAAAAAGGCCCGATAATGGTAGATGTGGTAAACCCAACCCATACCGCGACTTTCTCGTCGTAAAATGGAGTTTCCACGACAGTTCTAAGATTTTCGGTAGCCCAAATTCTGCAGTTGTGGGCGTTGACAGACACTCGGAGCGTGAAATGAGCTTCGTCGGTCCACAACACGTTACTCAACTAATCGTCATCTTCCGCCATCTTTTGAAACGCACCGCAAATGCCCTCCGCTTCACTAAATCGCCAGGGAACAGTTCATGATGCCGATGGATTTTGTACTGATAGCATCGGAGGGTACGCCTCAGTGCCAACCAAACAGTAGAGTATGGAATGCCGGTGCGACGTGCGACTGCACGAGCGCTGACTTCCCCGTGCATAGACGAACCCGCTACAGTCTCCATTTCTTCCTGAACTGTCTCAGCAGCATTACGCCTTGTGCTCGGTCGGCCACTACGGGGTCTATCGTCTAAACAACCCGTTGCTTCGAACTTCGAAATCATTCTCGCCACAGCTGCATTTGTCAGCGGACCTTTACCCTTTCGAATCCCCTTCCTATGGGGAACTAGCACATTCCTCATTCTGATAATACAGCTTAACTAAAAGCGCCTTTTCAGGTAACGTCAACATTCTGCGACTGCTGGCTGCATCTGATTCTCTCTCTCATTACAGTCCCTTTTATACACGATTGTCATGCGCAGTCAGTGACCTTTTGCTGTCCAGCGCCATCTCTCGGACATTTTGTGAACTTTTTTTTTTTGTTCTAATAAAAGCCCATGTCATTCCAAGCATGTGTGTCAATTTTTACCTCCCTATCTACATTATTCCATGGTTTATTAAGTTTTCAAATTTATACTGACTTTTTGATCACCCAGTACCATTGTGGTGGGTGTTTGCTACATGTCTATATAATGCGTTCACTACGCTAGTGACTGTATGTCGCATACTAGATTTTGAGAATTGTTGTCCTCTAATTATTCACTGTCTCTTTTTGTGCAAACAGCGATTGGACCTTCTTGTATACCACGAACAAATAGCGAAGTTTAAACAGAAGAACATCGTGCTGATCGAAAAACATGCCGCACTGAAATGCTAAATGAAATACCACGCTTTATGGAGTATTTACGAAAAGTACCGAGCAAAGCCAAGACCAGCTGTGCCTCGTCCTGCACGCGATCCGCAAATCATATTCACATGCAGTATGGCACGTCGTTTCCGATCCTGGTGTAGGCGTGTCTTCTTGCTTCATACAACTACGGGGACAGGCACGAGAACCGCGTTTTGCGGAGCTTACACTGCAGTAGCCGATTTCGCTCGCCTTGTCTTTCAACCTTCGCACACTTCTCGGAAACTTCTGCGAAAAGTTTCATCGTCAACATTAGCAAGCGTCATAACACGGTATTAGTCTTTTCAAGAGCTCTCTAGTGCCGTTAAAAGAAAGTACATCGCAACACTAAAAAAAAAGACCATTATTTCAATCGATACGAGAGTGAAGATTATTACCCATACAGCAAAATGGTGTGTCCCTCTGCCTGCAGGCCGGCCGGAGTGGCCGAGCGGTTAAAGGCGCTACAGTCTGGAACCGCACGACCGCTACGGTCGCAGGTTCGAATCCTGCCTCGGGCATGGATGTGTGTGATGTCCTTAGGTTAGTTAGGTTTAAGTAGTTCTAAGTTCTAGGGGACTTACGACCACAGCAGTTGAGTCCCATAGTGCTCAGAGCCATTTGAACCTCTGCCTGCACGACACAACGCTTTACGCTTCGCATGGGCCGTAAACACCGACATTGAATTCCTTATGGCTGGAAACATGTTGCCTGGTCGGACGAGTCTTGTTTCAAATTGTATCTAGCGGATGGACGTGTACAGGTATGGAGACACTCTCATGAATCCATGGACCCTGCATTGAGCAGGGGACTGTTAAAGGTTGTGGAGGCGTGGGGTGTGGGCAGTTGGAGTGATATGGGATCACTGGCACGTCTAGATACGACTCTGACAGGTGACACGTACGTAAGCATCCTGTCTGATCACCAGCATCCATTCATGTCCATTGTGCATTGCGACGGACTTGCAGCAACTCCAGCAGGACAATGCGACACCCCAAACGTCGATAGTCTGTATGCTGAAGCTGCTGAACTACCGCTATCCTACCGTACCTCAGCCCACGAGTATTCCCTCCGATGATCTTTGCGTTGTCGTCTGTCAGGAGGTGATGTCCCTTTGGCATCTCCATTGGTCCTCCCAGCGCCTTGGACAACCTCCTCTCGGCCCTCCCGCCGGGAGGAGATTATTTTATCTCGGCTGCGTATTGGGTACTGCCGTCGTCGTTTGCTCAGCTGCGCTGCACCACCACTTTATCCACATTGCACCCAAATTTTAACTGTCCGCCACTTCCTGCTGGAATGCCCTTTTTTTTTCAATTTACGTTCCAGCTTGGGTTTGCCTTCTGATTGATCAGCCGTTTTAGCGAATGACGCGCAGGCTGTCGACCGCGTTTTACTTCTTATCCGCCGCCGCGAAGGCCATTTAATTTGTAGTTTTGGACTGCCATTACTGCATGGTGCTTTTTAGCCCTTTTTTCACTAGCCTGTTTCTAGCTGTGCGCTATTCTGTCCATTGGGACTGACGCATAGTCGCTTAACTCCACTCTGTGTTCGTGTTCTCTAGCTTTGACTTGGGCGCGTATGACCCTAGCTGTTATTTGCGCCCTAAAGCAAAACAAGACGTATGCACAGTTTCTAACTGCAATTACTTACTTACTGTAGATCACCACAACATTTTAAATATTTAAATTTTGTTAATAGTTATACGCAATATTGAAAGTCGAAATTTTGTTGTCCCTGGAAGCTGTTAGGTAGGCAATCTGAAACCAGGACTGTGTTACTGTTTTAGCCATTTAGTAATGCAGATGACGTCGTCGGAGATCTAAGCGGGCCAGTTCGCGCAGTCTCTCTCCCCCCCCCCCCCCCCCCCCCCCCCTCCTTGTCAACGTAGCACGGCTAGCGCAGTAGAAACGAGTGGAGCGGCAGACTATACAGACCGCTGCGCTGCTGCGGCGCGCCCAGCAGCGGAAGGGTTAATAAGCGTTGGTTTAGCACGCATCTGTTGTTTCGGCATTTTCCCTCGCTCACTTAAGAGGACGTTCACTGTCAGCAACGACGTCCGGTGTGGCCATGCGGTTCTAGGCGCTTCAGTCTGGAACCACGTGACCGCTACGGTCGCAGGTTCGATTCCTGCCTCGGGCATTGATGTGTGTGATGTCCTTAGGTTAGTTAGGTTTAATTAGTTCTAAGTTCTAGGGGACTAATGACCTTAGAAGTTGAGTTGCATAGTGATCAGAGCCATTTGAGCCAACTGTCAACAACACTGCAAAAAGGGCTAAAGCCTCTTAATCGGTAAAGTTGTTCAGAGTTTGTATACGCGTAGGCGCTAATAAAATAATTTTCGTCATCGTGTGAACAATTTATACGTAGAACATCGCCGTAAATTTACTCTGAAGGCGTCTTTTGCTACCAGATTAAATGCGCGTTTACACCTGTGCGCCTTGCGGCTAGTCGCCTTGCGACTGTGCTTACCACATCCGCAAGTACACTACTGGCCATTAAAATTGCTACACCAAGTAGAAATGCAGATGATAAACGGGTGTTCATTGGACAACTATATTATACTAGAACTGACATGTGATTACATTTTCAGGCAATTTGGGTGCATAGATCCAGAGAAATCAGTACCCAGAACAACCACCTCTGGCCGTAATAACGGCCTTCATACGCCTGGGCATTGAGTCAAACAGAGCTTGGATGGCGTGTACGGGTGCAGCTGCCCACGCAGCTCCAACACGATACCACAGTTCATCAAGAGTAGTGACTGGCTTATTGTGACGAGCCAGTTGCTCGGCCACCATTGACCAGACGTTTTCAGTTGGTGAGATATCCTGAGAATGTGCTGGCCAGGGCAGCAGTCGAACATTTTCTGTATCCAGAAAGGCCCATACAGGACCTGCAACATGCGGTCGTGCATTATCCTGCTGAAATGTAGGGTTTCGCAGGAATCGAATGAAGGGCAGAGCCACGGGTCGTAACACATCTGAAATGTAACGTCCACTGTTCAAAGTGCCGTCAGTGCGAACAAGAGGTGACCGAGGCGTGTAACCAATGGCACCCCCATACCATCACGTCGGGTGACACGCCAGTATGGCGATGACGAGTACACGCTTCCAATGTGCGTTCACTGCGATGTCGCCAAACACGGATCCGACCATCATGGTGCTGTAAACAGAACCTGGATTCATCCGAAAAAATGACGTTTTGCCATTCGTGCACCCCGGTTCGTCATTGAGTACACCATCGCAGGCGCTCCTGTCTGTGATGCAGCGTCAAGGATAACCGCAGCCATGGTCTCAGAGCTGATAGTCCATGCTGCAGCAAACGTCGTCGAACTGTTCGTGCAGATGGTTGTTGTCTTGCAAACGTCCCCATCTGTTGACCCAGGGATCGAGACGTGGCTGCACGATGCGTTACAGCCATGCGGGTAATATGCCTGTCATCTCGGCTGCTAGTGGTACGAGGCCGTTGGGATCCAGCACGGCGTTCCGTATTACCCTCCTGAACCCACCGATTCCTATTCTGCTAAGAGGCATTGGATCTCGACCAACGCGAGCAGTAATGTCGCGATACGATAAACCGCAATCGCGATTGGCTACAATCCGACCTTTATCAAAGTCGGAAACGTGATGGTACGCATTTCTCCTCCTTACGCGAGGCATCACAAAAACGTTTCACCAGGCAACGCCGGTCAACTGCTGTTTGTGTATGAGCAATCGGTTGGAAACTTTCATGTCAGCACGTTGTAGGTGTCGCCACCGGCGCCAACCTTGTGTGAATGCTCTGAAGAGCTAATCATTTGCATATCACCGCATCTTCTTCCTATCGGTTAAATTTCGCGTCTGTAGCACGTCATCTTCGTGGTGTAGCAATTTTAAGGGTCAGTAGTGTATGTCGGTTGCATGCCTCTCTCACATGTGTAAAAGCATCATAACATTTGCCGACGAGACAAATTCGCTGATTTAGTTATTTCTTAGATCTGATATGAAATATCGGAGTAAAATGGATCTAAATTTTTTTTTCTGTTCTCGTGACATTTTGAATGACTCACTGTCCGGGTCTTTCCAAAGTGTTTTTGTTCGTCGTCTTGATACAAGTGTGAAACCTGACACCCAGCACATTTGTGTTTGTTCCATGGACTAGTTGTCCTAGCGTCGCCCAGGTGGCCGGAAGACGTCAGAAAATCCTTTATATGACCTCAGTTTCGCTTTCAGCTGTAACAGTTGTTACAAGATTTGATGTCATATTATAAAGTAGAAGTATGTTAAAAATAACAACAATCTTGTAGTGAGTTTTCATGGTAACAGTCAACGGCTGTTATCAATGTCGTGAGGGGATTTAGGTTATTTACATCAAGGATGAATTCACTCATAGACACACATTACTAGAATGGCAAAGGTTCATCTTTAACTAGAGCCTGACGTTTGGTGATGTAAGATTGTTGTCTCAGGAAGTTTGTGTACGTCACTACTACAATTTTCTGAATGATGATTTAAGCTCTACGTGGTGGTCTAAACAACTTCTGCAGCTGTGCAAATATCCGCATACTTGTTGAGATTAACACACAAATTTTAGAATCGTGTTACGAGAAAAACATTAACGTTACATATACACACTTTTAACGCAGACATTAGTCTTTTTAAGAACATTCAAATGATAGAAGACGTTATCAGCGATAAGTAGAACATTCTATTTCTAAGAACATTTTCATAACGAGCACACTTTTCGAAGAAAAACCTAAGCTGATCAAAACTGGTTAAAAACGAATCATTAAGCTACTCTGTTAAAGCTATATTTATGGAATATACCATCGGTTCTTGAATAAACAGTATTAATGTTCCACAACAATATCTATTTAATAGTTTGTTATGAACAGGCTTTCGGCTTCTTAGGCTATCGTCAGACAACTTAATACTAAACAGATAGTCCACTCAACTCCAGCGAGAATGCGTAGCTATTAAGAGATTGTTGTACAAAGATAAGTGACATTTTCAGCACCTTACCAAACATTAGCAAAGGAGCTAGCTTAACTAATTAAGATAAACTATATTTCAACCAAAATTCAGAATACCTAGCAATAGTGAAAAAACTAAAAGATGTCCCCATTCCACATAGTGCAAAACTGTCGTCTGATGTTAGCAATATTTCTGTTCCAGAGGAAATGGTAACAGAACTGTTACGTAAAACCAGAATAAATCCATTGGAGACAAAAGATATAAGAATGGCAACTAGAGCATGCATAAAGCAAAATTATTTTAAATTTTATAGGCTCTGTACAGTCAGTCAGATGGATTAACGGTGGAGTCCCCACTAGGGCCCATATTACCTGAAATTTTATGGATAATTTTGTGCGAAAATTTTTCGGTAAAGAACGTCGAAGTTGTAAAGTACAATACTGAACTTCGTATGTGGATGATGTACTATGCTTGCGGACGGGTACCACCAGAGAATTAAATCAATTTTTTCAACATTTGAATTCACACCGCAGTAAAATAGCGTTCTCGGTGCCAAGTTGTGTGCACTATATGTTAAGTATGAACTTATCTGACGATGGCTTAGGAAGCCAAAAATCAGTTCATAACGATCTAGTAAATAAATATTACTGTATGTTCAAGTTATTAAAACTATATTAAACTCCTTTGATGAAAGTTACAAACCTCTTCTTTCACCACGTCGTCGGAGCTGAATCGCTTTCCGGCCAAATGTTCTTTTAACCTAGGGAACAGGTGATAGTGGGCGCCAAGTCAGGGCTATAGGGTTGGTGGGTGATTATGTTCCACTGAAACTGTTCCAGGAGAGCAACGGTTTGCCGAGCGATGTGTGGGCAAACGTTGTCATGGAGAATGTGTACGCCCTTGCTCAACATTCCTCTTCTGCGGTTCTGAACTGCCCGTTTGAGTTTTTTCAGAGTGTCACAGTACCTGTCAGCGTTAATTGTGGTCCTAGTGGGCATAAAGTCAACCAACAATACCCGATCCCAAAAAACGGTTGTTACGACTTTACCGGCAGACTGTGTTTGAATTTCCGCGGCTTTGGCGAAGAAGGATGCCGCCACCGGCGTGATTGTTCCTTCGTCTCAGGTTTCGTCACCCGTGACAACTGAGTCCAGAAAGTTGTCCTGTTCGGCTGCAAGGCGGTGAAGAAATGCGCAGGAGGCATCAACTCGTTGCCGCGTATGGTCCTCAGTCAGCATGCGTGGCAGCTATCTTGCGCACACCTTCCGGTACTTCAATGTTTCCGTTAAAATTCTGTGAGCGGTGCTTCGTGAAACCTCAGGAACCCAAGCTGATCCGCCGATCTTCACGCATGCTTTGCTCAATCTTCAACACTGCCTCTTCAGAAATTGACGATCTCCCGCTCCTTTGTTCGTCGTGAATTTCGGTCCGAGCAACTGCAGACTCTCTACACCACTTACGAACATTTTTGACATTCATGCACGACTCACCATACACTTCCGTCAATTGGCGCAGTGGCCTTTGCCTTCAAAAACCGAATAACCGCGCGCAATTCGCACTTGGCGGTAACATCCTACGGGAGCTCCATTCTCAACGGCTGCTAAGCCAAGACTGAGCGCCTCAGCGCGGCGTGCGCATGTTTACACACAGCGCGTGAAGCACTCTTTACAACAGTGTGACCAACGGCCACAGAGTTCTGTACTTGTAAAAAAAAACAAAAAAAAAAAAACAGGAGACCTTACTTTTGGAATTGCCATCGCACAAAACGAGCTTTGCTACAGAGCAACGTTGAAAATTAGGTGGACTGATACCGTAAAGAATGAGGCAGAGTTCCCTGCAGAATCGGCGAGGAAAGGAGTACATGGAAAACACTGACAAGAAGAAGGGACAGAATGATAGGACATTCGTTTAGACGTCAGGGAATAACTTGCATGGTACCAGACGGTGTTCTGGACTGTAAAAAAACTAGAGAAAGACAGAGATTGGAATACATCCAGCAAATAATTGAGGACGGGAATTACTCCCGGGCCGCATCAAATCAGTCAGAAGAATGATGGCTCAAAAGTACGAGCTACCCTCCTTTGAACTTTCTCGGAGTGCTCCGTTAATCTTATTTGGTAAAGATCCGAAACCGCATAGCAGTACTCCAGAACAGGTCTCATAAGCGTAGTGTGTGCTCCCTCTTTAGTAGGTTTGTTGTATCTTCTGCCAATAAAACGTAGCTTTTGGTTCGTCTTCCCCTGGTTAAAATTTAAATTGTTCGTAACTGCAATCCCTAAGCATTTACTTGAATCGGCACCATTCCAACGGATTTTTTTAGTGCATATGTGGAGGGCCTCACACTTTTGTTACGGATCAGTTGCCACAATTCGCACCATATAGTTATATTTAAATCATTTTTAGTTGTTTTTATCTTCTGATGACTTTACTAGACGGTAAACGACAGCGTCGTCTGCCAAAAACCTAAGAGGGCTGCTCAGATTGTCTCCTAAATCGCTTATATAAATGATCAACAGTGCCTTTATCCCTTCCTTGGGGAAAGCCAAATATCTCTTCTGTTTGTCGATGACCTTCCATCAGTTACTACGAACTGTGACTTTCTTGACAGGAAAATACGAATCCAGTAGCACAAGTAAGATGCTACTCGATGGTAGCGCACTTTGAAGCCGCGTGAGAGTTACAGTGTCAAAATCCTGCAAGCCTGAAAACATGGAATCCACTTCACATCACCCGTCGATAATACTAGATTACTTCGTGTAAATAAAGACAGTTTTATTTCACAAGAGCGATGTTTTCTGAATTAGGGCTGATTATGTGTCATTAGATCGTTTTCTTGGTTGTATTTCATAATATCTGAACACAGTTTGTTCCAAAATCATACCGTGAATCAGCGCCATTGAAATGGGTCCGTATTGAAAATGACTCGAAACCTATCCATCAGAAGAGTAGAGACGCTGCACTTTTCGTGCAGGTAGTGGGGCTCCTGCGAATTGTACAGCTTCAAACAGCAGTCGCTGCAACAGTGCTGTTTCAAACGAGCGATAAAGCAAAACAACGATGCGGAAGCGATGCTCTTCTTGCAGTCAAGCGTGGCGCTCGGCGCATTTGAACGCAAAATTGGCTCTCTCGCGCCAATGTGGCAACAACAGCGGTTCCTAGCGGCCATTCGCGACACTACAACCTGTTGCGGGAGAACGCCCAGCACACCAAATGCGCTGGAGTCACCGGTGGATGGCGCTGGTGTGGGATGTGTGACTGTGGCGTCGTGCATTGCCTTAATGGTCTAACGTTAATTAGCTGCGGGGAAAAAAATTGAACACATAGGTGTTGCTGCGACCTTTCAATAAATGTCGCCTAACCTCGTAAATAATCAGTTCACGAGTGTGATAAGCTAGCCGGGTACTGCGAAGAATGTTTACAAGCATAGCAGAACAGAAGATTACTGATGGGACTTGAAAGAATAAGGAAAAACGAGGAACAATACGAATATGACGGTTGAGAATGGACCCAGATCGACTGAGTAGAAAGATATTTATCTTCAGTCCCATCAACATTGAAGTCCACATCTGATTGGATACAAGAGGTCAAAGGCGGTGTGCAAGAAACTCGTATTATACTAGCGATGATCCAAAACAGAAAGGAAATCAGAAGAAAAGTCAGTAGAACAAAATCATTTGAAGAGAGACCGCTAAAAAGGACACACACACACACACACACACACACACACACACACACACACAGAGAGAGAGAGAGAGAGAGAGAGAGAGAGAGAGAGAGAGAGAGAGGGAAAATAATTTCGACGTTATGCGAAGAGAGGGAAAGAAAGGCGAAAAGTTTTACAAGGTCCATAGTTGGCCATATTGGGAAGGGGATAAAAAAACAGTAATTCAGGCGAGAATCTTGAGTTAAAATTGCGTAACTTTTAGGGGATGGCATTATTGTTATTATTAAAATTCTTAAACTTTATAAAACGAAGTAAATAATATTCTCAATGGTTTAGGCACAGAAACACTGTCACTTTCGCCTGGGCAAAATAAAAACCATCCGAACAGACCGGTCTTCGCGTCATCCTCTTCCCTTAGGCGTCACCTGTTGGGGATACGGAAGGACATGTAGTCAACATACCTCTCCCCCGGCGTTTGTCAATTTTCGTGACCGATAAACTATAACCAGGCGATGGTATTACTCAAAATGAGTCGAGATGGGACCAGCTTCAGATAAAGGGGAGTAGGGGAAATACATCGAGGTAGAAGACAGGCCCACATTTTCTTCAAAGAAAACTTAACCATAATGCCAGATAGAATACCCAGGTAGACTGCCAATGCATAGAATACACTTGGATGTAGAGGAACTGTTCAAATAATTAAAGTGCCCTGAAACTTTTTGTAGTCCCATGTGATTTCGAGACCTATAGCAATGAAGTGGTGGAAAGAGGGATGAAAGAAATGAAAGGTGTCTTCAACGGTGTTGCAATGGGTTTGATCTGGTTGCAGTGTACAGCCTTCCTTCAAAATCACGAGAGAAGATAGTGTACTTGGAAAAGATGTGGATGCATAGGAAGATACCATTGGTAAATAAAGATTTTAAAATGAAGCACTTGACTGCAAAGCATGTCTAGGTTAGTATTGTTGATGAGAGGGCTGAAATTCAACAGAATAAAAAAAAGTGCAAACATCTTCTTGGGCAGTAACAAATGACTTTGGCAGAAGCATCAATAGTAGTATAATAGAAAAACAGAATGCAGTGCAGTGCAGTAGTAAGACGCACAGAAGCTATCGATGACTCAGGAAGCCAACGTATCTATGGAGAAATACTACGAATGAGATATTAAGTCAGAAAAGTAAAATTAGCAAGCAATGCAAATAAGCTGTCAGAATTCACGAGGGAACTGCGTGAAAGAAATTGAAAAAGACATGATCGCAGGAAAGATACATTCACTGCAGGAGAAGATTAAATGTAACTTCGAAGATGTAAAAACTGTCAAACTACGATATAGAGGAGACGTATCTTCTTCTTCCTCCTGGCTTTATCCCGTGTCCTCACAGGGATGGCATGTCGATCTGGATTTGGCAGTGATGCAACGAATGGCCGGACGCCCTGACGCCAAAAATCCTCCACATTTTGCAAACAGCATCGGTGTGCATTCGACAGCATGCGTATCTAATGTGTTCCAAAACGACGCGCATAAAGATGGGATTTTCCGGTGCTCGTATCTCTGGTTCTACAGGTGATAAAAAGGTAAGGCCAAGTGTTTCTGATCGACATTTTGCTAGGGACCATTTGCTTAGCCAACAGAACGATCGTCTAAGTGTCACTATCCTACAATATAGGGACAAAGTATGACTATGACACACTTCCTCCTGCTTAAGAAAATGTAGCAAATCGGTTGTCTCTTTTTGCATTTGATGTGGCCTAAGGTGTGCTTGATGGGACTTACGGAGACACAAACACAAAAGAAGGTTTTTTTACTATATTTGCGATGTCACCAAAGGACCAAAACCCAGTCGAGAATTCCAAGACGGCTATGCACATCAAATGGCCAAAATTTTTACGATATATTCCTAAGATTCCGATCTCGAATAACCTTGAAAATTTTCTTAATATCTTTATTCTTTTCGAAGATACAGAGGTTCAATGTTATCCTATTTGTACACGTAAAATACGCACGTAAAATCTGGTGTGAGGCGAACTCGTAGTTTATATAGTGACGTAGCACGGAGTGATACGCAGTAAAGTGTCTGCGTTACCATCTGGGAACCCCATATTGTAGTACTGAAGCGCAGGCAAAAGGCAACTTTTTTGCACGTAAAATCCGGCCGGATCTGTAAAATTAGTTTTACTTTATTTCGCTTAAGTAAACTATCTAAATTTTATGACCAATGTCCGCCTCCGGTAGCTGAGTGGTCAGCGCGACCGACTGTCAATCCTAAGGGCCCGGGTTCGATTCCCGGCTGGGTCGGAGATTTTCTCCGCTCAGGGACTGGGTGTCGTGTTGTCCTAATCACCATCATTTCATCCCCATCGACGCGCAAGTCGCCGAAGTGGCGTCAAATCGAAAGACTTGCACCAGGCGAGCGGTCTACGCGACGGGAGGCCCTCGTCATACGTCATTTATTTATTTATTTATTTTTATGACCAATATATTTCTTTTCATATGAATTAATGTCCTGTTGCACCAGGGAAAAGAAGGGAACCAGCGGAAAAAATGCAGCACAGAAAATGCGAATATATTTCTATTTATTTAAAAGACTTTGACTGAAAAGCCGGTTAACAGCTGCCTCTTTCTGCATTCCTCAGCACCTTTAAAATTTTTCCCAAAAAATTTGGCATGTGAACATAATCGCACTTTTTTATGCTGAGAGAGAAGACTATGGAAGTGGCAGTGGCAAAAAGACGGAAAAGTAATAAATACTGGAAGATAATAGACAGTGCTTGTGTTATAGAGAGAGCGAAGGCGATAATGGCAGTGTGGGAGAAAGAGATGGACACAGTGGCAGTGGAACATAGTTGACAGTTACAGAACAGCGCTAGGAAAAGAGCGAAGGGGGGAGGGGGAGGAATGAAGAGGAGAGAAAGTGATAATGAGAATATGACAGTGAGAAAAGACAGCAGCAGTGAGAAGGAAGGAATGAGATATTAGCAGTAAGAGAGCAGGAGGGAGACTGAGAGGAGACTGTAGTAGTCTGACAGGACGAAGGAGACTGTTTAACAATGAAATTCGCCAAACAGCTGTGCAATTAAGAAGTTATTTTATTTTCGCTATCAGTTTCGGCAATTCATCATGGCATCTTCCGCTCCATATGCACTTCTCAAAAATATGGATATTGGCATACTGGGGCCCTATGCTTCTGGATGTCGTGAATTATCGGAGACTTTACCGCAACTCAGTATGCCAATATCGATTAATATTGATTATTTTTAGAGATGCATTTGGGGCCTGAACATGGCATACTGAACTGCCGAAACCGGTAGTAAAAATAAAATAACTTCCCAACTGCACGGCTGTTTGGCGAAATTCATTGTTAAACATTTGAACAGCCAGTGTCCCACGTCCACAGTGGATCAACAGAGACTGAAGGTGACTGTGGTTGTGACACAGGAGGCAATGACAGAAACACAAAGGGAATAATGACAATGGGTTGGACTGAATGAGTGTGAGAGGACAACTGCGACTGGATAGGTATGAGCGATTTGTAGCAGTTGACTAGTGGTGTGAGTGAGTTACAGTTAGGGGAGATTGTGAGAGTTTGATGAGATGAGCTGCATGTTGAAAAACGCGAATTGTTGGGAAAATTTTTAATGGTGCTGAGGATTTTGGAATGAGACAACAGGTACTCCAATTTTTAGTTGGAGTCTTGTAAATAAACAGGGTAGGAACATTTTTCCGCCGGTCCACATAGACTCAATGTACCTGAAAAACTGTATCAGTGTATGACGACATATTCCAGCAGAGATGACGTCATAAACATTCAGATATGTAAAAAAACCAGATTTTATTTGAAACAGAGTGCGGATTAGCCAAACTAGACTCGTCCAGTGTTCGATGATGAGAGCAGTCACCGACTTCAATAAACGTGAAACATAATATCAAATGTTTTGTTACACGTTTTCTCGCTTATAAGCTTAACGTCAAAGATTTAACACATTAACTCATTTGTAAAGTAATCAGACGTTTGAAGCTGTTTTATGTGGGAGCTCGATTCTTTAAAAAATGGGATTGGACTGTTTACTGATGGACAAACTAGGCTTTGGCAGTGAATTTAATTAGTAGAAAGGAAAATGACGTGCTTACCATTAACGTTTTGAGGAGACACAGCGAAAGAATTCTCCTACCTAGAATTTGAGGTTACACAGTGTGACCGAAGCAACGAAAATATCAGTGGATTTGTGTTGGCGGGACCAGTTCTTTTTTCTGCAAATACAGGAACCCATATGGAGGAGTTGCTGATAGAACTGTGAAAGGAGTTACTCGAAGTATTCGTGTGGAACATGGCACAATGTGAAGTGAAATGCGGAGCATGGGAAATTCGCAAAGAGAGAAAATTGTGGGTGTGTTTGAATTATTATTCTATGGAAGTAACGTGAGAAATTTAGTGGAAAGATACACACGAAATAGTTACTAAAAGAAACGAGAAAGGAGAAGTCTACGGAAATCGCTCACATACGCAGTGGATAGGATAGTTCAGGGCAGTGGCAGTGGAATCGAGTAATTGTTAACCTTAAGTTCATGCTAACAAGATCAGACACTAGGGGTTGGGACGGGGCAGGGTGGTCTACGACAATTGGGGCAGACTAAGAGTAGGTTATGCAAAATATTACAGAGGAATTTGGGCGAAGTTTGTAGTTGAGTCGAGATGAAAACACGGAGAAGAGCATCAAAGCAAGTGGAAAACTGATTAAAGAAACAAAACTAACGTTCCCCTTATTGGATTTAGGCAAACTGGGAAATCTGAAATCGGACAGCCGGACAGGATCTCAGGCCACAACTTCCGAATAGGTGCCGTATTGTCTTAAATACTGCGCCACTTTCCTCGGCACGAACATCAGATAAAGCCCGCGCCAAGCCTTCAGACCTACTTTTCTCATGTTTTAGATCTGGGTAAATCATGTGACGAAGCGGTAAGTGTTCCTCAACATCGTACAAAGCAGGCTGTTGGTAAACGTTTACTTGTGAAAGGTGTTGATCAGACCAGTGAAAGGCAGTCGTGATTGCAACTGAGAAAAGCTTAATGTTTCATCGAAAACAGTCATTGAGCTAGTAAAGGCACATTCTATGCATTTAACCAAAAATAAACAGTACGTTACGTGTACCTGACATAATATTCAATTTTCATGCACTAAACTTGGTTGAAGGATGCATCATTCGTAGCAAAAGTGTTAGGATTTTTGCATACTTTCACTCTGTATGTTCTTCCAAGGTAAGGCGACAAAACTCTATAAAAAAACTTCTCTCACAACAGCAATAAATGGTATTAGTACGTGAACTTAATAATAAATATATATTGTAGGGACTCTTCCAAATTCTGTAAGATTCTTACACCGTGGACATATTTTTAATAATATTTATGGGTGTTAACAAGTAATAAAGTTTCTGATGGATTCCTTACCAGTGATCTTCCTGACAGCTTAAGTGTAACATTTTCTTCTTCTTCTTCAAATGTGCAGGTCTACCAGAAAATGAGTGAACTGGATTTCAAAGTAATGTTGCGCATACGCGACGGGAACAGACATGCATTTTGGAACTTCAGTGTTAAAATTGCAGTGGTCGTTTGTGGCGCACTGTGGGCATCAGTGTCATCTCCTGTGGAGTGGTGGATAATGAACGGATTAATAAAATAACGTCCGTGTTTCTAAAGTTGTCGTCACATGGGACGAGAAAGCGCTCGTGGGCGAGAAGTTTGTCGACTTCTCAGAATGAAATTTTCACTCTGCAGATTGAAAATTTCACTAAGGAAACATCCCCCTGGCTGTGGCTAAGCCTTGTCTCCGCAGTATACTTTTTTACAGAAGTTCTAGTCTTCCAAGTTTCACAGGAGAACATCCGTGAAGTTTGGATGGTAGTGGATGAGGTACTGGCAGAAATAAAGCTGTGGGGACGTGTCGTGAGTCGTTCTTGGGTAGCTCAGTCGGTAGAGCACTTGCCCGCGAAAGGTATAGTTCTCCAGTTCGAGTCTCGGTCCGACACACAGTTTTAAGCTGCCATGAAATTTATTGGTCGACTTGTATGGGGTTTTATTTTCCACGGCAGTCTGTAGAATGGAAGACTGAATAAGCCAAGTCAATTTTTGCTCCGCGGAAGAGAACGTGTCTGGTGAGATGGAAGATCTTGTTCTACATAACAAGCAGAACTAGGTAGACACAGAAACGGGTCTCCTCGTCTTTTTAGTAGCAGCTCATATTTGGCCGGTTTTTTACTATAACTTACATCCTATCAGTAGATGGACCTTATAGTAATGATCACTCGAAAAAGCGTCGGTATTTGTACGTTTTGTTGTAATGAAAACCGTCATATTTCTGGTTGAAGAGTTTTTGTCTTTTTTTTCGTGTTATAGGTTGCATGTTACGGAAGTATGTCGTTCGAGGCAACGGTGCAGTGAAGTATTATCAAAAAGACACGGTTATTGGTACAATTTGATATAATTAAATGTCAGTTAATGATAAATCACCGGATAAAGGCTCCAGGAGATCTTACGACGAAAGACATATTCAGAAGCTTCATAACTGTACCACAGTGTATAGACAGCAGGGTGGGGTTGAGAAATGCGTACCAGTATTACATGGCAGTGTTATTAAAACACACAGAAGGAACAGGAAGCATGGCAGAAAAGATCTTCCAAATATTTCGACCCTCAAATTTTGAAGTGTCAACTTATATCAATCTAGAACGCAAAATTTTCAGATAAGTGTACATCTGCTACATAGAAATAAAATACTTAGGATACACTGAAGCAGTACTCAGCAAGAGCCTGCCAACAATTAACCCAACGTGCTGCTAAGCACCTCATGGCAGTTTAATACCTTCACACAAATTGGTCACAAGTTTGAAGAAATCTCCTGGCAAAGATTTTACCCACAAATATCAGAGCTGTGGTGCTAGATGTCATCAGTGAAATCTTCTCAAGTCTTGTTAAAGAAATCGAACTCCACTCTATCTCCCCTTTCCTTTCACCACCGTAGTCTTAAGCGAAATTGTAGTGTTGGAGCGAACAGGGATAACATATATATGTGTACAAAAAAGATTTGAATTTGGGACTGGATAACAAAGAAACTCACTATTATTACGAGGACGGCCTTAAACACTCTCACCAAATTAAAGGGTACTGATGTACAGAAATTTATCGACTATTTGTAATTTGCAGCATTTGTGTCTGGAAACTTATCTAGGAAACGAATTCTGACCGTCAGTGCGCAATTACCTGCCTGTACTTATCGATACAAGGTAAGAGAGGGAAATGATGATGAAGAGGACGCATTAGTCAAAAACATAATCACATGATGGAACAGCACAGTTAGGACAATCATTTTAAATTACAAAAACAGCTGGGGTAAAAAACGGACTAGTTTGAAACCACACACAAGAATGCAACAGAGACAAATCATTGTTTGACGAAACTTTGAGTATTTAATTTTTTTAAGTTTGAGAGAAGGAAACTATACGTTTTGCATCTCACGTCTAATTTCAAACGTATATAGTTTAATTCAAATGGTTCAAATGGCTCTGAGCACTATGGGACTTAACATCTATGGTCATCAGTCCCCTAGAACTTAAAACTACTTAAACCTAACTAACCTAAGGACATCACACAACACCCAGTCATCACGAGGCAGAGAAAATCCCTGACCCCGCCGGGAATCGAACCCGGGAACCCGGGCGTGGGAAGCGAGAACGCTACCGCACGACCACGACATAGTTTAATTAGCAGAAACAGGACAGAGCACTTTATCTCCAAAGAATCTGAACGAATCATTCGTATCACAAACATAAATTTCACTTCATTTTCTTGAAGAATAGTTTTCATGTATTTATTGATAATGATGCGATTCGCAGTTGTGCTGCATCTCCAGAGATTAACGTAGGAAGTAATGTAGCGAGCAACATCCGTCCTTTAACGCCATCGTATGGCATTAAGATAAAAAATATAAGGAAACATGGGCCTATCGTTATAAGACAAATAAAAGAATGAGGGAAATAATGCGGAGTCAACAGCGTTCCGGCGAACAGAGCACGGAGTGTTGCGTACAGACGAAATGGAAATATAATGCGATCGAGAAGACAGGATACATCAGACCTCACAGCCGGCCATACAAACATAGAGCCACTTCTTCATTTTCTTGGAATACGTGTGAAATTATTTTAAGAAAAATAAATTCTCTAGCAATTTTTGCAGTTATGTTGTTCAATTTCTCTAAGGTACATCCAAAAGCAATACAAACAATATACAAAATAACATAAAGAAAGTGTTCTGCAAGGAAAAAAGTGTACTTGATAGGGGCATCGAGCTACGAAAGCTGAAAGACATGTTTTGCGACGTGCCGCATCCAAATATTGTTTTATTCACCATTATGAATATAAAAGATTCTGGGATTTCCTTCTTAATTTGATAGAATTTTTATCTTCTGAGGAAGACTATTGTTCGTTACAGAAGTTTTGAAAGCTGGTGTGCTTGCTGACTGGATATGGAACTTAGTTTTTGCGTTAGGCTATTAAAGTTTTAACTATGTATACTACAAATAGAAGAGCATGGCTAGGCTGTGGACAACGCAGGAAATACGCTTGTTAACAGTAATTTTACGTGCGTCCATTTTGTAAACAAACTGCACCATTAGCGAGTCAGACACAGCCGACAACTGCCGCTGGAGAGCGTTGCGGTCGCCAATAATATCTGCATCTACTTACATACTCACAAGGGAACCTCCCCATCGCACCCCGCTCAGATTTAGTTATAAATTGACACAGTGGACAGGCCTTGAAAAACTGAACACAGATAAATCGAGAAAACAGGAAGAAGTTGTGTGGGACTATGAAAAAATAAGCAAAATACACAAACTGAGTAGTCCATGAGCAACATAGGCAACATCAAGGACAATGTGAGCTGAGAAGCGCCGTGGTCCTGTGGTTAGAGTGAGCAGCTGCGGAACGAGAGGTCCATGGTTCAAGTCTCCCCTCGAGTGAAAATCTTACTTACTTTATTTTCGCAAAGTTACGATCTGTCCGTTCATTCATTGACGTCTCTGCTCCCTGTAATAAGTTTAGTGTCTGTGTTTTGTTACCGCACCGCAAAACCGCGCGATTAGTAGACAAAAGGACGTGCCTTTCCAATAGGAACCGAAAACATTTGATCGCAAGGTCATAGGTCAACCGATTCTTCCACAAGAAAACACGTCTGATATTCTATACGACACTGGTGACGGTATGTGCGTCACATGACAGGAATATGTTGTCGACCCACATAGCTTGCACACTTGGCGAATGGGTAAAAAGATTCTTGTACCTTGCCCGATTTAGTTTTTCTTGTGGATGTGATAATCACTCCCAAAAAAGTGATGAAAACGTAAGAATTTGTCACATAAACTGCAACAAATGAATGCAACAGTTTCACAGTCGCACAGTTTTCCCTGTGCTATGTCTAAACATATGTTTTTTACGTTTTCAAATGTTTCCGTGTGTAGACCGTCAAATACTGCCTATGCCCAAGCAAATCTTTACATGTCCTGGAATTTTGGAGAGCGAAGTTGATTATGTGTGAGTGCCTGAACTTTGATAATTGTCTGAAAATAAAAAATTAAACTTTTCACTCGAGAGAGGACTTGAACCAAGGATCTCTCGTTTCGCAGCTGCTCGTGCTAACCACGGGACCACGGCGCTCGTAAGCTCACACTCTCCTTGATGTTGCCTACCTTGCGCATGGACTACTCAGTTTGTATATGTTGCTTATTTTTTTTTTTTTTCATAGTTCCACACAACTTCTTCCTGTTTTCTGGACTGATCTGTGTTCAGTTTTTCAAGGCCTGTCCCTGTGCCAACTTATAACTAAATCTGAGGGGGGTGCGATGGGGAGGTTCCCTTGTCAGCAAGCTACCATACGGTGCGTGGCGTGGCGTAGTGTTCATTTCTTTCCTTTTCCAGTCGCGAACAGAGCGAGGGAGAAACAGCTGTCTATATACCTCAGTACGAGCCCTAATTTCCTCCTTTGTTGTTCTTCGGCGAAGTGTACGACGGCGGCAGTAGAATTTTTCTGCAGTCAACTTCTAATGCCGTTAATCTAAAGCGATACTTGTTCCTCAAAAAATTCATTTTTCAAAATGAAATTTTACAAATGTACGTGCAGCTAAACATAGTACGGTATATGGCTAATTTTTTGCAGTTCTCACATTTTTCTGTGGCGTGTTTACTCCAAAATTATTCAGCGGATGCAGTTTTATAAGTCCGCAAGGAAATGTCTTACTGCAAGTCTGTTATCTCCATTTCGAGTGAATGCTTTGAAAGACAGAAAAACTTCGCAGCCACATCCGTCCATTCTGCCGCTGGAGACATATCAAAACGCTGTTTTAGGAATCACGACAGCTTCTCTATCTCTGAAACGCTTTGGAATCTTGCTGCAAATTCCTTCTTAAGATCTGACATAAAATCTGAGAATTCTAAAATTTCTATTCCAGTTTGATTTTTATATTAAAAATTGTGGGACAGTGAAAACATTCTTGACTTGCAATATATTTTTCAATGATACTCAGCTTGCAACGGAAAGAAGACACAATTTGTCTCAGATCACACATTAATTTCCCATTTCATTGTAACTCGGTACTGAGGGCATTTAAATGTTTCAGAAGGTCTTTCAAGAAAGCCACAGCTAGTGTACTGCATTCGTTTTCCAGGAACTACAAATGCTTCTTTTGAATCCAATTCTTCTAAGAAGGATGTTACTTCTTCTTTTATTTGTAAAAACGTTCAATCAGTTGACCTTTACTTAGCCAGCGAACATTGTTCTACTGTAGCAAGTCAGAATGCGCCGAATCACACTCAGAAAAAAACTCTTTGAGCTGACTGTGCCGAGGAGTAGAACGAGACCTCACAAAATTAATCAACTTGATAAACCTGTCCATTACTCCTTTCAGAGTCACACTAAGTATTCAACAAAGGGCTGCCTGGTGAATTAGCCCAACATTCTTTACTTTCATTCTCTTCACTAGTCCTCTTCCTTTGTCGATAATAGTTAGGGACCCGTCAGTTGAAAGGGACACCGTTTTATCATAATTAATTTTTGCTTTTGTCATCAAAAGTCTTGAATAAATCTTCTCCGTTTTTCTTGCCTTTTAGCGTCATTGTTGTTACCAGTTCTTCCCTAAATTCTTTATTTTCAGTATCCAAAAATCGCACGACAGTTGACTTTTGTTCTTCATCAATTACGTCACGTGATTCATCTAGTACTATGGCGTAGCAAGGCATCTTCTGCAGAAGTGCGAATAAATTACTTTTGTGCAGCTGGTCCCGGCGGAGGTTCGAGTCCTCCCTCGGGCATGGGTGTGTGTGTGTGTGTGTTTGCCTTTAGGATAATTTAGGTTAAGTAGTGTGTAAGCTTAGGGACTGATGACCTTAGCGGTTAAGTCCCATACGATTTCACACACATTTGAACATAAATTACTTCTATTGTCAGCAGCTATAAATGGTTCAAATGGCTCTGAGCACTATGGGACTTAACATCTATGGTCATCAGTCCCCTAGAACTTAGAACTACTTAACCTAACTAACCTAAGGACATCACACAACACCCAGTCATCACCAGGCAGAGAAAATCCCTGACCCCGCCGGGAATCGAACCCGGGAACCCGAGCGCGGGAAGCGAGAACGCTACCGCACGACCGCGAGCTGCTGACCAGCAGCTATAATTTGGGCTCTTCTTGTATTACTTCTTGACGACAATGGAATACACTGAACTGCGGTAACAACATCCTTCTTCTCTTCAAAAAGTGCCTCGGCCACTTCCAACATACATTTGTTTTAGTATCTTACAGTGTGAAAATGGCTACTGGTGTTTAATAAGCGTCCAACACACACACATCGTTGCTTCTGTAGATTTTTCGAGCTGGCTCATTTTCCTTGACGAGCTCCACTCCACATAGGAAAGTTTTTATGGAACCGGTGATGAGTCGTTTCGTACTGCCGCTTGAAATCGGCACTTTTAACAAGAGCGACAGTTCTCTTGCGTATGAGGCAAACTGGAGTAGCTAGAGACCTATGCGGCACGGTAAAGATATTGTTCAGTCCACTCGGTCAAAACCTGCTTTTTTCAGTATCAGCTTAAAGCGTTTTATGATCCATATCGATGCAAAAGAAATGTTATAAGCCTCGATAGTAAAAATCGCTCCGGACGAGGTGTCTACAACTGCTGACGTAGTGACGATAAAATTTGTCTACTTTATATACACTACTGGCCATTAAAATTGCTTCACCAAGAAGAAATGCAGATGATAAACGGGTATTCATTGGACAACTATATTGTACTAGAACTGACATGTGATTACATTTTCACGCAATTTGGGTGCATAGATCCTGAGAAATCAGTACCCAGAACAACCACCTCTGGCCGTAATAACGGCCTTAATACGCCTGGGCATTGAGTCAAACGGAGCTTGGATGGCGTGTACAGGTACAGCTGCCCATGCAGCTTCAACACCATACCACAGTTTATCAAGAGTAGTGACTGGCGTATTGTGAAGAGCCAGTTGCTCGCTCACCACTGACCAAAAATTTTCAATTGGTGAAAAATCTGGAGAATGTGCTGGCCAGGGTAGCAGTCGAACATTTTCTGTGTCCAGAAAGGCCCGTTCAGGACCTGCAACATGCGGTTGTGCATTATCCTTCTGAAATATAGGGTTTCGCAGGGATCGAACGAAGGGTAGAGCCACGGGTCATACACATCTGAAATGTAACGTCCACTGTTCAAAGTGCCGTCAATGCGAACAAGAGGTGACCGAGACGTGTAACCAATGGCACCCCATACCATCACGCCGGGTGATACGCCAGTATGGCGATGACGAATACACGCTTCCAATGTGCGTTCACCTCGATGTCGCCAAACACGGATGCGACCATCACGATGCAGTAAACAGAACCTGGATTCATCCGAAAAAATGACTTTTTGCCATTCGGGCACCCAAGTTCGTCGCTGAGTACACCATGCCGGCCGAAGTGGCCGTGCGGTTAAAGGCGCTGCAGTGTGGAACCGCAAGACCGCTACGGTCGCAGGTTCGAATCCTGCCTCGGGCATGGGTGTTTGTGATGTCCTTAGGTTAGTTAGGTTTAACTAGTTCTAAGTTCTAGGGGACTAATGACCTCAGCAGTTGAGTCCCATAGTGCTCAGAGCCATTTGAACCATTTTTGAGTACACCATCGCAGGCTCTCCTGTCTGTGATGCACCGTCAGGGTAACCGCAGCCACGGTCTCCGAGCTGATAGTTCATGCTGCTGCAAATGTCGTCGAACTGTTCGTGCAGATGGTTGTTGTCTTGCAAACGTCCCCATCTGTTGACTCATGGATCAAGACATGGCTGCACGATCCGTTACAGCCATGTGGATAAGATGTCTGTCACATCGACTGCTAGTGATACGAGGCCGTTGGGATCCAGCACTGCGTTCCGTATTACCCTCCTGAATCCACCGATTCCTTATTCTGCTAACAGTCATTGGATCTCGACCAATGCGAACAGCAGTGTCGCGATGCGACAAACTGCAATCACGATAGTCTACAATCCACCTTTATCAAAGTCGGAAACGTGATGGTACGCATTTCTCCTCCTTACACGAGGTATCACAACAACGTTTCACCAGGCAACGCTGGGCAACTGCTGTTGGTGTATGAGAATCGGTTGGAAACTTTCCTCATGTCAGCACGATGTAGGTGTTGCCACCGGCGCCAACCTTGTGTTAATGCTCTGAAAAGCTAATCATTTGCATATCACAGCATCTTCTTCCTGTCAGTTAAATTTCGCGTCTGTAGCACGTAATCTTCGTGGTGTAGCAGTTTTAATGGCCAGTAGTGTACATTTACATGGATACCTGAAAATCACATTTAAGTGCCTGGCAGAGGCGGTTCATCGAACCACCTTCACAATTCTCTATTATTCCAATCTCGTATAGCACGCGGAAAGATTGAACACCTATATCTTTCCGTACGAGCTCTGATATCCCTTATTTTATCTTGATGATCGTTCCTCCCTATGTAGGTCGGTGTCAATAAAATATTTTTGCATTCGGAGGAGAAAGTTGGTGATTGGAATTTCGTGAGAAGATTCGGTCGCAACGAAAAACGCCTTTCTTTTAATGATGTCCAGCCCAAATCCTGTATCATTTCTATGACACTCTGTCACATGTTTCGCGATAATACAAAACGTGCTGCCTTTCTTTGAACATTTTCGATGTACTCCGTTAGTCCAATCTGGTAAGAATCCCTCACCGCGCAGCAGTATTCTAAAAGAGGACGGACCAGCGTAGTGTAGGCAGTCTCCTTAGTGGGCCTGTTATATTTTCTAAGTGTCCTGCCAATGAAACGCAGTCTTTGGTTAGCCTTCCCCACAACATTTTCTATGTGTTGCTTCGAATTTAAGTTGTTCGTAATTGTAATACCTAGGTATTTAGTTCAATTTACGGCTTTTAGATTAGACTGATTTATCGTGTAACCGAAGTTTGAGTTCCTTTTAGCACTCGTGTGGATGACCTCACACTTTTCGTTATTTAGAGTCAACTGCCACTTTTCGCACCATTCAGATATCCTTTCTAAATCGTTTTGCAGTTTCTGATCTTCTGATGACTTTACTAGTCCATAAACGACAGCGTCATCTGCAAACAACCGAAGACGGCTGCTCAGATTGTCTTCCAAATCGTTTATATAGATAAGGAACAGCAAAGGGTCTTAACACTACCTTGGGGAACGCCAGAAATCACTTCTGTTTCACTCGATGACTTTCCGTCAATTACTACGAACTGTGACCTCTCACAAATCCAGTCACATAACTGAGACGATATTCCATAAGTACGCAATTTCACTACGAGCCGCTTGTGTGGTACAGTGTCAAAAGACTTCCGGAAATCCAGAAATACGGAATCGATCTGAAATCCCTTGTCAATAGCACTCAACACTTCATGTGAATAAAGAGCCAGTTATGTTTCACAGGAACGATGTTTTCTAAACCCATGTTGACTGTGTGTCAATAGACCGTTTTCGTCGAGGTAATTCATAATGTTCGAACACAATATGTTCCAAAATCCTGCTGCATTTCGACGTTAACGATATGGGCCTGTAATTTAGTGGATTACTCCTACTATCCTTGTTGAATATTGGTGTGACCTGTACAACTTTCCAGTCTTTGGTACTGATCTTTCGTCGAGCGAACGGTTGTATATGATTGTTAAGCATGGAGCTAAGGCATCAGCATAGTCCAAAAGGAACCTAATTGGTGTACCGTCTGGACCAGAAAACTTGCTTTTATTAAGTGTTTTAAGTTGCTTCACTACTCTGAGGATATTTACTTCTACGTTACTTATGTTGGCAGCTTTATTTAGATTAGTTCTTTATAGGGCATGACTTCTCCGATTTAAGAGGTTGCCAGAGTCTGAAATTGATTCATAATATTTCCTTGTTCATTAAAGAAAATTCGTGTGTTGCATTCCTGCGTACAGAGCTTTTACGTGGAGCGACGTAACACGCTGCCCCGGCCAGCCAGAGTCCTCTCTTCCGTCACCGTTCTCCAGCGCACTCTCCTGCGCCGCACAGCATAGCAGCTGCATACTTGATCTACCTGCAACCAAACATGGAGAATTCTAATTATTCACCAGTTAATTGTGCACTACTATGAAGAATTCTAATTGTTATTGTTGTGGTCTTCAGTCCAGAGACTGGTTTGATGCAGCTCTCCATCCTACTCTATCCTGTGCAAGCTTCTTCATCTCCCAGTACCTACTGGAACCTACATCCTTCTGAAACTGTTTAGTGTATTCATCTCTTGGTCTCCCTCTACGATTTCTATCCTCCACGCTGCCCTCCAATACTAAATTGGTGATCCCTTGATGCCTCAGAACATGTCCGGTAACCGATCCCTTATTCTAGTCAAGTTGTGCCACAAATTTTTCATCTCCCCAATTCTATTCAGTATCTCTTCATTAGTTACGTGATCTATCCATCTAATCTTCAGCATTCTTCTGTAGTACCACATTTCGAAACCCTCTATTCTCTTCTTGTCTTAACTATTTATCGTCCATGTTTCACTTCCATACATGGCTACACTCCATACAAATACTTTCGGAAATGACTTCCTGACACTTAAATCTATACTCGATGTTAACAAATTTCTCTTCTTCAGAAACACTTTCCTTGCCACTGCCAGTCTACATTTTATATCCTCTCTACTTCGACCATCATCAGTTATTTTGCTCCCCAAATAGCAAAGCTCATTTACTATTTTAATGCTCTCATTTCATAATCTAATTCCATCAGCATCACCCGAATTAATTCGACTACATTCCATTATCCTCGTTTTGCTTTTGTTGATGTTCATCTTATATCCTCCTTTCAAGACACTGTCCATTTCGTTTAGCTGCTCTTCCAAGTGTTTTGCTGTCTTTTGACAGAATTACAATGTCATCGGCGAACCTCAAACTTTTTATTTCTTCTCAATGGATTTTAATTCCTACTCCGAATTTTTCTTTTGTTTCCTTTACTGCTTGCTCAATATAAAGATTGAATAACATCGGGGAGAGGCTACAACCCTGTGTCACTCCCTTGCCAACCGCTGCTTCCCTTTCATGCCCCTCAACTCTTATAACTGCCATTTGGTTTCTGTACAAATTGTAAATAGCCTTTCGCTCCGTGTGTTTTAGCCCTGCCACCTTCAGAATTTGAAAGAGAGTATTCCATTTAACATTGTCAAAAGCATTCTCGACGTCTACAAATGCTAGAAACGTAGGTTTGCCTTTCCTTAATCTATTTTCTAAGATAAGTCGTAGGGTCAGGCTTCTACCAGTTTTTCCATTCGTCTGTGAAGAATTCGTGTTAGTATTTTGCAGCCGTGGCTTATTAAACTGGTAGTTCGGTAATTTTCACATCTGTCAATACCTGCTTTCTTTGGAATTGGAATTATTATATTCTTCTTGAAGTCTGAGGGTATTTCACCTGTTTCATACATCTTGCTCACCAGATGGTAGAGTTTTGTCAGTACTGGCTCTCCCGAGGCCATCAGAAGTTCTAATGGAATGTTGTCTACTCCCGAGGGCTTGTTTCGAATTAAGTCTTTCAGCGCTCTGTCAAACTCTTCACGCAGTATCATATTTCCCATTCCATCTTCATCTACATCCTCTTCCATTTCTATAATATTGTCCTTAAGAACATCGCCCTTGTACAGACCGTCTATATACTCCTTTCACCTTTCTGCTTTCCCTTCTTTGCTTAGAACTGGGCTTCCATCTGAGCTGTTGATATTCATGCAAGTGGTTCTCTTTTCTCCAAAGGTCTCTTTAATTTTCCTGTAGGCAGTATCTGTCTTATTAATTAATTAATTAATTAATTAATTAATCTTCTAATTATTTACCAGTTAATTGTGCACTACTAGAAAAAAATAAAAGGGTGGCACTCAAAAGAATGTTATCTACAGAAAAACGTGTTTTTAAATAATTTGCGCCCTAAGTTATACTTTCAAAATATTTTTGGTGGGCCAGTTTTTGACCTTCGGCGGTCCGCCAGTTGCCGACCGCTGCTGTAAATGTTTGGTTCACGATGCACGCAGAGCAGTGGCACAGGGCAGAGAAATTCTTCCCTAACATGCTGGTACAGCTGTACCAGAGGACGGTGCTGTCACGCCCCTGGCCGAGATTTCACGGCGCGGAATGAGATCAGTTGCTGTAAATAGTGTGCTCAGGAGGCGGTGCCAACTGGCGCCAGCTGAATAGCTCACATGCCTGAGCCCAGGTCTTTGTCCGCTGGTGTGTCATGGCTCCGTCTTCATTCCCTATCTGTCTGTTTTTTCCATCGTGTCGGTAAGCGGCTGCTTAGGCATGTTGCGGAGTTGCAAGGAAAGTTGAAAAAGTAAGTTACACATTATCATGGCAGACTAACAAGGGAATCTTCCCATCGCACTCGTCCCCCCTCAGATTTTGTGGTAAGAAGGCGCAGCGGGTAGCCCGTCAAAAACTGAACACAGATAAAGTTTGAAAACAGGAAGAAGGTGTACAGAACTGTGAAAAAAGAAGCAAAATGGAAACAGAGAACGGTCCAAGCTTAAGAAGTGCAACATCGAATGAAGTGGATGAGACACGACGTGTTGATTAAGTGGTCACGGTATTGACCTGTAAAGCGGACGAGCAGTGTTCAAAACTCCCTCCTACCATTTACTTTTTTTTTCATAACGTTGTGAATTGCCCATCCGGCCACTGAAATGTTTTTTCTCTTTCTATAGTCTTGGCAGTTGTCAAACTATACACTGGATATAGAATTTGCGTCATGTGGTAAGAATACGTTACCGTCGCAAGTAAATGTTATGAATGGTGAGAGCAGGCGAGACACCACATGGACATTTCGCAGAAACGAAAACAACAAAGGAACGAGAATGAGATTTTCACTCTGCAGCGGAGTGTGCGCTGATATAAAACTTCCTGGTAGATTGAAACTGTGTGCCGGACCGAGACTCGAACTCGGGACCTTTGCCTTTCGCGGGCAAGTGCTCTACCACTGAGCTACCCAAGCACGACTCACGCCCCGTCCTCACAGCTTTACTTCTGTCAAAGAAACGCTTTTGGTAAACATTTTTGGAATACAGTGATCAATAGATTATTGTATTTTTAACTAAAGTTCAGTCTTGATCACAACACTTACGTCTCAGTAACATAGGTGACTGCGTAGCAGCTGAGGAGAGCTCCGCCTAACATCCTCCAAGGAAGCCATGGGTCTGAAGATGGTTATATAAATATAACCGAAACGGGTCACATATGTTATTGAGACATGTGTTGTTATCAAGACTGAACTTTAGTTAAAAATATAACAAAGGAACGGGTGTGAATTTTGTTACAACAAAGGAATTCGAGACTCAGAACTTCCAAAACGGAACGCAGCTTTAAAAACGTTGAAAACACATGTTCTGGCAGACCATGCAGAAACTGCTTGATTGTGAAACTGTTGTGTTCATTTGTTGCAGCTTATGTGACAAACTATTGTGTCTTCATCATTTCCTTGGGAGTGATGACATTCACATTCATAGAAACACGTAAATCGGGCAAGGAGGCATATCTCAGTCACAATGCGTAAAAATTAGGTGCGTCAAAATGGTTCAAATGGCTCTGAGCACTATGCGACTTAACTTCTGAGGTCATCAGTCGCCTAGAACTTAGAACTAATTAAACCTAACTAACCTAAGGACATCACACACACCCATGCCCGAGGCAGGATTCGAACCTGCGACCGTAGCGGTCGCTCGGTTCCAGACTGTAGCGCCTAGAACCGCACGGCCACTCCGGCCGGCTAGGTGCGTTAATAAGACAGCCTTTTCATATGTCACGTACTGTCACCAATGCCGTGTATGACACTTACCGCCTTGTCAACAAATGTTTGCGGTTCCCATTCGAAAGCCATTTGCTTTCTGCTGCTAATAGAGCAGTTGTGCAGAATCAACTTTAATTATGTGTCCCTTCCTTACACGTCGCTGTTGCAAACGGACGTTACATCACGACACAGACACAGATTTGAATACAGCGAACAGCGGGAAAAAAGAGTACGAGAGAGTTTTGAATACGGCTCGCCCGCTTTGCAGCCCAGCATCCTGACCACTTGACCACGACGCCGTGGCTCTAGCACTGTGTTGTACTTCTATGCTGTACTTCTTCTGCTTGGACCGTTATGGTACTATCTGGCCACGATGCACGCAGAATCCAAAACTACCACTGGCGATACTCGGGCACGGATGTGTGTGTTGTTCTTAGTGTAAGTTAGCTTAAGTCGGATTAAGTAGTGTGTAAGACTAGCGAGCGATGAACTCAGCAGTTTGGTCCCATAGGAACTTACCATCACCATAAGGCTGCGTTCACGGTGCCATCGACAACAGTTGTTAGACACTGCCAGCAGAGGTCGGCCGATAACATCGGCCTACAGTGTAGTCATAGTGCGTCCGATCTCGTTAGTCAGTTTTCGGCAAGGTCAAGGAGGTTGGGTTTTAACCTCTTAGGATGTGGTGGATACCACGACCCTCTGTACTTGGAAACGAGTGCTGCATAGCGGCTTCTGCTATTAAAGAGACTCCGAATGCATTTGAATGAGCTTTCCTGTCTCGTAAAGAACGTGACTGGTACTTACACACTCCGCCCTCAGTTATTGGAATAACCAGACAAGTTTATAAAGAATACATGAGATGACGGGAGAAACGTTCTGTTACAAACTGCAGACCTTTAAAAGCAAGTTATACTCACACTGTATTTGTTTACAGTTGTGCAGACGTACGTCAGTTAACCTTCAGTGAATGTCATTTAGCACTCGAGTGAAAGACAAGCAGAAAGTGTGGCATAAGATACTCTGACAATCGAAAGCACTTCAAAAATGGAAATACATACCGTACACGACATTCGCAAACCACTTCGTGTTAACAGAACCACTAACCTACTGGCATAAAAAGCCAGTAAGCCGTAATCATAATTTGTAGACAGCTAATGACAACGTACCACAAAAAAGATCCAGTACAGAAGCTAGGAGCACACAAGATACGCTGTTTCCACCCGAACAAATTATTTTTTGGGGCTACAATCTATGCTTAAAATTTCCATTAAAGATTTGAGGTTTCGAATAAACCTGCGTGTTCAGTCCGTGGACTCTGAACTATATCCCGATTATGATGATTTCATACTCAGGATGCCACAAACTCTTTCTTGGACTTAACTTATTAGTTTCTCACCCCCCCCCCCCCTCTCCATATTTCGTATGCGAGAACATCGGTCGATTTGACCGAAGAAAACAAACTGATCCGAATTTCGCCGATTGTCGTCTGAAGTCTGTAAGTTCGGGAGATAAGACCTGCTATAGCAGGGGCGGGCAGGAATCCTGCACGTGTGCGGTGCACTTGCACGTGTGCAGTAAACAGGTGTTTTGCGTGCACACAGGGGCAAGCTGGCCACCCGCTTCTCTCCCCTCCCCACCATACCGTCTCTCCGCTTCTTCCTCTGTAATGCGTTTTGTTTCCTGGCCTGCTTTATTGAATGAAGGAATAAGGTTAGTACGAGTGCTTGAAAGAAATCATGGTTTGAAAGAGTACCTATTACCTACGATACGTTGTATTTAATTATCACAGGTGGAGTGGAACAAAATTTCTACATACAGACAAACGCAAACAGTTACGTAAATTTTCATTACTGATGTTTACTCTTAACAGAGACTTATTAATTTTCATAACAGAAAAAAATCTCTCGCAAACGTATGTCGAGCCAAACATATTATCTTCGCGGCTTCACGATGGAGACGAGGAAACTCTTGCTGTGGAAAGTTGTGATAAAAATCTATTACACGTCTCGCCAAAAGGAACTTGTCTCTCATACGAGAATTACGCTGTAGAATCTACAGTGTAGATCTGTTAATTCCATTTGCAAGCTGGGATGAATATCATCTACAGAAACAGCAAATTGTCTCGAGAACTATTCAAAACCATGGGAGAAGTATGATATATCCCCAAATCGCTTGAGATTTTCCTCTTTTATTGCACTAAGTACGGGAACATATTGAAATTTATTATAATGGCGTTCAATATTAAACTTCCGCTGACCAGCGAGAATACTGTCATTTCGAATTTTCACGTTTTTGCACAAAGAAAAAATGATTCTCCCATTCCTTTTTAAAAGATAGCAAATCGCCACTTCTCTGTTTCCTTGATTCACTCTGCATTTTCCGGTTCTTGAAATACAACGTTCACTACGTAGTGGTCGCTTCGCTTCAACGTCCACAGCTTAGCCTGCCGCACCCTGCCAGCTGTCACCACAGCCCCATTCAACGATTGCACGCGAGCAGCACACGTGCGGCGCTGTGTGCTCATGAGCCGCGTGCAACGTTTGCCCGCCCCTGGGCTATAGCGTGACAGCGCACGTAGTGGCTTACTGATCTGAAAAGATCGGCCCTCTCCGGCCGCTGTCGGTCGTCGGTGGTTTCCGCCGATCTCTGAGTCACCGTGACCGCAGCCTAACGTCGTGGACCGCCACGAAGACTGGGGGCGCTGCGAAGCCAACTGGCGGTCGTCCCTGCCGCAGATGGCGCTGGGCTTCAATCTCGTATCAGCGACGTGACAGCATACATCTACTGGGGTGATAGCGGGTCTCGAGAAGTCTCCGTCACGTGCCGAGTAGCCGCCGCGTTGGGCCCATCGGCTAGATTTATTAACAAGAGGCCTTGGGTCGGTATCTGCATCAGTTTCAATGCGATGGACAAAAAATCCATAAAGTGAAATTTCTTGGGTCTTGCAGGACCCCACGCTGGTTCGGTTGCCGATTAGTCGTGAAGATTATTATTTCTGCGGAAATCAGCAAACTGGAATTTATGCTGAACTGATTAGTCACTGTGGACTAGTGGTCATACATATCTGTCAAGGGGAGACCGCCATGATGGACTCACGGATTTACCTCAGATTTTGTACACCTTTGGTAGGCCATTAATACAACATAATGTGCAAGTAGTAAGGCCGTGTCTTACGTGAGCGACAGAAGCGAGCGACTTCTGGATACGCGACACTCCAGCGACAAGAAGCAACATCGGGCGAAAACCTTGGGTGTCCGGTGTGTGAGCAACCATGTCGCGCCTACAAGATGGTTGCTTAGAGCCAAACAGCTGTTACTATAAAACGGCGCCCTTAACCTGTAGAATACTGTAGCTGGAGAGTAAGGCTACAGAATTAGGTTTACTTAAGAAAATAAAGCGAAAATGAATGCTGTGCATGAAATTTACAAATTGAGGAATCTCCATAGAGAATTTCATAAGTATCGTCTGCTACGAAGATCAATGAGCAGAGGAGCATTCGACTATCTCATGAATAAATTAAATACAAATGTTTTTTTTACATGATCAAGAACTTTCAACAGACAATAAATGCAGAGGAATGACTATTACACGACTAACATGCTAAATACAAACATAGCTACACATTTTGATACCAACGGATAATAACTATTTGTGGTGTACGGGTAGTGTATTCACTTAATAATTTTGTGTGAAGAAAAGGTCCTGGGTTCGATTCCTGGCCGTTCATGTATTTTTACTGACTCAGTTACGATTGTGTATACTAAGTTTCATGTATACTGTTCACACTGCATCGCTAAGTATATTTTTTAAGGTCTTGCCAAAGAACTTGATCTTCACACCTATCCCAATATATTACAATGAACCATGAAATTTTACAGATATTTGATGTTGCGAACGTAATCCTTCAGCAGTCATTGTTAAGGTCAAGCGTTTCAGGAGAGCTTCTGTAAAGTTTGGAAGGTAGGAGACAAGGTACTGGCAGAAGTAAAGCTGTGAGTACCGGGCGTGAGTCGTGCTTCGGTAGCTCAGTTGGTAGAGCACTTGCCCGCGAAAGGCAAAGGTCCCGAGTTCGAGTCTCGGTCGGGCACACAGTTTTAATCTGCCAGGAAGTTTTATACGAAGTCTTGTTTTCGCTCTGCTCATGCGTTTACAAAAACGTATCGACTGTTAATCATATGATAAAATAGTCCTTTCTGCATCTGTCATTTTCAAAATTCGTCGTTTCGATATCTTGAACCTTCTATGAGATTTTTACGACCACTTGATTCCCAAAGCGCAGGAAAAGTTCGGGCGCGCCGCGAGCGACCCGTCTGCGGGTATAGAACCAATATATCAAGAATGAAAAGGGATATCATTCCGGTCTCAACTTTAAATACAATTTAGATATATTTGTTACATTTCATACGCAGTAATGTATGGCCGTAAATGAACTATACGGAAAGTCTACACAATGTGATTTTTACCTCTGCAAATTCTTAAAAGGTTTGTGCAGCCATGTACTCAGTTTCGTGGAGCACAGTAACTATGACGAATAACGAAAATAAATTCTGACCTTTATCATTTAAGGATATCAAGCTATAGGTTGCGGAAGAATCAAATTTTTTCACCGAATAGTTTTCTTAAAATCGGATGTTAAGCAATTCATAGTCGCCGTCGCGTCCGCTCCACTGCTTTGCCAAGAAGACACGTTGCTGTCGCCCTGTGTCGCGCGTGCTGCAGCGACAAGGTTCAAACACGTTTGAATTCAAACGTCGCCAGTTGCAGCGGGAGACAGGCAGCGACACAGATGTCGCTCACGTAGGACGACACCTCCGTTACTACACCTGCGGTTGTGTTTTGTCGCCGCGCGCTGTCGCTCGCTTCTGTCGCTCACGTAGGACACAGCCTAAGGCGCACTACTCCGGCAATGCCGAGAAAATCGCCATAGCGCGAGCGCGCGCGAGCGAAGATGCTGCCTGTGAGAAGTCAGTGTGGTCTTGTGGTTAGCATAGTGTGTCGAGAGCGAGGCAAAGGTTCGAATCCAGCCAACACTTAATTTTTAATCTTCATTTTTTTCATCACTGGTCAAATTATTTAATTTACATAACATGTCAAGACGTAATATAATTTTAAAAAAAACACGTGCATTTTCATGAAGTTGTAGCGAATTTCATATGTTAGTTGTCTACTTACTACACTCCTGGAAATTCAAATAAGAACACCGTGAATTCATTGTCCCAGGAAGGGGAAACTTTATTGACACATTCCTGGGGTCAGATACATCACATGATCACACTGACAGAACCACAGGCACATAGACACAGGCAACAGAGCATGCACAATGTCGGCACTAGTACAGTGTATATCCACCTTTCGCAGCAATGCAGGCTGCTATTCTCCCATGGAGACGATCGTAGAGATGCTGGATGTAGTCCTGTGGAACGGCTTGCCATGCCATTTCCACCTGGCGCCTCAGTTGGACCAGCGTTCGTGCTGGACGTGCAGACCGCGTGAGACGACGCTTCATCCAGTCCCAAACATGCTCAATGGGGGACAGATACGGAGATCTTGCTGGCCAGGGTAGTTGACTTACACCTTCTAGAGCACGTTGGGTGGCACGGGATACATGCGGACGTGCATTGTCCTGTTG
The DNA here is from genome assembly GCF_023898315.1 of Schistocerca nitens. Classification (NCBI taxonomy): domain Eukaryota; kingdom Metazoa; phylum Arthropoda; class Insecta; order Orthoptera; family Acrididae; genus Schistocerca; species Schistocerca nitens. Next base: position 497,577,035 of record NC_064620.1, read on the forward strand.
GAACAGCAAGTTCCCTTGCCGGTCTAGGAATGGTAGAACGATGGGTTCGATGACGGTTTGGATGTACCGTGCACTATTCAGTGTCCCCTCGACGATCACCAGTGGTGTACGGCCAGTGTAGGAGATCGCTCCCCACACCATGATGCCGGGTGTTGGCCCTGTGTGCCTCGGTCGTATGCAGTCCTGATTGTGGCGCTCACCTGCACGGCGCCAAACACGCATACGACCATCATTGGCACCAAGGCAGAAGCGACTCTCATCGCTGACGACGACACGTCTCCATTCGTCCCTCCATTCACGCCTGTCGCGACACCACTGGAGGCGGGCTGCACGATGTTGGGGCGTGAGCGGAAGACGGCCTAACGGTGTGCGAGACCGTAGCCCAGCTTCATGGAGACGGTTGCGAATGGTCCTCGCCGATACCCCAGGAGCAACAGTGTCCCTAATTTGCTGGGAAGTGGCGGTGCGGTCCCCTACGGCACTGCGTAGGATCCTACGGTCTTGGCGTGCATCCGTGCGTCGCTGCGGTCCGGTCCCAGGTCGACGGGCACGTGCACCTTCCGCCGACCACTGGCGACAACATCGATGTACTGTGGAGACCTCACGCCCCACGTGTTGAGCAATTCGGCGGTACGTCCATCCGGCCTCCCGCATGCCCACTATACGCCCTCGCTCAAAGTCCGTCAACTGCACATACGGTTCACGTCCACGCTGTCGCGGCATGCTACCAGTGTTAAAGACTGCGATGGAGCTCCGTATGCCACGGCAAACTGGCTGACACTGACGGCGGCGGTGCACAAATGCTGCGCAGCTAGCGCCATTCGACGGCCAACACCGCGGTTCCTGGTGTGTCCGCTGTGCCGTGCGTGTGATCATTGCTTGTACAGCCCTCTCGCAGTGTCCGGAGCAAGTATGGTGGGTCTGACACACCGATGTCAATGTGTTCTTTTTTCCATTTCCAGGAGTGTATATGTAATTAAATTTTCAAGGATGAGGGACTGGCTTGGAAAACCGGAGTCACGCCTCAAAAAATAATGGTGCAAACGATGTTATTCAGTAATACAGTATGTCACAATGTGCCAGACAACAAACGTAATGTACAATTACTTGTCTATGTACTCTCAACTTAACACTTTGCAGGATGGCATTTGTCATACAAACATGGAGAACATAAACTGAAATGGCATCTGCAATATCGGATGAATGCTATTTTCCCGCATTCGCAGGAAATGTTCAGTTTTTCTGAGGGAAAATACACCTCATTGACATTTTGAAAAGTGTGTCTTCTTCCGATAGTTTGGATGCAAGCCACATATGACTAGTGATGAAAAAACTATACATTAAAATTTAAGTCTGAGAAGGAGTCGAACCGTCGCCTCATGCACGTTCGTCTTACGAAGCTCGAACACACTTGACCACCATGAACTCGAACATCCGACCCTACACACAGATACATACGCCACATAACAGACGCGTGAAATTTCCCTTGAGATTTTCTCGAAATTGCCAGAGTAGTGTACATTGCTGCTTTCACATTACATTCTTTTAATGGCCTACTGAAGGTGATTCCAACGTCGTGACCTCCCCTTGTATGTAACTGCTCTGAATCGCTGTTTACCAGAGGACAGAAGTTCAGTTGAAAGGGTGTGTTATTTGCTGTTAGCCAGCAGATTCCTGTTGCACAGCGTGATTAACGTTAATTACAGTTATTCCATATTTTGGCACTCTTCCCTTCGGTGGTTAATAATTAATACATTATGAAACCGTTGCTAATGACTACTGGCTGTTTTGAGATGATCTTCAGTTCAAAATGTTCAAATGTGTGTGAAAACTTACGGGACTTAACTGCTAAGGTCATCAGTCCCTAAGCTTACACACTAGTTAACCTAAATTATCCTAAGGCCAAACACACACACCCATGCGCGAGGGAGGACTTGAAACTCCGCCGGGACCTGAATTTCAGTAACCGTTTTAAGATCGTTGAGATACTGTTCGCATTTTAAGTAAATTCATTCAAGGCAGTAATCCGCTGTTCCTGAGGTAATTCTAAAAGCTGCGAGTCAGCATTTTATTTGCTTGAAAATAAGTTTAATTTAGGGATTAATTTGTTAGTCTTGAGCTGTTCTTATTGGAGACAGAATTGTTGATGTATTGATGTTTTACGTGGTTTTTTTACGGCTGTAATTTTTCAAAAGATGAATGTACTTGTAAATGCTAACTGGGAGCACACTCCTTTTGGGTGGTATTCTATTAGATTTTTTTGGGTGAATTTTTAAATATGCACACGCCTGTCAACCCACACCACCACTCCAAACCCTAGTTCTGCTACAGTTTTTTCATTAACTAATTAAATTACAGAACCAAGCATGTAGCAAGTACAAAGTTCAGTTAGCATTAAAGACACCTTTTACGAGTTCTAAACAACTTAGAAACACATTTACACACTTGGGTGTTCAAAGAACTAAGAATTACTTGGATTGATAAGTAATCAACTACTTTAAATCATTCGTGTAGTGTCTTGCCCTTGCCTCTTATACTTTACACGCTCCAATAAAAAGTGCACGGTATCCTATTCAACAGTAAAGTGATTACAATCACGAGAGCCAATTAACTTTAACACTTGCTTCGTTTTGTTGGTGGCCAAGAGCCCTTCTCCCAATCTGCTAATGGCGACAATTTCTTTTCATTTGAGTCCAAAATTAAGAAACAATGGACTCTCGTCTTGTGTACGGGAGGAGTCAGATTCATTGTGAGGTTAATTTTCCTAACTCGCCTAAGACGAATGCCGGATAAGTTCCTCCAACGAGATTTCATTACACAATTTTGTCAAATCCGAGTTAGTTCTCCCTCTCCAATTATGTCGTTAAGGTACGATAAGGACTAATCTGCCATGCTGTCATATTAGAATTACGCAGGAAAGTGTAAGTCAGGCACGTCTACATATTTCCATACTGCAAACGACATTGAAGTGTTAATCAATAATGAACCTTACGACACAACTATAAATATTCAGTGTAAAAATTTGGAAGTACATACGATAATTTGCATCATTCTTTGAAGTACACATTTCCGAAACACCGAACCATAATGAACGAACTTCTCATTAGTGTGATATGTACCAACTTATCTTCGAAACAAATAACGCGTTCTGATGATATATTTATTATCGCAGCGGTATAAACCTTAAGTCCTCTACTACTTCGTTAGTCGGGTCGTGAGACCTCTTCTAAGATTTCAAATCTCAAAATGTATCCAAACACTATAGAACTTCCGCAGTCAAAATTCTTGTGTAAGATCTACAATTACTCAAAGTGTCAGAACCGACTCTAGCGACTGCAGGTTGTAACTAAAATAAAATATTTTGGCAACGGCGATTTTTATTTTACCTAAGATTAATATAAATATCAGTCTAAATCTCTTTTCTCTATTAGTTGGGACCGGTTTTGGTTATTATAAGCATCATGAACAAAATTAATGTACCCAGACCACTTTTGGAGTCGTTGTACAGAACCACCTTGTACCATCATAAGGAGGCCGTCACAGACATCGGACAACGTTTAAGATGTGGGTAGATTAGTTATGGGACCTACAGCATATATTATGTCACAGTAGGACATTCTGCATAGAATTACTAAACAGCATGGTGCTTGATATTTCTATATATAAGCTTATTTCGACTTTATTGCCTTTATCAGTACATCTGCAAACAATTACATTTGTTTATATTTCACATAATACGTAATATATAAATGTCTTCTTACACTGTATGTTGTCCTGACGTTGTAAGCGGATAACGCCAAGTTCGAGTAAACAACTGCTGCTCTCTGTAGTTCTTGGATATAATATTTTTTTCAATAACTTCTTAAAGTTGTCCGATAATTTGATGTTACACTTACATTATAATCTGTTTTTTATTATTTTGACAGTAATACAAATTAAAGTTTGACAGCTACTTGTTTACTCAAAGCTGTTTACGTAATAATATTATCTTGGAACTCTTCCATTTGGTCCGTGTTTGCATAGAAAAACAGTAATATTACAAATTGAGTCCCCCTTGATGCTAAACACCTTGTTATTCGTTTATTTCTGTTCCTAACAGCAAGATGGAACAGCAAGATGGCGCAATATTCTGGATCAGAAACAAAGTGCAAAAGTTTTGTTTTTCTGTGTAAAAAGCAGCCACACACCATCCAACGAACATGACATGATGTTCGCTAAGTAAAAAGACGGCAACAGAAAAAAAGAGCACAGAGAATATGTTACAAACAGTGCCAATAATTGCTTAAAACATGCTGTAGCATACAATATATAAGATTTAAAAAAACCACTGATGATAGTGATATTTTTAGCCGAAACTAGTTTGGGATAATAAAGAAATAAACGAATAAAAAGGTGTTTTGCATCAAGGCGGACTCAATTTGTGATATTACAGCTGTTTACGTAGTTGCTGGTCGAAGGCCTATGGAAGCTCTGTGAAGATGTAGGCGTGAAAGAAAAATATTTGTTACCTACTGCTGTTAACATTACAAGATGGACTTGCGCCAAGGCATGTAGAAGTATGAACCTCTGCCTACCTCCGTCGGCGGAGAGTCAGAGCTGTCACGATGTGACATTTGTTTCCACTAAAAGTCAGAAAATAACACACAGCACGCGGGGTAGAGAGACGGTGAAGGTCATGGACAGTCGCAAAAAGAGCAAAGGTCGTGAACAACTGGTAAAAAGGGACAAAAGAGAGATGGATACCACACCTCTATTTTGATCGAGAGTACGACCTTTTAATACAGACTAGTCCAGGAGAAGAAAGTACAGCGTCTGGAATTCTGTCGGCGAAAGCTAGATAAATATATTCAACATTTCGCGGCCCTGTCAGCAACTGTATAAATATTAATTTTTATTTCAATAACGAGTGGCTGCCGCATCGTGCTCGCGAAGTGGGGCCGAGGCAGTGCCAGATAAGTTTTACAGTCTGACGATAATTTATGGATTTGTAGTTTTAGCTTGACGATGTCCACTGTGGACAAACGATAGATGCTATTATTCTGAGGAAGGTTGGGTTATCCTGACTGAAACTTAGGTAAATTCTAGGTAAACGGTGCAGCTGAGGGTGTTCATTATTAAAATTAAGAAAGCTAGATAGTTTCTTCGATAGTAGGCCAGCACCAATTGGAGGCGCGACGTGTGTGCTCCAGTCTTAGCCAGAAATCAAATCCCAGCCATGCTTCTTGATTTCTCCCGTAATGCTTATCCAACAAAAGCGAATGAAGAAAGCAGTGTACGTAAAATAGCAGTGTGCACTATTTTCGACAGAACTGCAGGTTTTTCTGCTATGGTAGAAAACACCTTCGGAAACTTCCCTTTAAGAAACTAAGAGAAATAGCTGAAGGGAGGCCTTTCCTCAAAGAGAAAGGAACCATCAGTGGATATCCTTTTGAGTGTCCAGAAATACCCGAGCACAAATTACTCCCGTACATTATGCATATGGTGGAGCCATCAAGAAATTGTTTGAGAACCTGCACCATTGTATGTAATTTGATGGAGAGTACTTTGGGCTGATGGGAAGCTGGTTTTCAGGAAAGTATGAATTTACATTACTTTCTCGATATATCTACCATATTAGTAACCGTTAGCCAACAATTCTACATCGAATAATATTAAACCTATCTAGACCAGCATACCTGTTGCCCTTTTCTGGACATCACTGCTCCATATTACATCTTTGTAGAAATGTGCGCATCGCCTTTCCCTGTTCTCTAGCGTTATCAGTCATTTGCAGTCGTCAGCTCCCATTAATATTCGATTGCGCCAGCGAGTGATTCTGTAGATGTCAGAGTTTTCTCGTGATGTGTTCAAAAATATGGCTCTAAGCACAACGGGACTTAACATCTGAGGTCATCAGTCCCCTAGACTTAGAACTACGTAAACCTAACTAACCTAAGGACTTCACACACATCCATGCCCGAGGCAGGATTCGAACCTGCGACCGTAGGAGCCGCGTGGTTTCGGACTGAAACGCCTAGAACCGCTCGGTCATAGCGGCCGGCTCTCGTTATGTGTATCAGTTTTTACTTGAGTTTTTGGGTAAGCTCTTTACATGTTAGCCGATCTCTGTCTCTTATGATCGGATTACGTACACTTTATTTCTTCTCTCATTATGTCCTACTAAGAGTGCATCACCACTTTTACTCTGCATTACTTGACACACCTGACCGAGGCACAATCCGCATTCGATGAAACAGAGTGGTTACAATCCAGCGCTCTTTTGCGTGCGAGCCATTTATGGTTGCGTTCTATTGCATCACAATAGATGAATAGGGTGACGTCAGGTATTCAGAAAATTAGCAGTAACTCATATGGTTATACATGAAAGCAATTAAATGATCTTTATAAAAGCCTTGCATCAATTTCGAGTTGCTGAGATTATTGTGAGTGAATTACATCACTGAATAAGTAACATAAAGGGTTACCGAAATCCCCCCCCCCCTATTTTTATTTCATTAAACACTGACGGAAGAAAACGCAACACCAATATAGAGTTCGGCGACATACATGAAAGTTGCTAGGCGTGTTTCTACATCAGAAAGATGTCTATTCAAATCCTGCCCCAGTCGCAAAACAGTGGCGCTAGTGGAGCCACAATGAGTAGGCAAATCAGGTTTGCTTTAAATACGCAATGTAATGGTCGTGAGAGTTAGTTACCTTCCATATTGTATGTGTGTAAACTTATTTGTTCGTCACTCACACAGGAGACTGCAAACCTTCTTTCCTTCCCCTCTGGGCAAGCTTTGCAGTGACTAGAGTACATGTAAAGCTAACTGGGACAGGATGAATGCTAGCTACAATGAAGTCGATAATACGATTGTAATACTGGCACTTTAATTTGATATCCCCCACAACTGACAAAATTTACAAGAAAATATGAATTTCCTTGTCCACCCACGCACTCCTGAGAGTGGCACATTAACAATTTGCAATTACGCGCCCCTATTGCCGGCAGCTACGTCGATAAATACTCGGCATCTCGCAAGGATAACTACCAGATCAAGAATTAGGTAAATTGTTGGAAGTGGTTAAGCGTTGGTGAAAATCTCGCTTCTGAGCACACAAAGAGCTCTAACCGCAGAACTCTGCACGGAACACGCGTTGGTGCAGTGCTGCGATACAGACCGTATATCTCCCTTCGAACACGATGGCCAAGACGCCGTCTCCAAGTCCTTACCGCTCGATGGCTGAAGGCGAAGGCCTCTCACTCCACAATTCCCCCGTCTCACACGCGTACGAAAACGCGGCGGAAGAATACCCCGTTTCGGCCGATGTCGAACGCTCTATCATCGTCGAAATCCCTCCAACGGCATTTCTGAGATCTACCCAATGACCGAGTAGGTCATAACGCCCCTAGGCAAACGAAATTATCCCGTCTCCAGCCATCCTGATTTAGGTTTTCCGTGATTTCCCTAAATCGTTTCAGGAAAATGCCGGGATGGTTCCTTTGAAAGGGCACAGCCGATTTCCTCCCCAATCCTTCCCTAACCCGAGCTTGCGCACCGTCTCTAATGACCTCGTGGTCGACGGGACGTTAAACACTAACCACCACCACGAAACGAAATTCCCGTCTTCGCCACGTGTTGCCCAGCACAGGAGGCTCCGGATGCCGGGCCATCCCCAAAAGCGCCGTATTGTCCCGCGTTTCCGGTGACCGCTACCTGCCGCCCACGGCGGCCCGGCGAGCTACGGCCAGCTGCGAACTTTATATTCCACAATTCTCAACTTCCGACATTTTCCACCAACGCTTTAAGTTAGTGACTTAATCATGCAAACATGCAGGGAATACTGCTCGCGAGTGCCTCATATTCATCATAATTCAACAGAGTCATGATCTGATACCCTTGCCAGTCTCTTTATTATTAATACTACTGTTGGTAAGCTAACGTGTAAGTGCCCATGTCCCGGCACCTTACACGTGGTGTATTGGTGTTAGTCAAGAATGCGTCTAAGGCGACAATGACGCTTTGATTAACGTCTCACGGTCTATCGTGCAATAAGGCTACGATCTGGATGTTTCTTCTCCGATATTGCAGAAAGACTCGGCATGACGGTAGCCACTATACGTGATTGCGGGCAGCGTTAGCCACGAGAATGTACTGTGTCGTAGTTCGGGTTGCGGACGGCCACGTGGCAGTACCGAGACGAAAGACGATTGAGTTCGACGTATGGCTCTGGCGCATCGTAGTGCATCTGCAGCAGAAATTTGAGCAGCATTTGCCATCACATTGACACAACGAACAGTTGCTTGAAGGACAATTCCGAGCCGGATGGCCTGTAACAGTGTGTCCTACTGACCACAAACCACTGCTTCTTGCGACTTCTGTGGTGTCAAGCAGGAGCTCACTGGAGGGCAGGTTGGAAGTCTGTTGTGTTTTCTGATGAAAGGTGGTTCTGCCTCGGTGCCAGTGATGGCTGTGTGTTGGTGAAGAGGAGGCCAGTTGAGGGCTTGCAACCAACCTGTCTTCGTGCTAGATACTGCGGATCTACGCCTGGAGTTACGATCTGGAATACGATTTCGTATCTACACTACTGGTCATTAAAATTGCTACACCAACAAGAAATGCAGATGATGTACGGGTATTCATTGGACAAATATATTATACTACAACTGACATGTGATTACATTTTCACGCAATTTGGGTGCATAGATCCTGAGAAATCAGCACCCAGAACAACGACCTCATGGCCGTAATAACGGCCTTGTTAATCGTGGGCATTAAGTGAAACAGAGCTTGGATGGCGTGTACAGGTACAGCTGCCCATGAAGCTTCAACACGATACCACAGTTCATCAACAGTAGTGACTGGCGTATTGCGACGAGCCAGTTGCTCGGCCACCATTGACCAGACGTTTTCAATTGGTGAGAGATCTGGAGAATGTGCTGGCCAGGGCAGCAGTCGAATATTTTCTGTATCCAGAAAGGCCCGTACAGGACCTGCAACATGCGGTCGTGCATTATCCTGCTGAAATGTAGGGTTCCGCAGGGATCGAATGAAGGGTAGCGCCACGGGTCGTAACGCATCTGAAATGTAACGTCCACTGTTCAAAGAAACGTCAATGCGAACAAGAGGTAACCGAGACGTGTAACCAGTGGCACCCCATACTATCACGCCGGGTGATAAGCCAGTATGACGATGACGAATATACGCTTCCAATGTGCGTTCACCGCGATGTCGCCAAACATAGATGCGACCATCATGATGCTGTAAACAGAACCTGGATTCACCCGAAAAAATGACATTTTGTCATTCGTGCACCCAGGTTCGTCGCTGAGTACACCATCGCAGGCGCTCCTGTCTGTGATGCAGCGTCAAGGGTAACCGCAGCCATGGTCTCCGAGCTGGTAGTCCATGCTGCTGCAAACGTCGTCGAACTGTTCGTGCAGATGGTTGTTGTCTTGCAAACGTCCCCATCTGTTGACTCAGGGATCGAGACGTGGCTGCACGATCCGTTACAGCCATGTGGATAAGATGCCTGTCATCTCGACTGCTAGTGATACGAGGCCGTTGGAATCCAGCACGGCGTTCCGTATTACCCTCCTGAACCTACCGATTTCATATTCTGCTAACAGTCATTGGATCTCGACCAACGCGAGCAGCAATGTCGCGATACGATAAACCGCAATCGCGATAGGCTACAATCCGACTTGTATCAAAGTCAGAAATGTGATGGTACGCATTTCTCCTCCTTACACGAGGCATCACAACAACGTTTCACCAGGCAACGCCGGTCAACTGCTATTTGTGTATGAGAAATCGGTTGGAAACTTTCCTCATGTCATCACGTTGAAGGTGTCGCCACCGGCGCCAACCTTGTGTGAATGCTCTTAAAAGCTAATCATTTGCATATCATAGCATCTTCTTCCTGTCGGTTAAATTTCGCGTCTGTAGCACGTTATCTTCGTGATGTAGCAATTGTAATGGGCAATAGTGTACGTCTATATCTACTTGATTACTCTCCTATTCACTATAACGTGCCTGGCAGAGGGTTCAGTGAACCACCTTCAAGCTGTCTCTCTACCGGTCCACTCACGAAAGGCACGCGGGAAAAATGCCCACTTAAATTTTTCTGTGCGAGCCCTGATACCTCTTATTTTATCGTGATGATCATTTCTCCCCATGTAGGTGGATCTCAACAGAATGTTTTCGCAATCGGAGGAGAAAACTGGTGATTGAAATTTCATGAGAAGATCCTGTCGCAACGAGAAACGCCTTTTTTTAATGATTGCCACCCCAATGCACGTATCGTGCCTGTGCCACTATATCCCCTATTTCGCGATAATACAAAACGAGCCGCCCTTCTTTGTACTTTTTCGATGTCATCCGTCAGTCCCACCTGATGCGGACCCCACGCTGCACAGCAATACTCCAGATTAGGTCGGACAAGCGTGGTGTAAGCAGTCTCTCTAGTAGACGTGTTGCCAATGAATTGCAGTCTTAGGTTTGCTCTACCCACAACATTATCTATGTGATCATTATTTTAGTTGAATTTAAAGCCTTCAGATTTTTGTGACTTATCTCGTAATTGAAATTTAGCGGATTTCTTTTAGTACTTATGTGAATAACTTCACACTTTTCTTTATTCAGGGTCAATTGCCACTTTTTGCACCATACAGTTATCTAAATCATTTTGCAATTCGTTTTGGTTATCTGATGACTTTACAAGACGGTAAATGACAGCATCATCTGCAAGAATCCAAGAAGGCTACTAAAATTGTCTCCTATATCGTTAGTATAGATCATAAACAATAGAGGGCCAATAACACTTCCTTGGGGAATGCCGGATATTACTTCTGTTTTACTCGATGACTTTCCATCTATTACTACGAACTGTGATCTTTCTGATAGGAAATCACGAATCCAGTCGCACAACTGAGGCGATATTCCATAGGCACGCATTTTGGTTAGAAGACGCTTGTGAGGAACGGTGTCGAAAGCCTTCTGGAAATTTAAAAATATGGAATCAATTTGACATCCCCTATCGGCAGCACTATTGTGTTTCGCGAGAACGATATTTTCTGAATCCGTGCTATGTGTTTTCTTCGAGGTACTTCATATTGTTGGAATACAGTATATGTTCCACAATCCTACTGCAAATCTACGTTAGTGATATGGGCCTAAGGCGCTGCAGTCATGGACTGTGCGGCTGATCCCGGCGGACGTTCGAGTCCTCCCTCGGCCATGGGTGTGTGTGTGTTTGTCCTTAGGATAATTCAGGTTAAGTAGTGTGTAACCTTAGGGACTGATGACCTTAGCAGTTAAGTCCCATAAGATTTCACACACATTTGAACATTTGATATGGGTCTGTAATTCAACGGATTACTCATACTTCCCTTTTTGGGTATTGGTGTGACTTGAGCAATTTTCCAGTCTTTGGGCACGGATCTTTCTGTGAGCGGGCGGTTGTATATAATTGCTAAATATGGAGAGGAACCTGAATGGTATACAATCTGGACCAGAAGCCTTGCCTTAATTATGTGATTTAAGCTGCTTTGCGACACCGAGGACGTCTACTTCTGTGTTTCTCATCTTGGCAATTGTTCTTGATTGGAATTGAGGAATATTTACTTCGTCTTCTTTGGTGAAGGAGTTTCGCAAAACCGTGTTTAATAAGTCTGCTTTAGTGGCACTGTCATCAGTGACTTCACCGTTGTTATCGCGAAATAAAGGTATTGATTGCGTCTTGCCACTGGTGTGCTTTATGTATGCCCAGAATCTCTTTGGGTTTTTTGCCGGATTTCGAGACTGAGTTTCGTTTTGGAAATTATTAAAAGCATCTCGCATTGAAGTGCGCGCTATATTTTGAACTTCTGTAAAACGTTGCTAGTCTTGGGGATTTTGCGTTCTTTTAAATTTGGCATGCTTTTTTTCGCTGCTTCTGCAACAGCGATCTGACCCGTTTTGTGTACCATGGGGGATCAGTACAATCACTTATTAATTTATATGGTATATATATATCTCAATTTCTGTCGATACTGTCTCTTTGAAATCATTTCACAACTTTTGTACGCTTACATGACCAGATCGGAAGGAGTGAAGACTGTCACTTAAAACGGCGTTAAGAACATTTTTATCAGCTTGTTTAAATAGATATACTTTGCGTTTCTTTTTGATGGTTGTAGGTGTTACGGCATTCAGCCTAGCAGCAACTGCCTTGTGGTCGCTAATCCCTGTATTCGTCACGATACTCACTATTCTTCGAGGATTATTTGTTGCTAAGAGTTCAAGTACGCTTTCGCAACAATTTACGCATCGAGTGGGCTCATGAACTAATTGTTCAAAATAATTTTATGAGAAAGCATTCAATAAAATTTCGGATGACGTTTTATGCCTGCCGCCGGCTTTAAACACACAATTTTTCCCGCATATCGAAAGTAGATTTGAGTCACCACCGACTGTAACAGTATGAGTGGGGTACCTATTTGAAATGAAACTCAACTTTTCTTTCAACTGTTCAGCAACTATGTCTTCTGAGTCGGGGGCTCGGTAAAACGATCCAGTTAATAGTTTAGTCCGATTGTCAATAGTATCTACCCATAGTACACTCCTGGAAATGGAAAAAAGAACACATTGACACCGGTGTGTCAGACCCACCATACTTGCTCCGGACACTGCGAGAGGGCTGTACAAGCAATGATCACACGCACGGCACAGCGGACACACCAGGAACCGCGGTGTTGGCCGTCGAATGGCGCTAGCTGCGCAGCATTTGTGCACCGCCGCCGTCACTGTCAGCCAGTTTGCCGTGGCATACGGAGCTCCATCGCAGTCTTTAACACTGGTAGCATGCCGCGACAGCGTGGACGTGAACCGTATGTGCAGTTGACGGACTTTGAGCGAGGGCGTATAGTGGGCATGCGGGAGGCCGGGTGGACGTACCGCCGAATTGCTCAACACGTGGGGCGTGAGGTCTCCACAGTACATCGATGTTGTCGCCAGTGGTCGGCGGAAGGTTGTGCCCGTCGACCTGGGACCGGACCGCAGCGACGCACGGATGCACGCCAAGACCGTAGGATCCTACGCAGTGCCGTAGGGGACCGCACCGCCACTTCCCAGCAAATTAGGGACACTGTTGCTCCTGGGGTATCGGCGAGGACCATTCGCAACCGTCTCCATGAAGCTGGGCTACGGTCCCGCACACCGTTAGGCCGTCTTCCGCTCACGCCCCAACATCGTGCAGCCCGCCTCCAGTGGTGTTGCGACAGGCGTGAATGGAGGGACGAATGGAGACGTGTCGTCTTCAGCGATGAGAGTCGCTTCTGCCTTGGTGCCAATGATGGTCGTATGCGTGTTTGGCGCCGTGCAGGTGAGCGCCACAATCAGGACTGCATACGACCGAGGCACACAGGGCCAACACCCGGCATCATGGTGTGGGGAGCGATCTCCTACACTGGCCGTACACCACTGGTGATCGTCGAGGGGACACTGAATAGTGCACGGTACATCCAAACCGTCATCGAACCCATCGTTCTACCATTCCTAGACCGGCAAGGGAACTTGCTGTTCCAACAGGACAATGCACGTCCGCATGTATCCCGTGCCACCCAACGTGCTCTAGAAGGTGTAAGTCAACTACCCTGGCCAGCAAGATCTCCGAATCTGTCCCCCATTGAGCATGTTTGGGACTGGATGAAGCGTCGTCTCACGCGGTCTGCACGTCCAGCACGAACGCTGGTCCAACTGAGGCGCCAGGTGGAAATGGCATGGCAAGCCGTTCCACAGGACTACATCCAGCATCTCTACGATCGTCTCCATGGGAGAATAGCAGCCTGCATTGCTGCGAAAGGTGGATATACACTGTACTAGTGCCGACATTGTGCATGCTCTGTTGCCTGTGTCTATGTGCCTGTGGTTCTGTCAGTGTGATCATGTGATGTATCTGACCCCAGGAATGTGTCAATAAAGTTTCCCCTTCTTGGGACAATGAATTCACGGTGTTCTTATTTCAATTTCCAGGAGTGTATTGAACGGACCCCGGAAACCCACCACCCGATGGCGCAAGTCAAGGAATCTGCAGCCCACACGGTCACAAATCCGCCTAAGCCTCTGATTCAGACCCTCCAGTCGGCTCTGCACCAAAGGACCACAGTCGGTCCTATCGACGATGCTGCAGATGGTGAGCTCCGTCTTAACCTCGCAAGACTGGCAGTCTTTTCCATTTCCGTTAGGCGCTCGAAACCAGATAAAATCACCTCCGATCCAAAGCGACACACGTCGTTGGTACCGACATGAGTCACCACCTGCAGTTGGCTGCACCCTGTACTCCTCATGACATCCGGAAGCACCCTTTCCACATCCGGAATGACTCCCCGGTATGCACATGGAGTGCACACTGGCTTCCTCCCCTCCTTGGCAGCCATGTTCCTAAGGCGCCCCATTACGCTGTCAACTTTGGACACTCTCGTGGTTATCCCATACTCTGACTGCACGTCTGTACGTCAGTCCGGTGATTCGACCTGTTTTACTGTCATTCATGAATAGTATTCCACGGGGTGTTTTCCAACAGGATAGCGCTCGCCCACACACCGCTGTTGTAACCCAACATAGTCTATAGTGTGTCTGCATGTCACCTTTGCCAGCTCGATCACCAGATCTGTCTACATTCGAGCATTTATGGGATATCATCGGACGACAGCTCCAGCGTCTTGCACAGCGTTAACCGTCCCTGTATTGTACGACCCAGTGCAACAGGTACGGAACTCCATCCCACGAACTGACATCCGGCACGTTTAAAACACTACGCATGCACGTTTGCATGCTTACATTTAAGTTTCTGGCGGTTACACTGGTTATTAATGTACAGCAGTTCATTTTTGCAATGGCTTACCGCGCACTTACGTTAACCTGTATTCTTGCAATGTTAATCACTTCAATATGTTACCTCGACAAATGTATTCCAGAAATTTGATTACGCTACGTTAATAAACATGGACCTTGCCGTTGGTGGGGAGGCTTGCGTGCCTCAGCGATACAGATGGCCGTACCGTAGGTGCAACGACAACGGAGGGGTATCTGTTGAGAGGCCAGACAAACATGTGGTTCCTGAAGAGGGGCAGCAGCCTTTTCAGTAGTTGCAGGGGCAACAGTCTGGATGATTGACTGATCTGGCCTTGTCACATTAACCAAAACGGCCTTGCTGTGCTGGTACTGCGAACGGCTGAAAGCAAGGGGAAACTACAGCCGTAATTTTTCCCGAGGACATGCAGCTTTACTGTATGATTAAATGATGATGGCGTCCTCTTGGGTAAAATATTCCGGAGGTAAAATAGTCCCCCATTCGGATCTCCGGGCGGGGACTACTCAAGAGGACGTCGTTATCAGGAGAAAGAAAACTGGCGTTCTACGGATTGGAGCGTGGAATGTCAGATCCCTTAATCGGGCAGGTAGGTTAGAAAATTTAAAAAGGGAAATGGATAGGTTAAAGTTATAGTGGGAATTAGTGAAGTTCGGTGGCAGGAGGAACAAGACTTTTGGTCAGGTGATTACAGGGTTATAAATAGGGGTAATGCAGGAGTAGGTTTAATAATGAATAAAAAAATAGGAGTGCGGGTTAGCTACTACAAACAGCATAGTGAACGCATTATTGTGGCCAAGATAGACACAAAGCCCATGCCTACTACAGTAGTACAAGTTTATATGCCAACTAGCTCTGCAGATGATGAAGAAATTGATGAAATGTATGACGAGATAAAAGAAATTATTCAGGTAGTGAAGGGAGACGAAAATTTAATAGTCATGGGCGACTGGAATTCGTCAGTAGGAAAAGGGAGAGAAGGAAACATAGTAGGTGAATATGGATTGGGGGGAAGAAATGAAAGAGGAAGCCGCCTTGTAGAATTTTGCACAGAGCATAACTTAATCATAGCTAACACTTGGTTCAAGAATCATAAAAGAAGGTTGTATACCTGGAAGAATCCTGGAGATACTAAAAGGTATCAGATAGATTATATAATGGTAAGACAGAGATTTAGGAACCAGGTTTTAAATTGTAAGACATTTCCAGGGGCAGATGTGGATTCTGACCACAATCTATTGGTTATGACCTGCAGATTGAAACTGAAGAAACTGCAAAAAGGTGGGAATTTAAGGAGATGGGACCTGGATAAACTTAAAGAACCAGAGGTTGTAGAGAGTTTCAGGGGACAATTGACAGGAATGGGGGAAATAAATACAGTAGAAGAAGAATGGGTAGCTCTGAGGGATGAAGTAGTGAAGGCAGCATAGGATCAAGTAGGTAAAAAGACGAGGGCTAATAGAAATCCTTGGGTAACAGAAGAAATATTGAATTTAATTGATGAAAGGAGAAAATATAAAAATGCAGTAAATGAAGCAGGCAAAAAGGAATACAAACGTCTCAAAAATGAGATCGACAGGAAGTGCAAAATGGCTAAGCAGGGATGGCTAGAGGACAAATGTAAGGATGTAGAGGCTTGTCTCACTAGGGGTAAGATAGATACTGCCTACAGGAAAATTAAAGAGACTTTTGGAGAGAAGAGAACCACTTGTATGAATATCAAGAGCTCAGATGGCAACCCAGTTCTAAGCAAAGAAGGGAAGGCAGAAAGGTGGAAGGAGTATATAGAGGGTTTATACAAGGGCGATGTACTTGAGGACAATATTATGGAAATGGAAGAGGAATTAGATGAAGATGAAATGGGAGATAAGATACTGCGTGAAGAGTTTGACAGAGCACTGAAAGACCTGAGTCGAAACAAGGCCCCCGGAGTAGACAACATTCCATTGGAACTACTGATGGCCTTGGGAGAGACAAAACTCTACCATCTGGTGAGCAAGATGTATGAGACAGGCGAAATACCCACAGACTTCAAGAAGAATATAATAATTCCAATCCCAAAGAAAGCAGGTGTTGACAGATGTGAAAATTACCGAACTATCAGTTTAATAAGTCACAGCTGCAAAATACTAACGCGAATTCTTTACAGACGAATGGAAAAACTGGTAGAAGCGGACCTCGGGGAAGATCAGTTTGGATTCCGTAGAAATGTTGGAACACGTGAGGCAATACTAACCTTACGACTTACCTTAGAAGAAAGATTAAGGAAAGGCAAACCTACGTTTCTAGCATTTGTAGACTTAGAGAAAGCTTTTGACAACGTTAAGTGGAATACTCTCTTTCAAATACAGAATGTGTGAGGGGTAAAATACAGGGAGCGAAAGGCTATTTACAATTTGTACAGAAACCAGATGGCAGTTATAAGAGTTGAGGGGCATGAAAGGGAAGCAGTGGTTGGGAAAGGAGTGAGACAGGGTTGTAGCCTCTCCCTGATGTTATTCAATCTGTATAATGAGCAAGCAGTAAAGGAAACAAAAGAAAAATTCGGAGTAGGTATTAAAATTCATGGAGAAGAAGTAAAAACTTTGAGGTTCGCCGATGACATTGTAATTCTGTCAGAGACAGCAAAGGACTTGGAAGAGCAGTTGAACGGAATGGACAGTGTCTTGAAAGGAGGATATAAGATGAACATCAACAAAAGCAAAACGAGGATAATGGAATGTAGTCAAATTAAATCGGGTGATGCTGAGGGGATTAGATTAGGAAATGAGACACTTAATGTAGTAAAGGAGTTTTGCTATTTAGGGAGTAAAATAACTGATGATGGTCGAAGTTGAGAGGATATAAAATGTGGACTGGCAATGGCAAGGAAAGCGTTTCTGAAGAAGAGAAATTTATTAACATCGAGTATAGATTTAAGTGTCAGGAAGTCATTTCTGAAAGTATTTGTATGGAGTGTAGCCATGTATGGAAGTGAAACATGGACGGTAAATAGTTTTGACAAGAAGAGAATAGAAGCTTTCGAAATGTGGTGCTACAGAAGAATGCTGAAGATTAGATGGGTAGATCACATAACTAATGAGGGGGTATTGAATAGGATTGGGGAGAAGAGGAGTTTGTGGCACAACTTGACTAGAAGAAGGGATCGGTTGGTAGGACATGTTTTGAGGCATCAAGGGATCACAAATTTAGCATTGGAGGGCAGCGTGGAGGGTAAAAATCGTAGAGGGAGACCAAGAGATGATAACACTAAGCAGATTCAGAAGGATGTAGGTTGCAGTAGGTACTGGGAGATGAAGAAGCTTGCACAGGATAGAGTAGCATGGAGAGCTGCATCAAACCAGTCTCAGGACTGAAGACCACAACAACAACAACGTTAATAATTGATAGGTGTTGCGATTTTTTTCCTTCATTGTAGGTGTGCCAAAATGTTTGTTACGTGGTTAAGTTCGCGTGTATCATATGCTATGCTCCAAGCCATTTCAGATTTCAACAAAAGCATCGGCGTTAGTAGTACACCGTTGCAACTTATTGTATGATACGAATGCGTTCTGCGCCCTAGTCACTGCTTCCAAAGTGTACAAAATCTCGAGCGTTTCTGGCTTACACTTTCTTTTCCAAATACCATCCAAAGAAAGAAATATAATGAGGTCAAGTCTGGGCTCATCGGTTGCCGCTCATGATTTATGCCCCTGCAGATGACAAGGCCTGGAAAACATTTTCAAACCATTCTCGTGAAACCAATGCAATGTGCAGAGATGTGCCATCCATGTTGAATCCTACCTAGTTGTCAAAAATGGTGTGTCTAGGAAACCTGCTTCTCGTATCGCTAGGCAACAAGTCAAGCAAATCGTAGTAATGAGTTTCATTACGAAAACTACATGACAATACTTAACTTCGTGTTAAACAAATGTGTCGCAAACAAAGGGCGAAGGACAAAATAAACAATGTTCTTCGGTCACTCCAAAAGAAATGCACACTATTTTTGTAAAAATAGGTTTCATTCTGCATGTGTGAAAGTTTTACAGTGTGTAGATACATCCTTCCCGCTTGTTTTCAAACTTAGTTCAACCTGTTCCCGTGAGTGGCGCCGTCACAGCGTGTCTTCAACATGGCTGCTACACTTCACATTCCTCAGAAGCAACGTGCTGTCATAGAATTCCTGTCCTGTGAAAACGAGACAGTAGGAAACATCAAGAAGAGGTGGAAAAAGGTGTATGGAGATACTGCTGTCGATCGCAGTACAGTTAGTTGATGGGCAAGCAGGTTACGTGATGAAAGCGGGCACGGCAATATTGAGGATTGTCCTCGCAGCGGCAGGCCTCGTACTGCACACACTCCAGACAATGTGCAGAGTTAACGATTGGTGACTGCTGACAGACGCATCACAGTAAACGAATTGTCATGCTACGTTGGGATAGGGGAAGGAAGTGTTTGCAGAATACTGAAACTGCTGGCGTTAAAAAAGGTTTGTGCCAGGTGGGTTCCCAGGATATTAATATTGGCTCACAAAGAAACAAGAAAAAGGGTATGCAGCGAAATTTTGGAACAGTACGAGAATGGTGGAGATGAATTTCTTAGAAGAATTGTGACAGGTGATGAAACATGGCTCCATCATTTTTCACCAAAGACGAAGAGGCAATCAATGGAGTGGCATCATGCAAATTCACCCAAGGAAAATAATTCAAAACCACACATTCTGCTGGAAAAATTATGGCTACAGTGTTTTTCGATTCCGAAGGACTCTTGCTTGTGGACATCATGTCAAGTGGAACCACCATAAATTCTGATGTACATGTGACGACACTGAAGAAACTTCAAGCTCGACTGATTCGTGTTCGACCACATCGGCAAAAGCAGGACGTATTGCTTTTGCACAACAATGCTCAGCCACATGTCAGTCAAAAAACCATGGAAGCGATCACTAAACTCGGATGGACAACACTGAAACACCCGCCTTACGGTCCTGACCTGGCGCCATGTGACTATCATCTCTTTGGGAAACTGAAAGACTCTCTTTGTGGAACAAGGTTTGAAGATGATGACTCCCTGGTGGACGCTGCCAAACAGTGGTTCCAACAGGTTGGTCCAGTATTTTACTGTCTGGGTATATAGGCGCCGGTTCCAAGATGGCGTAAACCAGTTGAGGGGGATGAAAATTATGTAGAGAAATGAAAATATTGTTCCTAAAGGACGTATCTACACACTGTAAAACATTCAAACACATAGAATAAAAGATGGATTTAAAAAAAATAGTGTGCATTTCTTTTGGAGTGAGCTTCGTACAGTTCCCAAGTCTCAGGTCTTAAAGTGCCTAATCTTGATGCTGCTGTAGAACTGGGCCGCGACCAATCGGTGCGGCGCTTACGTCCTCTTCGCATAGAGACCGCTGCCGTCGCGTTGTCGTCCTGGAGAGGGGCCGGTCAGCTTGCAATTGGCTGGCGTCTTCTTGACAGCCCTCTCTACTATCTCGTTTCAGACTGGCGTGCCGGCATTGAAGTAACGCCGTAACAATCCACCATAAAGTGCACGTTGTCCAGATCATCCCAATCTGCAACAATGTGATGAACGAAAGTCTGTGGCATGTGTACGTACCTGGCCGCCTTCATTGTTTCACAAAGAATGTACACCAGTAAGAGTATTACCAGAAATACCACACTACCCTGTCAGTGATGGGCATCACTGCAATTTTTCAGTTGTAGCTTCAGGATTGTTTTTGATAGCAGCCCAATAACGGCAGTTATGAGGATTTATGAACTCACCCACATGGAACACGGCTTCGTCTCAATACTGAATGTTACTCTTCCATCCATTGTAACGACTGGCAGTTGTGTAAGTTTCGATGTACAGCCTGTCTCACAGCAGTTTTTTAAGCATTGTTGTGGCAATATCGTGAGAACTAAACCAATCCCCCTTTCTCCGTCCTATCCCTCCTGCCCATCTCCCCCTCTCTTCCTCCACATTCTCCCCTCCTCCACACCCTACACATCCTCTCCCTGCACCCCCTTCCTCCCCCCCCCCCCCCACACACATAAAAAACCTTTTGCAGACTGTTGGATGAATCAGTTTTTCTGATTGATGTTTCGTGTTAGCTATTACTTTTCCTATCGTATGTATGCATAATATGCACAGATGTTTACCATTGTTAACGCTATGACAAAGAAAATGTCTGTATAACTCTGTTGCTTTTAACTTCATAGTTCTGTGTAATACGTTGAATTCGCTGAGTTACTGATGCATTTCTTCTTGTCTCCATCACGTATGCATTACTGACATATGTAATGGACCATTTCGTTGCAGTTGTTCATTTATAAGGGTCAACTCCCAAACTGCGACTGAAGATCTGTCATCTTAAAGGCGCTGCAGTCTGGAACCGCAAGACCGCTACGGTCGCAGGTTCGAATCCTGCCTCGGGCATGGATGTTTGTGATGTCCTTAGGTTAGTTAGGTTTAACTAGTTCTAAGTTCTAGGGGACTAATGACCTCAGCAGTTGAGTCCCATAGTGCTCAGAGCCATTTAAACCAAGCCATCTGTCATCTTACAAATCATCTCCATAATCAAACGAATTTACCTTTGAGAGACACGGCAATCAACTTCCACGCCGAAGGAAATTGTCGAAATTGCAAATACAATCAGTCACACGTGTACTCTCTTGCTACCAAGCAGCACTCTCGAGTAGCGAAAGAAGAAAAAAATGGGCTTTGTGGTGGATGTTACTGTTGGCAGCAGAAATACTGCAATGCATTTCTCGTTTTCAAATACCCTTACTAATCAACAAAACTTTTTTGTTATGTTTTAGTGAGTGATACTCGTGTTGTTGTTCGATCAGACTAATCCTTGATTTCTTTATCAGTACAGTGTGTCAGGGTCACTTGTGATTTTGGTGATCACCTCCCTCTTACAAACCGGTAAAGTTCGAAACCAGACACATTATATATCGGGCTTGATCACCAGTTTTTATTTGATTGTCGCTGACTGTTTTTATATTCTCAAAACAAACACACACACACACACACACACACACACACACACACACACACACACACACACACACACACACACACACACAGGCCGCGGTGGCCGAGCGGTTCTAGGCGCTTCAGTCTGGAATCGCGCGACTGCTACGGTCGCAGGTCCGAATCCTGCCTTGGGCATGGATGTATGTGATGTCCCTAGGTTAGTTAGGTTTAAGTAGTTCTAAGTTCTAGGGGACTGTTAAGTCCCATAGTGCTCAGAGCCATTTGAACCATCTTTGAACTAATATATATATATATATATATATATATATATATATATATATATATATATATATATATATATATTGTGTGTGAGAGAGAGAGAGAGAGAGAGAGAGAGATCAAAAGTATACGGACACCTCCAAAAACATACGTATTTCATATTGGGTGCATTGTGCTTCCAGGTACTCCATGTGAGCGAGCTCAGTAGTCATTAGACATCGTAAGAGAGCAGAATGGGGCGCTCCGCGGAACTCACGGACTTCGAACGTGGTCAGGTGATTAGGTGTCACTTGTGTCATAAACACGAGATTTCCACACTCCCAGACATCCCTAGGTCCACTGTTTCCGAGATGATACTGAAGTGGAAACGTGAAGGGATACGTACAGCACAAAAGCTTACAGGCCGACATCATCTGTTGACTGACAAGAGACCGCCGACAGTTGCAGAGGGTCGTAATGTGTAATAGGCAGACATCGATACAGACCATCACACAGGAATTCCAAACTGCATCAGGATCCACTAAAAGTACTATGGCAGTTAGGCGAGAGGTGAGAAATCTTGGATTTCATGTTCGAGCCCCTGCTCATAAGCAACACATCTCGCCAGTAAACGCCAAACGACGCCTCGCTTGGTGTAAGGTGCGTACACAATGGACTATTGAACAGTGGGAAAACGTTGTGTGGAGTGACGAATCAGGGTACACAATGTGGCGATCCGATGGCAGGGTGTGGGTATGGCGAATGCCCGGTGAACGTCATCTGCCAGCGTGTGTAGTGCCGACAGTAAAATTCGGAGGCGGTGGTGTTATTGTATGGTCGTGTTTTCAATGGAGGGGGCTTGCACCCATTGTTGTTTTGCGTGGCACTATCACAGCACAGGCCTACATTGATGTTTTGAGCACCTTCTTGCATCCCACTGTTGAAAAGCAATTCGGGGATGGCGATTGCATCTTTCAAAACGATCGAGCATTTGTTCATAATGCACGGCCAATGGCGGAGTGCTTACATGACAGTAACATCCCTGTAATGGACTGGCCTGCACAGAGTCCTGACCTGAATCCTATTGAACGCCTTTGGGATGTTTTTGAACGCCGAGTTCGTGCCATTCCTCACCGACCGACATCGATACCTCTTCTCAGTGCAGCACTCCGTGAAGAATGGGCTGCCATTCCCCAAGACACCTTCCAGCACCTGACTGAACGTATGCCTGCGAGAGTGGAAGCTGTGCCTTCAAGGCTATGGGCGGGCCAACACCGTATTGAATTCCAGCGTTACCGATGGAGGGCGCCACGAACTTGCAAGTCATTTTCAGCCAGATGTCCGGATACTTCTGATCATATAGTGTACGTCATCTCTGTGAGCTTTTTTTTTCAGATTACATGTTGTGTTCCGACGTTTGGCCGAGCCTGGGGTCACACGCGTTCTGCGCATTGTGCGTGGGTGAAGTCCTGCACCCCACGACCTACACTGCTGTAGAGTACGAGCTCTTGGAGTAGCAACAAATTTTCGTATCTGATGATAGTGTTAACTCTTCACTAGGCATCAGCGTGTTTGAAGTAGCATTCCGCTACTTTTTCCTTGTTTTTAACTACATTATTTGTTTGGCTGTTCACCCTGGAAAGCAGACGACACAATTGCTTTACACGATGTAACGTTTCATTTGCGAGATTATAGGGCTTTCATAGTAGTACATTACCCACTCTACATATAATTTAGAGAGTAGTTTTGCTACTTCGCGTGAGTATTATAGCGACTGTCTTCACCTTGAACACAGAGGAAGTGGTTTGTGAAACCCGTTTTTCAGCTCTCACTCACTTCTACGTCTGTATGACTACTGCTGAATTCGCTTTGAGTGCTTGGTAGATGATTCAGACTACTTCTCGACGATTCCATTCTCGAACAGACCCTCCGTCAATCCTATGTGGTGAGCCTCCTTACTGTGCAGCATTAGTCCAGAAAAGGACGGACTAGTTTAGCTTAGGCAGTCCACTCATTACATTTGAAGCGCCTTCTAAGTGTTGTGGTAAAGTGCAGCCCTTGATTCGCCTTCCCCACAACATTTTGTGTGTGATGGTTCCAATTCATGTTGCTCGTTATTGTAATCCTTAGATATTAAGTTGAATCGTCTGCAATTGTGCACTGAGAAAGAAACGATTCGGAGGCTGTAAAATGAAAATCGTGAAAGTATCGTAGTGTCATTGCCTACAGAACAAGAGCTGTGTATGTGTCCAGGTGGAGATATCCAGGCGCCAAACAATTGTTAAAATTCATGGTGAAACCTTCAGCTGTCATTTATTTTGCACAGTTCGCTACTAGTTTCGGTCAGTGACCATTATGAAGTTTAGTAGCCTAAAACGAATAAATTAAACCATTAGAGATTACACAGTTTACAGTTGACAGAAACGGCTGGAATTTGAACAAAAGTAATTTGCTCTTTTAAGCTCACCATAGTACGTAAAATTTTCTTACAAAAATAGCGCCGGCTGGTGTGGCCGAGTGGTTCTTGGCGCTTCAGTCTGGAACCGCGCGACCGCTACGGTCGCAGGTTCGAATCCTGCCTCGGGCATGGATGTGTGTGATGTCGTTAGGTTTAAGGGGCTCCGGAACGCCCTATACTTGCAATGTTAAAATAACGCTTATAAATTACATCTTTCCTCACAAAGTATTTGAGGTAGGAAGTTGAACTTTTTACAGATTATTTATTGGAATATGGGCTACAACTTAACACAGGGATTTTACAAAATTTTAGTTCAGTTATTAAAGATGATTTTTTTTCAATTGTAATGAAAATTCACAACATTTTTTTGCAATTTTTTATTTATATATTCAAAAATATACAGTTTTTTGGAAAAAGGCTGTGTTAAATTATGAAGAAGGTACTGTGTAACATTTACTGAAAGTTTGAAACAAATATGTTTGGAAGATCCTTAGAAAACATGTAATTAGTATGAGAAAATAAAAGTTTTGGGAATCGAGCGACAAAGATTGGATTAACTTTTTAGTGCATTCCAGGTCCATAGGATGGATTATCTTCATCCTCTGCAAACTCCTCCTCCAGCTTCCTCTTGTTCCTCCTCCTGTTTACTCTTGCTTGTATTTCTAGACTCTTTACAGCCCTGTCTGCAGCCCGAAGGCGTTCCTTGTCTAAAGCAAGCATCGCTCGTACCATGTTAGAACCTATCTTCATTCCCATATTTCTAAATACCTTGCACCTTACAATGTTGCCATCATTGAAAGTCGCAACAGCATCATACACACCAAAGTGAAGTGTTTCTATTCCAACAAATACAGTCTTGGGGATTCTCGACCATATAACACTATTTACACTTTCATTGGGGTTTTGAGATTTTCCGTGAATACACTTTTTCAACAGTTCAGGTGCTGCTAAGTCTTTGAAAATAGGTTTTATCACCTCCATTATTGCATGAGGCAGACTATGCTTATGAGTGTACACTTCACCAGTTAGCAATCCTTTGTTATATTTACACCAACTATCTTCTTCTTTGGGACACAAGCTATGTTGGGGATTTTCATCGTCTTTATTGTTTACAGTAATAACACATACCTTTGGCTTTCCAACATTTCTCCTTTTCTTAAAAGCCTTCAGAGGATTTCTAATAACTTTACTTTTACTCATTATTATACTTCAACAAAACAGAGACTCAAGAAACAGAATTAATTACGAATGTTTTCGAGATAACCACAGAGTAAATAAACATGAAACAATCGACAATCACACCAGCGATATATATTGAACCATCACAGGTTAGCCACAACACATACTTTATCTCACATCACTAAAATGTACCTGATGAACACGGACGTTAATTATAACACCATTTGACAGCAGTTTAACAGCGCCACAGTGGGTCACGCCCATGTAGAACACATTTAAAAAAACTTTAAAAATAGTTGTAGTCTTCGGAATTGAATAAATTATATATCTATTAAAAGGTAATAGTCTGCAGATTCAGAAAACGAAAAAAGTAAAAATTGAACTTTTCATGATTTTGAGCCTTTCCGGAGCCCCTTAAATAGTTCTAACTTCTAGGGGACTGATGACCTCAGCAGTTAAGTCCCATAGTGCTCAGAGCCATTTGAACCATTTTTTGACAGATGTAACTAGGCCAGTCAGTCAGTGTGTCGATGTGGACTTGCTTCTTGACGAAAATTATTGTACACAGTTATTATTGTGAGAAATTTTTTACGTACTTTGGTAGGCTTAAAAGAGCAAATTACTTTTGTTCAAATTATGGTGTAACTTTCGTCGGTTATGCCAGTAAGTGAAATACTATTTAACCCCATATTCCCCTTTAAACTGTGTGATCTCTAATGGTTTGATTTACTCGTTTTAGGCTAAGCTTGATAATGGTCATTGACCGACACTAGTACTGAATTGTGCAAAATAAATGACAGCTGAATATTTCACCGTGAATTTTAACAACTCTGTATGCGCGTTGAGGTCTCACAATGGCTTATAGAACTGGTATTCCGCGGGAAGGGAATAAGTGATCGCGAAAAACTATTAACAACATGGCGTTCTGTTTCAACATTATTTCTTATCCTTTTAAATTTTTCTGATTTCTGTGCTGTTAGTTATGATCTAAAATCGAAGTAATCACCCAATAAAACAAGTTTGTCTCAGTTTTTAAAAATTTGTTAACCTCCAAAATACGCAAGGTATTCCATCAAAATACCAGGATTCTTAGAGTGCTCTGTAGCAGCATAAATTTGGGAAGCCCTACTCTAGAGCGCCGCGGGCGGGCGGGCGGGCGGGCGGGCGGGCGCACACACACACACACACACACACACACACACACACACACACACACGCACACACAACAGAACGGGCACTTGTACCCGTGGACCGTCCACTGCATTCAGGTTTAAAAAGAAGAGCAAAAGTGTGTGTGGTGTATTTCGGGAATGGAAGGAGTGCGATTTACGGAAATGCATCAATGACTGGCGCAAGTGAACGAAGAGCACTGCATGTCGGCAGCAAAGGTCAGGGCGTGGCACAAGCGATTCAAGGAAGGGCTGATGTGGCCGATGGCGGACGATCCGGAATACCCCACTGCATTACCAAAACCTTCGTCCACCAGGTGGCTTCTCTCATTGTTTGAGACGGCGAGCTTTAACGGTAGCATCCGTTGTTCCAAATACTGAAGTGGGTAAATAGTTTTTGATGTTGCTGAGCGCCAGTCATACGAGCGAGTTTCGCTTATTTTTACTTCTGCGGTCATGATTATTTCGTTCTCTTCATACGGTGCATCAGAGATAAACAACTCGTCATTTTTTAGAAATAATTGTGGACGATATTCAGTAAACAAATTCCCGCAATACTTCCTCCGTTCTTCCAATGTAATTAAGGTAATGGAATCCTTTCTGTTCTCTTAAATCGCAGGTATTTCAGAGTTCATTGCTTTTCCAACCTCCCATACATTGAGCAATGTGTCTACATCTATAATACTACACTTCATTGTTTGCATTTCTGACTGCTTTCTTCATCTCTGTTTTACATTGTACATGGTCATTCCTGTTTTCTTTGTTCTTTGACGTTAACAATATAGTGTGTACACTTTTCCTGTACCAGTTTCTCAATGTTATCATTCCAGCATTCATCTCTGTTTTGAATTCCTGAGTTGCCCTGTAGTACGCCTAAAGCTTCCTTAGCTACTTTCCCGTACATATCTATTAATGTCTTGATGTATATTATACTCAGTACAGTGTTAAATTATTTAATTCTAAATTCAGTCTAAGATACACAGTAATACTGTTCATTCGTTCTCCAAACTTTTGTAATTGTACTTCACTTTGCATACCTCTTCATCATCGCGTTCTTCCTGATTTATAATAGATTTTACTATTTGGAAAATATTTTTGTTTTCAGAAGGTAATGGTCAGCACCACATACTGCACCTTTGTACATTCTCATGTCGTGAAATTTTAAAAGGAATTCCATTAAGTTACAATGTAGCAAATGACATATTTTCTGTGTCCATTTAAATTTATATATATATATATATATATATATATATATATATATATATATATTTATGCTTATAATAACCATTTTGAATTCTTAGTAAATATTGCTCACACATAAATCTTTCACCACTAACATTCACGTTTTCTCCACAACTACACCCGTTAGTATGGATCCAGTGAGACCATTAATATGACCTAAATGAATTCTCCCTTTCCTGCCGTTCATACTGTCCATATCTTGGCTTAATTTCTCGTCTTGCTCATCCTTGGCATTAACTCTGTCTGCATTTTATGGAGTAAACACTCCAGTTACCACTTCCTATACTTTCACTTTAAGCTCTACTTTTATAGCATGCTCATCTGTTTAGTCCCAATTCGCTATGATTTTTAACTAAATTTTTCTTGACTCAAATACAACACCCAGTCTTAGCTCGCTTGTCTTTATTGATACCACGTGTAGACATAACCCGTCCAGCTGTTGGTTTCCTTTTTCCTTCCGTTTAGTTCGGTTAGGGTCAGTACGTTCTTCTGAAATTGCTTTGTTTCATCCATAACGTCTCTTACTTTTGATTGCTGCTATTTAATATTTGAAGCTCCAAAATCGATAATCGGTTTTCGTCTGCCGCGTAGTCTTCTAGTAATATAGTGGTTTTTTGCAGAACCAACATATTGCGGCAATCCCCTACCATGAAGAGCAGGTAAATTTTATTCAGAGGTTTCTTCCACTTGCCTTTCGTGAACCAATGCCATGCGCTGCAGGGCAGCAACGTTTCTGTACAGGTCTCTTCCGCCTTCTTGACTGTTGGCGAGCACTTCCCTCTCGTCTTTGGACTTCATCGCAGTCACCGCCGCCCACAGTGGAGTGCAGACGCCGCCTTCTACGTTGCGAACTATTCTTAGCTTCTCTCGTCCTCAACCATGTGGCAAACTCCATATTTCCCCGTTGGTCTACTAAGGCTCCCCACCGCAATAAGGAAGTAGTCCGCGATTCGGAATTTAATTGCATCGATAACCTTTAAATACGTGTGGTTTATCGTGTAACTGAAATTTAAAGGATTTTTTTAGAATTTTTACTGTTTAATGTAAAGGATCAGTTGGGAGTTCTATTCCAGACAGATATCATTAAAACATTTTACAACTGATTTTCATCTTCTGCTGATTTTAGAAGACGGTAAATGAAAGCATTATCTACAAACAGTTTAAGATAGATTAGAAACAGCACAAGGCCTAAAATTCCGCCTCGGAGATCGCCAGACATCACTTTTATTTCAAATTATGAAGTCTCGTCTGTAGGAAATCACGAATCCAGTTGTACGACTGAGATGATACTCCATAGACATGAAATTCGGTTAGAAGCCGCTTGTGAGAAACGGCCCTTCTAGACAGAAATAGGTCTATTTGCGTTGGGATACACTCTCCCTAATCGATGCTTCATTTAATGAAGCTTTTTGAATACTGGCGGCTTTAGCTGTAAGTGTCTGGTGCTGTTCATTTCATCAAGGGTGCTTCACAACGTTAACTCCTGGGGCTTTTACCAAGATGGATTAATAAGAGCTAGTGAAGACAGAACGAAAAGAGGCGCGTTTCGTCAAGGGTCGTTTACTCACCGTAGGAGCCTTATTGAACCAAATTTGCAAACCACTGCGAATAACATGCCAGAGGATACTTCCAAGTTCACCGCTATTAGAGCTTCTCCCCGTTGCCTTTGCGCATGAAGCTCTGTAAGAATGGCTAAATGTCTCTAATTACAGTATTCAAAATCTAATTTGTCTTTGCTGTCTCTACAGGAGATATATGTAGGGATTTTTGTATATTCTAATTTTCCTAGCTTGTTGCTTGTCTTGAAACGTGAGTGGGCTTTCGCGTGATGGTTTACGTATTTCTTAGAGCGTCTTCCCCTTCAGATTTTCCAGCATTTCATTGACTTTCCCCAGCGGGTCAAACCAGTCAATGAACCAGAATAAACTTTCACTCAGAAAAGTATGCGCTTATTTGAAACCTTTACAAATTAGTGTGCCGTACAGGAACCCGGACCCTGTTGTGTTAGCCCTTTGTTCCAGGAGTGCTAATCCCGAAAAGTATGCTGGAGAACTTCTGTGAAGTTTGGAAGGCAGGAAAGAGGTAGCGCTGTAAGTAAAGCAGTGAGGACTGGCGGTTGGGTAGCTCAGTCTGTAGAGCACTTACCCGCGAAAGGCAAAGTTTCCAGGTTCGAACGCCGGTCTGGCACGTAGTTTTAATCTGTGAGGAAGTTGCAGACCTGTGACCATTAGCGCTGCTCTTCTTTGTTCACGTTCAGTATTACATGTTAAGCCTATCCGGTACGGGTCCCAAATGCTTGTTCAGTATACTGGTATGGATCGCACATGTGTTTAGTAAGCAGTTTCCTTCGTAAATGGATTGCATTTTCCTAGTATCCCATGAATGAATCAAAGTCTACCACCTTCTTTACCCACGACTGACATATGTGATCATTGCGTTTCATACCTCTAAAAATTGTTACATCCTTACCAATAAATTTTTAATCTACACTCATGCTCATAAAATAAGGATAACTGCAGAACGTGGTGCCACACAACGTGGAACTACACAAAACTGGCGCTAATAGCATAGGCACATAGGGAACACACACGACACAGATGCGTAAGTCCACGGTATTGGTGATAAGTTGAGAAAACCGTCCCGAAACACGTGTGCTACAAAACGCCGCTGTTTCCTGCGCATGTACCCCGACATGAATATGCGATATGATCACCACACACACGAAAACAGGCCGCACAACAGGTTGGCATACTCTGGATCAGGTGGTCGAGCAGCTGCTGGGGTATAGCCTCCCATTCTTGCACCAGTGCCTGTCTGAGCTCCTGAAGTGTCCTAGGAGTTTGAAGACGTGCAGCGATACGTCGACCGAGAGCATCCCAGACGTGCGCGATGGGGTTTAAGTCTGGAGAACATGCAGGCCACTCCATTCTCCTGATATCTTCTGTTTCAAGGTACTCCTCCACGATGGCAGGTCGGTGGGGCCGTGCGTTAACATCCATCAGGAGGAAGATGGGACCCACTGCACCCCTGAAAAGGCGGACGTACTGTTGCAAAATGACGTCCCGATACACCTGACCTGTTACAGTTCCTCTGTCAACGACATGCAGGGGCGTACGTGCACCAATCATAATCCCACCCCACACCATCAAACCACGACCTCCATACAGGTCCCTTTCAAGGACATTAACGGATTGGTATCTGGTTCCTGGTTCACGCCAGATGAAAACCCGGTGACTGTTCTGACTATACCTGGACTCGTCCGTGAACATAATCTGGGACCACTGTTCCAATGGCCATGTGTTGTGTTCTTGACACCAGGCTTTAGGGGCTTTCATGCGACCAGGGGTTAGTGGAATGCACCTTGCAGGTCTCCTGGCGAATAAACCATGTCTGTTAAGTCGTCTGTAGACTGTGTGTCTGGAGACAACTGTTCCAGTGGCTGCGGTAAGGTCCCGAGCAATGCTACCTGCAGTGCTCCTTGGCCGTGTGCGTGCACTGATGGTGAGATATCGGTCTTCTTGTGATGTTGTACACTGTGAACGTCCCGTACTGTAGCTCCTGGGCAAGTTTCCTGTCTGCTGGAATCGTTGCCATAGTCTTGGGATCACACTTCATGGCACACGGAGGACCCGTGCTACGATCTGCTGTGTTTGACCAGCCTCCAGTCGCCCTAGTATTCTACCGCTCATAACGTCATCAATATGTGTTCTTTGAGCCATTTTCAACACAGTCACCATTAGTACGTCTCAAAACGTCTGCACACTTACTCGCAGCACCGTACTCTGACATGCACCAACACACACCCCTGCGTATGTGGACTGCTGCCAGCGCCACCGTGCGACGACCGCAGGTCAAATGCACCGCGTGGTCATACCCCGAGGTGATATAACCCGCAAACCGCCCACCAGAGCGTTGTTTCACCATGTATCAGCATTATTCTTAATTTATGAGCATGAGTGTAGTTACAAGTTTAGTTTGATACTCAGATGATGGTTCTTTCATTGATAAGCAGTTGTGTACTATTGCTTGAAATGTCTCAGAAGTGAAGGAATAATGGCAGTACCTGTTTAGCCCAATTCATAACTTCCATATTTTCACGTGAGAAAAACTGGAGTTGGATTTAGCATGACCGATGATTCTGGTTTTGGTTGACATGCAGGTCGTCATTCTGATTCAGGTACGTCATTGCGTTTGAGCTGATAACATGTTCTAGGATTCTACAACAGAAAGATGTTAGTGACATTAGACAGTAGTTCCATGCCTCACTTCTGCTACCTTTCATGTAGACGGATATGACTTGGGTTTTCTTCTAACCACTAACCACTTTTTCTTTTGTGTAAAGATTAGCCATTCCAGAGGCGTGGAGTCTCTTCAAGCGGCGTTAGCATTCCCCACTCGCAAGTTTTGTCTCCATATCGATGTCTGCTGAAAACTTAATCTGTACGTGTTACTACAGTAAAATCTCCTGCGGCGTTTCCTGGCCGTATGTGAAGGCTAACCTCAGGAAGTACTGTAGGAGTTTCGATGCGGTTTTCACCAATCGACTGATTCACGAGAAATGTTTGTGTGTACAGGGTAGATATAAACAGTCTGAAAAGTTTGTGAGGATGTTGAAGAACACGTTGTGCTGAGAAATAGTTGTTATGGAAAAAACTGGATACGTTGCGCCGTTTCCACGTTAATTAGCATTGAAATTTGGCAGTCAGGCTATTGCGCGCGCCAATTCAAGCGGCACGCCAGAGACGGTGTTGACAAACGTGTTCTTTATTTGGTTTCCTAAAACCGAACAAGAGACGTGGAACTGTAATAAGGATCGAACCCGAGACGAAGGAAGAGCAATCTGCTCCTTCATCTACGCTACGAGAACACGTGACACTAATTGTATCTGGCGGGCCGCTTGAAACTGTGCGCGCTGCAGCATGATTGCTAACCAACTCAGAAATGTTGTAACGTATTGAATTTTTTTCTTCACAATTATGTCTCAGCGCAACCTACCTGTAACATCCTTTCATGCTTTTCAGACTGTTTTTGACCGTACTGTGCAATCTACTACCGCTAAGCCTGACGAATTGTCCGGCCACAGATACTAAATGCTTCCCCTTCGAAGCCGGATCGGGTCGATGGTAATCTAAAAGTTTGCGGCTATGTTCTGGTATCGTAATAGTGGAGGAGTGTCATGGGGCCTTGCAAGATGAAGAGCGCTGTTTGGCTCTTGCGGAGCGCTGAGTAGGTGGTTATCGTCTGTACAAGTTTTTCTGAAGACCAGAGTTGTGGTCCATTTAAAAGTCGCAGACTTGAGATATACACAGGACGTGATCAGTGAACGTACTGGCGGAGCCTGGCGAATCTTTGACTTCATAATGCAAAATTTCAAATTGCAGAGCGTTTATGAATATGAAAAGTAGAACTGAAATTCGTCAGCTTAGTACAAAACGCGATCCAATGCAATACAAGATTGCTTTCTATGTTGCAAACCGAAATGACCTCACGCGATGTTTGAATCTATCTTTCTGAAGCATTTGGTGGTTTCTTTGCTAGAACTTGAGTGCTATGAAAATAGGCTGTTTCAAGGCATCTCCAAATTAAATGTATATAAGAAGACGTCGCCTTGTAATGTTGATGCATTAAGTTGTTCTGTAAGCGGTGCTGATATTCAAGACAATAAAAGCGGGTTAAAAGCTTTGAGCTATCTGGGGAAGTTAACCTTGCATTACTGAGTAACTGTTTCACCAGGTGTCCAGTCTAGCTTACCAAATTCCCAGCCAGACTAACATTAATTACAATCTTTTAATAGTCATCTTACGACAACCGGTGATATATATATGATCAATGTTAACATAAATGTCCAAATATAAACAGATTTAATTCTTTTTATTTAAATTCTCATATATATATATACACACACACACACACACACACATACATATATATATATATATATATATATATATATATATATATATATATATATATGAGAATTTAAATAAAAAGAATTAAATCTGTTTATATTTGGACATTTATGTTAACATTGATCATTCTTCCGTTAAAATTTCAGCATATTAAACTTGATTCATAACTAAACTGGTGCCTTATTTAGGATTGTGAAAATGTGAGTTTGTAATCTTACGGAACACATCAAATATGGAGCCAAGATTGGGAGACTGCATACAACACTGCATTCAGAAAATAACACACGAAGAACGTTGAAACATATGCAAGAGGAAATTAACCACAACCAACCGATTCAATTTTCACCCAAAGAAGTTACGTTCGTAGCGCAATCCTGTCCGTCATGAAATTACTGGTATACTAAATTCATACTAACTCTCTGTGAAATCTTCCATAAAAGAATAGCTGAGGGCTACTTTGATGCTTACACCACATGCTTCACGTGGTCAACTTGGTTTACACAAAGAGTGTAACTCCACAATAATTTTGATAATTAAAATAAATTACATCGAAACGCGATTTACAAAAGAAAAACCTCGAACTTGTTACTATCGTCTAACTGTTAACTTGATGGGTCAAACAATTGTATAAGCACGTGGTACTGGTCTCACAAAGTACACCCCACGTGGGTTTAACATAAAGAAAAGTTGCTATATTGAAAAATATTGTCAAGACGAGACTTTATAATCTCACGCACATTCGCATTTAAGATTGATGATCTTAGTTAGAGTTACGGATCATCAACACGTGGTTCCACTTTACTCATAAAGTAGTGACAAAGCAACTACTGGAAGATATTCTGACCTTCACACTCGAATTACACCGCGTTGCAATTTAAGATAACATAAGATATTTTAGATATAAACCTGAAATAAAGGTGATTAAATTTTCAGTTAGGCTGAACTTAAGAAACCCATTGTCCTACGGACTTAGCAGAGACGCGCTTAGCCAGAGATCTTACTACTTCAGACGCTCGCCGCAGACAGACTGCGTGTGGGCCCCTACCGATGGTGCTTCACGGATACAAACGGAAGTGACCAGAGAGGCAGCTTCCTGTACGAACATGACAAGGGACGGACAGGACCATACCAAGAATAGAAACCTTTTTGCTTTTAGAAAGCGTAGCTACCTGTCCCGACGCTGGTCCTACTGTTCTCTAGCAGACAGGCTTGTCTGCTACTATCAAGCATGCAACTAGAAAAACATTTGCTCATTCATCCTTTCACACAGAAGGGAAGGTGGATGACAGTATCTTATCATATACAGTATATAAAAGAAAGCAGATGTAGGTTCCTTATGAGACTGTGTGACATGAATTACATATAAACTGCGTTTTAAAGTGCAGTAGTGTGACAGATCGTTCTTGTTTATGTGTAAAAGTAACACGTTCCACTGCTCAGTCTCCTCCCAGATAGTCAGAAACACCACAGTAAATTTAGAAGAGGAATTTATGCCGTAAATGACAACAGATTTAAGAAATTAACATGAAAGGAATCCAACAGAGACCTTTCAGCCTATTGTGTAATTTGTTGTGTGTCACAATATCGGACGTCTTTGGTTAAGAGAGCAATTACATCTGTAAGCGAAAATATATCGGCGGCAGTGTAAGACTGCCCAGGTCTTGTCTACCAATGGCTGTGTAGTCCCACGCTGGTAGCTGAGTGGTCAGTGCTACGGAATGTCATACCTAACGGTCCGGGTTCGATTCCCGGCTGGGTCGCAGATTATCTCCGCTCAGGGACTGTGTGTTGTGTTGTCCTTATCATCATCATTTCCTCCCCATCGACACGCAAGTCGCCGAAGTGGCGTCAACTCGAAAGACTAGCACCAGGCGAACGGTCTACCCGACGGGAGGCTCTAAATGGTTCAAATGGCTCTGAGCACTATGGGACTTAACTACTGTGGTCATCAGTCCCCTAGAACTTAGGACTACTTAAACCTAACTAACCTAAGGACATCACACACATCCATGCCCGAGGCAGAATTCGAACCTGCGACCGTAGCAGTCGCGCGGTTCCGGACTGCGCGCCTAGAACGGAGGCTCTAGCCACACGGTATTTACATTTTTAATGGGTGTGTAGAAGAACTCTAAGATGGGGTTAGGATGTATGGAATTTAACCAGTCAGAAACACACAATATTAGATCATTACTGAGACACATTTGGTAGAATTTTTATTTCGAAATTCACAAAGTTGTGTTCGATTTACTACACACCACTACCTTCACCCTCACCCCTACCACCTTAGTCTTGGGTCTCCTACAATCTAAAATTTAAACCTTTCAGTCTGATTGACCATACAATTTTAGCCCCACATGACTGAAACTTTGTCTGCTTGCTCAAATTAGCTGTCAGTGACTTTCTGTGTAGAAGAGCACAAGCTCGCCCTTATATTCATTGACGTCTTCACAGATATATTCGGATTTTTTCCGACCGTTTTCGACAATCACTATTACATTTGACGTATTAGCGTCATCGCGTGTTCATTTTTGGGAATTATATGTGTGAGAGCGCTATGGCCATAGGTCACGTTGGCGAGCGCATCCCATGTGGTAGTTCCTGAGCAGCCAGCCACTCGGGAAATCACGCACACATCTTCGTCCTCGTCTGGTGAGAGGCCGACTTCAGTAGACCTTTATAAGCAGTTTCTATTCTCGAATGATTGTGGCATGATTCAGCATGTGCTTTATGACTGCTCCCTTATGTAGCCTAATAAAGCTAATAGTCATCTTAAGATGGTGTTGATCTCAGAAACGGGCTTTGACGTTTGTTAAAGTGAGAGTAAACCTTCTTATTTCCTCGGCAGCTGGTCTTTGATTTAGTGTGCCTGGCTCTTGAATTTTTTAGCTGGTATCTTGAGACTTAGCTTTGCGGAGGGTCTAAAGGCGTCGCCAAGACCCAGTTCAGAGGTTGATCTTGCTTTTAATGCAGTGTTTCAAATCCAGCTGTCAGAAATGGAGTCTTCCTTCGTGTAATCAACTGCAGAGCTCAAATTAGCAGCGACAGGCTGGCTGTGATTATCTGAGTTGCTCTCAGGGGTGAATGCGGGGATGGCAAGCCGTATTTACCGAATACAGAACTGTAGGAAATTGCTGCTGGTGCGTGGCGTACCTACTTCAATTAGCAGTTGAATTACAGACATCTAAAGAGTCTTCAGCCGGTAGTCAAAGCAGGAGGAGTGGTCCGGCGTGTCATGTATCTTGGATGACGTCAGACCTTTGCCGTGCTGTCAGCATCTTTTAAATTCATTTTAACATATCTTCATTTTTAACTCTTGGCTTGTTAAAGTTGGAGATAATGACGCAGAACGACCCCAGCGTTCGCCTAAACGGATGTGGAGAAAATGATCTAAAACCTACATACAGACTAAGCGACGTACGACACCAGCGAGGTTAAATCCGGATGTCATTCACCGACTTCTACATCTACGGTTCGCAAGACACATTATGGTATATGATGGAGGGTACTTTGTGTACAACTGACGCTCTTTCCCCCCCTTTCCTATTCTAGTAGCGAATGGTTCACTGGAAAAACGATTGCTGCTAAGCCTCCATGTGAGCTCAATTCTCTCTAATTTTCCCCACGTTGTCTTCTCACGAGATGTAACAGGAGCAAACGTATTGGTTGACTCTTCAAGGAATGCAAGCTCTCGAAACTTTAACAATAAACCACACATTACGTAAAATGAGTGAGCCATTCGAAATAATCTTTTCAGTCACTCCGTCACTATCAAGGCACCGAAACGGGAAACGACGTTTAGGTGGCCGAAGTACTGAATGTGGTCTTGTGAAACTGTTTCACGGCGGAAGATCGTAACACGTGTAAGCTTTCTGTGTGTAACCTCCACACAAAAATTTTAAATAAATAAATAATATGAATAAGATTCTAATTTAGTGTAACCTCAAAACAAAATTCTTTCACAGTGTAACGTTCCCATTTATAACCTCCCTACAGAAATTCATTCACATTTAACCTCCACACAAAATTCTTTCTGATTTAATCCAAGCTCAAAATTCATTCACATTTAGCGTAACCTCAGAACAGAAAAATTCCTAAACCTCTCAACAGTAAAAATTATAATTATGTCGTTCACATTCAGTGTAACGTCCCAATAAAAATATAAATTCAGTAACCTGGTAATAAAACAATGTAACTAACCTCTCAATTAAATTGTCGCTCACTTACGACTTTTCAATAATTCACTGTGAATTTAACCTGGTAAATTTTGGACGACAGCAGTGCTGCGTCATGGCCCTGAAAGATCATTCTGAATAAAAAAGGAAAAATTCTTACCTCAATGAAGTCGCCGGATATATCTGCTCTTACAATAAATTTTTCCGGCACAGCTCTGTGCAATGCTGGCCGACCTATCTGTCATTTATGAAAGAAAGCAACTGAGTTTTCTTTTGCAATAATCGGGATGATCATGGATGGGAGAAATTAGTAAATTCTTTAAATTGAAATGAATGGTTGTTAAAAGTTACTTTTTATGAGGAAGATTATTATTACGAGAGTTTTAAAACATTTACATGAGACTTGCGATAACGTTACTACATATGCGCGAGGCTGCTTTTTACCTTGTACAATAATACTCAGGCTCCGGCATCGCTGCACCGCGACCGGGCCAGCCAACACGATACACCAGACCAGAGCAGACTCCAGACTAGCAACAACTTACTGCTACAGCTACACAGTTCCTACTGCAGTCAACACTTCTCTCTGGTCAGAGACCTTGCATATCGCAGGCAGCGCATGAGCAATACATCGAAATTACATCTGCTCGGACCTCTTACATGTGTAACTTATCTATATATGAGGTGCAAAATATTGCTTTTTTAAAAACTTTCCCTTTGCATAATGTGTGTCGTATTCAACTGCTGAGCAATACTGTCGGTTGCACATGTGAACAGTGCCGAGAGACAATGAAAATGAATTTAATTAAATCCCCAAAGAAACTAATCATGTACTGAGTGAAAACTATTTAACTTAAACTCAATATTGAAATATGTTTTGAAAGTTACGTAGCCGGCCGCGGTGGCCGAGCGGTTCTAGGCGCTTCAGTCCGGAACCGCGCGACTGCTTACGGTCGCAGGTTCCGATCCTGCCTCGGGCATGGATGTGTGTGACGTCCTTAGGTTAGATACGTTTAAGTGGTTCTAAGTTCTAGGGGACTGATGACCTCAGCAGTTAAGTCCCATAGTGCTCAGAGCCATTTGAACCATTTTGAAAGTTACGTTACATGAAGTGCAATGTCTGACTTGAAATACCCACAAAATAAAATACTCCTCAATCCGGGAGAAAATAACTGTTTAATATTACCTTCTCTGTTCACTGTAGATTAGTCCCCTTACTTACAAGGGAACCTCCCCATCGCACCCCCCTCAGATTTAGTTATAAGTTGGTGCAGTGGATAGGCCTTGAAGAACTGAACACAGATCAATCGAGAAAACAGGAAGAAGTTGTGTGGAACTATGAACAAAATAAGCAAAATGTACAAACTGAGTAGTCCATGTTCAAGATATGCAACATTAAGGACAGTATTAGCTCAGTAGCGCCATGGTCCTGTGGTTAGCGTGAGCTACTATGGGACGAGAAGTGCTTGGTTCAAGTCTTCCCTCGAGTGAAAATTTTAATTTTTTATTTTCAGACAATTATCAAAGTTCAGGCACACACGCACACACAATCAACTTCGCTCTCCAAATTCCAGGACATGTTCAGATTTGCTTGGACATATGCAGGATTTGACGGTCTACACACGGAAAAATTTGAAAGCGTTAAAAACATATGTTTTGACAGAGCACAGGGAAAATTGTGCGACTGTGAAACTGTTGCATTCATTTGTTGCAGTTTGTGACAAACTCTTACCCATTCGCCAAGTGCACAAGTTAGGTGGGTCGACAACCTATTCCTGTCATGTGACGCACATGCCGTCACCAGTGTCGTATAGAATATATCAGACCTGTTTTCCTGGGGAGGAATCAGTTGACCTATGACCTTGCGATCTAATGTTTTCGGTTCCCATTGGAGAGGCACGTCCTTTCGTCTACTAATCGCACGGTTTTGCGGTGCGGTCGCAAAACACAGACACTAAACTTATTACAGTGAACAGAGACGTCAATGAACGGGCAGATCATAACTGCGAAAATAAAGAAATCAAAATTTTCGCTGGAGGGAGGACGTGAACCAAGGACCTCTCGTTCCACAACTGCTCACGCTAACCACGTGCCCACGGCGCTCCTGACCTCACGTTCCCCTTGATGTTGCCTATCTTGCACTTAGACTACTCAGTTTGTATATTTTGCTTATTTTTTCATAGTTCCACACAACTTCTTCCTGTTTTCTTGATTGATCTGTGTTCAGTTTTTCAAGGCCTATCCACTGTTCCAACTTAAAAGTAAATCTGAGGGGGGTGCGATGGGGAGGTTCCCTTGTTAGTACATCACCTGAAAATTCTGATGATGTAATGTTTGCTCACAAGAATTCAAAGCGAGATCTTCCTTGAAAGAAACGTAACTTACCTCTTACTCAACATGCTATTTTGTGTCTAGTGCACCGACATTCTCGAAAGCAAATTGAGATCAGCAAATACAGCAGCTAAAGAAAAATTATTTACACTAAATTTTTCTTTGCTTGTCACAGTCTGTGTCTACGTGGCGTAAGGTGCAATGCATGCACAACAAAATACTCAAAACTTTATTAAGAATCGTGGAGGAAAGTTTTACTTTAAAACGTTCTTGAACAATTTAACTTGGATTATTGTCAAAAATGTACAACATAAGAAGACTCTAATAATTACAAAATTCTGTTATTAGAAAAACTACGGACATTTCAACCAATTTCGTAATTAAACAGATTATGAATATTATTAGTTATCTAAGGGACAAAGATTTCCTTGAATTCATAGTTCTGACAAACATTTCACTCTTGCACGTACAAACATTAACTTGAAATATTCCTCCAAAAATCTTCTCCTTCAATACAATCAACAAAATAGCTTTATGAACAAGTTTTCTTCTCCATAATAAAGTATTTCAGATAATTTCTATCAGATTCACAATCAGATCTCTTAACACTGCGCTGCTCGCTAGTGTGTCTCTAGTAAGAGTGCCCCAGCACTGCGCAACTGACAGGCGACCAAGCGCACCAAAGGTTACATTAAACACAGAGTCAAAGATATTATCCACTACTCGTGCAGCGTGCTCATGCATCTTTGCCCAGTACTGTAAAATTGACTTATTTGTAATGACAGAAAACATATGAAAACCCTCCTTTCAAACATTGTACTATCTTAGAAATGGCAGGCATTGAGATAACCGAGTGCAGAATAGAAAAGGTACTACCGTCGCTTGGTACTGGAAAGACCACGGGACCAAATAAGATACCTTTAAAAAATCTGCCAAGACTATGCGAAAATACTTGCTCCACTTCCAGCACCAGTGTATCGTAAGTCGTCGGAGCAACGAAGGGCACCTAGCGATTGGAGAAAAACGCAGGTCATTCCCGTTTTCAAGAAGGATCTGAGTGATGCACATAATTAAAGACCTATATCGTTAAAGTAAACTCTTGTAGAATCATGGAAAATTTTGTGCTCACATATAAGGCTTTTTTTGAGAACTAAAATCTCCTCCATAAAAATCAACACGTGTGCGCAAGCAGAGGTCTTACGAAACTCCGTAAGATCCGTAGAATCGTAGACATCGGCGCTCAGATTGGTGCCGTATTCCTCAACTTCAGGAACCCATTTGACACAGTCCCGCACTGCCGTTTAGTGAAAAATATATGAACTGACAGAGTTTCGGATGCGACTGGATTCAAGACCTCTTTACGGGCAGAACTAAAATCGTCGCTCTTAGCGGATCAAAATCGACAGATTTAAAGATAATTTCGAGTGTGCCTCGAGGAAGTAAGGTAGGACCCTTAATGTTTACAATAAATATAAACGACGTAGCAGAAATGCGTCGGAAGCTCTTTAAGACTGTTGGTAGATGTTGCGGTTGCCTGCAAGAAGCTAGTAAGAAGGTAGCAACGCCAGAAGATAGTAATGATTTGCAGAGGGGCTTACTGAGGTTTGGTGAATGGTGCTGGGTGTGACAGTTGACCCTGAAAGTAAACAAACGTAACATATTGCGCATACATAGGAAAAGAAATCCACTACTGTACATCTACACTATTAATGATACATTGCTGGAAGCAGTATCTACCGTAAAGTTTCTAAGAGTAATGATCCAGAGTGACCTTAAGTGGAATGAAAACAAATAGTAGGAAAAGCAGATGGCAGACCGACATTCACAGGAAGAATGTTAAGAAAATGTGATTCATCTGCTAAAGAAGTGGCTCACAAGGCGCTTGTTCGACCAGTTATTGAGTACCGTTCATCAATACGGCATCCATACCAGGTAAAAGTGATAGAAAAGAGAGAGAGAATATCCAACCAAGAGAGGCACGTTTCGTCGCGAGGTCGTTCAGCGGGCGCGAGAGCGTTACACGGCTGGTCAGCAAACCCTACCAGAGAGGCGTTGTGCATCATGGAGAGGTTTACTATCGAAATTTCATGAGAGTACTTTCTGGGATGAGTCGGACAACATAATATCCCCCCCCCCTTTCTCCCTCCTTCCGGACACATACGCCGCGCGAAATGACCACAACGAGAAAATTCGAGAAATTAGGTATGATACGGAGCCTTACGAAAGTCATTCTTCCCACGAGATAGTCGCAGCATCATTGACTTGCAAGTCGCCGATGTGGCGTCAATTAAAGAGGACTTGCAATACGACAGCCGAACTCCCCCGAATGGGGCCTTCCGGCCAACAATGCCTTACGATCATTTCATTTCATTTGCAAATGGAACAGGAAAGGAGGGATAAGTTACTGGTATCAGAAGTACCCTTCGTCCTTCCGGAGTACTGATGTACGAGGTGTGGCTAGAAAAAAACCGGACTAGTACTGGTGAAACAATAAAACGAATGCAATAAGGCTGAAAATCGCGTGGCCTGTCACGTGACTCTCGCTCCGCCTACTGCTCGAGTTTCATCTGCCTCCTGCACTCAGTCTGCCCGTGGCGTCTGTTTTAAGTAGTTGACGTTTTGTCTGTGCGTCGGAAAATGTTGAGTGTACAGAAAGAACAGCGTGTTAACATCAAATTTTGTTTCAAACTAGGAAAATCTGCAAGTGAAACGTTTGTAATGTTACAACAAGTGTACGGCGATGATTGTTTATCGTGAACACAAGTGTTTGAGTGGTTTAAACGATTTAAAGATGGCCGCGAAGACACCAGTGATGACACTCGCACTGGCAGACATGTCTGAGTTAACAGGACTTGACAAGGAAAGTGTCGAACAAGTTTACCGATTTTTTTCAATGTTTGCATCAGTTTTTGCTGACAATGGTCTGCCAGTGCGAGTGTCATCACTGGTGTCTTCGCGGCCATCTTTAAATCGTTTAAACCACTCAAACACTTGTGTTCACGATAAACAATCATCGCCGTACACTTGTTGTAACATTACAAACGTTTCACTTGCAGATTTTCCTAGTTTGAAACAAAATTTGATGTTAACACGCTGTTCTTTCTGTACACTCAACATTTTCCGACGCACAGACAAAACGTCAACTACTTAAAACAGACGCCACGGGCAGACTGAGTGCAGGAGGCAGATGAAACTCGAGCAGTAGGCGGATCGAGAGTCACGTGACAGGCCACGCGACTTTCAGCCTTATTGCATTCGTTTTATTGTTTCACCAGTACTAGTCCGGTTTCTTTCTAGCCACACCTCGTAGATAGCCTCTCTTATGGCGTCTGCCCCTATAGATTGCTGATCATCAGCGTTACGCTTTCGTGCTTGCTAAATGTACCGAGCCAACGGCCTTGCGCAGTGATAACACCGGTTCCCGTCAGATCACCGAAGTTAAGCGCTGTCGGGCTGCACTAGCACTAGGATGGGTGACCATCCAGTCTGCCGAGCGCCTGAAATTACTTTAACGTCTGAGGACTTCTTTGCGTTGAGAATGACAAGCTGTGTTCTGTTTGTTAGAAACTCTTCAGCCCAGTCACACACTTGGGCTGATATTCCGCACGCTCGTAACTTCTGCTTTAGGCGGCAGTGCCGAACTCTATCAAACACCTTGCGGCAATCTGATGCCACGGCCTCAACCTGACCGTCGGTATATCTTGCTTTTTAGGTCTCGTGGACTAGCAAAGCGAGCGGGACTTCGCATAATCTTTTGTTTTGTTTTCTAGAACCCGTGTTGATTACCACAGAGGAGATTTTCGGTCTACAGAAATGTCTTGCAAGCTATCGTTCACATCTTACGCCGCAGCATGCACACCATTAACGAAGATACGAGGCGTGTTTTTTTTAAGTAAGGTCCGTTTTGTTGTGGACACTACTAGTTCGCGCGCATACCGCAACGAGCGCGTGCGTCGTGTACCGGCATGCTTCGGGAACAACTGTGCTCAGTTTCAGCTCTGTAGCTAACCTGTACGGTTCTGTTCTGTGCTTTCAAAATGCTTAAGACTATCAACTCGCCCTCCGCGTGT
This sequence comes from Schistocerca nitens, assembly GCF_023898315.1. Classification (NCBI taxonomy): domain Eukaryota; kingdom Metazoa; phylum Arthropoda; class Insecta; order Orthoptera; family Acrididae; genus Schistocerca; species Schistocerca nitens. The sequence goes on from NC_064620.1 coordinate 497,621,618, forward strand.
GAGGTTCGTTCGCTGATACGGTTTTTGTCAGCAAAGAACCTGTCTGCTGCGGAAATTCATCGACAGATTTGCGAAGTGTACAGTGATACCGTTATGAGTGAAAGCAAAGTGTGCAAGTGGGTACGAGAATTCAAAGATGGCCGTGAGAACGTCGAAGATGAGGCCTTTCTTTGATAACAGACGATTTCGTGGCTCCAGTTGAAGCGAAGATTCGTGGGAACAGGCGCTTCACAATAACAGGTCTCTCAAACGAATTTCCTGATGTGTCGAGATCAGTGCTTTGTGCTTTACAGCAGTGTTTCTGAACACCTAAAGTTTAGGAAACTGTGCTCCCGTTGGGTCCCGAAACTGCTAATAGAGGACCACAAAAACCGAAGATTTGAGTGTGCGATGAAGTTCTTGACTCGTTATCACGAAGAAGGTGACAGCTTCTTGAGTCAGATCGTAACTGGAGACGAAACATAGGTTTCGCATATCACGCCCGAATCGAAGCAAGAGAGCATGGAATGGAGACACACACACACTCTCGCCTGTAAAGGTGAAGGCCAGACAGACACTGTCCCAGAGCAAAATCATGGCGTCAGTGTTTTGGGATAGGCATAGTATTTTTATTGGTCGACTTCATGCAACGAGGAACCACTATCAATGCAGAAGCATACTGCCAAACCCTGAGAAAGCTAAGCAGAGCGATTCAAAATAAAAGACGCGGCAAGCTGTCAAAGGGAATTGTCCTTCTCCATGACAACGCAAGACCTCACATTGCAGGTCAGACTCGCGATTGATTGGACAGTTTTGGCTGGGAAATTTTAGACCATCCACCCTACAGTCCTGATCTTGGGTTGAGGGATTACCATCTGTTCCTCCACTTCGAACAACACCTCAGTGGCAACCATTAAAATGATGACGACGACGTGCAAACGGCAGTGAACTCTTGGTTATCGGAACAGGCGGCAAGTTTTTATGAGGAAGGTATTTTAAAATTGGTTGAGAGGTATGTTTCAACAAACTTGGTAACTATGTCGAAACGTAGAGTGAAGTATGTACTTTCTGTGAGTAAATTTAGTTTTTTGAAATAACGTTTCGTCGTGTACTTATGTTCTAACGGACTTTACGTAAAAAACACGCCTCATAATTATCGTCATTGTATAGTTCTTCTGTTGGGGTTGCGAGTCCTCTGTGTAAACACTTGAACGATTGCGATTACTGTCATAGGTAGAGGTATGCGCAGATAGGAGTATAAGTGGAATGTCCGCTGTAGTAATTACTTTGCGGGTAAAAACCTGACGGTAATAAATCGCAACACCGAAGTATAATGACTGTAAGTAATGAAATTTAGGGAATAAATTTGTCTAGATAACATATTCAAACGATTAATGTTGGAAGATAGGTTAACGTAAGCGCGAGACAAGTCATAGCAGATGTGAAATGCGGTGTAACCGCCAGAATGTTGAATTCAAACTTGCAAATGTGCATGTATTGTGTCGTACAGGTAGGATATCATTTGGTGGGATGTAGTTCCATGCTTGTTGCTCTTGGTCAATATAGGGACAGTTAATGCTGATCGTCGAGGACTCTGGAGTTGCCTACTGATGATGTCCCACAGGTGCTTGATTGGAGACAAATCTGATGATCGAGCAGGCCAAGGCAACACGTCTACACTCTGTAGAGCATCTTGGTTACCACATCGGTATGTGGACGAGCGTTATCCTGTTGGAAAACACCCCATAGTATGCTGTTCATGGATAGCAGCACTGAAGACGGAATCACCAGATTGACGTACACGCAGTCAGGGTGTGTGGGATAACCACGAGAGTGCTCCTGCTGTCATAAGAAATCACAACCCAGACCATAACTCCAGGTGTAGGTTCAATGTGTCTAGCAAGCAGGTTGGCTGCTGGCCCTCAACTAGCCGCCTCGTAACCAGCACACGGCCATCTCTGGCACCGAGGCAGAACCAGCTTTCATCAGAAAACACATCAGACCTCAATCTTGCCCTCCACTGAGCTGCTGCTTGACGTTCACTTAAGTCGCAAAATGGTTCAAATGGCTCTGAGCACTATGGGACTCAACTGCTGAGGTCATTAGTCCCCTAGAACTTAGAACTAGTTAAACCTAACTAACCTAAGGACATCACAAACATCCATGCCCGAGGCAGGATTCGAACCTGCGACCGTAGCGGTCTTGCGGTTCCAGACTGCAGCGCCTTTAACCGCACGGCCACTTCGGCCGGCTAAGTCGCAAACGGGTATGGTTTCGGGTCAGTGTAATGCACGCTGCAGGGTATCTGGCTAGGAGCTGTCTTCGAAGTAACTGATCTGTAACTGTTCGTTGTGTTACTGAGGCGCCAACTGCTCCTCAAATTGCTGCTACAGATGCAGTACGATGCGACAGAGCCATACATCGAACACGATGGTCTTCCCTCTCGGTAGGGTCATGTGACGGTCCTCCTTGCGACCATACATTCTTGTGTCCGCCGCTGACAGAAATCGTGTACCTTGGCTGCATTCCTGTCAAGACCTCATTCGAACTTCGTGAGGCATTGATAATGGGGTTTTTGTTGCTTTAGAGGCATTCTGGGCTAATATCAACACACCACGTCCACTCTCAAAGGTAACTGGCGGTCACGGTCGTTGCAGTGTGTATTTAAAGCAAACCTGAGTTGCATCCTCATAATGGTCCTACCAGCGCTTCTCTTATGCGACTTGCGCGAAATTTGAATAGACATTAGAAAATTTAAAAAGGGAAATGGATAGGTTAAAGTGAGATACATGGGAATTAGTGAAGTTCGGTGGCAGGGTTATAAATACAAAATCAAATAGGGGTAATGCAGGAGTAGGTTTAATAATGAGTAAAAAAGTAGGAATGTGGGGTAAGCTACTACAAACAACATAGCGAACGCATTATTATGCCCAAGATAGATATGAAGCCCATGCTTGCCACAGTAGTACAAGTTTATATGCCAACTAGCTCCGCAGACCACGAAGAGATTGATGAAATGAATGACGAGATAAAAGAAATTATTCAGATAGTGAAGGGAGACGAAAATTTAATAGTCATGGGTGACTGGAATTCGACAGTAGGAAAAGGAAGAGAACTTAGTAGGTGAATATGGAATAGGGTTAAGGAATGAAAGAGGAAGCCGTCCGGTAGAATTTTGCACAGAGCATAACTTAATCATAGCTAACACTTGGTTCAAGAATCATAAAAGAAGGTTGTATACAAGGAAGAAGCCTGGAGATACTGGAAGGTGTCAGATAGACTGTATAATGGTAAGACAGAGATTTAGGAACCAGGTTTTAAATTCTAAGACATTTCCAGGGGCAGATGTGGACTCTGACCACAATCTATCAACTGTAGATTAAAACTGAAGAATCTGCAAAAAGGTGGGAATTTAAGATGATGGGACATGGGTAAACTGACTAAACCACAGGTAGTACAGAGTTGCAGGAAGGGCATTAGGGAACGATTGACAAGAATGGGGGAAAGAAATACAGTAGAAGAAGAATGGGTAGCTTTGAGAGACGAAATAGTGAAAGCAGCAGAGGATCAAGTAGGTAAAAAGACGAGGGCTACTAGAAATCCTTGGGTAACAGAAGAGATATTGAATTTAATTGATGAAAGGAGAAAATATAAAAATGCAGTAAATGAAGCAGGCAAAAAGGAATGCAAACGTCTCAAAAATGAGATCGACAGGAAGTGAAAAATGGCTAAGCAGGGTTGGCTAGAGGACAAATGTAGGGATGTAGAAGCATGTATCACTAGGGTTAAGACAGATACCGCCTACAGGAAGACTAGAGAGACTTTTGGAGAAAAAAGAACCACTTGCATGAATATTAAGAGCTCAGATGGAAAACCAGTTCCAAGCAAAGAAGGGAAAGCAGAAAGGTGGAAGGAGTATATGGAGGGTCTATACAAGGGCGATGTACTAGAGGACAATATTATGGAAATGGAAGATCAGGTAGAAGAAGATGAAATGGGAGATATGATACTGCGTGAAGAGTTTGACAGAGCACTGAAAGACCTGAGTCGAAACAAGGCCCCGGGAATAGACAACATTCTATTAGAAATACTGATAGCCTAGCCCTGACAAAACTCTACCATGTATGAGACAGGCGAAATACCCACAGACTTCAAGAAGAATACAATAATTCCAATCCGAAAGAAAGCAGGTGCTGACAGATGTGGAAATTACCGAACTATCAGTTTAATAGGCCACGGCTGCTAAATACTAACACGAATTCTTTACAGACGAACGGGAAAACTGGTAGAAGCCGACCTCGGGGAAGATCAGTTCGGATTCCGTAGAAATGTTGGAACACGTGAGGCAATTGACCCTACGACTTATCTTAGAGAATAGATTAAGGAAGCCGGCCGGAGTGGCCGTGCGGTTCTAGGCGCTCCTGTCTGGAGCCGAGCGACCGCTACGGTCGCAGGTTCGAATCCTGCCTCGGGCATGGATGTGTGTGATGTCCTTAGGTTAGTTAGGTTTAATTAGTTCTAAGTTCTAGGCGACTAATGACAAAAGAAGTTCAGTCGCATAGTGCTCAGAGCCATAGATTAAGGAAAGGCAAGCCTACGTTCCTAGCATTTGTAGACTTAGAGAAAGCTTTTGACAATGTTGATTGGAATACTCTCTTTCATATTCTGAAGGTGGCAGGGGTAAAATACAGTGAGCGGAAGGCTATTTACAATTTGCACAGAAACAAGACGGCAGCTATAAGAATCGAGGGGCATGAAAGGGAAGCAGTGATTGGGAAGAGAGTGAGACAGTTTTGTAGCCTATCCCCGATGTTACTCAATCTGTATATTGAGCAAGCAGTAAAGAAAACAAAAGAAAAATTCGGAGTAGGAATTAAAATCCATGGAGAACAAATAAAAACTTTGAGGTTCGCCAATGAAATGGTAATTCTGTCAGAGACAGCAAAGGACCTAGAAGAGCAGCTGAACGGAATGGACAGTGTCTTGAAAGGAGGATATAGCGGGTGTGGAAACAAAAGCAAAACGAGGATAATGGAATGTAGTTGAATTAAATCTGGTGATGCCGCGGGGATTAGTTTAGGAAATGAGACGCTTAAAGTAGTAAATGAGTTTTGCTATTTGGGGAGTAAAATAACTGATGATGGTCGAAGTAGAGAGGATATAAAATGTAGACTGGCAATGGCAAGGAAAGTGTTTCAGAAGAAGAGAAATTTGTTAACATCGAGTATAGATTTAAGTGTCAGGAATTCGTTTCTGAAAGTATTTGTATGGAGTGTAGCCATGTATGGAAGTGAAACGTAGACGATAAATAGTTTGGACAAGAAGAGAACATAAGCTTTCGAAATGTGGTGCTACAGAATAATGCTGAAGATAAGATGGGTGGATCGCATGGCTAATGAGGAGGTATTGAACAGAATTGGGGAGAAGAGAAATTTGTGGCACAACTTGACTAGAAGGGGGGATCGGATGGTAGGACATATTCTGAGGCATCAAGGGATCACCAATTTAGTATTGGAGGGCAGCGTGGAGGGTAAAAATCGTAGAGCGAGACCAAGAGATGAAAACACTAAACAGATTCAGAAGGATGTAGGTTGCAGTAGGTACTGGGAGATGAAGAAGCTTGCACAGGATAGAGCAGCATGGAGAGCTACATCAAACCAGTCTCTGGACTGATGACAACATCAACAACAACAACAACATCTTTCAGATGTACAAACACACCTACCAACTTTCGTTTATGTGGCACAATTCTTGCTGTTGAGATTTCTTTTTCTGTCGGTGTATAACCAAAGCAGATTTTTCTTCTGTTAAGGGTATTCAGAATTTCTAAATGCTTATTCACACACCACAGTACCGCCGCATTCGTGAGTTGATCTATCCATGGTATCCTTATCATTCTTCTATGCCCCACATTTCAGATATCTCCAGTTCCTTACCTAATACTGCGGTAAGTGTCCATGCCTGTACTTCATAGACTAGAATACTGACCACGTAGAATCGAAGTAGTCGAGAGCGAAGTATATTATTTCCGTCGCGGCTAGTCAGAACGTCATTTTCTGCAAACAAACTTCTGGCCTGTTCAGTTCTGCAGAGAATTTCTTGGAGAAGTCCCACTTATTGGTTATTTGACACCGCAGATATTTAAATGGTGAAAACCTTTCGGTCTTCCCATTACAAAGTACAACCGTGCCCTGAATTTCACCTCGGTTTCTGCTGACTACCAATAATTTGTCTTGTTCATCTTTAAACGTAACCCTGTAGTATTGTTCTCTTCAGTAGCAGTTTTTAGTAGTTCTTGCGAATCATCCAGCCACATTGCAAGTAAGACAATATCATCAGCATAGATGATGATATTAATGATAACTCCATTAACCACCATTCCTTGATAATTTCCACAAAGAGCGTCTCGGAAACTCATCCAAGAACAGGTGCTGAAATGGCAGATGACTGATATTTTAAAGAACTATAGTGATCTCTGATCGTTTCTCTGAAATATATTTACAAGTGCACAGTGTGAGCCATGTTATATTGAGAAGTGTAGGACCTTGAAATCATTCTGGATTAGGGTGAACCAACGTACGTTTTATGAACGAACTATGTGACTATCTAAATGAATTTTATCCATAGTGGATGCTGTCGAACTCCGTGACTGTTCCTTTATAGGGTGTAGAAAAATATCCGCTACCAGTCGCAATAAAAGGTTATTTATTTGTCACGCAACCGGTTTCGGGCTTGCGCCCATCTTCAGGTGTTTATACATTCATGTACATGTTTATACTGTTGGAGATCTGTTACGTCTATGTTCTTTGACCACAGTCCACATGTTTGTATGTACACGTAGTGTATTTCACGAGTGCACATCGTAATAGTGAAATATGAAGCTATACCTGGTAAAACTGAAATATGGACGTGAAAATGGTGTGTAACTAAGTGGCAAAACTGTCACCACAGCGTAACTGTAATAATGGTGCTTGATCTTTATGTAAATACAGATATATTTTCGTCAAATGCTGCCTTGCCACTTACAATTGTCCCACTTGTATCTGTTTAATCACCAGCAAATAATTTTTTTTTGTATTTATACAGAGATCTCCAACAGTATAAACATGTACATGAATGTATAAACACCTGAGGATGGGCGCAAGCCCGAAACCGGTTGTGTGACAAATAAATAACCCTTAATTGTGACTGGTAGCGGATATTTTTCTACACCCTATATGTGACTATCATTTAACAGTATGAAATATGTAACAACTAGCAACAGGACTTCAAAAATGTTCCTGGAAAATTTCACAAACTCTGTTTGAGTAATTGCGATATGAAGTTGTGTGGTACGACTTCAGCAGACGTAAATTCAGGCCAGGAGCAAGCTTACCGCCAGAGCTCATGTGAACAAGTGGTGTTAAAGTTCTTTTAAAAAATTTTACACTTGGGGATGCTGTTGCTGGTGTGGAAAAGGGACTTAGGGATGCGGTGTGGATAGCATTTCTCTCATCCACGGACTACTCTGCTTACAGGAATTACTAGGAGAGTAAGAAATGCAAAAACGCGTGCGGAAACACGCCGAGTGACAGCTGTTTACTATCCGTGTCCATCTGCGGCAGAATAGATGTTTCTGCTTCTGGAAGCTTACCACAAATGGACAATCCTTAGCAGTAGTCATGATGAGTGAATATTTATTTCCTAAACCATGTTTTAATGCAGGGTCTAATTCCTGTTCGGTTTTAACGAAAGACTTTATCACAGCTCATTAATCAGTTTTATTGATGTCCCAAAAATTCTAACACTTTTTCTGAAGATCACCGCAAACAAGTACTTCAACTAAAATATGTTCATTAATTCGCACGTAGTTTGATTAAAGTATCGATTAGCATTCGAGGCTTGACATTTTTCAAGCAGTTGCAATCGAAAGCATCAAATGTTTCTCTTAATACACATGACATACAAATACATAACTGAAATCTAAAAGACTATCATATCTTTCATTAAACCAAAACGTAATTTTCCATCACGTTTCTTCTTCATTCCTCCTCCTCTTCTTCTAATACATGTTCACAAATGAATGTTATCATAGCATCTCAGTTTCCTGCAGGATGTTTCATTGAGTGTACGTCTGTAGTCCCGTCCAATCCTATTTTTTTTTTCAATCAAGACAACATCTTTCTCAAAATTCTTCTTTTGCCTTAAATTGCCAGCTGCAAGAATTAGTATTTTCCGTTCGCGTGATATGTTCTGAATACGCCGTTTGTCAGGTTAAAATTATAACTAATCTGTGCTACATTGTAGATAAAGTAGGTCTTATTATTGCAGTAAGTTTATGATACTTCGCAGCTAGCTATCTTAAGAAGACACTTCGAAAAGATAATAGCTTTCTGCCACGTATTCATGTTATCTCTGTACATAAAACGAATGTACCGACTGACGGCTCACCACCCGGCCAGCCCAAACTACTAAGAATAGAAACTTGCAGAGTTTGTTGGTCATACACCGCAGGCGTCGTTTAAGAAGGGATTTTGCGATATTCCATCCCTAAGGGGGTGAAATGGGGGACGAAAGGCTTTGTGAAAGTACATCGCTATTACGGCAATTTTGAAGCTGGAACTACGAAAAGTGGTAATAAATACTTGCGTATTTCAGCATTTTTGGAAATTCAATTACCAAAGGACTAAAATAGCGGGTAGGAGTTTATTAAATCTTTGTTAAAGTACTGCTGACGCACCTTTAAGGATATATCTATGAAAATTTGTATTTGTCTTCTAAAGAAATGTTAGGGGATGAAAGTTTCTATGGAAATATCACCAGAGGAACACACAAGGCAGGATTACTCCAGCTACGGGAATTGCTTTTTGGTCAGAAGTACGTTCTGAAAATACCATGCTTCTGTGCTCTTAAATAGCGTGAAAAGTTTAGAAGGTGTTAAGATTTGTGGCGAACATGCTAATTCGATCAAAGAAAAAAAGATCTGTGCAGACCATACTGTCTACCTGAGTGAAGCAACGGGCGCTTCTGTAAAACTGAGATCTTACAGCACGCCTGTCGATAATTCCGTTGCGAGAACAACCATAAGCCGTCGGCACATGGGACTTGCTGTCGAACGTTAACGTTGAGCGTGCCAAGTTCAACGTGCTGCTGAACGCTCAGGAACGATGCGACTTGTGCATACGGTACGTGGGCCCCAACGTGGTATACGCGATCGCAACGCACTCCAGCCGCAGTTGAGGGATATTTCTAGTTCGTAAATCACATTGTTTACTCATCGGGCGCGCGTAAAATTCCCACGTTAGCTCCATAAAAACGCACATTTCCTCCATCGTCCACGAAAAGGAAAATACCATGTCCAATCAATAAGGACACAGGCTTATAAAAGTGCCTTTACAAATAGTGCGGAACAAATTTGGAATACTTCTCCGCTTAAGATAAACATTATTTCGTCATTCCTACGTTTTAGTAAAGCCCCAAGGTCAGTCGTACTTGATCACTGTTCCTGCCCAGCAGCAGAATCTTTGCAACATGTGAATTACGAAGCGTAAAAGGAAAAAGGAGCAAAATATCTTTATACAAGTAGCACGAGCTGTCCAGTAGAAAAAGTCAATCGAACAAAGTCACCCATCAACAAAAAAAGGTGAACTTATATTTACATAACATCAAATATTATAGTATATACTTACATTAAACTAATAATAAAGTATCAAAACCTAATAAAACGCGAATGTTAGGAAAAAAAATTTGGAAGTGTGAACACGCGAACCACCGCCCAAATAAACAACGTAATACAGGTCAGTGACGCTATGCTTTACACTGAATCAACAACACACCCTTTGCAACTAATTATAGTATCCTAGCCCTTGCTGAAAACCTTAATTGTAGATATGTTACTAATTGCACTATAATTATAACAAATTGTACCAAGAACAATGAGTTATGGTTGGATCTTCAGTGTGTCGCTGCCTTCAAATAGCCTACTCTCATAATACGCAAGTTACAATAATTCTTTTGCCACGAATATGACGTTTCTCATTATTGTATTGGAACGAATCACACAGTTAACAACGGGTTTTCCAGTGGTTCTCAATTTGCTGGTGCTCAGAAACGGCAAATATACATATAGGTTTGAAATGAATGCCAATATGGCGCCTCACAACTCTGTACTGAAGAGAGACGGCGTGCGTGTGACGTAGGTGGCGTTGTGGCATCTCATTGGTCAACGCTCAGAAGCACGCTCAGAATATCTGACATGCCAGATATTGCTCTGCACGTTCGGAAAGACTCCCGAACGTGCTATTCCACGCTATGACGTCAGAAACTCGGCACGCTCAACGCTCGGATGCACGGTCCGTGTGCCGACGGCTTTAGAACGTACTCGTTAAGTGCAGACAGGGATGGATCCAGGATCTCGGTCAGGGAGGGGCAAATTTTTTGGTACCTGCCTTCCAAAAAATTAATTCCAAATAAAACCATTAATACTCTGAAGTGCGCGCGCGCGCGCACACACACACACACACACACACACATATATATATATATATATATATATATATATATATATATATATATATATATACTGTTTTTAGTTTAATTGTGTATCGCTGTGTGTTAAGTGTGTTTAATGAAATAACTTACTGCATTACCTAAAAAATATTCTTCAAATACGACACGTGCACATGAAAAACTCCGTGATTGTCTGCTAATGTAAAATAATCTATAAAAATGCTAATGTTCATTTGTTTCCATTCTTAAATCTTCGAAATAAGTTCACCAATTGCTTTCATTTGACAGAATGTTGCCATCGAATTCGCGCATGTGTTTATACGCAGCAATGACGATACGACTGCGAAAAGATATAATAGGGTATTTGACTGTGTTCAGGAAATCATCTTACATTGTTAATTACGTCATTTTATGCTCATAATGAGCTGTATTTCCTCATGAACGTAAATATTAACAATAAGAAAAGATCGGTCACGCACCAGGGGGGGGGGGGGGCAAATTTCCCCCATTGCCCCCCCCCTCCTCCCCTGAGTGCAGATGACTGATATAGTGGAAATCTACAGTGGTTCCCAACGTGTAGCAGCTATAAAACATGTAGCCTGAACTGACGTAGAGAGATACGCCGCCAGAAATCAGCTGGTTCCGTACGGGCCTTTACTCCGTCCCGCCCATCTTCGATCGACCTGCCCCCCTCGGGACGCGGGCGCTGACTGACTCTCGCGAGTCAGTGGAATCCCGCTGCGCGAAGCCCTTCGAGTGCAGAGGGCCGCACCTCATCCCACGCTTTCCGTCTCCTTGCCGCAGGGGTGTCCGCTCCGCGTCGCGCGTCTCGTGCGCGCTGCAGCCCGCACAGTGGTCGACCTCGGGCGGCGGCGGTCGATAGCGGCGGTCGACTGCGCGCATGCGCGGCGAGGCCGCGGCCGCCATGGGCTGGCGCTGCTACTGCTGCGCTGACGGCGGCACGTGCTGCGGCGCGGCCAGCCCAGCCACCGACGCGGACGGCGACGACGCCGAGTCGACGCGGCCGCTGCACAGTGGCACCGCGGACGCGCCGCCGGCCAGGGGCTGCAAGTCCGTCTTCTACTGCTGCGAGGGCGCCTGCTCTACGGGCTGCGCCCACGCCGCCGCCGCTGACGCCGCCAAGAGCGACGCGCCGCCGGCAATGCGCGGCCACATCGTGCTGGGCACCCCTGTCGACGTAGCCGAAGACGCGGCGCGGCACTTCGAGCTCCTGGCGCAGTTTCCAGAAGATGTGCAGATCTCCAGGCCGGTATGTCAGCTCCGCGTACTTCTATACGAACAGACGTTACCTCACTGCAGTGTCATTGTCAAAACATTCCACTACGAATAAAAGTTCGTAGACTTCCTTAGCCGGTGTCATTTTGGATAAAACAATTTGTGAACCGAGCCGCGTCATTGTAAACTACTAAAAGAACTAAATTGCTGACGTTAAGACCGACTTGCTGCGGTCTTCTTCGCCGCACTCAGGAGGCCCGCAGCAAGTCGGTCGAAACTCGGCCAAATATTCATAATTATTTTATCCGCAATTCCACTAAGTATTTCTATGGCAGCATAGACACCAACCGCCAGGAGATTGCAACATCAACGCCACAACTCGTAAAAGTGTTTTGATTTCGACTGGGCAACGGTGTCAGGTGACTATCTGATCTAGCGTACTCCAGTGGTGTGTCAAATTCAGTGTCAACATGTTTTCGCCACCCTTACACTGGTGTTAGTAGTTCTTGTACCTGTGAATCTTTTCCTGCTTGTTCATTTCTTCATGAAATATTTGTTAGACAAGGCATTCTTTCCCCTCCCACCTTTCCACATCTCTCTCATATATATATATATATATATATATATATATATATATATATATATATATAATCGTCGCCGCCCCCCTTCCTCCCTTTTCCCCCCGAATAATATGCCGCTATAAAGAAGCAACGTCTGAGTGTCTTACAACTTCACAGTACGAAGCAAACAAAACAAACATGCATCGTGCAATAGATAGACCTGTGGCTTTGACAGGTTGCCTTGAAGCAAACTGAATGGCCGTATTTTTTTCGTGTTTATGCGCTTTATATTTAACACCACCTTTTGAATTTTGGTATTATTATTATTATTATTATTATTATTATTATTCCAGAATGAGATTTTCACTCTGCAGTGGAGTGTGCGCTGATATGAAACTTCCTGGCAGATTAAAACTGTGTGCCGGACCGAGACTCGAACTCGGGACCTTTGCCTTTCGCGGGGAAATGTTTTTTTTTTTTTTTTTTTTTTTATTTCATTTTGTTCTATATTGTTCGTTGACTTTGTTCGTGGCGGACGTCCTATAACACTTGTTCTGGTTGTTCGTTGATCCGTTCACCCAGTTTTTTATTACAGAGGGTAGCTAAACCCTCTGACCGAACACGCTGAGCTACCGTGCCGGCTTTCTATTATTATTATTCTGATACTGGCTACTTAACAGTCGAAACCGATGAACTTTGTCGTATTTAGTGCGATAATAGTCATTTTAATACAAGTATGTTTTTATTTAAATCTCTCTTGCTCCGTAAGTCGATTATTAGTGCAGTGGCCGGCATAATCCCTCTAACTTTGAAAATTACCCATTTACATTCCTGGTATTTGTAAGTAGCACAGACGCCTTTTCTCAGCCGTAGGCCAAGTGGAAAACAAATTTGCACTCAACCTCTTAAGTGCGAGAAGACGAGTGTGCTGCCCGCTAATACTAAGAACGTAAATTCCTGATTGTCTACCAGAAGAGTGCGATGTCAACTATATAACTGCGTAATGGAGTAATAAGCTAGTAAATGACGCAGAAAACTGTTTCATTTGTAATTAATCGTCGTAGCCATCACGATGTCTTCCTTTATCAAGAAACAGGTGCCGTGCAACTTTTAAGCACCTTGCTTCAACAATGAATCGCTTCGGATTACGGGGTAGGAAGAAGGCAGTGTTTTGACGTTATTACGCGAGTAGTAAGGAAAAAAATGCAGCGGACAACGCAGGTTTGTGATTCATATTGTGTTTTAAATACGGTGATATCTTTCCATTTGTGTACATATCCTGGAACGAATAAATGGTAGGCTTTTGATGTCTTGAAAGTATATGCGGCTCCTTTTAGTATTCTTTCAAGTTCCAGTTCTTTTTATAGCTATTTTCTTAGACGGAGTCTAAATCCCAACTTTTGTATGATAGAACAACCATCTTAGCCTCTCATCCACAGAGCATTACTGGAGAGTGCAACGTGACGTGTCGTTGACATTCCATTTTGGTCATTGTGCATCGATCGTTAAACATTTCTACACATCTATCTGTCTAGCATTTCGCATTAAGATGTCCGGCAAACCTCGTTGCTTCAGACATTGAAAATGTTTCCCCTACGATCCGCACCCGTCCGGATAGCCGGAAGCGTTAACGCGCCGCTTCCGGGAGTCTGTGAGGTGAGCCTGACCTCGATCGAATCCTCCTCACGAATTAACGACGAGGGTTGGTGAGCCGTGGACAGCCTGGATGTACTTTCTAAGCGGTTTCCTTCGTTGATACGAACATAGCGCCTCAGATATACGATTAAAACATTTAGAAACTGTTTTCACACTTGCACATGAGATTTGCTGTAGACACAGACAAGTGGGATACATAGATTTCGTCCTGGGAGGCAATTGAGAGACGTATAACCATACATATTCAGTCTCTAAACTCCTAATCATCATCACTACGATCAGCCCACAATAAAAAATAAACGTCCTTGCACACTGCCAGTTTCCAGTTATAACAGGTTACGTAACTGCCCGAAGCATCACAGGTAAACTCGACACTGGTGCATATCATTCGTCACGTGCAAGCTTACCATACAACACACTTCACTGCGTTTCGAATTAAAAGTTCAGCCATGGAACTGAAGCTTTGTTTATAGTCTTAAAGCTTACTTGGTGTGACGTAACTGTATCGTGGCAGTCATTCCCTCAATCATTTTCTTCCTTCTCCGTTACTCGTTACGGCGACAGGTTCTAAACTAGTTTTTCCTGTTTATCGCAAGGCGTTCTTGTTCTACAGTACACGGAATTAGGTTAGGAAAGTAACGTCGTCATATGTTCCCCCGCTGTTATTAGAACTGTCTTTCTAATTTTACTCTAATGAATAGTGTAAACTGCTTACTGGGATTCGGTGGGTATGTCATTTTGTAATAAAGTTGTATTACGTTTTCTAATATGATAGTTGGTCACGGTTTCATTTTGGTTTAAGCACCAACTCAGGTAAATGATGACAAATATTTTAACGTACAGCGTAACGTTGTTGGTAACTTGGCGTAAAGATATTATGGCCAATAATTTTGGATTGTTTCAGTTACTGGAGGAATTTTAAATCAGTCATTACAACATGAAAATTAATATTTTTATTACCAAAAGCGTTTCGTTTTATTGAAATAAAACTTAATCACTGATCTCTAATGAAATATATATATATATATATATATATATATATATATATATATATATATCCTGATTTGCTTTCTAAATCGAGAAACAGTTAGTTCCAAAATTATTTGATTTTACTTGCGATGTTTTATACTTGGTTTTCGCTCCCATCAGGAAATGCCGTCTCCTTTCACGTTTGTGAAGTGGTCCATCGTTTATTGGAAAGACGGATTTAAAATACCTTCGGTAATTACAAAAACAACTACGGAAAATACGGCCGCACGAATGGAGAATTTAATAAGGCCTTCTCATACATTGTTTTAGTATCTGCCTTTGTTCTGAACTGCCATAACTTGGACGCGTACTCGAATACGGCCTAACAGTGACCAAGCAACTCCCCCCCCCTCTCTCTCTCTCTCTCTCTCTCTCTCTCTCTCTCTCTCTCTCTCTCTCTCTCGTGTGTGGGAAGAAAAAAGAATTAGTTTATCATTTTCAATTGATACGCCAGTAGGGCTTCTAAATGTTATCTTGTCTGTGTCGGTCTGCATCTATTTGTGTAACAAAGCGTACAGAAATATACTCAGATAGAAAAACGCAATTTTGTTGCAAATCCCAGCGCTTTTCTGTAAAAATCTTTCTCATTTAGTGGAAGAGAGTTCAAGTCGAGGCAGTCACGATCGAGGAACGTAACCGCTCTGCTTAATTACCATACTTCAATAGTTTGTGGGCTCCCACAAATAAACAGTTTATGTAACGGAAGTTATTGTATTTGGTAAATATACACTAGGCTCGAAATGTTGAGATATTTGGTCTAAATATTTCTCAAGATAACCGTATTAAAAATCTTCTTTGATAGACTGGTGTGTAAACGTTACGAAAATTGCCTCTTAACACATGACTGTGTACTTGAAATGTGTTTATCGCTAACGTTTCTCCTTTCACCCTTATTTGTACTGTGAAGAGTCTCACCTGTCCAGTTGGGATCTACGGTTCGATGCAGACATGGTGTAGAGCGCAACTTGACAATACTAAGGTACAGTTTCTTCTAGGTGAAGCTCATCAGAAATAGCCACGGAGCCGACCCGGATCCAACCTCATACGTCTGGCTTCCGAGACACCTAGAAAGTAGCTAAAATATGTCATTAATTACGGAGTCACTGTATTGCTACACGGTTTTTCGCTTATAAAGGTATAATGTCGCAACTTCTGTGTAAAAGCAGGAAGTACAGACGCCACCTCTATCGTGTGACCTGGGCTTAGAATATGTCGGTTTTTGCAAGGTTAAACGCTACCTCACTCCAGACTGTGGGAACTTCGGAACACTAGATCGAGTAACAACACATTCGTTCACTATTCAAGCGCACAATCAATGCCGAAAATATAGTGGCTAAGCAGCAAAAAATGCTTCTAACTACAGTTAAACTTCATTTAAGCACTGACGTAATAATAAAGGATGTCTTAAAATAATTTATCCGAGTTCAAGAGACCATATATTCTACATGAATGAATTTAGAAACTTGGGGTGGATTTAACTTCGGTATCGAAATTAAAATTTTACGAGGGTCACTCCAAAAGAAATGCAAATTATTTTTGTAAAAATACAGTTTTCATTCTGCATGTGTGAAAGTTTTATAATGTGTAGATACATCCTCCCCGCTTGTTTTCAAACTTACAATTAGTTCAACCTCTTCCCGTGAGTGGCGCCATCACAGCATGTCTTCAAGATTGCTGATACACTTGACGTTCGTCAGAAGCAACGTGCTGTCATAAAATTCCTGTGCTGTGAAAACGAGACAGTGGGAAACATCCACAAGAGGTTGAAAAAGGTGTATGGAGATGCTGCTGTCGATCGCAGTACAGTTAGTCGGTGGGCAAGCAGGTTGCGTGATGAAAACGGGAACGGCAATATTGAGGATTGTCCTCGCAGCGGCAGGCTTCGTAATGCACACATTCCAGACAATGTGCAGAGAGTTAACGAACTGGTGACTGCTGACAGACGCATCACAGTGAACGAATTGTCACGCTACGATGGGATAGGGGAAGGAAGTGTTTGCAGAATACTGAAAGTGCTGGCATTAAAAAAGGTTTGTGCCAGGTGGGTTCCCAGGATGCTGACAGTGACTCACAAAGAAAAGAAAAACGGTATGCAGCGAAATTTTGGAACAGTACGAGAATGGTGGAGATGAATTTCTTAGAAGAATTGTGACAGGTGATGAAACATGGCTCCATCATTTTTCACCAAAGACGAAGAGGCAATCAATGGAGTGGCATCATGCAAATTCACCCAAGGAAAATAATTCAAAACCACACCTTCTGCTGGAAAAATTATGGCTACAGTGTTTTTCGATTCCGCAGGACTCTTGCTTCTGGACATCATGTCAAGTGGAACCACCATAAATTCTGATGCATATGTGACGACACTGAAGAAACTTCAAGCTCGACTGAGTAGTGTTCGACCACATCGGCAAAAGCAGAATGTGTTACTGTTGCACGACAATGCACGGCCACATGTCAGCCAAAAAAACCATGGAAGCGATCACAAAACTCGGATGAACAACAATGAAACACCTGCCTTACAGTCCTGACCTGGCTTCATGTGACTATCATCTCTTTGGGAAGCTGAAAGACACTCTTCGTGGAACAAGGTTTGAAGATGATGACTCCCTTGTGCACGCTGCCACACAGTGGCTCCAACAGGTTGGTCCAGAATTTTACCGTGCGGGTATACAGGCGCTGGTTCCAAGATGGCATAAGGCAGTTGAGAGGGATGGAAATTATGTGGAGAAATGAAAATATTGTTCCTAAAGGATGTATCTACACACTGTAAAAGCTTTCAAACATGTAGAATACAAGATGGATTAAAAAATGCGCATTTTTTTTAGTGACCCTCTTACTATGACGCCAGCAGTAAGTTACCGGTCTGTGGGGTTGCTTCTAGGGGCCTTCCTGGGGCAGCTAACTAACTCGCTAGCTCATTGCCCAATGTTTGCCGTGTCGAAATAATAAAACAGTAAGAGAAGCTGTACGTTCTCTATTTCAGCAGGCATAATTCAGTTACAGCAGTGCGGCGTGACTTCGGTCGAGAATAAGGCACTGCACCTCAAGACATTCGACGATGGACAAACAGTTTCAAGACACTACTTGTTGACACACATGTGCGCTCGTTCAAGGTGTAGAAAGCATTCAGTTGTTTGGTATGTAGTCGACTAAAGCCTACTCGTCATACCAGCCGATAATTTGCTATTCCTTGTGTACCTGTCTGGGATACTTCTGGACGACATTTGTCTTTAAAATCATACAGCTTTAAGCTGTTAAAAGTGCTCCTTGATATGAAGTGAATCTATTCTGGACTTGGTGTACCGCAAGGTTATATAAACGCTTTTAAAACATACAGTCTCTCAAACTCGCGTGATTACAAGTTTCCTTTCATTTACGTCTATGGTCACAAACTTTTGTTAACAGATTACCGGTTTCGGTCTATAATGACCATCATCAGATGTGTTTTATAAAAACAGTAGTGCTACTGACAGCATGACTCGTGCATATGATGTTATTTATATATATTTGACGATGCTGGTACTGATTCTACATTTAATATTTGACGATGCCACTATGGCTGCAGTACATTAGGACTTTGTTTTTATAAAAACAGATCTGATGATGGTCATTATAGACCGAAACCGGTAATCTGTTAACAAAAGTTTGTGACCATAGACGTAAATTAAAGGAAACTTATTGTATATACGGATCACTGTTTTATTAGCGACAATGTCGCAGTTTGTGTCGCACGATTCTTTCAAATATAAAAACTTAGTAGTCCTATGTGCAAGTTGACATTTACCGCAAGTTCCGATCTTCATTCGCACAGAAAATATAGACTTGTGAAATTGGATGAATCTGCCTGAAACGCTCTTTGTAAATTGAAATCGTCAGAATAAAATGTAGCTGAAAAGTTTCTCAGTACAACGCTACTTAACACACTTTTTCAAAATAATTATTTTGATACAGTGACGTCTAACGATTCGAACCGAATGAAAATGTGCTCAGGATATAAATAGCTCATCCCCAAAACAGTGATCAAAGCCATTCTCATGGAAAACTGCGCGTCTTACCATGAGACGTCTGAATGATTACTAGTCCAAGGTGCAAGCGAAAAACCTTCGTAACGTAGTAACAAAATATCGATATAATAATACCAAAAACGCATTTCAGCGTCGTGACTTTTTCCTGTATTTCCCCTTGCTTAAAATAAATACTCCATCTGAACAACAAACTTTTTCTGTTGACCTGATAGCGCTACACAACTATTCAGTCTTCAAAATGCAGGCGTGGGATTTCAGTGAAGTCGTCAGAGCAGAGTGGAACAGAACAGTATGCACATCCCACTAAAGCTATTTTTTTCACATTGTCACCCTTCTTTCATGCAGTCCGGTATCGAACGCTACACTAGGTAAAATTTCAAACGTCACAGCGTATTGTGACATAAGCTTGTACTTCGGTGCAGAAAGTTGTTTGTATAATACAGAGTGAAGTCTGATGATACAGTGACGATCGAGTAACTTTTACTCGTAATTTTTCACATTGTAGTCCTACAAAATCAACGATTCGTCTCATCTAAGGGCTTATATTGCATAAAGAAATGCAAATTGTAAATCAATACATTTCAAATGTGTGTTTTTGAACCTGTTAGTCGTCGCTTTGTTTCATCGCGTTATCAAAGCTTCTCTCTTTAGATCATTGTTCTGGGGATAAGTGATATATATTGTAGCACATTTTCGTGCGGTTCTGAGCGTTCAGTGTCACGCACTTCCTTCGTCGGTGTAATTTTTAGTGTTTCTTTAAACGACTTCTACTTAGAGGAACACATTCAACGTTCTAAACCCGGAGGCAAAATTCGTCCACCTCCTTGGGGTAAGTTTTAACGGTTTTAGTGGTATTTGTTTTATAGGCATTAGGCTGCGGCCTAGGGAATATTTCCCGGTCCAGCGTTTCGTCATTCAATGCTGGGGACATCATCAGAGGCTATAACAACTCAGAAAGCAGTTAAATTTCAAAGAAGCTGAGTTCGTAAGTCCTTTCGAGTTGTTACCGCCTTTGATGATATCTGCAACAGTGGCACGCGAAACGTTTGTAACACCTCGGTTCAGTTTACAGGGATAAAAGCTATAGAAAGAATAATTTAAAATTAAGAATAGAATTTTTAGAGGGGAAAATAGTGTAGAATCAGAGTTCAGTAATTGCAGATCAAAATTATAGTATATCAGCAAGTAGTTTAACGTGTAAGTACAGCAAAGCCACAGAAGCTCCGTCATGGAGAAGGCAGTGACGTTAAGCTCTTGTGATGAAAAACGTATAAAAAGGCCTGATCGTCAT
This sequence comes from Schistocerca nitens, assembly GCF_023898315.1. Lineage (NCBI taxonomy): Eukaryota > Metazoa > Arthropoda > Insecta > Orthoptera > Acrididae > Schistocerca > Schistocerca nitens. The sequence goes on from NC_064620.1 coordinate 497,641,885, forward strand.
TATTGCCGCCTCTTTTCCCCCTTGATTCTTTCGTTAAAGGGCGGGGAACCCGTGTCAGTCAGCGAGACAATAATTAGATTGGACTTTATCGTGTTAAGATTCACGATAAACTGTTAGAATATTACGGAGATTAAAAGTGATGTAGTGTACGATCTCTGACTGTTGAGGTACCGCTATTCATATATTAACGTGTGGACTTTTGAAAGTGTCGTGTGCCGTTAGTTGCGAATCTGCACGTAGAGCGCGTGCATATCGGCATTTGCGGACTATTTAGATTCCTCCAGGCTAGGAACCTTTTAAATAGACCGTCATCCATCACCATCTTAATCCTTGGATATAGAGTGAAAGTTAAATAGAAGAGTGTTGTACTTATTTCATTTACCTAGTGCTAATCAGTGAAGTTTTTACGGAACCAAAGCTATTCAGCAGTAAGTCAGCACCATCTAGCAGAAAGCGTAGGCATGAACTAACACGCTAACTGAAGTGAACGTTTACGTGTTTTACGGACTGCTTAATATGAACTTTTGTGACTCTTTGACGTCCCCACTCCCTCCGAGAGGTGGCGCAGGCTGTCTTAATCATAAAAGGGGAGAGTTTTAGCCGGGCAAATTACTAAATAGAAGCGATATTTACAAGACTCGCAGTAATAGCAAAACACAAGGCCCGCACCTCATCGGAGAGTCGTCGCTGTCACGTCGGGAAGTAAAGCCGGAAAACCTACCGACGATACGTATGTACGAGCAGACGTCGACGTGGAGTACCTAAAAAGGGAACCACAAGAGAGTTGGGGATGCTTCACGTTGTGCAGATAGATGCCTTGTACCACGCCCCTAATGGTAAAACGTCACCAAATAAGCAAAATACCGGCCGTGAAAGCGTGCTTTGTTGAGTTGTGTGTTGGGGCTATAGAAAGGATGGGGGAGGGGGGGGATCATGACAGCGTTGTTCCACCAAGATGTACAGCCACTGACAACATTTTCACGCTCAGTTCTGCGAGCACGTGTTGGAAGACCTCGCGGTTCTGACGCCCAACGCATCTTTCTCTGCCAACGGCGATATTGCGTGAAACGTGGCGAGGCATGTTCTATACACACTGCTCCCTCACCTGTTGTCAGGTTTCCGACGTTCGAGCCGCAACTTCTAAGTAGCTCCTCAACGGGCCTCACGTCCATGAGAAGACCGCATTCCAGTCTTGCGTCCAAGAGAAAGTTCCTGGAATCTCAGCGGGTTTATCAGTATGGCTGACACGCTGTCCATTCGGCTACTTAGATGTTATCAGGCTATTCAGACTACAGTGCCATTTTCAGGTGTCCAGCGAATACACAATCACTGCTAGATCATTTGAAAATGGAACTATAGCCAAAATTGTCCTGTCCTCTGGTAGATTCGATGCTGCGCGCTACGTTTTCTTCTCCTGCACCAACCTCTTCATTTCAGAATAGCACCCTACATCCTCAATTACACTACTGGCCATTAAAATTACTACACCAAGAAAAAATGCAAATGATAAACGGGTATTCATTGCGCAAATGTATTATACTAGAACTGACATGTGATTACATTTTCACGCAATTTGGGTGCATAGATCCTGAGAAATCAGTACCCAGAACAACCACCTCAGGCCGTAATTACAGCCTTGATACGCCCGGGCATTGAGTCAAACAGAGCTTGGATGGCGTGTACAGGTTCAGCTGCCCCATCAAGAGTAGTGACGCGTATTGTGACGAGCCAGTTGCTCGGCCACCATTGACCAGACGTTTTCAATTAGTGAGAAATCTGGAGAATGTGCTGGCCAGGGCAGCAGTCGAACATTATCTGTATCCAGAAAGGCCCGTACAGGACCTGCAACTTGCGGTCGTGCATGATCCTGCTGAAATGTAGGGTGCCGCAGGGATCGAATGAAGGGTAGAGCCACGGGTCGTAACACATTTGAAATGCAACGTCCACTGTTCAAAGTGCCGTCAATGCGAACAAGAGGTGACCGAGACGTGTAACCAATGGCACACCATACCATCACGCCGGGTGACACGCCAGTATGGCGATGACGAATACACGCTTCCAATGCGAGTTCACCGCGATGTCGCCAGACACGGATGCGACCATCATGATACTGTAAACAGAACCTGGATTCATCCGAAAAAATGACGTTTTGCCATTCGTGCACCCAGGTTCGTCGTTGAGTACACCATCGCAGGCGCTCCTGTGATGCAGCGTCAAGGGTAACCGCAGCCATGGTCTCCGAGCTGATAGTCCATGCTGCTGCAGACGTCGTCGAGCTGTTCGTGGCAGATGGTTGTCGTCTTGCAAACTTCCCCATCTGTTGAGTCAGCAATCGAGACGTGGCTGCACGATCCGTGACAGCCATGCGTATAAGATGCCTGTCATCTGACTGCTAGTGATACGATGCAGTTGGGATCCAGCATGGCGTTCCGTATTACCCTCCTGAACATACCGATTCCATATTCTGCTAACAGTCATTGGATCTCGACCAACGCGAGCAGCAATGTCGCGATACGATAAATTGCAATCGCGATAGGCTACAATCCGACCTTTATCAACGTCAGAAACGTGATGGTACGCATTTCTCCTCGTCACAGGAGGCATCACCGGTCAACGCCGTTTGTGTATGAGAAATCGGTTGGAAACTTTCCCTCTTGTCAGCGCGTTGTAGGTGTCGCCACAGTCGCCAACCTTGTGTGAATGCTCTGAAATGCTAATCATTTGCATATCGCAGCATCTTCTTCCCGTCGGTTAAATTTCGCGTCTGTAGCACGTCATGTTCGTGGAGTAGTAATTTTAATGGCCAGGAGTGTATTTGCTGGATGTATTCCAAACCCTGTCTTCCCCTAAAGTTTATACCCTCAACAGTCCCCACTACTATCGTGGAGGCTATTCCTTGGTGGCTCAACACATGTCCTGTCATCCTTTCCTTGTTTGTTAGTGTTCTCAATTTGTTCCTTTCTTCCCAGATCCTGACCACATTTTTCATCTTGACAGTCTACCCGACTTTCAACACCCTACTATAGTATCACATCGCAAATTCTTCAGTTCTGTTCAGATTTACTCACGGTACATAAACCACGACCATACAACAGTATGCTCCAGACACACGTTTTTAGAATTTCTTTCCTCAAGTATGTTTTTTATTAGTAGAATCCTCGTGGCCAGGATTGCCCTCTTCGCATGTGCTAAAATGCTTTATATTTTCCTTCTTTCATCATGTATTATTTTTGCTTCCAAAGTATCATAATTCGTTATCTGTGTGCTTCACAATTTAGATATTATGTTTATTAATAATCTTATTTCTGCTTCTCCCCATTACTTTCGTCTTTCTTCGGTTTGCACACTATCCATATTCTGTACTTCCAGGTTGTTCATTCCATTCAGCTCGTCTTGTAAACTTTCTTCACTTACACTGAGGATAGAAATTTCATCAGCAAATCTTATCGTTGGTATCCTGTCATCGTAAATTTTAATCCAACTCTTGAACCTTTCTTTTGTTTCCGTCATTCTTCTTCGCTGTACATGTAGCACACAAAAGGGCGAAAGACTACATCCCTCTTTTACACCCTTTTTAATCTGAGCACTTTGTTGTTGAGTTTGGATGATGGCAGGGTACCACAGCCTTAGAGAAATTTTTGAACGAAGTCATTCCTCTTGAGGCTGTTACGCTTCGTTGTTGGTTTTTCATGATTCTTGTTCCCACTTGCTCTTCGACAAGTTGTACATTATCGGTCTTGTCCTGTAGTTTACTCAGATTTTTCTCAGAAGTTCAAATATTTTGCGCCTTTCTACGTTGTCGAATTTTTTTCCAGGTCGACAAATCCAATGAACATGTCTTGATTTTTTGTATTGCTTACACTGTCAGTCGCAACGTTGCAACTGCCTGCCTAGTGTCCTTACGTTTCCGGAAGAGGAACTTATCGTCATGTAACAGACCCTCAATTTTCTTTTCCATGCTACTGTATAATATTCTTGCATTGTCCATTAGTGTGATACAAATAAAAGCTATTACCTGTAATTATACAGTCTTGATGAAACAGCGTTTACATTAAGATGTGAGAGATGGTGATCCAAACCTAAGAAAATGTATAAGAGAACAATGCAAGAAAAAAATATCTTCTCAGTTCAGTAACCCATATAAATAAATAGATGGTAATGAACCAGAACAATCAGAATATTCGAACATCGAAATCGCAGATATTGAGATAACCGATCGCAGAACTGAAAAGCAGCTACGTTCGCTTAGTAGCGGAAAGGTTTCAGGACCACATGAGATCCCTATAAGAGTCTATAAAGATTATACGAAAAACCTCGCTCCCTTTCTAGCAATAACTTATCGTAGATCGCTTGAGCAACGAAAGGTACGTAACGACTAGAAAAAGGCGCAGGTCATTCCCGTTTTTAAGAAAGGCAGTAAGACAGATCCACACAATTATAGACCTACATCGTTGACGTCAGTCTGTTGTAGAATTATGGAACACGTTTTATGCTCAAGAATTATGACGTTTTTGGAAAATGAACACCTCTATGAAAATAAACATGGATTCCGTACACAGAGATCCTACAAAACACAGCTCGTGCTTTTCCTGCATGAAATCCGCAGCGTAGTGGACAACGGCGCTCAGGCTGATGTCGTGTTCCTCGATTTCAGTAAGGCATTTGACACCGTCCCTCATTGCCGTTTAATGAAAAAAATACGAGTTTACGGAGTATCGGAGCAGACCTGCGATTGGGTTAAAGACTTTCTTGCAGTTAGAACTCAACACGTCGCTCTTAACTGAACTGAATCGACAGATGTAAAGGTAACATCCGGAGTACCACAGCGAAGAGTGATAGAACCGTTGCTGTTCACAATAAACACACAAATGACCTAGTAAAAAGCGTCGGATGCTCTTCAAGGCTATTCGCAGACGATGCAGTTGTTTATACCAAAGTAGCAACGCCAGAAGTTAGTAAGAATTTGCAGAACGACCTGCAGGGAATTGATGAATGGTGCAGGCTCTGGCAGTTGACCCTGAACGTAAATAAATGTAACATATTGCGTATACATACGAAAAGAAATCCACTACTGTACAGCCTACACTATGTATGACAAACAGCTGGAAACAGCATGTGCCGTAAAATATCTAGGCTTAACTTTCCAGAGCGACCTTAAATGGAATGACCACACAAAACAGATAGTGGGAAAAACAGACACCAGACTCGGATTCATCGGAAGAATCTTAAGGAAATGTAACTCAGCCACGAAAGAAGTGGCTTATAAGGTGCTTGTTTGCCCGATTCTTGAGTACTGTTAACCTGTCTGGGATCCCTATCAGGTAGGACTGATAGAAGAGATCCAACGAAGAGCGGCGCGTTTCGTCAAGGGAACGTTTAGCTGGCGAGAGAGCATTACGGAAATTCTAAACAAACTCCACTGGCAGACGTTACAAGAGAGGCGTTGTGCATTACGGGGAGATTTACTATTGAAATTTCGGGACAGTGGTTTTCAGGAGGAGTCGGACAGCGTATTACTTCGCCCCACATAAATCTCGCGTATTGAGAAAGAGGAGAAAATTCGCGAAATTAGAGCCAATATAGAGGCTTACCGCAATCATTCTTCCGACGCACTATTCGCGAGTGGAACAGGGGTGGAGGGATCAGTACCCTTGCGGAGTACGATATAGATGTAGATGAATATTTGGACACAGAACATTAAGGCAATAAATTATAGCGCGATACTATGGACGTCCCAGAATCACGAAATTCCGAACCCATAGCAGCAGTGCTTGACTTACAGAAAGAGTGAACTGTTTGGATCATTCTAATGGATTAGCAAACATTAAAAACACTAAAAGATACCGAAAACTTCGTTTCGTTTTCATCTGAGTTTCAGAGGGATTGTGTGTGTGTGTGTGTGTGTGTGTGTGTGTGTGTGTGTGTGTGTGTGTGTGTGTGTGTGGGACAGGACAGACCATATCAAGAAGTTTTAGTAAGAGTGGCCGCTGAGGAATCACATTCCTTCAGTCTGTCACGCAGCGACATCTAGGAACTCATGGTATCACACCGTAGGGAGAAGCTGCCTGTAGTGATGGTATGCCTGGTGGTGCTCGTTGAGGGAACGCCCAGAGGTGTGAGCTGCCATCGGAGCAAAATTTAGCTCGTTTCGTAGAGTGTTACCGCGCCCATGAGTATGCTGTCGTTAACACCAAAATACAGACGGCAGCGTTTGGAGAGATGCTGCAATCTGGAGCCATGGACGCCCTGATGAATGGCGTAGCATTTTGTTCAGCGATGACTCGCGGGTCTGCACTATCCCTGATGACTGTCGTTGGCGAGTACAGTGGCGAGCTAGAGAGATGTCCTGGAGAGGCACAGCGGCATTCGTGTGGTAAGCCATCGGATATGACTTCAGGTCGCAACTGGTAGTGATTGAGGGTGATGCAATGGTACATGATTGGCATTTCGCGTCATCACGTCGCCTTTCATGCGACAAGATGGCTTTTCTCAACAGGATAATGCCCGTCCAGATATGGCACGTGCCTCTAAGAACTGTCTGCGTAATGTTGAGTTAGTTCCCTGGGCAGTAGGATTCCCAGATCTGTACCCGATATAACGTGTGTGGGACCAACTCGGTCAAATCCGTCCCTCTACCAGTAGCCGGGATATCAAGACCTGATTACAGCAGTTGCTGTCCAGATTGCCTGTGGAGAGGATACAAAGGCTTTGACACCCTTTCTAACACAACACTGCATGCGTCGACGCCAGAGATGCAAAGTCCTTTCTAAAGTGGACTCGATTTTGTGATAATTGCAATAACATCATATGCCCTCTCAAGCTGTGAAGTTTAATTTCGTTTCCTTCTCAGCTACTCGATACTTCACTTTCTGTGTCGGGCACTGTATTTTTTGAGACAGAATAGGAATGCTGATATTTTTAAAAATATATCATTATCGGCTCTCGATATATTGAAAAAAGTATCGATATAACGGCGAAAAAAATGCCGATGTACCTGTACTGCCAGGTTTACAGCTGTATTTTTGAGTATTGATTTATTATTAGATATTCTGTAAATCATCAAACTAGCGGTCTGCCTATCCACATTAGAGCAAGAACTGAAGGGAAACGATGCGCATTCACGCTTGGCGATAAACCCTTTGCTAACAATGATAACTGCACATATGTGGCACAGTAAAAGGTGTCTTGATGGGGGTTCGTCACGTATCGGATTTGTCCTGAACACGTCATGTCGACTTCCCTGTTTTTTCTTTATTTCTGCAACCGCCAGCGACGTAGCTATTGCAGTGTCAAAACTGCTTGGTGAAGCTAATCCCCGAGCGCCGATTACGTCAGCACCCCGCACAGCAATGACCAATCTTGTCATTTAGATTTTTGTTCATCATTTTCAGAAACTGTTTTTGAAGAACGTCGTTGTGAAGAAATAGTACACTACTTGCGCTAAAAATTGTTTTTTAGCGCAACACAGCTGGTGTGCTGTTTCTTCACATCGGAAACCTTGTTTCATTCACACCGCTACCCACCAGTGCAATCGATGTTCTTCCTTTGTGCAACATATACTTGCGTCACACAAACAGGAAGATTGGACTTGATGAAAGATGAAAAAGTAGTAAGATTCCTTCACACAGTGAAAGTAAAAGTACGTCATACTAAAATTCCAAAAGAACTTCAAATATTTTCCAGAAATGGCGAAAAAAATAGAAATTGAAAACATTGGCACTCGATATTGCCGTTTGGATAATGAAATGTCGGTAGAGAGACGTCGATGTAATCGGTACTTTCTTGAAAAAATGTGAGATTATCGATATATTGTCAGCAGACGTAACAAAGATGTATATTTTAGTTATATTTTCATGTCACACTGTCACTGTTAATCTAACCTAAAAAGTCTTGCTTTCATAGTACGTAGTTTGAAACAAAATAGACGGTGACACAATAATAGCATACACTAGTACAAACTAGATTCAGACTAGGTTTGACAGCCCATAAAGGATTGTCGCAGCGACGATGCCTACAGTGGAGAGCCCGTCAAAAACTGAACACAGATCAAAAATGGAAACAGGAAGAAGGTGTACTGAACTGTGAAAAAAGATGCGACATCGAAACAGTGAACGGACCAAGCTCAAGATGTGCGACTTCGAGCATAGCTGAATGCCACGGTGTCGTGGGTATGTGGCCACGATGTTGGACTGCGATGGGGGACATCCGTGTTCAAATCTCCCTTATGCCTAATAATTTTTTTCCACAAAACTATGAACTGTCCGTCCGGTCATTGACGTGCGTGTTGACTGCGTGCAAATTTGTGTCTGTATCGTGATGTAACGTCCGTTTGCAACAGTGAGGTGTATGGAAGAGGCCTGTAGACGTTCGTACCTCCTATTTGTTCTACACAAGTGCTAGTGGATATGACTCTTCCGTTTCGCTTTCGATGTTTTGTCTCTTGAATGCCTTCGTTTATTTGTTGTTTTTCGTTTCTGTGAGAGGTCTGTGTGGTATCTCGCCTGCTCTCACTATTTACATCTACTTACCGTGCTAATACATTCTTACCACGTGACTCATATTCTATAAGCAATGTATAATATAACAACTGCGAAGACTACATAAGGAGAACAGGCACGCCAAAGACCAGACGAAAATTTCATAATTTTGCAAAAAAAAAAAAAAAAAGGCACGAGGGAGATTCGAACACGGGTCTCCCACTTTGCAGTCCAAAATCGTGACCACACACATCCACGACGCCGCGATTCTTGCAGTTCGCTCGATGTTGCACGTCTTGAGCTTGGACGCTTGTTGTTATTTTTGTGGTCTTCAGTCCTGAGACTGGTTCGATGCAGCTCTCCATGCTACTCTATCCTGTACAAGCTTAATCTCCCAGTACCTACTGCAACCTAAATCCTTCTGAATCTGCTTGGTGTATTCATCTCTTGGTCTCCCTCTACGATTTTTACCCTCCACGCTGCCCTCCAATACTAAATTGGTGATCCCTTGATGCCTCAGAACATGTCCTACCAACCGATCTCTTCTTCTAGTCAAGTGGTGCCACAAATTTCTCTTCTCCCCAATTCTGTTCAATACCTCCTCATTAGTTATGTGATCTACCCATCTAATCTTCAGCATTCTTCTGTAGCACCACATTTCGAAAGCTTCCATTCTCTTCTTGTCTAAACTATTTATTGTCCATGTTTTGCGTCCATACATGGCTACACTCCATACAAATACTTTCAGAAACGACTTCCTGACACTTAAATCTATACTCGATGTTAACAAATTTCTCTTCTTCAGAAACGCTTTCCTTGCCATTGCCAGTCCACATTTTATATCCTCTCTTCTTCGACCATCATCAATTATTTTGCCCCCCAAATAGCAAAACTCCTGTACTACTTTAAGTGTCTCATTTCCTAATCTAATTCCCTCAGCATCACCCGATGTAATTAGACTACGTTCCATTATCCTCGTTTTGCTTTTGTTGATGTTCATCTTATATCCTCCCTTCAAGACACTATCCATTCCGTTCAACTGCTCTTCCAAGTCCTTTGCTGTCTCTGACAGAATTACAATGTCATCGGCGAACCTCAATGTTTTTATTTCTTCTCCATGGATTTTAATACCGACTCCGAATTTTTCTTTTGTTTCCTTTACTGCTTGCTCAATATACAGATTGAATAACATCGGGGAGAGGCTACAACCCTGTCTCACTCCCTTCCCAACCACTGCTTCCCTTTCATGCCCCTCGACTCTTATAACTGCCATCTGGTTTCTGTACAAATTGTAAATAGCCTTTCGCTCCCTGTATTTTACCCCTGCCACCTTCAGAATTTGAAAGAGAGTATTCCAGTCAACATTGTCAAAAGCTTTCTCTAAGTCTACAAATGCTAGAAACGTAGGTTTGCCTTTCATTAATCTATTTTCTAAGATAAGTCGTAGGGTCAGGCTTCTACCAGTTTTTCCATTCGTCTGTAAAGAATTCGTGTTAGTATTTTGCAGCCGTGGCTTATTAAACTGATAGTTCGGTAATTTTCACATCTGTCAGCACCTGCTTTCTTTGGGATTGGAATTATTACATTCTTCTTGAAGTCTGAGGGTATTTCACCTGTTTCATACATCTTGCTCACCAGATGGTAGAGTTTTGTCAGGACTGGCTCTCCCAAGGCCGTCAGTAGTTCCAATGGAATGTTGTCTACTCCGGGGGCCTTGTTTCGACTCAGGTCTTTCAGTGCTCTGTCACTTATTTTCTTTTTTTCACAGTTCAGTACACATTCTTCCAGCTTTCATGCTTCATCTGTGTACAGTTTTTGACAGGCTGTCCACTGGCCCATTTTACCACCAAACCTGAGGCAATGGGGAGTTTCCATTGTTAGATGATACTGATCCTAATAGCCTCTCACATTTTATATGTAGGCAGAGTATTATTAAATACGAGTTACAGATCCAATAGTGGTGCACTGAACCAGAGTTGTTAAGTAATTGTGAAATTTTTCCCGTGATAACAATGGGCGTAGTGCCCTATTTATTACAGTGTCTACTTTGTTCTGCGTGAAACGCTACGCGTCTTATCAAGTTGCAACATATGTGGGAGGATAGCTGTGCAGCCATTCCTGATAGATAGCGGTTCTGGAAACAAAACTCGATGCAACTGCCTCAACCGAGTCTTTATTTAGTGCGGTCAGTGTGTTTTCACCCACTTCACTCATTGCCTGCTATGGCCCAGGCCTTCAACATCGTTCAGTGATACAGATGTATTCCCCTAATTTACTTATCGTACCACTTCAAAGAGGAGTGATATGCATATTTGTCTAAGTGGCGTTGAGAAAGAGCGAAAATCGCTAAAATTAAACAAGAATCCAGAACCCTGTGGGATCCCTGTCATATTCTGTTCAAGATTTACAGTTGAGTTAGCTCCCGTTTTAGCCCTGATGTACGTTAGATCCCATCTAACAACAAAACTATGCCCAGTGATAGGAAATAAGCGCAAGTCTTAATTGTTTACGAGAACGGTAACAGAAGAGATTCACGTAACTACCGGCCAGTCTCACTGACGTCTAGCTATTCTAGAAGATACTCTGAATTCAAATATACGGTATTGAGAGTCTAGTATCCTTTTAGAACACCTAACTACCTAAATCACAAGTTTTGTTACATAGATTATCAGTTTCAGCCAGTTCAGTTTCCATCTTCAGATCTATGAAGGTTTACAACGAAATGCATGTCACTACATCTTATTTAAACCAAAAATGATGTTATACGATTAAGTAGAGTATATCATCTATACGGTAATATCAGTAACTAATCGCAGGTTTGTGTATAACACGTAAAAATTAATAATTTACGCAACTGATCCGAATTCTTCATTAACATTACACCATTGTGCTACATGTACATTCCTTATCCCGTAATCACTGAACTTGCAACATATTAGACATTGTATATAGGGCTGAGCACTCTCATATAGTGCAATAACTGTACAGAACCCCATGTGTATGATCCTCTTACACGTGGGAACCAGTTTAAGTTGTCCCCCTGATGGAGACAGAAAAACTATCTGCCACAGATCATTTACACCGTAAGTCGTAGCTGATGTCATTAGGTGGCAATACATTATAATACATTCAATATGTGAAGTTACACCACTGTATGTTCCATTGTAAACTGAATAAAATATACAAGTTACCTAAAATCTATTAGTAGCTATTAGTCTAAATGTCAAACATAATAGTGTGTAATAGAACACAATGGAACTTGTAAGCGTTCAAATGTTTCACCTAGGCCCCACAGCCATTTAAGGTACAAGATTCAAGCTAGTTTTATAAATTTTGCTACGTGAAAACGTCATGAGATAGTGATACCAGTTCAATAAGTTCATGTAAACATGACATCCAGTAATTAAATTGATACGAACTACTGACGACAATAACATTTCTAGTCATGAACAGAACAGGTACTTGAGACGTATTACGAACCTAATATATATAACTTGCCTATCCGGCCATATGCCGAAACACACTACGTCAATAAGGAAATAGATACTGTTCCTAAGTCGAGTATTATAATACACAACCAGGACGGGTGCGTGGAAAGACTTGCGAACGTTAAATTATCCTTCAGGATACATATCTTTACCGGCGGACATTACGTCAACACAGCAACAGACTTTTTTTTTTATCCTGTATTATCGGACAGACCGTATAAGATCCAGATAGAATACAACCAGTTTCGAGATCTATAATACGCCGCTCGGTGTCTGCGCTACACACGTGGTACACTATTTATTGTAGGCTAACATTATAAAACACAGCTTCCCTCAAAAATCAGTTCTTAAAGCAAAGCGTGTAGGGTCCTTGATGGATGGCAGCAAGTACGAGAATAGTAATATGTTGCTCGAGATTTACTTTGAATAAATGTTACATTATCGTACGGTATCATCGTAAAAGCACTACATTTAAACAACCTGACACCCAGTAGCTAACTGGATAAGATCTTTTAACAATATCCATGAACAGGAACATGTACGTGATGACGTGTTATAAAACCAAAAATATATTTCTAAAATATAGGTCTTCAACAGGATGTGTGTCAGTGCTGGCCAAATGCCGAAGGACATTTAATATGGCAACAGATACTCTACTTTTATTCTGTACTATCAACAGAATGTCTGGAATCAAAGTCGATTACAACCAATTGCAAGGAACCGTAATACGTAGCTCAGTGCCTGCCTTACCTACGTGTTACACTATATTTACTTTATACTAACGTTGTACATTATTATATTGCTCATGGTAGTTATCCAAGAAAATTTAAGATCATCATACACATGGGATTCTGCCCAATTTTTGCTTTATATGACACTGCTCAGAACTCCATGATGCAATGTCATTGATTACGCGTAAGGAATGTATAATGAATGGTATAATGTTAATAACAACTTTTGATCAGTTACGGAAATTATTATATTTTTACGTGCTGTTCACAAACTTGCCATTAGTTGCTGATACTACCATATACGCTATATACTCACTGTACAAAGGGAATTCAAAAAGTAAAGAGATTTTTGCAGTTTCTTGTTGTAGGGCTTGGTTAACACTGATAGTACGAGGTGCGGCTAGAAAAAAACCGGACTGATGCTGGAAAAAACATTTATTTACAATTATTTACAATTTCATGTTATCTCCTTCAATGTACTCTCCTCCTCGGTCTCTACACCGCTCCATACGAATTTTCCACTGTTCATAGCAATGCTGCAGATCATTTTCGGTAAGTCCATAAATTACTTCCGTCGCTTTTTCTTTTACTGCTTCAACAGTCTCAAATCTAGTTCCTTTCAAAGCTGACTTGACTTTAGGGAAAAGAAAAGTCACAGGGGGCCAAATCAGGTGAGTAGGGTGGATGATCTAAGATGGGAATGTTGTGTTTTGCCAAAAACGTCTTCACTGACAACGCACTGTGAGCTGGGGCATTGCCTTGGTGAAGGATCCATGACTTTTTTCTCCACAAATCGTTCCGTTTTCTCCGTACTCGCTCACGTAGGGTAGCCAGGACGCTAATGTAGTAATGCTGATTCACTGTTTGTCCCTCTGGTACCCAATCAATGTGCACAATCCCTTTGATGTCAAAAAAAAAACAATCATCATTGCCTTGAATTTCGATTTTGACATTCGTGCTTTTTTTTTTTTTTGTCGTGGAGAACCAGGAGTTTTCCAATGCATCGATTGGCGTTTAGTTTCGGGATCGTAAGTAAAAAACCACGATTCATCGCAAGTAATAACATTTTGTAAGAAGGTGGGATCACTTTCAATGTTTTCCAGGATGTCAGAACAAATCATTCTTCGGCGTTCCTTCTGTTCAATTGTGAGACACTTTGGAACCATTTTTGAACACACTTTGTTCGTGTTGAAACTTTCATGAAGACTCTGCCTAGCACTTTCCTTGTCAACTCCTGTTAACTCAGACACTGCTCTGATTGTTAAACGGCGATCTTGTCGAACAAGTTTACCGATTTTTTCAATGTTTGCATCAGTTTTTGCTGACAATGGTCTGCCAGTGCGAGTGTCATCACTGGTGTCTTCGCGGCCATCTTTAAATCGTTTAAACCACTCAAACACTTGTGTTCGCGATAAACAATCATCGCCGTACACTTGTTGTAACATTACAAACGTTTCACTTGCAGATTTTCCTAGTTTGAAACAAAATTTGATGTTAACACGCTGTTCTTTCTGTACACTCAACATTTTCCGACGCACAGACAAAACGTCAACTACTTAAAACAGACGCCACGGGCAGACTGAGTGCAGGAGGCAGATGAAACTCGAGCAGTAGGCGGATCGAGAGTCACGTGACAGGCCACGCGACTTTCAGCCTTCGTTTTATTGTTTCACCAGTACTAGTCCGGTTTTTTTCTAGCCACACCTCGTATGCGGTGCTGAAGGACTGTCGTCTTCAACAATTCTATACAACGTGTCACTCATTTCCGCGTTAGTCGTTGCGTTATAGCAGACCGTGAAATATGGTAGCTCCATTGTCGATCTGCGCCGGGGAGGAAATGAGGGCAGTAATTCGCTTTTTGTCTGCGGACCGTGTTAAGCCTGCGGAAGTTATTAGTCGAATACAAGCGCCATGGTGACAGCTGTCTATCGCCAAGCAAGAGTTACGAATTGATAGAGCGATTCAGACAGGGAAGAACTTCTCTATGTGACGAGGAAAGACCGGGCAGGACATCGATGTCAACAACTGGGGGCAACTCGGAAATCGTTGATCGTATGGTGACGGAAAACAGACGAATCACAGTGGACTAAATTGTCAATACTTCACATATCAGTCAAGGTTCGGGTATTCCATCTTACTAAATAGGCTAAATTTTCGGAAAGTGTGTGCGAGGTGGGCACTAAAAGAATTGTCAGCGCAAATGATGGAATCTCTCGTAAACATTCGGCCCGTTACCATCGCGAGGGAGCGTGGGGAAGTGAGGCTGCGAACATGGTTTGGAAACACCCATCATCACCAAAAGCTAAGAAATTTAAACGACCACCATCAGCTGGTAGGATTATGCTAAGACTATTCCGGGACATGAAAGGTCGGTAGGCGTTCATTTCACCCCAACAGGCAAAACTGTGAACAGTGAGAACTAGACTTAGCTACTGTTTCTATGTTTCGATACAGTGTATCGATACGTGGAACTGTTTCAGTGTTTCGGAACGGCTGTGGTTCACTGTTTCGAAACACTGGTGTTTCATTCCCCCCTGTCTCGGATAACCGGACCAGATTCGATCTCGAGCCAGACACAGAAACTGTATCGTTGTTTCAAAATAGGGCTGTTTCAGTCCACCTGTACTCAGAACGGACTATTTGTATCCAAACAGTGATGTTTCATTCCGCTCTGTGTCGGACGAGATTCGGGCTCGGCACAGGTACTGAAACACAACATACCACTTCAAGAAACACTTTGAGTGTCGAAATCTTTTTGACAAGCAATAGCATGAAGCTTAAGATATCCGAAAATAAAGCTTCGTTTCTAGCTGACTGTCCAATTCCGAAATGGCGTAACATCTGCTTTATAAACACTAACCAAACAATAAAACAACGCGTACTATTCACATTCAAAACAATAAATATGTGAAAATCATTCAGTTAAATTACACTTTTTTTACAACATACGCTTCTCTGTTCATGTACAGTAATCATATTAACAGTTGCATACCAATGCTGTATGTTGCACTGGCCAACGCCAATGGGAGGGGGTCAGCGACTGACCCCACAACCATCACACATTCTCTATCTAGGATAAATCACATTACTTATGTATTTCCGTAATTTTGGCAGATTATAAGATTAAAATGTTGTTTATTATTACTGGGAAAGGGTTTCTAGGTCATATTTTGTAAAAATAAATAGTTTTTTTACATTTACTTGTATTAATTTCACAATTACAAGGATCACTCAGATTCACATTCAGAACACTTTACAATACGAACTACTACTTCTTTCTTGTTGTGTGCAGGACTTCCTGCAAGAAGTCAAAGGCTTCATGTACTTACTGTCTTTGCTTCTGGCGCATAAGTAACAGCGTCCTTTCTTTGGCAGATTATGCACAGCTGCACGTGTTACTTTCCGTCGCGGCTCCGTAAAGTTTTTACCTCTGCTCACAGCACCTTGGTTTTGATTACACTCATACCCAAAAGTTGATAACGCTGTAGTGTAATTTGAGTGTAGGCCTACAGCATTTTGAGCGCGTCTTTTCATGTTGAGGTCACAAAGTTCACGAGCAAGATCTTTCAGGTACTTCTTTCTTCCAGAACTCTTTGAGCTTTCGGATAGTTCACCACTAAATTCATCGTCTGAACTCTCAAGCAAATTTCTAATTTCGTCATCTGTCAATTTCATCGTCTTGTACATTCTGTCAAATGCCACAAAGATATTATCTTCCACTCACCACACTGTTTACCGGTTGTCTGCGAGTGGTGATTGTTGACCTGCTACGCCTTCCGTTATAACAAGCGCTATAACTCAACAATGAGAGTAAGCCAAAAGATGTTCTTCTTGTCGATTGTAGCAATTATAATTACGATAAATGTCATGTATTTATTAAATAAACTACTGAACACGACAGGAGGTTTAGCCTAAAAACTTCGTTGGGGTCAGTTACTGACCCCAACCATTGGTATGCAACTGTTACGAAACGCAAGTAAGCCCACAACATTTTGGATAAAAAAAGGCGTAGAGTGACCATTATTAGACATATACATAAATTAAATGTAGGTATAATTGCAAGCAATCTGTTTGATATATCACTGATAGTGTAATGGTGAACGGGAAGGGCTGGGAAGTATGGTGAATTTATAGTAACTATTAGAAACACCTTGAAATACAAAATTTTTTGTTATATTTTGTTATATATTCGAATTATTTGGCGTTATTTGTGAATCTATTGTCACTGTGCTTATTATCCACAATGATTCCCTTTGTGTGCATGGAAATTAGCAGGATGGGTATATTACCTATACTAACGGAATGTGGGAATCCCAGTAGCATATCCGTTGGTTCTGCAGTTTGCTACCACCTCCAGTTCCGTTCGTGGTGGTTCTTCTGTCTTGAGCTATGGCTGTCCTCAGCCAATTGAAAAGTATGAAAGTCACACGACACGAAAACAGCGCATTTGCTGCAGGAAATACGAAACTGCCAATACGGCTAAGTGATAGTTTCATACTTTCTGTGACATGATTAGCACTCTCGCACCTCATTTGTGTTTAAATGCACATACTTATACAGCAGGCATTCAAGATAATAAAATGTGTTTATTAGATTACAAAACACAAACTGTTTCACTGTTTCGAAACAGTGCATCGAAACATTACATTGTACTGTTTCATTTGTTTCGAAACATAGTATGAAAGCTTTCACGACCGGATGACATATATTCTGGTAAACCTTCCGGGATGTAAGGTCGTGGTCCATGAAACTCTTCAGCTCCTAACGTTTCGTCCAGAGCTGCGCTGGACATCTTCAGAGGGGGGTTTCTCCTCCGGTGAGTCTTGCCGTCTGACGGGTCGGACGTCTGAGAGCGACTTATACATCGTAGAAAGTGGGCGTGACCAGAGTTACACGTGATATGCAGAGATAATCTTTGTCAAAGATAAAACTTAACTATCGATCGTAATCTCGTCACGGATAAAACTGTCTAGCAATTCTGTAGTGCTACTGCCCAAATATCACTAAGTTTTTTAATCGGAAAGAAGAGACCATGAAACAGTGATATTTGGACAGTAGCACTACAGAATCGCTAGACAGTTTTATCCGTGATGAGATTACGATCGATAGTTAAGTTTTATCTTTGACAAAGATTATCTCTGCATATCACATGTAATTGTGGTCACGCCCACTTTCTACGATATATAAGTCGCTCTCAGACGTTCGACCCGTCAGTCGGCAAGACTCACCGGAGGAGAAACCCCACTTTGAAGATGTACAACGCAGCTCTGGACGAAACGTTAGGAGCTGAAGAGTTTCATGGACCACGACCTTACATCCCGGAAGGTTTACCAGAAGATATGTTTCGAAACAGTTACGTGTTTCAGTTTGCCCATCTCTAGTGAGAACTATTGTGATGTGTTGCAAACTAAACTCAAACCTGCAGTTAGTTCCAAACGTAGCGGAAAATTTCGAAAAGGTGTGATCCTGCAGCAAGATAACGTTCTGACAAAAGAACGGCCGAAACAATAAAGGAGTTGGGATTCGAATTGGTGGAACACCCGCCATATGGCGCAGGCCTGGTTCCAAGCGATTTCCATGTGTTTGGACCTTTAAAGGAAGTGCTCAGGGGAAGATGATTTACAAACAATGCAGAAATCATTAGTGCAGTGCAAAATCGGTTACAGGTGCAACCAAATAACATTTTTTCAGACGGAATCAAAAAACTTGTGAAACTTTGGACAAAGGGAGGTTATGTACTGCAACATCCCCTTAGAAAAATTATGAAATACTGTGCTGGTAAACTTCTACGCTATTTGATTTTCAAACAGCTGAGCAAAACTCAACGTACTCAAACAGTTTTCTCTTTGCTTATTCTGATCATCATTAAACTGTGATCATCACTAAACTGACACACAATATTTTTTAGCGCAACGCAATCTGACTTTCAAAAATCCCTACAAAAGAATGGCCTTGACTAACGTAAACCTATACCTTTCATGAATCACTTACCTCACGAAAGTCTTCGTTACTCGAACTCCTGCAATACAGCGAGAGCCAATACTGCCAGCTAAATAAAAGATTCTAACTACTGATGGCATTAACTACTGATAGGCATAGTTAGCAAATGAAAGATTTTGATAGAGAACAAACAATGTATTTACTTTAATAATGTTCAAAAGTCACGATATATATATAGCTATCAATTCATGACATCCATCTTTACAAATTTCCTTTATCTGGCGGACACACGTCCAGATCGTCCGCTTATAATCATACAGAGCGCTACGTGGCGTTACCAACATAAAAACCTAAACATCCTACTTACAGTACAAAAGTATTTTAGTTGTCTATCAATACAATATATTCCTTTTCTCAAAAGTCTCTTTACTTTTCACTCCACCTTGTATTACAACATTCATCCTTTGGATAAGATGTAATGACCTGTATTTCGTTGCAAGCATTTAAAGTCTTGAAGATGGCCACTGAACTGGCTGAAACAGGTTAGCTATGTAACAGAACTTACGATCTAGACAAAAAGTATTTTAGAATCGCAAATATAGAACGTCTCCTGCTTCACTGACTACGACAGCCAATCGTAACAATGTGCGAGCCAGGGTGGAATCCGAAAACATCGAACATGCGAAATACACCTTTCGCTTTTTTTTTACTTGATACCCTCGAATGACATGGATCAAGGAAGCAAGGTAGACGCAGAATTTCTTGTCTTCCGGAAAGCATATGGCTCGGTAGCAGACCAACGTTTATTAAGAAAAGTGCGACCGTATGGAATATAAAACAAAATTTGTGTTGAAGAAATCTTATTAGGTGGGATGCAGCCACTTACCTTAGATGAAGAGTCATTGAAAGGTGTGGAAATAACTGCAGGTGTGCCCCAGCGAAGTGCGTTGGGACTCTAGTGTACACTAATGACTTCAAAAGCAGTTTTACTAACGACGGTTTTGCAGTTATACCATAAAGTACTGTCTGAAAAAAGTAGCAGAAATATTCTGTCAGTACTATCGTAAGATTACGAAGTGATGCAAAGATTGGCAACTAGTTTTAAATGTACGGAAGTGTAACATTGGATTATGCGATTCACAAAACAAAAAGGTCATACCCAGTGATTAAAATATCAGTTATTTGCAATCAGAATCATTAAAAGTTGGTGGCCATATAAAAATGAAATGATCACATAGGCTCATTCGTGGATAAGGCAGTTTGCAGACTGTAGAAAAGCGAGTTTTCTCTGAAATACAAGAGGTGCGGAAGAACCGACTGCAGCCCTGTCCAGCTTCCTGACAAAGAGAGAGTGACTGACTGATTCAATAAAAGATAATTAAGGTTCCAATCACGGGTTCGGACTGCCCGTAAAATTAGGAATCGATTGAAATTGGTCACGGGTTGACCTGTCGAATTCCGTAGAATTGTGAAATAAATGGTACCAAACCAGTTTTCTCCGGCAATTAGAGACCACCGTGGGCTTATCTGAACAGATAGCTGTCGTCTCGTGGGAGTGGAGTAATTTTCGAAACCCCGGGTTAATTATTCCTGATTTTTTACAATACGGCGAAAAACCATGAAGGATGGCCGATCAATTAGTTGAAAATCCGAGCCACGCATACATCGCGACGAGGGAACGCTGGACTATCCTACCCTTCTCAGAACTGACACCTTTCCAGTTCCTATAATCTCTGAGCTATGGGTAATGATGTCGATGGCTGGAACAAATTGTATCGGCCACCGTCGTTGGACTGACCGCGGGGTTTTCTTTCTGCTGACGGATGCATGCTGTGATGCGGTGTCTGCCTCAACGAAAGTGTCAGTCGGTTGCAGTTCTTGGTAGAAGCAGCTTGTTATCTTCACTAGCGGGGATGTTGGCGCCATTTTCGTGTCTGCGAGCACGCTTCCTATTCTTGGTAGCAATTATGGACCACAAGGCACGTGTTAGAGCTGCTTTGTTCATTGATACGGCTGCGAGTATTACGGTAGTGATTTCATAGTGATGAAACGCTTAACAACCCAGCTGGTAGGCGTGGTAAAGCTAGGAATGCTTTCGCTATAGAATATACAGAGGGGTCCAAAAGGAATGTATCCACTGTTTAAAAGTCCATAACTTTCAAACTAATTGACGGAGTTGTTTCATTTTTGGTGAACGTTTAGCTTATTAAGTCCAACTTAAAGATATCACTGTAGGTGCTCGAAATGGTCACCATTAACATCCACACACAAACGATGTCGCCGAACTGCAGCACGAACTACTGACTGCAACGTGTTCAGTTGCATATTTGCACATGAATGTACGATGGATTCTCGAAGTTCATCCAATGTGCGTGGCTTTTGTCGATAAACGACGTCATTTAGTGTTCCCCACAGGTAAAAGTCCAGAGGAGTTAGGTCTGGGGAACGTGGTGGATACTCCACAGCACCTCTACGGTCTATCAATCTTCCTGATAGATTTTCGTCGAGATACGCCCTAACACGATTTTGGTAGTGGGCTGGGGCACCATCTTGTTGAAAGTAAACACTTCCGTCTCCATACAAGTCTCGGATGGCAGGTAAAATGGATGTCTGAAGCTTCTTAAGGTACACCTCACCGGCAACTTTGCCGTCAAAGAAGAATGGCCCAATCAAGCCCCGGTAAGACAACCCACACCACACATTTACCCCTGACAAATTCACGGCTTTGTCTACATGGACGTTCGGATTTTCGGCGGCCCAGTAGATGCAATTGTGGCGATTTACTGTACCATTGAGTTTGAACTGTACCTCATCAGACCACACAATCATCTCTGCAATCTCTTCATCGTTGCGCACCATGTTAGTAAACCACTCGTAGTACTCCATTCTACGATCTGGGTAGTCCTCGTTCATTGTGTGTATCAATCGTGGGATGTAGCACTTCCACTTTGCCGTCTTCAAAATTCGCGGAACACTTGAGCGACTCACTGCAGTTTAACGGGCACACACTCTCACATACTTCTGTGGTGAGCGAGTGAATTGTTGTATCACACGACGGGAGTTAGCTGGACTTGTTACTGTTACAGGTTGTCCAGATCGTTATTTGTGTACATCCTTAACACAGCCTTCGGCTTCAAAATTGTCTCGAATGCGACGAATCGTTAAACATGTCGGTGGCTCTGTTTGATACTCATTTCGCCATTGCCGTTGAACCTCATTAATGTTTTCGTACTTAAAATACCACTTCAAAACTGACTTCCTTTCATCGAATGTAAGCCTTGTGCCAGCCATGTTTACTCGAGTAACTAGGTGCAACTAAGAACAAAACACTATCTGGCGACTGTCATCTGACAAAACAAAACAACGCAATACAACGCTTGTGTGGCGATTGCCGGAAGTACAAACTATTACACTACCGAAGATGAGACAACTCCGTCAATTAGTTTGCCAGTTACGGACTTTTAAGCAGTGGATACATTTTTTTAGACCCCTCTGTATGTGCAGAAGAAATCAAAAAAGGTATGATTGTCGAAAGGAAAGACTCAGCATACAGGAAAGTGAAATCAGTTTTCGGTGAAACTACAAGCAAAGGTGGCAACATTAAGAGCGCAATCAGAATTACACTGTTAAAGAAGAGAGCCGATATGTCGGAAGAGTACATCGAAGGCCTATATAAGGGGAAGGTCTTGCCTGATAACGTGATAGAAAAAGAAATTGGAGTCGATGTAGAAGACATCAGTGATCCAGTTTTAGAATATAAAAACGCTCTGGAAGACGTGAAATCGAGTAAGGCAGAAGGGATAGACACCATTATATTGGAGTTTGTAAAATAATTGGGAGGAAGTAGTAGCCAAACGACTATTAAAGCTGAGACTAACGACATAGCACCAGACTTCGGGAAAAACATTTTTTTTTTCGAAAACCAGCAGCCACGCAATTCTGAACACATCAAGAGCCGATAAGTGCGAGAATTATCGCACAATCAACTGAACAGTTATGAGCATCCCAGCTGCTGACAGGGATAATACACAGAGGAATGGGAAAGAAAATTGAGTAACTGTTAGATGACGATTAGTTCGGCTTTAGAAAATGTAAGGCGCCAGAGAGGCAGTTCTGACGTTGCGTTTGATAATGGAAGACTGAAGAAAAATAACGACACGTTAATAGGATTTGTCGACCTGGAAAAAGCGTTCGACGGTGTCAAATGCTGCAGGATGTTCGAATTTCTGAAATAAAATTAGGGGTAACCTATTGGTAAACACAGGTAATATAACACGCATACAAGAATAAAGTGGCAACAACAAGAGCTGAAACCATGAACGAAGGGTCCGGATTAAAAAGGGTGTAAGACAGAGATGTAATCTTTCGCCACTACTGTTGAGCGTATACCTCGAAGCAACGACGGAAAAAAGAGAGATTCAAGAGAGTCTAAAATTCAGGGTGAAAGGATATCAGTGATAAGATTCGCTGATGACATTACTATCCTCAGTGAAAATCAGGATTTACAGGATCTGTTGAATGGAATGGACATCTAATGCGTACATAATATGAACTAAGAGTAAATCGAAGAAAGACGAAAGTAATGAGAAGTAGCAGAAATGAGAACAGCGAGATACTTACCAGCCTTGATGATCAGGAAATACACTCCTGGAAATGGAAAAAAGAACACATTGACACCGGTGTGTCAGACCCACCATACTTGCTCCGGACACTGCGAGAGGGCTGTACAACCAATGATCACACGCACGGCACAGCGGACACACCAGGAACCGCGGTGTTGGCCGTCGAATGGCGCTAGCTGCGCAGCATTTGTGCACCGCCGCCGTCAGTGTCAGCCAGTTTGCCGTGGCATACGGAGCTCCATCGCAGTCTTTAACACTGGTAGCATGCCGCGACAGCGTGGACGTGAACCGTATGTGCAGTTGACGGACTTTGAGCGAGGGCGTATAGTGGGCATGCGGGAGGCCGGGTGGACGTACCGCCGAATTGCTCAACACGTGGGGCGTGAGGTCTCCACAGTACATCGATGTTGTCGCCAGTGGTCGGCGGAAGGTGCACGTGCCCGTCGACCTGGGACCGGACCGCAGCGACGCACGGATGCACGCCAAGACCGTAGGATCCTACGCAGTGCCGTAGGGGACCGCACCGCCACTTCCCAGCAAATTAGGGACACTGTTGCTCCTGGGGTATCGGCGAAGACCATTCGCAACCGTCTCCATGAAGCTGGGCTACGGTCCCGCACACCGTTAGGCCGTCTTCCGCTCACGCCCCAACATCGTGCAGCCCGCCTCCAGTGGTGTCGCGACAGGCGTGAATGGAGGGACGAATGGAGACGTGTCGTCTTCAGCGATGAGAGTCGCTTGTGCCTTGGTGCCAATGATGGTCGTATGCGTGTTTGGCGCCGTGCACGTGAGCGCCACAATCAGGACTGCATACGACCGAGGCACACAGGGCCAACACCCGGCATCATGGTGTGGGGAGCGATCTCCTACACTGGCCGTACACCACTGGTGATCGTCGAGGGGACACTGAATAGTGCACGGTACATCCAAACCGTCATCGAACCCATCGTTCTACCATTCCTAGACCGGCAAGGGAACTTGCTGTTCCAACAGGACAATGCACGTCCGCATGTATCCCGTGCCACCCAACGTGCTCTAGAAGGTGTAAGTCAACTACCCTGGCCAGCAAGATCTCCGGATCTGTCCCCCATTGAGCATGTTTGGGACTGGATGAAGCGTCGCCTCACGCGGTCTGCACGTCCAGCACGAACGCTGGTCCAACTGAGGCGCCAGGTGGAAATGGCATGGCAAGCCGTTCCACAGGACTACATCCAGCATCTCTACGATCGTCTCCATGGGAGAATAGCAGCCTGCATTGCTGCGAAAGGTGGATATACACTGTACTAGTGCCGACATTGTGCATGCTCTGTTGCCTGTGTCTATGTGCCTGTGGTTCTGTCAGTGTGATCATGTGATGTATCTGATCCCAGGAATGTGTCAATAAAGTTTCCCCTTCCTGGGACAATGAATTCACGGTGTTCTTATTTCAATTTCCGGGAGTGTAGATGAAGTTGAGGAATTCTGCTACCTAGGCACAAGATAAACCATGACAAACGGACCCAGGATGACATAGATAGCAGATTAGAACAGGCAAAAAGAGCATTCCTGGCCAAGAGGAGTCTACTAGTATCAAACGTAGGCCTTAATTTGAGGAAGAAATTTTTGAGAATGTACGACTGGAGCAAAGCATAGTACGATAGTGGAACGTGGACTGTGAGAAAACTAGAACAGAAGAGAATCGAAGCATTTGAGGTATGGTGCCACAAAAGAATGTTCAAGATTAGGTTGACTAACAAGGTAAGAAATGAGGTGGTTCTGCGCAGAATCGGAGAGGAAAGGATTACGTGGAAAACACTGACAGAGAGAAGGGACAGGATGATAGAACGTCAAGGAATGACTTTCATGGTGGTAGAGGAAGCTGTAGGTGAAAAATGTAGAGGAAGACAGAGACTGGGATACATCCAGCAAATAATTGATGACGTAATTTGCAAGCGCTACTCTGGGATGAAAAGGTTGGCACACGAGAGGAATTCGTGACGGCCCGCATCAAACAGAAGATTGATGACTCAAAGAAGATGGTGTTGCCCATTCTGGTCTTCAGTCATCTCACTTCTCTTGGCTCCTAATCATTTTAGCGTCTCTCTCCGTGGATTCTCTTTAAACAGCGGCTGGAAGAGTTACACAGATGCTCATCTGTGTTTTGATTTCTTGCTTTGACTTGATCTGCAGCAAGATACTTTCATGTCAGGATTGGTTGAATTATGAATGGGGTAACAGTTTTTTTCATATTGTAACAGCCTACCTCGCATTGAAGTGTGTTTTTAGAAACGATATATTTAAATTTTTACCAGATCTTTCTTCTGGTCTGTAGAACTCCTCCCTTGTCCCCGATTTTTTAAGTCCTGCTAGATGAAACAGTCTGGTGCCGGCCACGGTCCAGACAACTGCGAATTACCATTTTTTTAAAAAAATAATGCATTGCAAACTACCAGCTGTACCAACACAACTTTATTCCTCTATCGGTTTCGGTTCATAAAACCGTCACTGTAGGGCTAAAATAATGCAGTAAAAACCTTCTAAGAGAAACAGAAAAATCTGTTAACCAAGGTATACCGCGAAGTGCCGTATTTCGGAACCTCTGTATAAAGGTCTTAAGCTGCACAATAAACATACCTTTTGCTGAACTCGTCCGTCGATCTTAGTCTTCCAGATATTTTATTTTGAAATAAGTTACTGTTTCGCTGGGCACACACTGTAAACCGTGCCCAATTCTGACAATGCCATTCACTGCATACGAAAGATTTCCGCCCATAGAAAATTACAAATGCTGTTTTCAGATCAGAAACTGAGGCGACATTGCCTGTTTCTTTTAGTAAGCTATGAGTAATATTTGTTTCCAAAGTAGAATGGTTAAACAGTTAACACTGAAACACACATGATAATCGCTGTACTCAGGAATTAATATATATTCCCCAAGTTTCGAACAAAACTTAAAAACCATTGATGGTAAGCGATTAACTTTCTTGAAAACCTAATACCACTATGCGAAATTCTAATAGTATATCGCGCTGCACTCGTGGCATTTCCCCGATTGGTCTGGTTCATTTTCACAAGCGCTTAGTCCCAGCGGTCGTCGGTCGTGCGAACACAGAGCGGTGCTTAATGAGTCAGATACACGTGGCCCTGACGTAGCGGAAGTTGATGCAGCGGCAGCAGCATTATGTAACTGTATCACGAGAAGACCAGATGACCTTGATCCACTGTATACGAAAAGAAATCCTTTCTTTATCTGCAGCTGAATGAAAGTGAAGCGCGAATAGTACTGTAGCCGCACAAAAAGAATCTAAACCAACTGAAATGTCTTCGGTTAAAACTTCCGAGCTGACAGGCCGTGGTCGATGTATAAAATTTCCACCTAACGTTTCGTCTCCATCTGCGGGAGACATCTTCTGAGGTCATCCGGCTACTGCCACTGAAGCTCCACGTACTCTCGCGTTTATAGAGCGCATAGAGGGCACCATCATTCGTCACGTCATGCCGACGGTATGCCTATCTTTGGAAGGCGTCATCATTCTCGATTAAGAGTAATCGATTGTCATTCTGCTGGCGCAACGTCGACATCCGTATTTTGTCCAACTTTAAAACTTCCACTTTTCTATTAAAATTGTTATGGTGTTTGTGAATCTCTATTGCTTCTATATAAATGCGCGCATGATATGGCATGTTCGTACTAAAACGCTTGTCTCGTTAAATTTAATTTCGTGGTTCCCATCTCGAAAAACATGCTCAGCTACGGCCGATTTTTTCGACGTGTCCTAAGCGAGTTTCTTTTATGTTCGGCTAAGCGGGTGTTACTCTTCTTTTCGTTGTTCCAGTATGTACTTGTCCATAACTGCATGGAATTATGTATACCCCAGGTGTTTCTAGGGGGTGTCGGGTGTCTTTTGCAGTTCTTAAATATTCCTCAATCTCCTTTGCGGATCTGAAGATTGTTTCGATCCCATAACTGGCCAGAACTTTCCCGATACGGTCCGCGGCTTTATTAATGAACGGTAGGAAAACTTTTCCAGTAGGTGACCGTTGTTGCTCTTGACTTCTGGCTTCTTTTATTCTTTGATGGAGGGCTCGATCAATTTCCTTTCTGGTATATCCGTTTTTCATGAACGCTGACCGTAAGTGATTTAATTCCTCTTGCAAGTAAGCCGGCTCGCAGATTTTGTTGGCCCTGTCCACCAAGGTTTTCATGACACCTCTTTTTTGCCTAGGATGATGGTTTGATTCCTTGTGGAGGTATCAATCCGTGAGAGTGTTCTTTCTATAAACTTTGTGGCCCAGCGTCCCATCCACCCGTTTAATAACCGACACATCCAGGAAATTGAGTTGACCGTTGCTCTCTTTCTCCATCGTAAACTGTATCTTCGGGTTAATACTGTTCAGATGCACCAAGAAGACATCCCGCTCTTCACCATGAGTCCACACTACAAATGTGTCATCAACATGGCGGTACCATTTAGCTGGCTTTTTACTGGCAGTCTGCAGCGCTCGCTGTTCGGAGATCCCCATAAATAAAGTGGACATATCTGGGCTGAGAGGGCTTCCCATCGCCACCCCGTCGATCTGTGCGTAAAACTCGTTGTTGTACTGTAAATAAGTTGTCGTCAGGCAGTGTTTCGAGATGGGAACCACGAAATTAAATTTAATGAGACAAGAGTTTTAGCACGAACATCCCATTATCATGCGCGCATGTATAGAGAAGCAATAGATTTGATACAATATATTACTTTTACAAAAACATGTTTCATTAGGTCTCATAAAAGCGTGGAAATGGAGAGAGAGAGAAGGAATTTGACAGGCACCGTCTAACTGTACGTCCTGAAGACTATGAGAAAGTACTGCGAGAATCGTCAGAACAAGAATTACAAGAATTGTCAGATTCATGTTAATCTGAGTCTGGAGAGGATGTTATTGAAGAAGATAACCACAGCAGTGACTCGGAACAATCAACAGAGGAAACAGATGACCACCTGGTTGTAGAGGGGAGACAACAGAGGATTACCGATTTTACGTAGGAAAAGATAAAGAAACTACACTCCTGGAAATGGAAAAAAGAACACATTGGCACCGGTGTGTCAGACCCACCATACTTGCTCCGGACACTGCGAGAGGGCTGTACAAGCAATGATCACACGCACGGCACAGCGGACACACCAGGAACCGCGGTGTTGGCCGTCGAATGGCGGGCGCTAGCTGCGCAGCATTTGTGCACCGCCGCCTTCAGTGTCAGCCAGTTTGCCGTGGCATACGGAGTTCCATCGCAGTCTTTAACACTGGTAGCATGCCGCGACAGCGTGGACGTGAACCGTATGTGCAGTTGACGGACTTTGAGCGAGGGCGTATAGTGGGCATGCGGGAGGCCGGGTGGACGTACCGCCGAATTGCTCAACACGTGGGGCGTGAGGTCTCCACAGTACATCGATGTTGTCGCCAGTGGTCGGCGGAAGGTGCACGTGCCCGTCGACCTGGGACCGGACCGCAACGACGCACGGATGCACGCCAAGACCGTAGGATCCTACGCAGTGCCGTAGGGGATCGCACCGCCACTTCCCAGCAAATTAGGGACACTGTTGCTCCTGGGGTATCGGCGAGGACCATTCGCAACCGTCTCCACGAAGCTGGGCTACGGTCCCGCACACCGTTAGGCAGTCTTCCGCTCACGCCCCAACATCGTGCAGCCCGCCTCCAGTGGTGTCGCGACAGGCGTGAATGGAGGGACGAATGGAGACGTGTCGTCTTCAGCGATGAGAGTCGCTTCTGCCTTGGTGCCAATGATGGTCGTATGCGTGTTTGGCGCCGTGCAGGTGAGCGCCACAATCAGGACTGCATACGACCGAGGCACACAGGGCCAACACCCGGCATCATGGTGTGGGGAGCGATCTCCTACACTGGCTGTACACCACTGGTGATCGTCGAGGGGACACTGAATAGTGCACGGTACATCCAAACCGTCATCGAACCCATCGTTCTACCATTCCTAGACCGGCAAGGGAACTTGCTGTTCCAACAGGACAATGCACGTCCGCATGTATCCCGTGCCACCCAACGTGCTCTAGAATGTGTAAGTCAACTACCCTGGCCAGAAAGATCTCCGGATGTGTCCCCCATTGAGCATGTTTGGGAGTGGATGAAGCGTCGTCTCACGCGGTCTGCACGTCCAGCACGAACGCTGGTCCAACTGAGGCGCCAGGTGGAAATGGCATGGCAAGCCATTCCACAGGACTACATCCAGCATCTCTACGATCATCTCCATGGGAGAATAGCAGCCTGCATTGCTGCGAAAGGTGGATATACACTGTACTAGTGCCGACATTGTGCATGCTCTGTTGCCTGTGTCTATGTGCCTGTGGTTCTGTCAGTGTGATCATGTGATGTATCTGACCCCAGGAATGTGTCAATAAAGTTTCCCTTTCCTGGGACAATGAATTCACGGTGTTCTTATTTCAATTTCCAGGAGTGTATTTGGATAAGTGAACCGCTTCGTTACTCTCCTAAAACCAAGGCCAAGAACATCCTAAAAGTTTTGCCAGGTCCAAAAGCAAGTGCTGAAATTACGGAAAAAGAAATTGATGCATTTTACCTATTTATTACTGATGGGATGATTATTTTTCGTTAGGTTAAAAATGTAAAACTAATTGCGGTGCAAAAGCCGCAACGCGCCCACCCATGGAAGTATGAAAGGCGCGCCCACCGACGGGTTAAATCAGCATCGTTATTGATATACAAGTGGCTGCAGCCCAAGTCAGGTACGAAAGGTCAGCAGGCTATGAGGAACGAGATATTCCATGTTATTGGTATTGCCTTTCGTTGAGCGCTGCGTCATGGAAATCCCCTGAGTGGTTGCTGTACGCGTTCATTCTTGTATGAACAACGAGGACCACAGATTCCAAATGTCCTGCGTGGCCGTGAGCTCCGTGACCTAGTGTATTTGATGACGTACACATGCGTAGAGGCGGAGAGCAACAAGTGGTTCCCGGATTTACGTCAAGTCGGTCGCCTCTGGGTGCTTGTTGGGCGCTGCATGTAGGGTGTTCTGAACGACGGAACGTGCGCATTGTCGCATGCGCTGTAGCGATCTTGTTGACCTCAGCTTGTTACAAACTGACAATACTTTGGCAGTGCTTGGTGAACGTTCGGAAGAAGCGGTGTCCAGCGGCAGTCACCGACTACATCTGCGTCATGAATTAAGCAGAACATTTAACACTAAAACAGACGTGAATATCTGTGTTCGGTGTTGTCAAAGTGGAGCAGCAGAAATCGAACATACTGTTGTGGAGACGTCAGTGGATTGCGCGGCACTCAGCTTGTGCAGCACGTTTTTGCTGTCGAAGTATCTATTTTGCAGAAAAAGAAAACGCCAGTCTTGCTACCACTGACATTGGCGCATAAATAAAACGCAAAGCATAGCTACGGTCCCTCATTCTTCCATTGCAGTGTACGAAGAGCGTCTGAAAAGTCCGTGCAAAGTCCGAGATATGGCACCACCGGCGCGTATCGAGGTCATGTTTAGTTAGTAGCATCTTTGGAAAGAACGCACACCAAGTTTCAGCCATATTTTTCTGTTTCTTTGTGTTTGGCATTCATGCGAATCAAGGAAGTCGAATGATTGTCAAAAAATGGACGAAAAAGAATTTCGTGTGGCGATTAAACATTACTTTACGAAAGGCAAAACACCTCAGGAGAATAAAGAGAGCTTAATTAACATTACGGTGACTCTGCACCTTAGATTAGAACAGTTCGTAAGTGGTTTCAAAATTTTCGGAGTGGCCATAGGGGCACAAGTGATGCTGAACGTTCTGGACGCCCTGTGGACGTTATGACTCCAGAAATCATGGATTTTATCAATGATATGGAGATGGATGACAGAAGAGTTAAGATGCGTGAGATTGTTAGTGCTGTGGGCATCTCGAATGAAAGGGTACATAGTATTTTGCATAAACATTTGGACATGAGAAAGCTATCCGCAAGATGGGTTCTGCGATTGCTCACGCTTGACCAAAAACGGAATCATGTGAAGTGTTGCAAGGATGGTTTGCAGCTGTTCACGAAGAATCCGCAGGACTTCAAGCGTCGTTTCGTCACTGTGGATGAAACATGGATACATTACTATACTCCTGAGACCAAACAACAATCTAAACAATGGGTTACCAAGGGAGAATCTGCACGAAAAAAGGCGAAGACCATTCCTTCGGCCGGAAAGATTACGGCCACTGTCTTTTGGGATTCGCAAGGGATAATCCTCATCGACTATCTGGAAAAGGGTAAAACTATTACAGGTGCATATTATTCATCGTTATTGGACCATTTGAAAACCAAGCTGCAAGAAAAACGCCGGCGATTGGACCGCAGAAAAATCCTTTTCCATCATGGCAATGCACCAGCACACACCTCAGCAGTTGTTGTTGCAAAATTATTGGAAATAGGATTTCTACTCGTTTCACATCCCCTTTATTCTCCAGACTTGGCTTCCTCGGACTACTATCTGTTCCCCAAATTGAAGAAATGACTGGCGCGACAAAGATTTTATTCAAACGAGGAGGTGATTGCAGCAACTAATAGCTGTTTTGCAACTTGGACAATTCCTATTATTCGAAAGGATCAACAAATTAGAACAGCGTTGAACGAAGTGTATAAGTCTAGAAGGAGACTATGTCGAAAAATAAATAAGTTTTACCCCAAACACGAAAGTAGTTTTTATTTTTGCACGAACTTTTCAAACGCCCCTCATAAATCTTGTCTTCGCTCTCCGCCTTCGTAACAGCATTGAATGAAACTTATTAATACAGCTCGAACCACCTGTTGCCTCACGCAGAGCTGCGGTTCGGCAATGAATGAAGACGTGAAACTCGTGAACTGTTAACAGAGGGCATCTCTTCCATGACTTAAAAAAAAATTGTAGACGACTATGATACAGGAGTTTGTTACAAATTTAATCAATCTTGACCAAAGGCAAATGGACTCAGTGCAGTCCATAAAGGGCAGCTACTACTTTATCACAAATTTCACGCTATCACGAAGGAGTTTGCTTAAATTGTGTCGTCAAAGCCATGATCGAGTGTTGCAGCCTGTTCGTCGTTTTTCAAACTAAAATGAGTCGGCTCTCCAGAGCAGTATATTCTGCCACTACTATACTTGTATAACACGTAAGCCAAACATCATCCAAGAGTGACGCAAGGGAGGAGTTGATGTATGTATAGATGGCTCGTACTATTGTGTTCTAAGGGATTTTTGACGGTCTCGATCGGTAGCTGTAACATATCAACTTTTAAGAAACACTTCAACAACATTATTTTTTTTGTTCTGTATCCGGGACTGTAACGAGTATACGCCACGTCGTATAACGGAAGTAAACCAAACTGATGGGAAGTACAGAAATGAATTGGGTGTGTCTTTCAGTTGTTCAAATGGCCCTGAGCGCTATGGGACTTAACATCTGAGTCTCCTAGAACTTAGAACTACTTAAACCTAACTAACCTAAGGACATCACACACACCCATGCCCGAGGCAGGATTCGAACCTGCGACCGTAGCCGTCGCGCGGTTCCAGGCTGAAGCGCCTAGAACCGCTCAGCCACACCGGCCGGCATTTCAGTTGTCCAGTGCAACATTAGTTGCGACATTGACAAGGGGATAAGTCATGAAAAGCAAGTTCGACGAAGAAGGAAAAACTGTTTTGACACTATGAAATACGAAACTATGTTTACAAAATGGTTATAGAAACTGCAGCTTAACTTTACAAATATATTTGCAGCAATCTGTCATACTTGTATAAGAAATATAATTATGATGTACAAAGAGTATGGTAAAAAGCATGATATTTGATGTCCATGACCAATAACGCCCGGAGGTCCATTTTTCAGCATTACCGTTGACTGGCCTTCACTCAGCTAGTGGTAAAGTAGTTCTTGACAAATTTACCCTTTTTCAAAATGCCCTCTCCATGGTTCCATTTCATTGAACGAATCTTCTATTTCTGTGATGGGCAACTTATCCCTCACAATTATAATCGAAGAAGCGGAACTGATTTTCACTGGTGCTGTGTGCAGCAATGTATAGCATAGCGAGACGAGATCGTAGAAAACTTCCTCCATCATGTTTACAACATTGAATGGTTATACATTCTCTGCTTCTCTAATCATGTCAGCTATCTCGTGAGAAGTCATTGGTTGTGAAACCTTCTTCCCTTTTCTCATTTTCCCAAAATCTCTGTCACAAGGCATGTACGAATGCCTTGACACTAGAAATTTTTCAAACGGATGTTATCAACAATAATGCTTACCCCTGCGTAGATCAAGGCCGTTAACAATATCAGATTTTTATTTTGGCCCGCGCGTTATATCGTACGTGACATTTGAAAAAGACAACAGGTCACCTAATTTCCTCCGCGACCAGATGAGACTCTTAGTAGTAGCTCCAACGTGAATGCAAAAAGTAAAACTCGAGAGCTGACGACTGTAAAACATGTTGTAATGTGAGTGTATGCATGTCCATGCTGATGTTGCATGTGTTACTTGAGGACATCCGTGAAGAAGCATCATCACCATCACTCTAAAGTTTCATAGCTCTCTCAGCTTCCCAGAAACGTAAATTATCGATTTATCGATGTCTACGTATCGATTCATCGAAACGTAGGTACCACCATCTCCGTATTAATACATCGATTTACAGTGACAACGGAACTCCGTTTTATCGATAGATAGAAACGTGTGTGTGTGTGTGTGTGTGTGTGTGTGTGTGTGTGTGTGTGTGTGTGTGTGTGTGTGTGTGTGTGTGTGTGTGTGCGTGCGTGCGTGTGTGCGCGCGCAAGCGCGCTGTTCCGATATAATGGCTGCATACATATCGACAGATCAGATTCCGGTATATTGATATCTCAGAACACAATACACAGACATTTGTAACACGGGAATATCGACATGTAGAGACAGGGGTATTCGATATGTCGATATATAGGAGTTCAGATTGCAGATATATCGGAGTTTTGTACGTCGTGGGGTCGGAGTTGATACATTGACATGGGAGCTCGACACGCCGACGTTGCGGTGATCGAAAGGTCGACAAATGGGAAATAGGTATGTCGACATACTGTAGGTGAAAAGTATATATATAGAGAGTTAGATAGGCCGATATTTTGGAGTTGCATAGGACTATGTATGGGCTTTTGATAGGTTGATTTATTGGTGATCGATACGTCTATGAAGCTGTGTCCGGTAGGAATACGAATCGTAATTCAGTTGATCGATATGTCGGTTTTAGACTGAGCTTCCTGTCCGTCATCGACATATCGACATACATGCGTCTGATAGCTTGATTGCTGATAGACAGATTGATACAGCGCAGCTGTATGGATAATTTATCGAATGTCCATGGTTCCTTTTTTTTGGCGTTCGGTGGATTAGGGTATCGAATATGGGTGGTCTGATATACCGTTTTTGTTGATCGATGTTTTGGAGTTTGATGGATGATATATCGAAGTTTCATTTTTTGGTCTTTCGGCGTTAGACGTATCGAAGGATCAGTATGTCGGGTATCAGTGTTTCTATGCCATGATTTTTGACCTAGCTTTTTGTCGATAATTTTAAGTTCTGTGTATCGATGCGTCAAATTTTGGTGTACCGATTGGTAAACCTTACGTAACGGTATCTCGAAAGTCTGTGTCTCTCGTCAGGTCGAATCCCTAGGAGCTGAAATACTTTGGCGCTCTATGCCTGTGTATCGAACTTCGAAATATCATAGTTCCTTGCGTCTGTTAATTGATTTATCGAATTCGTTACATCGGCTGTGTATAGCGGTTGGAACACATACATCGATAAGTCGTCGCGTGGATGTGCTGTTGTAATGTACATAGAACTTCGCGTTACGTTACTTCATTCGTCGATGTGTCGTTATGCGTCTGGCCATTCCCCCAGACATAGCTATTTCGATATTGCATTGTTGTTTATATGGTAGCTGGTGTATCGATGTATCTAATTGCTGGTCGTTCTGTAGTTTCGTAAATCGATATACAGTCATTTGATTGGCTGTTGGGTGTCCGGCGATACTTTCTTATGACTACAGTCGATGTAAAGCGAAATTGTTCCGATGTATCGATAAATTATCGACGTGTGTCGTTCGATAGGTGGATAGAGCATCAGGTTGGTGTGCCCTATAGTGCAGAACACAGTGGTGTAGAGGAGAGACCAACAGATCGATTTGTCAGTTAGTTTGGTGCGTCTTATTTGAATCGAATCTGCCCATGCAGCATTGGACAGAGGCATGCAATACAGCTGTTGTATAAAGAAACGTATTCTTCACAGAGCACTTAATGGTACAACTCTACAGGAGTTACGAAGGGGAAAGTGTCGTGTTTGAACCATTTAAATGTGTTGGTTGTCGAGCCCTCCTCCATATACCAGTTCAGAAGAGAAGAAAGTGGAATACCATTGCTAAAGAACGTACTTTTGTAAGTTACGATGAAGTCACCAGAGGTTACAGACCAACTGATCTTGAAAACCCCAAGACAATTGTGGAAGGCAAGCATGTGGTTTTTCTGGAGAGGAAGAAGACGCCGATCAAGACCGAAATTACATCTTGGATGCTCAGTCAGTGGTAGAAATAGGAGAGACTGAGCTACAGCCTCTGTCAACTGATGATCCAGAAGAGGACCAGCCAGTCAAAAGATCAACCCAAGTACCCAATCACAAGGAGTACCCGGATTGTCACCTATTTGCTAAGTGATTTTCCTGGATGGGGGGAAGAACCTGTGAACTTGGAGGATGCCATGTCGAGGAGTGACAGCGAAGACTGGATAAAGAACAGTGGTGTTTGGGAACTTGTGGACCCATCAGAGAATAGAAATATTATGGATAAGAAGAGGGTATTTGAGCTGAAAAGGAATGCGGATGGTATAGCATTGTACTATTCTAGACTTGCCGCTAAGGCATTTACACGTAAATTTGGTATAGATTATTTTGAATACTTTTCACCTGTTGTGGTATTCTTAGAGTTCGCATTAGTTTAGCTGTAAATCTTAAGATCAAGATTTATCGTTTTGATATTAAGACTGCTTTTCTATATGGGGACTTTGAGGGAACCCTTCTCAAGAAGTCACTGGATGGTTTTGTACCAAAAGGGAATGAAAGTATGTAAACTATAAAACGCCATTTACGGTTTCAAACAGTGAGCTAGACAGTGGAATGAAAAGGCAAAAGGTGTACTCTCAGAACTAGGTTATCTTGCAAAGACTGATGAAGATCTGTGTCCATTAAAAGGTAAAGTACAAATCGTGAATGTTTCTTTGTATGTAGGTGGTTCTTGTGTTTTTAGTAATGACAGTGTGATGAAAGACTAACTGTACCAGAGTTTATATGAGTGTTTTTACGTTAAAAAGTTGTGGGAGAAGTAAAGGACTGTCTAGGTACGTGTATGACTAGAAAGTGCGAGGAAAGTACTTTAAATCTTGACCAGATGGGTTATATTGCAGATGTGATGAAGCGGTTCATTTTACTCCTGTTGGAATATCAGTGGAAGCTGGATTAAAGCTTTTGTCTGTACAGGGTGATAAAGTGCCATATGGGATGTTTGCTGTACATCAGTACTGTGTGCTTTAGTAAAGAAGTTAGAACATGTCTAAATTATAGTCGTGTTGATATAGTGTAGCCACACGAGATTTGTAGGAATGCAGCTGGGTGTACTTCGTAAAGTGAGGGTCATTTTTAGGCACTGAAAAAAGAGAAGTTGTGCGAGGGATGAATTCCTTCCCTCGAAAATTTCCTTTCTTCATACCTCTTCTGCGTCACCACATATGCTGTCACTGATCTCATTTGTACTGAGACTGCAGTATGCGCGTGGTGCTAGTTGCTCCCACCAGCCTAAGTGGAATGCACAAGTTCTAATTGATGTTCACCAATGCAGTTTTTCATAGTTGTCCCCTGCGCAGGAAACAGCACGTCGGTCTTGAATCCGTAATCTTAAGGCTGTAATAAACTTTTAGCGAGGAACTGGTATTGCATAAATAATTAAATTTTGAATTGGTTTGTTTAAACGGGGTGGCACTAGCTTTCTATTAGCAGACTAAGAGAAACTGCACAATTATAGTCCACTTTATGAATCGAAAATAATTTCTATTATTAACACTTTCAGAGAAAATAAACAAAATAATGAACTGCGTGTCAGCGTAATTACTATCAGACTAGTTCTAAATTACATGTTCAAAAACCAGAGGTTGCTAATTAAGTTCTTAACCAATACCGACCGCAGCGGACAACATGTCTATCCTCGGAGAATGCCGAACCAGCTATGATCTTGCAGCGACCCGAAGATCTCCGAAGTGTTTCGTCTGCCTTGTTGTTGAGCAGTTTATTATTCTGCTGGTAATTAAAACTTTTAAAATAATGAAAAGATAGCCTGCTATTGAGAGAGGCTTTTACATGAAATGCAAATAAATTCACTGTTTAGCTTTCTAATATTAATAATATCATTTTGCCACGCTACTTCCGAACACAGCAGCCAATGGCGGAGAAAGACCACAATTTAGGCGGTCTTTCTCACGTTGCACGAACCGAATGAAAACACTGTAACCGGTACATCACACCACATTACGTCATATTCCCATTGCTGCCTTCTCAAGTGCTCTTAATTGCCTCTTGTAGCTGAATATGATGGCTGTAAAGCCAGCAAAAGTACATACGCTACGATGCGCCGTTTTCTCTCGAGCGAAAATGTGTTACATGTTTTCAGGAGGGTTTGTCTATTTTTTTTTTTTTTGTATACCTTTGAATTAACTAGAATTCCAGTGCTTGCCCTAATGCTGAGCGAAACGATCCAAAATCCACAGCCAGTATTGGTGGATCTCATTACTTGAATAATTTGTACACAATAAACTAAATCCACTCTATAGTTTCACTGCTATAATGGGTAAGGTTGTCAGCAAAATCATCTGGCGATCATATTGCTGTCAACGAAGGTTCACTGTGTTTCAACATCCAATGTTAGAATGAAATTTTACTTTGCCGCGGAGTGTGTGCTGTTTTGAAATTTCCTGGCATATTAAAACTGTTTTTCTGACGGGGAACCGAATCAGGGAAATTTAGGGTGTGCATGCAAATGCTGTAAGCTTAGCGTCTGAGTATACAGGCACGAGTCGCGACCCGTCTTCACAACTTTCCTTCAACCAGTACGCCTTCACAACGCACTGAAAGCTGACGATAGATAGGTATCTAACGTAGAAGCTAGACATTTTACTTCATCTGCCAACTTCACGATTTGTTCAGGAGCCGAATTTGGGACAGTTTGGGTTTGTCTGATTTCGGGTCTTCCCACTAACAGAAAAATTATACACTGTGCTTTATTTTAAATTTTCTTAGCTAGTTAGTCGATATGGGCTCCGGTTTGGATGTTACCATCTTCCACACTGTTGACTTGTGATCTACGTCTAAAGTCTGCAAACCACTGTAAAGGGCACGGTAGAGGGTATTTAGTACTGTACCAATTGTGAGGCCTTCTTCCAGCTCCATTGAAGCACAGGCGGCTCAAAGATTACTCCTTAAACACCTCTGTGCGAAATGTAATACGTCTAATCTTGCCTTCGCGATCTCTGCTGGAGCGATACGTAGGGGAAGCATAGCGAAGAAAATCGGCGGAGCCCTTTTCAAACTAACCATCCCGATATTTACGTTAATCGATTCAGGGCGACCACAGACGACCGGACGGAGATATAAATCGCCGTTCTCCCTAGTATCGTAGTAAGGCACGGTGTCGCAGCAGTCCACATCTAAACCAAAGTTTTGCGCTATCGTACTAAGCTGAGGTAGCGGAAGAAGATGGAATATCACAACTCGTCGTTCAGTCGACAAAGCTGTCGCTGGAACCAAACTACCAGCTCGTATGGACGAAGAGGGAGGTGAAATTGGCTGTTTTTTTCCGTGATTTACGGGGATAACAGAAAACTAAATGAATATGACCAGCCATTTCTAACAAGAATCCGTTTTGTAATATTTGATTATACGAGTTCGCCTAAAGACAAACATATAGTGTCGATTAATGCCTATCTACACTCCTGGAAATGGAAAAAAGAACACATTGACACCGGTGTGTCAGACCCACCATACTTGCTCCGGACACTGCGAGAGGGCTGTACAAGCAATAATCACACGCACGGCACAGCGGACACACCAGGAACCGCGGTGTTGGCCGTCGAATGGCGCTAGCTGCGCAGCATTTGTGCACCGCCGCCGTCAGTGTCAGCCAGTTTGCCGTGGCATACGGAGCTCCATCGCAGTCTTTAACACTGGTAGCATGCCGCGACAGCGTGGACGTGAACCGTATGTGCAGTTGACGGACTTTGAGCGAGGGCGTATAGTGGGCATGCGGGAGGCCGGGTGGACGTACCGCCGAATTGCTCAACACGTGGGGCGTGAGGTCTCCACAGTACATCGATGTTGTCGCCAGTGGTCGGCGGAAGGTGCACGTGCCCGTCGACCTGGGACCGGACCGCAGCGACGCACGGATGCACGCCAAGACCGTAGGATCCTACGCAGTGCCGTAGGGGACCGCACCGCCACTTCCCAGCAAATTAGGGACACTGTTGCTCCTGGGGTATCGGCGAGGACCATTCGCAACCGTCTCCATGAAGCTGGGCTACGGTCCCGCACACCGTTAGGCCGTCTTCCGCTCACGCCCCAACATCGTGCAGCCCGCCTCCAGTGGTGTCGCGACAGGCGTGAATGGAGGGACGAATGGAGACGTGTCGTCTTCAGCGATGAGAGTCGCTTCTGCCTTGGTGCCAATGATGGTCGTATGCGTGTTTGGCGCCGTGCAGGTGAGCGCCACAATCAGGACTGCATACGACCGAGGCACACAGGGCCAACACCCGGCATCATGGTGTGGGGAGCGATCTCCTACACTGGCCGTACACCACTGGTGATCGTCGAGGGGACACTGAATAGTGCACGGTACATCCAAACCGTCATCGAACCCATCGTTCTACCATTCCTAGACCGGCAAGGGAACTTGCTGTTCCAACAGGACAATGCACGTCCGCATGTATCCCGTGCCACCCAACGTGCTCTAGAAGGTGTAAGTCAACTACCCTGGCCAGCAAGATCTCCGGATCTGTCCCCCATTGAGCATGTTTGGGACTGGATGAAGCGTCGTCTCACGCGGTCTGCACGTCCGGCACGAACGCTGGTCCAACTGAGGCGCCAGGTGGAAATGGCATGGCAAGCCGTTCCACAGGACTACATCCAGCATCTCTACGATCGTCTCCATGGGAGAATAGCAGCCTGCATTGCTGCGAAAGGTGGATATACACTGTACTAGTGCCGACATTGTGCATGCTCTGTTGCCTGTGCCTATGTGCCTGTGGTTCTGTCAGTGTGATCATGTGATGTATCTGACCCCAGGAATGTGTCAATAAAGTTTCCCCTTCCTGGGACAATGAATTCACGGTGTTCTTATTTCAATTTCCAGGAGTGTATTTTACAAGAACTAGAAATCGGCCGAACTTGTAGTTGTCACAGTTGCTCGTAACGTTTGGATTACAATAAAGTGTAAGGTAATGTACAGGGTGCTCGGAAATTTCCGTTACGAACTTCTAGCACTTATAGAGGGGAATGAGTACGTAATATTTTGAACAGGAGCCCATGTCCGGAAACAGCAGCCAATGACGCTACAAAGCGATCCCAAAAATAAGGTCTCCTGTTTTTTTTATAAGTACATAGACCTGTTTATTTCCACAATAGTTTACATCAGTTTACAGTTTGAACATTAGCTGTTTTTCGACATAATCACCATTTCTGTCGATGCATTTTTATAGACGCTGTGGTAGTTTTTGTATGCCCGTGTCATACCAGCTCGCCGCCATGCTGTTCAGAAATTTATGATCCTCTTCTTTCACCACCTCGTCGGAGCCGAATCGCTGGGACGACAATTAACGCTGGCAGGTACTGTGAGACTCTGAAAAAACTCAAACGGGCAATTCAGAACCAGAGAAGAGGAATGTTGAGCAAGGGCGTACACATTCTCAATGACAACGATCGCCCACACATCGCTCGGCAAACCGTTGCTCTCCTGCAAGAGTGGAACATAGTCACCCACCCACCCTATAGTCCTGATTTGGCGCCCAGTGACTATCAACTGTTCCCTAGGTTAAAAGATCGTTTGGCCAGAAAGCGATTCAGCCCCGACGACGAGGTGAAAGAAGAGGTTCATAACTTTCTGAACAGCATGGCGGCGAGCTGGTATGACATGGGCATACAAAAACTGCCACAGCGTCTACAAAAATGCGTCGACAGAAATGGTGATTATGTCGAAAAATAGCTAAATGTTCAAGCCGTAAACTGATGTAAACCATTGTATAAACAGGTCTATGTACTTATAAAAAAATAGGAGACCTTACGTTTGTGATAAAGAGATAATGAAGTATAAATGTTTGTTTGACGTAAGGGTTCCCGTATCGGAAGCGAATGATACGAAAGTTACAAGTGAAGACATTTTTAATACGTCTGGCAGTGGAATACATTCACCGGTACTCTTGTAGCTAAGATTGTAGGGTGGACAACATTTAGAGGTCCTACTATAGAACAAAACAAGGAAAAAGTCCAGTAAACATGGGTTCTAAAATGACTGCCTTAAAAGCTATGAGAACTTGTTCAGTGGAAGACATGTTACACACTAGCGAAGCTGAAACAGTGCTCATGGCTCCTCAGATATACATTTGAGGGCACCTGTTCGCTAGACATTTTTTCTTGATTTGGTCCGTACTACCACATCTGGAAGTTACCTACCCAACATTCCTAGCAACGACAGTACCGGTACGTGTAACCCACTGTCACAGCCATCACAACGATTTTCGATTCTAACTTTCGAGTCTTTCGTTTCCGAAACAGAGACCCTTACCTCAAATTGATACATTTATCAGTCTGCATCATCCTTGAAAGATTGTATCGTCATCACGGAATCACCCTGGCGCCGGCGCCTATATCATCAATGGTATGTAGCCTCGTTGGATGACGTTTCCGCACATGGGTTCCTATTGAAAATATTGCGTACTCGCTCCCCTCTTCCTACAGTCCTTCAAATTTTTAATGAAATTTCCGAAGACCTATAATTACAGATTACTTAAATATGTTGGCGAATGCGCTAATATTTGTTGCCGGAAGTGTCCACGGAACGTTAGAGCAGTATCAGTTACCGAATAGTAAAACAATCGGTCGAACAACGTCATTTTACCAAAACGAAACCAAACTTATTTTTCAGATGTTGGAGTGTAGATCAGTGCATTTAGTTTCTTTGGGAGCAGACCTTTCTTTTAAAGCGACGCGTGAACACCCGACGTTTTTGTGAGAAGTTGTTTCATCACGTATGTGCGTGACGTTGTTCAGTGGTAACGTGCCATTGTGCGCTGCTTTCCCGGGTAACAGAGGACCTCGTATAACGTCAGTCGCTATCGATCAACGCGTAGCTTACACTACTGCTGCGCAATTTCGCAGCTGACCTGAACATTCCTACTGAGCCGGATGACACGGTTTTGCGTAGTGGAAGATTCTCGTGATGCACTGGTGGCTGCACGTGCGGACAGATCGTCTGATGCTGGAGAGGTCCGCTACTGGCCATTAAAATTGCTACACCAAGAAGAAATGCAGATGATAAACGGCTATTCATTGGACAAATATATTATACTAGAACTAAAACGTGAATACATTTTCACGCAATTTGGGTGCATAGATCCTGAGAAATCAGTACCCAGAACAACCACCTCTGGCCGTAATAACGGCCTTGATACTCCTGGGCATTGAGTCAAACAGACCGTGGATGGCGTGTACAGATACAGCTGCCCATGCAGCTTCAACACGATACCACAGTTCATCAAGAGTAGTGACTGGCGTATTGTGACGAGCCAGTTGCTCGGCCACCATTGACCAGACGTTTTCAATTGATGAGAGATCTGGAGAATGTGCTGGCCAGGGCAGCAGTCGAACATTTTCTGTTTCCAGAAAGGCCCGTACAGGACCTGCAACATGCGGTCGTGCATTATCCTGCTGAAATATAGGGTTTCACAGGGATCGAATGACGGGTAGAGCCACGGGTCGTAACAAATCTGAAATGTAACGTCCACTGTTCAAAGTGCCGTCAATGCGAACAAGAGGTGACCGAGACGTGTAACCAGTGGCACCCCATTCCATCACGCCGGGTGATACGCCGGTATGGCGATGACGAATACACGCTTCCAATGTGCGTTCACCGCTATGTCGCCAAACACGGATGCGACCATCATGATGCTGTAAGCAGAACCTGGATTCATCCGAAAAAATGACGTTTTGCCATTCGTGCACCCAGGTTCGTCGTTGAGTACACCATCGCAGGCGCTCCTGTCTGTGATCAGCGTCAAGGGTAAGCGCAGCCATGGTGTCCTAGCTGATAGTCCATGCTGCTGCAAACGACGTCGAACTGTTCGTGAAGATGGTTGATGTCTTGCAAACGTCCCCATCTGTTGACTCAGGGATCGAGACTGTCTGCACGATCCGTTACAGCCATGCGGACAAGATGCCTGTCATCTCGACTGCTAGTGATACGAGGCCGTTCGGATCCAGCACGGCGTTCCGTATTACCCTCCTGAATCCACCGGTTCCATATTCTGCTAACAGTCATTGGATCTCGACCAA
This sequence comes from Schistocerca nitens, assembly GCF_023898315.1. NCBI lineage: Eukaryota > Metazoa > Arthropoda > Insecta > Orthoptera > Acrididae > Schistocerca > Schistocerca nitens. Next base: position 497,685,775 of record NC_064620.1, read on the forward strand.
CGCGAGCAGCAATGTCGCGATACGATAGACCGCAATCGTGATAGGCTACAATCCGACCTTTATCAAAGTCGTAAACGTGATGGTACGCATTTCTCCTCCTTACACGAGACATCGCAACAACGTTTTACCAGGCAACGCCGGTCAATTGCTGTTTGTGTATGAGAAATCGGTTGGAAACTTTCCTCATCTCAGCACGTTGTAGGTGTCGCCACCGGCGCCTACCTTGTGTGAATGGTCTGAAAAGCTAATCATTTGCATATCACAGCATCTTCTTCCTGTCGGGTAAATTTCGTGTCTGTAGCACGTCATCTTCGTGGTGTAGCAATTTTAATGGCCAGTAGTGTACTTCCACTATTGATACTGCAGCCATCACAGCTGCATATCAAATAACAGAGCTATCTGCATATATTTGCAGGACTGGAAAGTAACGTCGGGTTTTCATTATATTCAAACAAAAATGTAGTAAACCAGTTTTTATTTTTAATCAATGATGTAATCAATAACCTACACTCTAGCGTGAAAGTTATCAATGCTGGTCTATAAAAATACATTGGTTTTTGAGCAAAATATCTGGAGATTGCATGTTGGACAAAATCCACATTTTGAAATTTCTTGCAGTTAGAAAATGTTGTAGCGATGGCAATAAACGGAAATTGATTGCGAATATGGGGCGAGTACACTGGCTGAGTACCTCTCATCCCAGTTCATTGATGTTTTTCAGGATTCGTGTTGCATTATCGTCCTGTTCACAGCAAATTTCTGCATTCACAGTTTGCCGGCCAAAGTGGCCGAGCGGGTCTAGGCGCTACAGTCTGGAACCGCGTGACCGCTACGGTCGCAGGTTCGAATCCTGCCTCAGGCATCGAAGTGTGTGATGTCCTTAGGTTAGTTAGGTTTAAGTAGTTCTAAGTTCTAGGGGACTTATGACCTCAGATGTTAAGTCCCATAGTGCTCAGAGCCATTTGAACCTGTTTTTGCATTCAGTTTGTTTCATACTTCAAAATGAACGACCCGGCGAATACTCCACCAAATACACTACTGGCCATGAAAATTGCTACACCACGAAGATGACGTGGTACAGACGCGAAATTCAACTGACAGGAAGAAGATGCTGTGATATGCAAGATTAGCTTTTCAGAGCATTCAGACAAGGTTGGCGCCGGTGGCGACACCTACAACGTGCTGACATGAGGAAAGTTTCCAACCGATTTCTCATACACAAACAGCAGTTGACCGGCGTTGCCTGGTGAAACGTTATGATGATGCCTCGTGTAAGGAGGAGAAATGCGTACCATCACGTTTCCGACTTTGATAAAGGTCGGATTGTAGCCTTTCGCGATTGCGGTTTATCGTATCGCGACATTGCTGCTCGCGTTGGTCGAGATCCAATGACTGTTAGCAGAATATGGAATCGGTGGATTCAAGAGGGTAATACGGAACGCCGTGCTGGATCCGAACGGCCTCGTATCACTAGCAGTCGAGATGACCGGCATCTTATCCGCATGGCAGTAACGGAACGTGCAGTCTGTCTCAATCCCTGAGTCAACAGATGGGGACGTTTGCAAGACAACAACCATCTTCACGAACAGTTCGACGTCGTTTGTAGCAGCATCGACTATCAGCTCGGAGACCATGGCTGCGGTTACCCTTGACGCTGCATCACAGACAGGAACGCCTGCAATGGTGTAATCAACGACGAACCTGGGTGCACGAATGGCAAAACGTCATTTTTTCGGATGAATCCAGGTTCTGCTTACATCATCATGATGGTCGCATCCGTGTTTGGCGACATCGCGGTGAACGCACATTGGAAGCGTGTATTCGTGATCGCCATACTGGCGCATCACCCGGCGTGATGGTATGGGGTGCAATTTGTTACACGTCTCGGTCACCTCTTGTTTGCATTGACGGCACTTTGAACAGTGGAAGTTACATTTCAGATGTGTTACGACCCGTGGCTCTACCCTTCATTCGATCCCTGTGAAACCCTACACTTCAGCAGGATAATGCACGACCGCATGTTGCAGGTCTTTTACGGGCCTTTCTGGATACAGAAAATGTTCGACTACTGCCCTGGCCAGCACATTCTCCAGATCTCTCATCAATTGAAAACGTCTGGTCAATGGTGGCCGAGCAACTGGCTCGTCACAATACGCCAGTCACTACTCTTGGTGAAGTGTGGTATCGTGTTTACCTGTACACGCGATCCAAGCTCTGTTTGACTTAATGCCCAGGCGTAACTAGGCCGTTATTACGGCCAGAGGTGGTTGTTCTGGGTACTGATTTCTCATGATCTATGCACCCAAATTGCGTGAAAATGTAATCACATATCAGTTCTAGTATAATATATTTTTATGCAATGATACCCATTTATCATCTGCATTTCTTCTTGGTGTAGCAATTTTAATGACCAGTAGCCTACATAAAAGCGGCTTTTTGGGGTAGATCTGCTTAGCTGTACGTCGTTGCGTTTCATTCGCAGAGAGCCACTGCCTTTTGCTTTATCGTAGAGAACCGATTTGCCATATCCAGTGACCTAGCGATCAAAAAGCGCATTTGTATTGTACCGCTGAAGCAATAAGTTGCATTTGCTGGATCGGTTAGCTTTGTCTTTAAGTTTCTTACAAGTGTTCTTGGGTGGTCGACCAAGGTAGGCTAAGACTGTCTTACAGTTCCTTGATTGTCTGATACGGATTTGCTCCAACTTCTGTCCTCAACATGTCTCAAGTTCATGGTTATCCTGATAAGTAAGAGTCGGAAAGATCATAGTTACCGTATTTGAACTTAAAATAACCACCTTTGGCGTTTATGTAAGTGTAACGCACTTGGATAAACATTGCAGATGCTTCTTGGTAGCAACTGCTGCGTAACTACTCTTGCGAAACTCAAAAACCATACGATGCCGGATATTTACCTCTTGTGGTACAGTATTTGGCTGGCCATTACACCACAAAGTGCAAAAAGATTGAGATTTAATCATTTACGAGTAAACAAATCGCTCTAACTTTAAAATGTCTTCCGCACAGGTTTGAACTACACATTGAGCTGATAAATGACAAACGAACATCGACATAGGTGGAAACATTATTTTCCGGTTCACGTAATAGTTGAATAACTGGCTCGTATCGACAATTACGTTATGAACTCCGACCAGAAAAATATAAAGGATAGAGTCTAGATGCACAGGCCCATTGCCTCTTTTTCAAACAGTTGCCAGTCGCAACCACGAACATTTTCGAGACGGATTCCTTGTATTATGGCCTCCGAAGGATAGTCGTGGCCCCGGTAGGTATCCAAAGGCAGCTTATTTCGAACGGTTTTCCAACGCTGTACCGATCATCAGCCTCACATTAATATAGAAATGTAGAAAAATCTGCCATTTTCGAAGACCGCTTTACGAATAAGTAAAAGATTTTGTTTGAGCGGACATGGCGTTTAGCTCACGGTCCTAACAACTGCAACCCGATCATGAGAGGGGCTATGAATTCTAGATTTCGTATTAAAAATGTTCATAGACCGCCTACGTACTCATGAGTGCGTGGAAAGGAGCACTAGCTACGAAGAGACTGTGCTGGGTTACCGCCTGTATTATACGTCTTGATGGAAACTATGAAGCTGAGGAGTTACGATTCACCGTTAGCCCAGCGTAATCTCTGTTAGCAGTGGGAACAAGCACATTTACATACTGTCGAAAGATCGGATTTTCGTAAGGAATTAACGCGACAAGTGCACGCAAAACATTTATGGCATGCTTGCCTGACAATTTTACATAGGGTGTTAAAAAAAAGTGTCGAATACTATGAGAGGTAGCAGCAGCCAAGAAAAATAAATCCTCCGGCGTAAGGAATGACGCACCCTTCGAAGTAAAGCCGTTTGTTGCTGTACCTGCTGGCACGCATTGAAGACGCGACCTGTAGTGTCCACACATCGTTGATCGGCGTGGCGTACACCAATTCCTTCCCCATAACCAATATAGAGGGTTTATACAAGGGCGATGAACTTGAGGACAATATTATAGAAAGGGAAGAGCATGTAGATGAAGATGAAATGGGAGATATGATACTACGTGAAGAGTTTGACAGAGCACTGAAAGACCTAAGTCCAAACAAGCTCTGGGAGTAGACAACATTCCATTAGGACTACTGACAGCCTTGGGAAAGCCAGTCCTGACAAAACTCTACCATCTGGTGAGCAAAATGTAGGAGACAGGCGAAATACCCACAGACTTCAAGAAGAATATAATAATTCCAATCCCAAAGAAAGCAGGTGTTGACAAATGTGACAATTACCGAACTACACTAACGCGAATTCTTTACAGACGAATGGAAAGACTCGTAGAACCCGACTTCGGGGAAGATCAGTTTGGATTCCGTAGAAATATTGGTGCACGTGAGGTAATACTGACCCTACGACTTATCTTAGGAGCTAGATTGAGAAAAGGCAAACCTACGTTTCTAGCATTTGTAGACTTAGAGAAAGCTTTTGACAATGTTGACTGGAATACTCTCTTTCAAATACTGAAGGTGGCAGGGGTAAAATACAGGGAGCGAAAGGCTATTTACAATTTATACAGAAAGCAGATGGCAGTTATAAGAGTCGAGGGACATGAGAGGGAAGCAGTGGTTGGGAAGGGAGTGAGACGGGGTTGTAGCCTCTCCCCGATGTTATTCAATGTACATATTGAGCAAAGAGTAAAGGAAATAAAAGAAAAATTCGGAGTAGGTATTAAAATCCATGCAGAAGAAATAAAAACTTTGAGGTTCGCCGATGACATTGTAATTCTGTCAGAGACAGCAAAGGACTTGGAAGAGCAGTTGAACTGAATGGACAGTGTCCTGAAAGGAGGATATAAGATGAACATCAACAAAAGGAAAACGAGGATAATGGAATGTAGTCGAATTAAATCGGGTGATGCTGAGGGAATTAGATTAGGAAATGAGGCGCTTAAAGTAGTAAATGAGTTGTGCTATTTGGGGAGTAAAATAACTGATGATGGTCGAAGTAGAGGGGATATAAAATGTAGACTGGCAATGGCAAGGAAAGCATTTCTGAAGAAGAGAAATTTGTTAACATCGAGTATAGATTTAAATGTCGGGAAGTCGTTTCTGAAAGTATTTATATGGAGTGTAGCAATGTATGGAAGTGAAACATGGACGATAAATAGTTTAGACTAGAAGGGAATAGAAGCTTTCGAAATGTGGTGCTACAGAAGAATGGTGAAGATTAGATGGGTAGATCACATTACTAATGAGGAGGTATTGAATAGAATTGGGGGAAGAGGATTTTGTCGTGCAACTTGACTAGAAGAAGGGATCGGTTGGTAGGACATGTTCTGAGGCATCAAGGGATCACCAATTTATTATTGGAGTGCAGCGTGGAGGGTAAAAATCGTAGAGGGAGACCAAGAGATGAATACACTATGCAGATTCAGAAGGATGTAGGCTGCAGTACATATTGGGAGATGAAGCAGCTTGCACAGGATGGAGTAGAATGGAGAGCTTCATCAAACCAGTCTCAGGACTGAAGACAACAACAACCACCACCACCAAAAGTCTAGGAGATTGAGATCTGGGGAACCAACATCGACATGGGCGGAAACGACATTATTTTCCGGTCCACCCAGTTGTTGAATAAGTGACTAGTATCGACAATTACCTCGTGCATTCCGACCAGAAAAATATAGAATAAGGATAGAGTCTAGATGCACAGGCCCATTCTTTCTTTTTCAGACAGTTGCCAGTCGTAACCACGAACACTTTCGACAAGTATTCTTTGTATTACGTCCTCTGACCAGCGGCCCTGAAGTGCCTGCGTCAGAGGTTCGCGCACATTGTGTAGAAAGTATGCTGGTGCGCCATAATCCATGAACCACACTCGTATTCGACGCTGCAACGCCACAGCCTCCAGCAGGGTAGGCAATACAGAAATGAGAAACTCCAGGTAATGCGTCCCAGTTAACTTTCGAGCTAACACGTTGGGCCCTATTAATCTGTCGCCAAGTACGCCCGCCCATACGTTCGTTGAGAATCGGTGTTGATGCCGTATTTCCTGAACTGCTTGCCGATTTACATTTGCCATACATGCTGGTTATGGAAATTCACAAAACCATCTCTTGTGAACCCTAAAACTAAACTCCGTCCGAACAGGCCTTGGAAGGCCCAACGGGAACGACCGGCCGCCGTGTCATCCTCTGCCCACAGGCGTCACTGGATGCGGATATGGAGGGGCATGTTGTCAGCACACCGCTCTCCCGGCCGAATGTCAGTTTACGAGACTGGAGCCGCTACTTCTCAATCAAGTAGCTCCTCAGTTTGCCTCACAAGGGTTGAGTGCGCCCCGCTTGCCAACAGCACTCAGCAGACCGGATGGTCACCCATCCAAGTGCTAGCCCAGCCTGACAGCGCTTAACTTCGGTGATCTGGCGGGAACCGTGTTACCGCTGTGGCAAAGCCTTTTGCCTTGTGAACGGCCTGAAGGCGCTGTGGATGACATGGGTACGGCAATTGTTCATGAAGTACCCTCCAGATAAGAAAGTGAGACATGCCTTCTGCTGTTGCTAACCATCGCGCACTGGTCCCAGGGGTTTCTTCCATCGAACACAGCCTCCATGTCAGGCGTGCTGGACTGTGCGGGGCCTTCCACAGCCAGTCTTCCGAGGTGCAAGGGTACCTGTGTCCCTCAGACGCTGGAAAAGTCTGCCGAACAGCTTACCAGAGGGCACTCTGCGCTGTGGACGTTTTTCAATATGGAGGGCACTGGCTCGCATTTGCTAAATCGTAGCAGAATAGCATATCCTCTTCCATTGCTAACGAGTCGTAGAAGAGAGAAAATGTCAATGTACTACAAACGTACAAACACTGCAGTAACAGTAAACACGTACAAGGTGCGACAGTAAAGTAATGAGACTGATGTGAAAAGAAAGTTGCTTACCATTTTAGTCAAGTTTAGTGTTGCCTCCTTCAAAGTAGTTCCCTTCTGATTGCAAACACTTTTTCCAGCGCTTCTGCCATTGATGGTAACATTTCTGGACATCATCTTCTGTATTATCCTCCAAGACCCTCGTCACAGCTTTTTGGACATGTTGTGTTGTTTGAAAATGGTGTCCCGTGAGCGCCGTATTGACTCTTGGAAATAGAAAAAAGTCGCACGGAGCGATATCTGGTGAATAAGGTGGCTGTGGTAGTACTGAAATTTGTTTTGAGGTTAAAAATTGCTGTACTGACAGAGCAGTATGGGATGGCGCATTATCTCGATGCAGAATCCAATTATCAGCAATGTTGGCACGGACACGAAGAACAGTCTTACGAAGTCTTTCTAAAATTTCTTTGTAGTAATATTGGTTACCTGTTTGCCCAGGACGCACCCACTCTTTATGAACAATCCCTTTGGAATCAAAGAAGCACACAAGCATGAATTTCACTTTTGACTTTGACATGCGAGCTTTTTTTTGGTCTTGGTGATCCCTTTGAGCACCATTGCGAACTTGGATCGTACTGAAAAAACAAACTTTCATCACCAGTGATAACACGGCTCAACAATTCTGGATTGATTTCCGTTTGCTCTAACAGTTTTTCCTTGTTTCTCGCTGTGTGACTTTTGGGGACTACTTTTGCACAAATCTTTCTTATACCAAGATCTTCAGTTATTATTAGACGAACCGTTTCTCGATTGATGTTCAGTTCTTCTGCCGTCATTTTCACAGATAATCTTTGATCAGATCATATGAGTTCACGAACCCTGGCCTAGTTAACATCTGTCTCTGAGGTTGATGTTCGTCCACTGCGGTCTTCATCTTCAACATTCGTTCTGCCTTCACTAAATACTTTATGCCAACGAAAAATTTGAGCTCTTGACATAACCACCTATCCAAAAGCCTTCTGAAGTTTACCATAAGTTATCGTCGCGTTTTCACCCAATTTAACGCAAAAAGAAACTGCATACCGAGCACAATATTATGCGGTTCCATTTCCGTGATGTGTTAACTTACTACAGCACAATTCACGTCTGAGCAGTTGGATCGACGTGCCGCTTAGACTAGAAGCAGCTTATAGACCAAGGTCAAAGATACTGTGCCTACACTAGCCTACAGGGTTGCCACATCTTGCAATGAAAATCAGTCTCATTACTTTATTGTCGCACCTTGTAAGGGAATTCACGTTTGTAATGAGATAAAACACCACAATACGTACCCAGGGTTGATAGCACTGTACAGCATGGCACACAAAACGACGAAAACTAACGTAGCCTACAATACGACTCGAACCACACAACTGACTGCAGACAGTATAATGGTAGTTAAACTACTGCAAGACGACATAATACCCTGCCGACACATCTGACGGAGCGTCAATGCCACGCCTGTGTTAATATCCACCACCAAACGTCGATCAACCATTCACGTATTTATCTTGGAAAGTATGCGTTTCCGGACCCATGTTTATTGGACTTATTTTCCTTTTTCCGATGAGTACTACCACCTCTCAAAGTATTCCATAAGTTTTTAACACCTTTTGTAAAACCAATGCCACGCTGAAGACAATGACATAAATGTAGAATTAGACATGACTGTTCAAATAGTATATGAGCTTCATCGTTTATAGTATCTCGGTGTAAAAATGCGTGTAAAACAAATGTAATCACCACACTGGGAAGAACAAAAAGCTGAGTCCCTCTTGCTTTTACCTTCAAATTCTATTTCACTTACGCCACTGTATGACGTAGTTTCGGAGGGGGGGGGGGGTGGTTAGTACTGAAATTTTACCCCTTTCTACTCACACATCCACATACCGCAAACCATCTTACACTGTGTGGCGGTACGTCTGATACCACCCAAGAGGCAGAATACCAAATAGTGGGAACACCACGACTATAGTGTAGCAGATTGAGCAACCCCCATCATGTTTTATGTTGTCAAAATAAATGGACTTGGTACAGGACAGAGATAGATTTCAAGTAACTACGAAATAACTTGCAACAGTTAAAGTGCAGTAGTTACAGGTGGATGATTTAATATACCCTTTACTATACATAAAATACATACAAATGGAAAACATTCTAAAATCATTTAGAGATACTGTGTAACCACAAGTTTCAGAGAATAGACAGAAGAGAGAAATGCTCTAGAAAAAGTTTGCTTTTACACAAATTGTACGTAGCATATGGTTAAACTTGTATCTGAATTTGAAACGTTGTGGAATAAAGTGTGTGTAAGGGGCAAATACGTAAACTCCGACTCTCGAACCAGGTACATTTCGACATAACCAACAAACACCAGTTGAATTTGAAACAAAACCGTTGAATGATAGTAAGTTTATGGAATCAGTGCTAAAGACACTACCTAGCTTATCTGTAGTTCTCCTGAAATAGTTTATATAGTTTCTATAGGGTGCCCCAGGAGCAATGATCAATATTCGTGGATAGGACAAATTGGCTCTGAGCACTATGGGACTTAACATCTGAGGTCATCATTCCCCTAGAACTTAGAACTACTTAAACCTAACTAACCTAAGGACATCACACACATCCATGCCCGAGGCAGGATTCGAACCTGCGACCGTAGCGGTCGCGCGGTTCCAGACTGAAGCGCCTAGAACCGCTCGGCTACAGCGGCCGGCCTTTGTATGATCCCCGAATATTAACAATTTCTCTTGTGCCACCGTGTGCAGACCCAAATTAGGTAAAATAACCCATGTAAAAAAGAAAACGAAGATTATTTCATAGAGTAATTTGCACTTTTGATTTTGCGTACAAAAGCCTCCTGCTGCAATTCGATGTTAGAATTTAAAACAAGTATGTATGTGCTCGGAGGAAATTACAGGTCTTTCTGACTGTAATCCAGTGGAAGCATACTTCATTTAAATTTCCGGAAAGAAAAAGCAATTATTGGCGTAATGCTTATTGCAACTGGAAAATACTGAATCAGTTACTTCACAACACACACACACACACACACACACACACACACACACACACACACACACACACACAACAAAGAGACGTCATACGCCGTTCCTCCCATCCAGCAACTAAGTTTTCAGTCGCAACAAAAACTTAACATCTAATGCTTCTGACGTCCCGAAAATGTTAAAAAGTATGCTGCAAGCCATTGTCCAAATGCCCCACTGTCACAAAATTTTCGGAGTATCATGTGTCTTAACGTATATAACAAGAGGAATTTAGTTGAAAGAAGCTTCGTTACTGTGCTATGCTGTTCACAAAATACAGCATAGTTACAGAACTTAGGTAAAAATACGCGGTCCAGTCACGTTAATGTGACCGCCGCCATTGTTAGATATCAACGTCCAATAACCACTCACAGACGGCTGGAGGCAGCACTAGCAGTGGAGGGTGTATACAATGGTCGGGCAGACGCGGAAAGCAATTCAGTCGTTGTAAATAGTCTTCACGGGTTTTGCCGCCGGATCACGTTGTGCAAATTCCACAATATTTCCTCCGAGCAACTGTCAGACATCTTCAGGTGGTGCAACCTTGCTGGTGGCTAGGTACGACTGACTGTATCGGCACGTCGACGCCCCGTTTCTAGAACACGCGCGCGAATAATGCGCAGGCGCGGAAATCTCGCATGCGCAATGATTTTCAGATAGATGGTGCCATATTCAAACTCCCTCTGCCGAAAATCGCAGAGCGGCTCTCCTGTGCGTGCGCTGTACGCTGCGTTTGCCAACGGTGCGGCCAGACGTTACTCACCAACGGCCGTAATAGACCAATGTTATGACGGGCCTGTCATCGAAGAATCTGGATTTTCGCGTCGTCATTTAGTAGCAGCCAATGCAGGGTTCCAGGCTGTGCTCAGTTGAAAATCAAATGGTTCAAATAGCTCTGAGCACTATGGGACTTAGCATCTGAGGTCATCAGTCCCCTAGACTTAGAACTATTTGAACCTAACTAACCTAAAGCCGGTATTACACTATCAAATTTCTTTGTCCAAAATCTTTGTCCAAAATCTTTGTCCAAAATCTTTGTCCAAAATCTTTGTCCAAAATCTTTGTCCAAAATCTTTGTCCAAAATCTTTGTCCAATATCTTTGATGGTGTAATAGGGAACTTTGTCAAATGTCTTCCAATATATGATCAAATCTAGGACCTCACTGTAGATTTGATCAAAGAAGTCGCTTGTCTTCTGTTCACTGCAATGTGACATGTTACCACATGGAGCGCTAGCATCGTTGCATTCTGTCGTCTGTACTGTTTTTATAAAACATTGCGGGTAAATACAATTGGTGTGTGCCGACAACTACAAAATTAGTAGAGATGTATGAAGCTGATGAGGCGCTTTACAATGTGAGGCGCGCTGAATACAAAAATAGATTAAGAAGATTGGAGACCTAACCTAACCCAACCCTCTCCTGTAGCAAGGAATCGGAGTGTTACAGTGAGCCTCTCTTCTGCAGATATAGCAGTCCTTAAGTGAATATTGTGCTTTTTGATATGAGGATACACTTCTCTGAGCACATACAGAAATATATGCTCATCCATTCTTAAGTAATTGATGTACGACTTGACGTCCTCCACTGTAAGCTCACATAACAAGTTTTGTTGAATGCTTTTATCGTGTCGTCGTAAAACCCACGGCTTCACCCAGGTATGTTTCCTTTTTTCCCCCGCTTCTGTTCCGCATATGCACATAGTGGAATTGTGGTACATGCAACTGCTGCGGTCAATAACAAGTTGTTGTCAGTCATCTTCAACTTTGACGAAAAATATGATGACAATGTAATACCCCTTCTAGCGCTACGTCAAAGATCTTTGTCAAATATATTTGACGGAATATTTGATCACATATTTGATCTTATCTTTGATCAAGTCTTTGACAAAGAAATTTGATACTGTAATACCGGCCTAAGGACATCACACACATCCATGCCTGAGGCAGGATTCGAACCTGTGACCGTAGCGGTCGCGCGGTTCCAGACTGTAGCGCCTAGAACCGCTCGGCCACCCCGGCCGGCCTCAGTTGAAATCCCGTATCCTTGTTGATGAGGTTATCGGCTGTACGGATATATATTGCTTCCTTAATGACTTAATCCCAGAAAGATGATGCCGGGGATAAAACTTCCGTCTTTTCATAAATCATCCGATGTCCTGTATTCAGACAATGTTCCGCAATTGCCGACTTTTCCGGTTGACGAAGGCGTGTATGACGCTGATGTTCATCGCAGCTTTCTTGTACTGTGCGGCATTTCTGGCCTATATGTGCTGCCCCACATTGACAAGGAATCTTGTATACACCACATTTCCTCAGTCCAAGGTCATCCTTAACCGAACCCAACAGGTTTCTCAGTTTTGCAGATGGTTGAAAAACACACGTAATTTCATATCTTCCGAGGACTCTTCCTATTCTTGACGACATGGCACCAAAATACGGCAAAAAGGCCAAAGTGGTGGGTGTCTTCGTATCTTCATTCTGCTCCATAGATTGAACTCGCCTGGGCCTGAATTTCATTACGTATCTGTCTCTCAGAATAACCGTTGTGTCGGAACACTGTCTTTAAATGTTGTAGTTCACTCGACAGGCTTTCAGGATCAGATATCACTTGTGCTCTATGAACTGACGTACGTAATGCACTACCGTATTGTGCAGGATGATGGCAGCTTGTGGCCCTCTAACAACCCTACCACAACAAAGGTCAAAAATTAATTATGATTGTAGTGTTGCTCACGCTGCTAAATATTGCATTTTCGGGAAACAACAAAGTTATATTATGTGGCAGGTGTCATTAGAGCACAGTTAATAAAGTCGTTTCATGAAATAATAGATAAACTAGGCACTCATCTTTTCGTGTTTCCCACGCTGGTCTCGTTGTGAACTCATGGCTCAATCGTCGAAAATCTAGGTAGTGATGATTCCAAGCACGGATGCAAAGAGGCCTAGGTGTTATTCTGCGATATTCATAAGTTTTATAGATGTGTTTCATAAACCATTCTTGAAGATTAAACTTTTGCAAGTTAAGACAATGGTGATGAAAAAAAATAATCAGCACTCCGAATTTAAGTTACACTTCTATTTTATTACTTTTGTTGCACCATCACTTCACAATATAAAACATACTTGAAAATATCTTCCTCACTGTTAAAGTTCACATTTCATAAACTGACTGCAATTTGCATCTTTTCAACATGACGACCAAAACTAGACTCTTTAATAACCGCTTACGCGCCCAAAAATCACAGTTAAAAGTGCGTCAAAGATCATAGTGACAAAAGAAAGAATACACATATCATTTCAATATAAACATATAGATGTATCAAAGTACCTCTATATTAATGAAATCAAATCTGAATGTTGTCACACAAATATGTTAACTATTTTACAGAAACACAGTAGAATATTGCTGGTATCGAGAGGTTGAGGTGAGGTGCCGTAATGGTCACGTAATTCAAGTACCATTACAGCCTGCAGACATGGATCTTTATGCGTTGGGCTTGCGGTAGACGCTATGTCCCAAGGTTCCATCTGCTTTCCTTCCTACCAAAACATCAAGAAAAGGTAAAGTACCATCTTTTACCACTTCCATTGTGAAGTTTATATTCGTATGCAGTGAATTTAGATGCTGAAGAAACGTCCATGTGGCCACATCACAAATGTGTCATCCAGATACCGCAGAAAACAAGAGGGCTTGAGAGTGGCTGACTGTAGTGCTTTTTCTTCAAAGTCCTCCATAAAATAATTGGCAGTCGTTGTTGTAAAGCGGAAAAAGGGCGATTATGATCTTTGGCTCTCGCGCCAATGGTGGAAACATTTCCGAAACGGCTAAGTTTGTGAACTGTTCGCATACCGCCGTTGTTAAAGTACACAGAGTATGGCAAAATGGCGCATCCAAAACCGGCACGGAGGCAACAGCGGTGCAGGACTGGCTATAATGATTACGAGGAACGACGCCTGCGGAGGTATGTAAGTGCGAACGGAAGTGCAGCTGTTAAGCAACTGTCGACCCAGATGAACCAAGGGGCTACCAACAGCGAACGTTGTTGCGTATGGGCCTCCGCAGCAGGCGCGTGGCTCAAACATCCATACAGATTGCTGTTCACCGGCGCCGAAGGCTGGAATATGCACGCCACTGCCGCAACCGGACGTCCACTGAATTGGCGACAGGTGACCTTTCCAGGTTAATCACGTTTAATGCTCGACCGGACAGATGGCCTTTGGCGTATAAGGTCCTGTTACAATCTTCGGAAGTGTCCAGGCCAGAAATACAGGGTGTTTATAAATGAATATCGGGGTTTTAACGCTTTATAATATTTATTACATTAAACGTAGTTATAAATGATATGTCAAATGAAAGAGCAACTCACAGTTGTTTAGCACCAGTGCGCATGCGCAGCGTGCAGTGTTTCCGCCGCAATCCGCTAGACAGCGGTAGTAGCGAAGATGGCGACTGGTGAACAGAAAGTGTTTTGTGTTTTGCGGTTTGCAAAGACTGAATCTGTAGTTACTGTGCAACGTTCGTTCCGGCTGAAGTTCGGTTGTCATCCTCCAAGTGATAATAACATTCGTAGATGGTATCATCAATTTGAAGATACCGGCTGCATTTGTAAAGGGAAGAGCACAGGACGACCAAGAGTTAGTGAAGAGACTATTGAGCGAGTGAGACAGGCCAAAGAAATCAGTCTGGAAGGCTAGTTGAGAATTAAAAGTTCCCATGTCGACTGTTTTGGAAGGTTGTAAGAAAACGTGTACAACTACGTCCTTATTGTTTAGTTATTACAGGCGCTAAAGCCGGCAGACCATGGATTACGTGCCAGCTTTGCAAACGAAATGTTGTTTTATGACGATGATTTTCTGGATCATGTTGTCTTCAGTGATGAATCGACCTTTCACCTTAGTGGACATGTTAACACTCACAATGTGCGCATCTGGGGCTCATAAAATCCTCACGAGGTGGTACAAATGCGAGATTCCCCTAAAGTGACTGTTTTTTTGTGCCGTATCCTGGCAGAAAGTTTATGGGCCTTTCTTTTTTGGTGAACCTACTGTAACTGGCAATTCTTACCTTCCTACACTAGAGCAATGACTCTTTCCTCAGTTGGAAGAAGATGAGCCAGAGAACTTCATTTTCCAGCAAGATGGTGCGCCACCTCACTGTCATAGTGAAGTACGCAATTGGTTCGACTTCACTGTACCCCAACGCTGGATACGCCGCAAGGGGTCCAATGACAGGGCTTGCTTTGCATGGCCTCCACGTCCACCCGACCTAACGCCATGCGATTTTTTCCTTTGGGGCTTCATCAAGGATCGTGTGTATGTGCCTCCACTACCAGCAGACCTCCCTGAATTAAGAAACCGGTTTGAAGCAGCTGTTGCTACAATCACTGAAGACACACTTATCAGCATTTGGGAAGAACTCGGCTATAGACTTGATGTGTGCCATGTGACAAATGGTGCTCACATTGAAATGTATAAGGTTCTTGGTAAAACTGTTTGAGTTGCTCTTTCAGTTGGAATATCATTTATAACTGTAAGTTTAATATAATAAATATTATAAAGTGTTAAAACCCCGATATTCATTTATAAACACCCTGTATTTTCGTGGCGTTCCCTGGGTGATCTCGTCATTCTCTATCAACACAGGTATATACGTATCCTTGAGGACTAAAAGCACCCCTACATCCAGTTTGTTTTTCTTCGGCACAGTGGCATTTACCAGCAGGACAAGCCAATCCGCCACACAGCTCAGTGTACGTGAGTGGTTCGAAGGGAACCAGGATGAGTTCACCGTACTCCTCTGGCCATCAGACTCCCCGGATTAAACGTGGGACCACCACGATCGCCTGTTCGCGTCATGGATTTTCAACCGAGGAACCTAGCACAGCTAGCCACAGCTCTGGAGTCGGAATAGCTCCACATTCCTGTCTGTACCTTTCCGCACCTCAGCGATTCTCTCCCTAAGCGTCCGTGTTGCAAAAGGTGGTTATTCCGGTTTTTAACAGGTGGTCACAGTAACGTGACTGGACCATGTGTGTATGTGGATTTTCAGTCTCATTTCCAGCTACGTGCATACATTGATGCCCCGAGCGGACAGCAGGCGCTATTCGGAAAACAAATTCAGCAGTGTAGCTTACAAAACCACACACAGACTATCTCGCTACCAGAATAACTCCAGAATAGCCACATAAAATAAGACGCCTATTAGTACGGTGTGGCATTGCAGAGAGCGCTAAATAACATGCTACGACCTCAATGAACTCTGACCTCTTGGGTAATACTATCCCGTCCACATTGCCTGTTCGGTTCGCGAATGGTGCAAGGGCAGCAGATTGTCGGTAAACCTTTGTAAGAACTCTGATTTCTTTGCCTTTGTGGTCATTTCGCGAGGCATATAGCGGAGGAAGCAGGCAGGATGTTTGCTGACTCTTGCCGGAATGTACTGTCCCGAATTCCAACAGTGAATCTGTGTGATACACAATGCCTCTCGTGCAGCGTCTGCCACTGAAGCAACGACCCGTCACGAAATGCGCCGCTCTCCGTTGGATTTCCCCCCCCCCCCCCTCTTACAGTAATATAACTGGTCCCAGACTGACAGGTAGTCCTCAAGAATCGGTCGAATAAGTGTTTTATAGGTCATTTCTTGCGTGGATGAATTCAGTTCCTGAATATTTTACCAGTGTATCTCAGCCTGAAGTCTGCTTTTCCTGCTACTCGTTTTGTGGCCATTCCACATTAGATCGCTTCAGATGGTCGCTTCTATATATTTTACGGCATTAATGAAAGCTCCCTCCAGTTGCTAATGTATTCGCTATCAAAGTCCACGACCGGCTTCGGCCCAGGGAAGTTTCAAGAAGACGGTATTCTTTGGAATTTGAACCCCATTGCTCCACAACGGTATGATGCACCAGTAATTATCTCTAAACTCGATCGAGTTAGATGACATGGTGTTTCAAATAGCGGGTTTCTCGTGGTTTCGCAGAATCACTTACCGAGTTGAATTCTTAACATAACATAAAAAGTAAATAAAATGGATATTAAACTGCGTTTTTACCATCTGTACGTTTCCAGTGGAGCGCTCACCACGTGCCAACATAGACCACGTACGTTCCAGTGCCGTGCCGATGCTTCAAGTCGGATAAAAGCAACATCTTCGGATGACAGAGAAATACTGAGTATTGAGAACCTAGTTTCCTTGTAACAGGCACTTTATTTGCAACTTTTTACAGCACGACCGGTTATGAAACACAAAAATTCCGTCTTTAGATGCACCTGTACAAATCAAAATACCATACGAGCAGGGTGGTACTCACACGACACTGTGTGTGTGTGTGTGTGTGTGTGTGTGTGTGTGTGTGTGTGTGCGCGCGCAGGCGTTGCTTTGACAGCATCTATTTGGAACTTGGACAGTATGAACCTACGGCAAAGTCACATCGTGATGTTGCGAAAGGCGTTGATGAGATCGGTTTTTGTATAGGTACACATTAAAATTAAAGATAGTCCGAAACAGATTTCGCTCTTATAAAGTTGAAACGAAGTAGCTGTTATAAAGAAAGTAGCTCTGCAGGCTACACAGATTTTGCAGCTGAGATCCCAGCAGTAGAGCACTCGAAGAGACAAAGAAAAGTAAACAGAGGAATAACTCCGAATTACGGTCCGTGATACCGTGTCACTTTGTCGGTAATGCTTACGACGGTATTACGTGTAGTAAAAAGCAACTCACGACACACGAATATGAAAAGAATCTGCTATGATAATCTGCTACGTAATTGTTACGTAGAACGTTAAGATTGTATTGTCTCGACTGTGTAAAGCCACAACAGCAAATGCCAGTTTAAAAGGAAACTACACTAAAGCTGTAGCATAACTGTAAAACACTCGCTATCTAAGATTACTGGGTAGCCACTATGAAAACGTCTTAAAGATATTATTTCAGTCTCAGGACAAACTTCTTCCTGGAAAACACAGTGTACTGATGTTGACAGAATACTCAGCGTCGCATTGCGAATGCCAAGTTTGTTTGACAAAGAGCACTTTCGCGCTGTCAGGTCTTTCCGTTGGAGGAAAATCCTGCAGTAATAGTTCCGAGAAGCACATCTGAAGTATTTTTCAGGCAACCCAACGTTACCTTGACATTTGTCTCTTTTGATCGGCTGTCTTCCATGTCCCATTTACTTGGTTTTACTTTCAGAAAATCGAAGTTACGTCAGCTCTTCTCATTTCTGCTTAACATGTTCCATTTTATAATTTATTTAATCTCCGTCGTACAATAGTGTTGACTGAAAACAAAGAGTTCATACCTCAAACAGTATGGTACTCAGCGAAATGTCAACTCTGTAAAAATTGTAAATAAAAATTGGAGTAATTACTCTTGTTTATTTCTGTTTATAATTGTCTTTGCGACTGTTATTAGAAAGTTATATGTGCATTCTCGGTAATTTCATTTGTGTGGTGCGAAATAGGTAATGTTTTTACTACAAACCATAACAGAAGCGAGTATGCACTGATGACTCAAATATTGTCTAGTCTCGTAAAATCGAAGGAAGGAAAGAAGATTCGGGCTTTAATATCCTGTCGACATCGAGGTCATTAAAGACGGAGCATAAGCTCGGAATTTTTCATGGATGGGGAAGGAAATCGGCCGTGCCCTTCGAAAGAGACCATCCCGGAATTTGTGTGGAGCTATTTAAGGAAATCATGGAAAACCTAATTCTGGATGACCGTATCCGGATTTGAACCGTCGTCCTCCCGAATACGAGGCTACTAAGCTAACCACTGAGCCACCTCGCTCGGTCCTAAAATCAACGCTAAGGAAATGTTCGAAGGACTTCATCAAGGAACCGATAAAGTAGGTAACGGTTGATTTCGTTCGTACAGAAGTAGACGCTCGGAAACGCGACCGATTAGTGTTGCGAGAAAGGCAATGGTCTTTTAACGAAACGCTGTTGGATCAATTCATATAACCAGTATTTTAGCTATACTGTAAAATCAGTATTCTGGCTCCATAACACATTTCACAAAAGAGTTAAAGGACGAAGTAAGGCAGTAAGGGGCGGTTGGATGCATATAAACTGATACGAAAGTTTCGTGTTCCAGAATCAGCTTGCGATCAAGCAAAATGTTTTCCAAGCTCCAGGTAAAAATTTAATGCTGAACAAAAATGTAATAGACCGCAAATTGAATTTTAGTCCCGAAACGAAGTATGGGTTGCGCTCATCCAAACTGAATGCATTCTTCGACAATCTGTCACCTAGTTAATCGTATGCCATAAGCATTGCACGCTATTGAGTCCTCTTTCTGGAGAAGAGAACGGCGTCCGATCTTAATGGAGATTTAAAACTTTGTGGGACGCGGAATCCGCAGCGAAGAAGCTTCTCTACTGTCTGGTAAACGAATTGGACTACAGATTGTACTTTCCAACTTCCAACCACCAATTATCCCAAAAACACACAACCACATGTTTCATCAACAAAGTAACTTCATAGAGGGGAACTGACGTCTTGTCGTAGTAGCCATGGTACACGCTTGTTTAGATGCTGCATACATTACCGCTTTCAAATCCGCATGTCCCGGCACACAGTAGAATATAACCTCCTTCTCTAGATGCTGAAGTTAGCACACTGGACTCCCATTCGGGAGGACGACGGTTCAGTCCCGCGTCCGGCCATCTTGATTTAGGTTTTGCGTGACTTCCCTAATTCTCTCCAGGCAAATGCCGGGATGGTTTCTTTGAAAGGGCACGGCCGACTTCCTTCCCCGTCCTTCCCTAATCGGATGAGACCGATGACCTCGCTGTTTGGTCTCTCCCCCAAACAACCCAACCCTCTAGATGCTGAAGGTGGTAGATGGTATTTTGAATGGAATGCACTGTTGGGAATAAATTCTGCGTATAGGAAACGCACTCCCGCAATCGAAATGGAGGAACATTGCGATCGAGACGTTTCCTTCCGTCAGGCTAGTCAAAATCGCATCCTAGTACACATAATAAATACTGAATTCGTTACTAAGTGGACCATGAGAGCGCGGTTGTGACTTTTCACACAGCAGCCAGTATTTTGAAAATTCGACAGACGAGTCATTATGTGAAAGATAATTTCCCCTAAGTGTAGTATTTTTCCCATACACTTCAAATTCATTGCAGTGTTAGCAATGACAGCAAACTCAGACTACCGAATGAGCTAGTGCAACGTGTTTCCCAGTAATTTTACTAACCAATTATGTTTTTAAAAATAGACAGAGAATTTATCACGCTGATAGTAAAGCGGAATTCGTATAAAGAAACCATATTGACTGAAATTTAATGAGCTACTTTTAACATCTTGGTATTGGTTTTTTGTCTGCCCTTGTTCATTATAGTTTGTCCTCTCTCCCCCTCCCTCCCTCCCTCCCTCCCTCCGTCCATCCCTCCCCCTCAAATGTGTGTGAAATCTTATGGGACTTAACTGCTAAGGTCATCAGTCACTAAGCTTACACACTACTTCACCTAAATTATCCTACGAACAAACACACACACACCCATGCCCGAGGGAGGACTTGAACCCCCGCCAGGATGAGCCGCACAGTCCATGACTGCAGCGCCTCAGACCGCTCGGCTAATCCCGCGCGGCTCCCTCCCCCTCTCTCGTATATTTTTTCATCCTATAATCATTTAGACACAGTTCAGGAACAAGTGGGTAATGCCTAGCTTGGTCGACAAACTTTGAACGTTTCCCACTTGGAATGCCAGATTTGTCGTCTGATGCGGTTTTCAACATACGAGGTGTGGCTAGAAAAAAACCGGACTAGTACTGGCGAAACAATAAAACGAATGCAATAAGGCTGAAAGTCGCGTGGCCTGTCACGTGACTCTCGCTCCGCCTACTGCTCGAGTTTCATCTGCCTCCTGCACTCAGTCTGCCCCTGGCGTCTGTTTTAAGTAGTTGACGTTTTGTCTGTGCGTCGGAAAATGTTGAGTGTACAGAAAGAACAGCGTGTTAACATCAAATTTTGTTTCAAACTAGGAAAATCTGCAAGTGAAACGTTTGTAATGTTACAACAAGTGTACGGCGATGATTGTTTATCGCGGACACAAGTGTTTGAGTGGTTTAAACGATTTAAAGATGGCCGCGAAGACACCAGTGATGACACTCGCACTGGCAGACCATTGTCAGCAAAAACTGATGCAAACATTGAAAAAACCGGTAAACTTGTTCGACACTTTCCTTGTCAACTCCTGTTAACTCAGACACTGCTCTGATTGTTAAACGGCGATCTTGTCGAACAAGTTTACCGATTTTTTCAATGTTTGCATCAGTTTTTGCTGACAATGGTCTGCCAGTGCGAGTGTCATCACTGGTGTCTTCGCGGCCATCTTTAAATCGTTTAAACCACTCTCATCGCCGTACACTTGTTGTAACATTACAAACGTTTCACTTGCAGATTTTCCTAGTTTGAAACAAAATTTGTTGTTAACACGCTGTTCTTTCTGTACACTCAACATTTTCCGACGCACAGACAAAACGTCAATTACTTAAAACAGACGCCACGGGCAGACTGAGTGCAGGAGGCAGATGAAACTCGAGCAGTAGGCGGAGCGAGAGTCACATGACAGGCCACGCGACTTTCAGCCTTATTGCATTCGTTTTATTGTTTCACCAGTACTAGTCCGGTTTTTTTCTAGCCACACCTCGTACTCGTATCCTGATATCCAAGCTTACCAGCGTGTAGCGCGTTTCTTCATTTCAGGCGACCAACGGAGTTACTTCCGCGCCCATGCCATTCGCTATCTGGTCACTGTGAATAATGTAGCTGCTCACACATTGTACGAGAAGTTATCAGACATTGAATTGCTAGTCGATTCGCTCATCGTGTACCATCTATCGCCGACAGTCCACGGTGACCACTGCTGCCAAAAAAATGTTGTCGACTGCAATTGACAGTAACTAAAGATGGTGTTTTACAGGAATCCTAGATACTCGTAGAACATCCGTCACATGGTGTCACGTGAAAAGCCCAGGGCCTGCACTACCGTTGTCGAATGGCTGACACCTCTTGCTACCCTCTGCTCATTTGTAACTCCGACAACCGCATCTGACGACATCCGGTAATGTGCCATGCCGAACCATCTCTCTGGCTTTGCTCTCTAATGTGTCAACTATCTCTAATTCAGTTCTCCATGTGTGCAACTGTTACTTTTTATTATAAAACACACTCTTCTTTTGGAACAGTTCGATATTTTACAGTAATTCAGACCGTAGATACTAATCCCGAATATACGTGGGGAGACAATATCCTGCGATGTACTCCTTTTGGTACAGGAGCTACGACCCTTCACTACTACTCCAATGCTTCTCACCCTGATAATTCCGTTTCCCACAACCTTGTTCCATCTTACACCGCTCTGAACTGTAGCTGTACTGGTTTTCACTTATGGAAGAGTTCCTAGATAACAGAACGCAGCATGTCATTCTCAATGGAGAGAAGTCTTCCGAAGTAAGAGTGATTTCAGGTGTGCCGCAGGGGAGTGTCGTAGGACCGTTGCTGTTCACAATATACAAAAAGACCTTGTGGATAACATCGGAAGTTCAATGAAGCTTTTTGCGGATGATGCTGTAGTATATCGAGAAGTTGTAACAATGGAAAATTGTACTGAAATGCAGGAGGATGTGCAACGAATTGACGCATGGTGTAGGGAATGGCAATTGAATCTCAATGTAGACAAGTGTAACGTGCTGCGAATACGTAGAAAGATAGATCCTTTATCATTTAGCTACAGTATAGCAGGTCAGCAAGTGGAAGCAGTTAATTCCATAAATTATCTGGGAGTGGGCATTAGGAGTGATTTAAAATGGAATCACCATATGAAATTAATCATCGGTAAAGCAGATGTCAGACTGAGATTCATTGGAAGAACCCTAAGGAAATGCAGTCCCAAAACAAAGAAGTAGGTTACAGTACATTTGTTCGCCCACTGCTTGAATACTGCTCACCGGTGTGGGATCCTTACCAGATAGGGTTGATAGAAGAGGTAGAGAAGATCCAACGGAGAGCAGCGGGCTTAGTTACAGGATTATTTAGTAATCGCGAAAGCGTTACGGAGATGATTGATAAACTCCAGTGGAAGACTCTGCAAGAGAGACTCTCACTAGCTCGGTACGGGTTTTTGTTGAAGTTTCGAGAACATACCTTCACTGAGAAGTCAAGCAGTATATTGGTCCTTCCTATGTATATTTCGCGAAGAGACCATGAGGATAAAATCAGAGAGACTAGAGCCCACACAGAGGCATACCGACAATCTTTCTTTCTACGAACAGTACGAGACTGGAGCAGAAGGGAGAACCGATAGAGGTACTCAAGGTACCCTCCGCCACACACCGTCAGGTGGCTTGCGGGTGTGGACGTAAATGTATATGTGTGTCTCTGACTACGTTTTTGTAGCTGACGTTATTTACAGTTAATGCTGCGGAATTTTGCGTATAGGTCTGAATGTGTTAATGTTACACAAGCAGTCGCTTGAGAAGGGACTATATGTTCTGTAGGTCTTTCTGAATCCTCAACAGTTCTCTGGAAGAAGAGTAAATAAAACGGTGTTTTTTTCCGTGGAACAAGATTAAGTTTTTCTAGAAAACAGTAAACGCACAGAGAAAATTACGAAACAACTGTTATGATTCATAACGCAGCGAGTTCATCTTATCGAAACCAAATGCTCTGTATATCTGATAACGAACATCTTATATAAAACAGAAATGCTATTCAAGGGGTGGTTATTTATAGAAGAATAATTGCACCACGACAAATTCACATCTCGACGAAAGAAGAGGGAGGTACTGACGGGCAAAAAAGACCGTCATCATTACAGCTGATTGAGTAGTGGAATATATTTTAGGTGGATAAAAGATAATGAATATGGTTCACAAAAATTATAATACGCTCGCTAGCTGACTTTATCACGGATGAAATTGCCTAATTTAAAGATGTGCACTTTCTGTGGCAATTTGGAAAGCAACATTGATGGAGAAATGGGGTAAGTGTAATCGACGAAAATATTGAAGTTTCACGCTCTCATAAGGCATACGTAAAGGTAATGGCAGATCGCTTTAAATCGTGAAAACCTCACAAGGTTGTATCGGTACAAACCAACTACGAAACGGGATTGTCACGTATAGAGGAAAGGAATAATGGCGCACAGTGAATATTGCATATCTGGATGTCGTAAAACGGATATTACCAAACATCACCTCATCGTATCAGGAAGCGACGACATAAGCATATATTAGAATTTTGTCAAAGTGTGTGGCCGTAAATGAACTCACAGGGCAAAGAAAATGTGCATCACGGAGAGTGGCTCCAATCGAGTGAAAATTTAAAAGTTACGTATGTTACCAAAGATATGACATGGCAGAAGAGATCACGAGGTCACGGTAAACGGATTACGATGGAAAAATGTGATAGCGAGAGGCGTTAATACTCTGCTGGGCACGCTACACACGCCGCACGGGATGTGATCCGGACGGCCATGGGAGCATACAGGTTCTGGTCGGCGCGTTGCGGTGAAACTGCCCACGTCTGCAGCGACAGAAAATGTTAACTCCAGCACAGCATGAGGCTGTCACAGAAGTACGTTGGAGATCCGCTGAAGCCGACAGTCAAGAAAAGGCCGAGAAGTCGTCTTTAAATGGCCAGTATTAGATAGCAGATATGTTGTCACGAACTTGTCTCTGTAAGATGAGCCTTTGTTTCCACATTTTCGTTAACTAGTGTGTTGCCGACGACGACGTTAACTAGTGTGTTGCCCCCCCCCCCCCCCCATGAACCATGGACCTTGCCGTTGGTGGGGAGGCGTGCGTGCCTCATCGATACAGATAGCCGTACCGTAGGTACAACCACAACGGAGGGGTATCTGTTGAGAGGCCAGACAAACGTGTGGTTCCTGAAGAGGGGCAGCAGCCTTTTTCAGTAGTTGCAAGGGCAACAGTCTGGATGATTGACTGATCTGGCCTTGTAACAATAACCAAAACGGCCTTGCTGTGCTGGTACTGCGAACGGCTGAAAGCAAGGGGAAACTACGGCCGTAATTTTTCCCGAGGGCATGCAGCTTTACTGTATGATTAAATGATGATGGCGTCCTCTTGGGTAAAATATTCCGGAGGTAAAATAGTCCCCCATTCGGATCTCCGGGCGGGGACTACTCAAGAGGATGTCGTTATCAGGAGAAAGAAAACTGGCGTTCTACGGATCGGAGCGTGGAATGTCAGGTCCCTTAATCGGGCAGGTAGGTTAGAAAATTTGAAAAGGGAAATGGATAGGTTAAAGTTAGATATAGTGGGAATTAGTGAAGTTCGGTGGCAGGAGGAACAAGACTTCTGGTCAGGTGACTACAGGGTTATAAACACAAAGTCAAATAGGGGTAATGCAGGAGTAGGTTTAATAATGAATAGGAAAATAGGAACGCGGGTAAGCTACTACAAACAGCTTAGTGAACGCATTATTGTGGCCAAGATAGATACGAAGCCCACACCTACTACAGTAGTACAAGTTTATATGCCAACTAGCTCTGCAGATGACGAAGAAATTGAAGAAATGTATGATGAAATAAAAGAAATTATTCAGATTGTGAAGGGAGACGAAAATTTAATAGTTATGGGTGACTGGAATTCGAGTGTAGGAAAAGGGAGAGAAGGAAACGTAGTAGGTGAATATGGATTGGGGCTAAGAAATGAAAGAGGAAGCCGCCTGGTAGAATTTTGCACAGAGCACAATTTAATCATAGCTAACACTTGGTTTAAGAATCATGATAGAAGGTTGTATACATGGAAGAACCCTGGAGATACTAAAAGGTATCAGATTGATTATATAATGGTAAGACAGAGATTTAGGAACCAGGTTTTAAATTGTAAGACATTTCCAGGGGCAGATGTGGACTCTGACCATAATCTATTGGTTATGACCTGTAGATTAAAACTGAAGAAACTGCAAAAAGGTGGGAATTTAAGCAGATGGGACCTGGATAAACTGAAAGAACCAGAGGTTGTACAGAGTTTCAGGGAGAGCATAAGGGAACAATTGACAGGAATGGGGGAAAGAAATACAGTAGAAGAAGAATGGGTAGCTTTGAGGGATAAAGTAGTGAAGGCAGCAGAGGATCAAGTAGGTAAAAAGACGAGGGCTAGTAGAAATCCTTGGGTAACAGAAGAAATATTGAATTTAATTGATGAAAGGAGAAAATATAAAAATGCAGTAAATGAAGCAGGCAAAAAGGAATACAAACGTCTCAAAAATGAGATCGACAGGAAGTGCAAAATGGCTAAGCAGGGATGGCTAGAGGACAAATGTAAGGATGTAGAGGCTTATCTTACTAGGGGTAAGATAGATACTGCATACAGGAAAATTAAAGAGACCTTTGGAGATAAGAGAACCACTTGTATGAACATCAAGAGCTCAGATGGAAACCCAGTTCTAAGCAAAGAAGAGAAAGCAGAAAGGTGGAAGGAGTATATAGAGGGTCTATACAAGGGCGATGTACTTGAGGACAATATTATGGAAATGGAAGAGGATGTAGATGAAGATGAAATGGGAGATAAGATACTGCGTGAAGAGTTTGACAGAGCACTGAAAGACCTGAGTCGAAACAAGGCCCCCGAAGTAGACAACATTCCATCGGAACTACTGACGGCCTTGGGAGAGCCAGTCATGACAAAACTCTACCATCTGGTGAGCAAGATATATGAAACAGGCGAAATACCCTCAGACTTCAAGAAGAATATAATAATTCCAATCCCAAAGAAAGCAGGTGTTGACAGATGTGAGAATTACCGAACAATCAGTTTAATAAGCCACAGCTGCAAAATACTAACACGAATTCTTTACAGACGAATGGAAAAACTAGTAGAAGCGGACCTCGGGGAAGATCAGTTTGGATTCCGTAGAAATACTGGGACACGTGAGGCAATACTGACCTTACGACTTATCTTAGAACAAAGATTAAGGAAAGGCAAACCTACGTTTCTAGCATTTGTAGACTTAGAGAAAGCTTTTGACAATGTTGACTGGAATACTCTCTTTCAAATTCTAAAGGTGGCAGGGGTAAAATACAGGGAGCGAAAGGCTATTTACAATTTGTACAGAAACCAGATGGCAGTTATAAGAGTCGAGGGACATGAAAGGGAAGCAGTGGTTGGGAAGGGAGTAAGACAGGGTTGTAGCCTCTCCCCGATGTTATTCAATCTGTATATTGAGCAAGCAGTAAAGGAAACAAAAGAAAAATTCGGAGTAGGTATTAAAATCCATGGAGAAGAAATAAAAACTTTGAGGTTCGCCGATGACATCGTAATTCTGTCAGAGACAGCAAAGGACTTGGAAGAGCAGTTGAATGGAATGGATGGTGTCTTGAAGGGAGGATATAAGATGAACATCAACAAAAGCAAAACGAGGATAATGGAATGTAGTCGAATTAAGTCGGGTGATGTTGAGAGTATTAGATTAGGAAATGAGACACTTAAAGTAGTAAAGGAGTTTTGCTATCTGGGGAGCAAAATAACTGATGATGGTCGAAGTAGAGAGGATATAAAATGTAGACTGGCAATGGCAAGGAAAGCGTTTCTGAAGAAGAGAAATTTGTTAACATCGAGTATAGATTTAAGTGTCAGGAAGTATTTTCTGAAAGTATTTGTATGGAGTGTAGCCATGTATGGAAGTGAAACATGGACGATAAATAGTTTGGACAAGAAGAGAATAGAAGCTTTCGAAATGTGGTGCTACAGAAGAATGCTGAAGATTAGATGGGTAGATCACATAACTAATGAGGAGGTACTGAACAGGATTGGGGAGAAGAGGAGTTTGTGGCACAACTTGACCAGAAGAAGGGATCGGTTGGTAGGACATGTTCTGAGGCATCAAGGGATCACCAATTTAGTATTGGAGGGCAGCGTGGAGGGTAAAAATCGTAGGGGGAGACCAAGAGATGCATACACTAAGCAGATTCAGAAGGATGTAGGTTGCAGTAGGTACTGGGAGATGAAGAAGCTTGCACAGGATAGAGTAGCATGGAGAGCTGCATCAAACCAGTCTCAGGACTGAAGACCACAACAACAACAACAACAGTGTGTTGCCCTTTCGTTCACGTCTTCGGAACGAGTATGCTGTGAAGACTACTGTCTTACAACTATTTTCACAGAACTGCAGGCATGCGTTCCTGGTTCGACGAACCGAGCAGGCACATGCTATCGCAGCCCCCGATTGACTAGCTGAATGTCCAGATTTTTTTCTGTTTTGGTCTTTCGTAACTGATGTAACTCACCACAAATTTCTCTCCTGTGCCAAGCTACACTACTGACCATTAAAATTGCTACACCACGAAGATGATGTGCTACAGACACGAAATTTAACCGACAGGAAGAAGATGCTGTGATATGCAAATGATTAGCTTTTCAGAGCATTCACACAAGGTTGGCGCCGCAGGCGACACCTACAACGTGCTGACATGAGGAAAGTTTCCAACCGATTTCTCATACACAAATAGCAGTTGACCGGCGTTGCCTGGTGAAACATTGTTGTGATGCCTCTTGTAAGGAGGAGAAATGCGTACTCACAAGTTTCCGACTTTGGCAAAGGTCGGATTGTAGCCTATCGCGATTGCGGTTTATTGTATCGCGACATGGCTGCTCGCGTTGGTCGAGATCCAATGACTGTTAGCAAAATATGGGATCGGTGGATTCAGGAGGGTAATACGGAACGCCGTGCTGGATCCCAACGACCTCACATCACTAGCAGTCCAGATGACAGGCATCTTATACGCAATGGCTGCAACGGATCTTGCAGCCACGTCTCGATCCCTGAGTCAACAGTTAGACGACGTTTGCAGCAGCATGGACTATCAGCTCGGACACCATGGCTGCAGTTACCCTTGACGCTGCATCACAGACAGTAGCGCCTGCGATGGTGTACTCAACGACGAACCTTGGTGCACGAATGGCAAAATGTCATTTTTTTTGGATGAGTCCAGGTTCTGTTTACAGCATCATGGTGGTCTCATCCGTGTTTGGCGACATCGCGGAGAACGCACTTTGGAAGCGTGTATTCGTCATTGCCATACTGGCGTATCACCCAGCGTGATGGTATGGGATGCCATTGGTTACACGTCTCGGTCACCTGTTGTTTGCATTGACGGCACTTTGAACAGTGGACGTTACATTTCAGATGTGTGTGACGACCCTTGGCTCTACCCTTCATTCGATCCCTGCGAAACCCCACATTTCAGCAGAATAATGCACGACCGCATGTTGCAGGTCCTGTACGGGCCTTTCTGGATACAGAAAATGTTCGACTGCTGCCCTGGCCAGCACATTCTCCAGATGTCTCACCAATTGAAAACGTCTATTCAATGGTGGCCGAGCAACTGGCTCGTCACAATACGCCAGTCACTACTCTTGATGAACTGTGGTATCGTGTTGAAGCTGCATGAGCAGCTGTACCTGTACACGCCATCCAAGCTCTGCTTCACTCAATGCCCAGACGTATCAAGGTCGTTATTACGGCCACAGGTGGTTGTTCTGAGTTCTGATTTCTCAGGATCTATGCACCCAAATTGCGTGAAAATGTAATCACATGTAAGTTCTAGTATAATATATTTGTCCAATGAATACCCGTTTATCATCTGCATTTCTTCTTGGTGTATCAATTTCAATGGCCAGTAGTGTATTTATCTCACAGATGAACTTGCAATCCATATCCTCAGTTATTTTCTGGACGTATTCCAATCTGTATCTTCCTCTACTGTTTTAGCCTTCTAGATGGGAACGTTTGCAAGACAACAACCCTCTAGTACCATGGAAGTTATTCGTTGATGTATAAGCAGAAGACGTGTAATCCCGTCCCGTCTTCTTGTCAGTGTTTCCGTATATTCCTTTCCTTGCAGATTCTGCGGAGAACCGCATCATTCCTTACCTTATCAGTCTACCCAATTTTCAACATTCTTCTGTAACACCACAGCTCAAATATTTTTATTCTCTTCTCTTTCGCTTATCGCACAGTCCATGTTTCACTACCATACACCGCTGTCTTCCATGCATTCTCAAAAGTGTCTTCCTCAAATCAAGGCCTATATTTGAAACTTGTAGATTTCGATTGGCCAGGAATGCTCTTTTTGCCAGTGCTAGTCCGTTCTTATGTCCTCCTTGCTCCGTCCGTCAAGAGTTAAAAATTGACTCTGAGCACTATGGGACGTAACATCTGAGGTCATCAGTCCCCTAGAACTTAGAACTACTTAAACCTAACTAACCTAAGGACATCATACACATCCATGCCCGAGGCAGGATTCGAACCTGCGAACGTAGCGGTCGCGCGGTTCCAGACTCAAGCGCCTAGAGCTGCTCGGCCGCAACGGACGGCCGTCAAGGGTTATTTTGCTGCCTAGGTAGCAGAATTTCTTAACTTCATTTATTTGTACTTCGTGTTCACCGGTTTTAATGCTAAGTTTCTCGCTATTCTCATTTCTGGTACTTCACATTTCTTTCGTCTTTCTTCGATTTACTCTCAATTCATGTTCTGTGCTCATTAAACTGTTCATTCCATTCAACAGATCGTGTAATTTTTTTTAACTTTCACTAAGGATAGCAAGGTCACCAGGAGAACGTATCATTGACATCCTTTCACCTTGAATTTTAATCCCATTCTTGAACGTGTCTCTTTATTTCCGTTACTGCTTCATCGATTTATAGACTGAGCAATAGGGAAGAAAGACTGCATCCACGTCTTACATCCTCTTTTATCCGAGCATTTCGTTCTTCGTCTTCCACTGTTATTGTTCCCTCTTGGTTCTCGTATATATTGTATATTAACCGTATTTTCGTATGACAAATCGTGTGAAAGCTGAGAAGTGGTACTTAGGGAAAGGTAGGATTCAGTGTGGACGGGGCAGTATTGAGTTACCGTTGGTGGCTCCATTTTTAAAAAAATCACGTACACTTTATTTGAAAACAATTGCAAATAAGGTTGGCAATAAGGAACAATTATCAAATTTGACTGTTAAGATACAATCTCTAATAAAAAAAAAATTCTTAAGCAAGTTGCACTCATGGCTGCAGGCCTTATTGACCAGGAATTCATCTTATTTGTCGGCTGAAGGCCCCAATAATAATAACTCAAAAAACAATTTGACGGCTGTAGGCCTGGCTAGCGATTCTTAAGAACGAATTAAACTCCTCCAAGAGATACTAAAATACTATAAAAAAGGGGCTATCATCAAATTTTCACTATTAAGAGACAATATCTAATAAATTCTTAGGACAAATTGCATTCACGGCTGAAGGCCTCATTGACAATTATCACAATCTGACCAAGTCAAGAGAGAAGCGGGCCTCATACAGTGTTCCAAGGATCGACCTGGGAAAGTCGCTCAACTTCGTAAATGATGAGACAGGCAGCCAAGAGTTGTATTCACTTAACCGGATGGTAACTCAAACTAGTGACAGTTTAAATGCGGGCCAACACCCCTGCAACATCTACCTAGCGTCTGATAACCAACACAACGATGGATTAACCTAGGCAAGGCGGAACTGGTGGACAGCACTGCGTCTTCCCAATCCGGTGTTTAGAACATCCAGAAGCAGAAGGACCCACTACAACCAAAGTAGTCCAAAAGAAACAAATATCCGAACCACAAGCAGGAGGCTGTCGAACTACTCGTCTTACCGGACAGCAGCGGCAAGGCGAGGAAATGTACACTGCCGCGAAAATACGCTAACCTCCAGGGCAGGCAACTGGGGCTTTAGCGGCCACTAGACAGAAAAATACCGCTGGTTGAACTTCATGAATAAACACAAGGAATTCAATGAATAATAGTAATAAGTGGAGGATGGCTAATTAATTTCGCCAACTCCAAACACTCCACTCATTGCTCTTCGTCTCAGTGACCCTGCGAGCAGCAACACGTGAACAAACAGCGTGATCACAAAATAGTGGAGGGTTCACTACTGGGTTAATGTTCACTCAACTCAAACGCCTGGGTCCCGTGGAGAACGAGGTTGTCGCCCTCGCAACTATAGCCTCTCGATCCGGCAGTGGCTGCGTGCCGCCAGCGTTCCTGGCATGTCCTCGTGCTGCCACACGTCACTGCTGCTCCGTCCCAACCGAATTACCCGCCACACTCCGACCCGGAAAACACTTGACGCCCTTCCAAAGATAGTACTAGGGTACTAAATATCGATGACTGCTGCTGCTGCCACTTGTGGAGAGACAACACTAGCAAACGTAGTGGCGCCAGTAAACACGACAAGAAAACGAGACGCCGCTATCCCTATTACTCGATGCCAACCTACCAATGGCACAAACGTGAGCCGCAACTTGGCTCAAAAGCGTCTTGGTTCAAATGGCTCTGAGCACTATGGGACTTAACATCTGAGGTCATCAGTGCCCTAGAACTTAGAACTACTTAAACCTAACTAACCTAAAGACATCACACACATCCATGCCCGAGGCAGGATTCGAACCTGCGACCGTAGCGGTCGCGCGGTTCCAGACTGTAGCGCCTAGAACCGCTCGGCCACTTCGGCCGGCTCAAAAGCGTCTTAATTTTTTCTCCAGTCTGGGTTCCATTATCAGCTGCACCGTCAGAATTGCCTCTCTGGTTCCTTTACCTTCCCTAAAGCCTAACTGATCGTCGTCTAACAGATCACCAGTTTTCTTATCCATTCTTCGGAACTGTGTGGGTAATGATTTTTCGAAAGTCTCATACATTCTAACACCAACGTGAATAATCACTGTGGGGTCATTTCCCCCATTGATTTTAGAAACTCCATTGTAATGTTATCCATGCATTCTGGTTTATTTGTTTCAGATCTTCCAGAGCTCTCTTAAATTCTAATTTCTTATCAACTCTAATTTCTTCTTGTGGTCTTAATGTTACCGCCCTTGCTTTTTAATGTCACCAAAGGTTGTTTTGACTTTACGGTATACTGAGTTAGTACTTCTGCCAATGATTTCTTTTTCGATTTCTTCACATTTTTCCTGCAGCCATTTCGCCTTAGCTCCCCCACACTTCTTATTTATTTCATTCCTAAGTGACTTTTATTTCTATATTCCTTAATTTTCGTGAACATTTTTGTACCTCCTTCGTTCCTCCATCAGGTGAAGTATTTCGCTTCGAGAGCGTTTTGTCGGCCCCCTGCAGCAATGTCTTAATTGTTGTCTTTATTTATGACTTTATTTATGACTTTATTTATGACTTCTGTTCTTCGCAGCTGCTTTCCTTGTACGTATGTTTTTCTTTCCAACTCCTGCGATTACCATTTTAGACATGTCCAATTCTCTTTGACTGAACTCTCGATATAAATCATACATAAAATGTCTTGGATCATTGGGAATAGTGAGTGAATCGTACCAATGAACACTGCGATTAGTTACCTATGAGTCAGTTGTATGTGGCATATCTCAAGAAACTTGTGGTCTCTCTCCCTTACTGAATTCCAGACCACGACCAAGAAAAAGAGCCGGTGTCACACGGGTGTGACTAACTTTTTCCAGTATGCTTACTTTTGACTTAACACAAACCACATTAACCACTTTATAGAGACGACTGCGATAATTCGCCATTGCGGCACTGCCTGCTAAATTTTATTGCGCGTGATTTGAATTGGTGACAAGTGTTTTACAGATACGGTGGAGGCTAATTATCGTATATATATATCTCATCTTTTATTAACTGACTGCACAAAAGTCTTAGAGTATGGCAGCTGTTTTCAGTTAAGCCTGGAATCCAAGAGATTCTCTTTAGGTGGATTTCGTATATTTTCTTGTTCCTCTTGAATGACAGTTTGGAAATGGCAACAAAGATACATGCACTCAAGTCAGTAGGTCATCGGTGCAAAAACCTACATTGCAGATTAATTTAGGTCATAACCGTAGGCAGTGTGATAAGTATGGCCCAGATTTTAATGACAAATCATTTTTTTCTGAGTTTTAGGCTATTTTTACAATAATTTGTACACGAATCTAGATACTGTAGTGTAGAAATGTGTATTTTTACTGTCCATAATTTATATCTACGCCTTATTTAGTAATAGGCTACATTTCGGCGAACTTTTGCCAAAAATGCATATATTTTTCGCATATTTAAGAAGACATAAACTACTGATGGTGAAGAGCAGTAGTCTGTGATAGTCTGGGTGGTCGTGTCGAGGTTTCTGTTAAGCCTAAGTTTAGATAGTTAGCTGCTGAGGTCTACGAAACCATCTGAGGCTTTAACGTATCTTTTCCAAGACTGTAGGAATTAGTTATTGCTATTATTTGACTAGAATTTGAATCCAGAGAGCAATTTTAGGTGAATCAATCGCGGTATTGTTTTGTTACCGCATATCGTGTCTCAGTACGTAACGTCAGTCAGGTCGTGCCTGTTTAAGAATTTCTGAATTAATACGATTGCTAACACTGAACTGTAATTTTAACAGATTTTCTTTGATGAGGTTACTGAGGCCATTGTAAGAAATCAGACTCAGATTCAACAGAAACTGTTAGCATTGTAGGCTTCCAGGACAGTGGTCGGATTTAGAAATTATTCCGAATGCAGTCACATTGCTGCCATTTGGTGATCAGCACCCTTAAGTTGTGATCTTCTAATCCTGTGTTGTAGCCAAAGGACATCGGTGACATAACAAAAAAACTACTTCCTTAATAGAGAAGTACAGAAAGTTGGTGTAGGTCTACGAAGTAACATTTCCTTCATCGACAATAAAGAAGTAATGCTGTGTTCAGGGATAGCTGGTGTCGCAAATACTTAGATGCACAGGATATGGCATGGATGATGATGTGGTGGTGGTGGTGGTGGTGGTGGTGGTGGTGGTGGTGGTGGTGGTGGTGGTGGTGATTGAAACGCCTGATAAACCCGCTGGACAGAACAGGTGATTAAGATTGTGGAGAGGGCCAAATAAGGTGGCAGTCAGTTTCACTTCAAAATTGTAATTTATTGTAATTTAATAACACATCTAAACGAAAATGTCACATAGCCAAACCTTTAGAACTACGAGTTTCAAAATCCAATTCTTTCACGGCTGAAGGCCTCCAAGCAAGAAATCTTAAAGATCAACAAAATAAATTTCAAGTGACTGAAGACACGCAGTTAAAATTGCAAAATCACAGCTAGGCAGAAAGCCGCAAGGCAAAAGTGGATAGAATAAACATATACAAGGTGCAATACAAACGGCTGAAGGCCAAAATTAAATTTCAAAATTTTAAAATATATTAGCGTAATCTTTTAAGGCAGAAGGCCGCAATGTTTTCGCTTAAGGGGAAATTTTGAGAATAAGGCTTTATGCGGCTGAAGTCCCTCAGTTGATTTTCCAAAATTCAAAAAAATACCGTTACCTTTAAGTGGCCGAAAGCTCACTAAATGGAAAAGCAACGCAATGACAATAACTAAATAAGGTTTTAAGTGAAGGCCCACAATTGCTTTTCCAAAAATTCAAAATACCTTAAACCTTTAAGTTTTAAGTGGCTGACAGCGCACCAACTGAAAAGATAGCACAACAACAGTAACCTTCAGCAAAATATCCACTTGCCAGAGCTCAAACTTACTTATATGGGCTGAAGGCCCTTGATTTACATAAAACACAATAAAAAATTTCTTTTAAAGCATTGGCTATAATAGATTACCATCAGACCATTAAACACCCATGAAAAGGACAGCCCAGCTACACTTGATCCATCGGTAACCCAACCAAGAGACAGTCACGGACCGACTGACCGACCAAACGACTTGCTTGCCACCAATCGGTACATGAACTCAAGGACCAAACTACACTCCTGGAAATGGAAAAAAGAACACATTGACACCGGTGTGTCAGATCCACCATACTTGCTCCGGACACTGCGAGAGGGCTGTACAAGCAATGATCACACGCACGGCACAGCGGACACACCAGTAACCGCGGTGTTGGCCGTCGAATGGCGCTAGCTGCGCAGCATTTGTGCACCGCCGCCGTCAGTGTCAGCCAGTTTGCCGTGGCATACGGAGCTCCATCGCAGTCTTTAACACTGGTAGCATGCCGCGACAGCGTGGACGTGAACCGTATGTGCAGTTGACGGACTTTGAGCGAGGGCGTATAGTGGGCATGCGGGAGGCCGGGTGGACGTACCGCCGAATTGCTCAACACGTGGGGCGTGAGGTCTCCACAGTACATCGATGTTGTCGCCAGTGGTCGGCGGAAGGTGCACGTGCCCGTCGACCTGGGACCGGACCGCAGCGACGCACGGATGCACGCCAAGACCGTAGGATCCTACGCAGTGCCGTAGGGGACCGCACCGCCACTTCCCAGCAAATTAGGGACACTGTTGCTCCTGGGGTATTGGCGAGGACCATTCGCAACCGTCTCCATGAAGCTGGGCTACGGTCCCGCACACCGTTAGGCCGTCTTCCGCTCACGCCCCAACATCGTGCAGCCCGCCTCCAGTGGTGTCGCGACAGGCGTGAATGGAGGGACGAATGGAGACGTGTCGTCTTCAGCGATGAGAGTCGCTTCTGCCTTGGTGCCAATGATGGTCGTATGCGTGTTTGGCGCCGTGCAGGTGAGCGCCACAATCAGGACTGCATACGACCGAGGCACACAGGGCCAACACCCGGCATCATGGTGTGGGGAGCGATCTCCTACACTGGCCGTACACCACTGGTGATCGTCGAGGGGACACTGAATAGTGCACGGTACATCCAAACCGTCATCGAACCCATCGTTCTACCATTCCTAGACCGGCAAGGGAACTTGCTGTTCCAACAGGACAATGCACGTCCGCATGTATCCCGTGCCACCCAACGTGCTCTAGAAGGTGTAAGTCAACTACCCTGGCCAGCAAGATCTCCGGATCTGTCCCCCATTGAGCATGTTTGGGACTGGATGAAGCGTCGTCTCACGCGGTCTGCACGTCCAGCACGAACGCTGGTCCAACTGAGGCGCCAGGTGGAAATGGCATGGCAAGCCGTTCCACATGACTACATCCAGCATCTCTACGATCGTCTCCATGGGAGAATAGCAGCCTGCATTGCTGCGAAAGGTGGATATACACTGTACTAGTGCCGACATTGTGCATGCTCTGTTGCCTGTGTCTATGTGCCTGTGGTTCTGTCAGTGTGATCATGTGATGTATCTGACCCCAGGAATGTGTCAATAAAGTTTCCCCTTCCTGGGACAATGAATTCACGGTGTTCTTATTTCAATTTCCAGGAGTGTATTATGGACATGATTATCCACAATGAAATACGTATTAAGCTGTCAAAACTACACATCATGCTGCACAGCGACAACAGGTGAGGAAAAGACACTGCCTGAAGTTATGTTAGTGGCCAGGGCAGGTACCGGAACACTACCGGCCACAATGCAGAAAATTCCGCTGGTGCACTTGAATTTGAAATAAGGTAGTACAGTTAACTCCACCAAAAAAGAACACTGCCTGAATTTGTCAGTGGCCAGGGCAGATAACCAGAACACTAACGGCCACAAGGCAGAAAATTCCGCTGGTGCACTTGAATTGTAGTGAACCAATATAGTTAATTCCACCGCACGGCGGCTCGATTTCACCACTACAAACACTCGGTGTTGCTCACAGGGAAAGCTCTCCAACAGCGAACCACCGAAACAACATGAACAGACGTGGCTCGGGTACTTAAGACACCACTCAACTTTGACGTCCTGGGTCGGTGAGCCACAAAACTCGTAGCGATTGGACAACTCCATACACGCTCCGACACTTTGCAAGAACCGCCAGCGGACCCAGCCGACTGCACTGCACGGAGATCTCCCTGGTCCGCACCAACCGACCAACTGCCCGGAAATTAATGCACCAGACCCAAAGATGGTACACAGTGCAAATATCGATACTCATTGCTGCTGCCACACGTAGAAGGAGGAAGAATGACAGCATAACTGCAACAACGGCGGGAACCAAACAAATATAGACAGCTAAGTTCAAGGAAACGCATAGTTTGGAGTGAGCACGGCTCGATGATTATGATAATACTATTTTTGTAAAAATACTGTTTTCATTCTGAATGTGTGGAAACAAGTGAGAAGGATGTATCTACACACTGTAAAACTTTCAAACTTACTTCAACCTGTTCCCATGAGTGGTGTCGTCACAGCATGTTTTCAAGATGGCTGCTACACTTGACGTTCGTCAGAAGCAACGTGCTGTCATAGAATTTCTGTGCTGTGAAAACGAGACAGTGGGAAACATCCACAAGAGGTTGAAAAAGGTGTATGGAGATGCTGCTGTCGATCGCAGTACAGTTAGTCGGTGGGGTAGCACGTTATGTGATGAAAGTGGGCACGGCAATATTGAGGATTGTCCTCGCAGCGGCAGGCCTCGTATTGAACACACTCCAGACAATGTGCAGAGAGTTAACGAATTGGTGACTGCTGACAGATTCATATGTGACGACACTGAAGAAACTTCAAGCTCGACTGAGTCGTGTTCGACCACATCAGCAAAAGCAGGATGTTTTGCTGTTGCATGACAATGCACGACCACATGTCAGTCAAAAAACCATGGAAGCGATCACAAAACTCGGATGGACAACACCGAAGCACCCGTCTTACAGTCCTGACGTGGCTCCATGTGACTATCATCTCCTTGGGAAACTGAAAGACTCTCTTCGTGGAACAAGGTTTGAAGATGATTACTCCCTTGTGCATGATGCCAAACAGTGGCTCCAACAGGTTGGTCCAGAATTTTACCATGCGGGTATACAGGCGCTGGTTCCAAGATGGCGTAAGGCAGTTGAGAGGGATGGAAATTGTGTGGAGAAATGAAAATATTGTTCCTAAAGGCTGTATCTACACACTGTAAAACTTTCAAACATGTAGAATAAAATATGGAGTGACCCTCAGACTATGATGATACGATGATGATACGATGATGATACGATGATGATACGATGATGATACGATGATGATACGATGATGATACGATGATGATACGATGATGATACGATGATGATACGATGATGATACGATGATGATATGATGATGATACGATGATGATACGATGATGATACGATGATGATACGATGATGATACGATGATGATACGATGATGAAGAAG
Organism: Schistocerca nitens; assembly: GCF_023898315.1. NCBI lineage: Eukaryota > Metazoa > Arthropoda > Insecta > Orthoptera > Acrididae > Schistocerca > Schistocerca nitens. Next base: position 497,724,774 of record NC_064620.1, read on the forward strand.
AAGAAGAAGAAGAAGAAGATACTATGATGATGGCAGTGATGGTGGTAGTTGGACGTTACTGTGATGATGCTGATGGTATGGTGGTGATGTGATGGTGATGCAGAATGATGGTGTGATAATTTGCTCGTTATGTGACTGCGATATTGCTTATTCATATTGCCTCATGGTGCTGCGACAGCGGCGATATTGCCTGGTGGTATTACGAGGGTGATGATGTTGCTTGGTGATATTGCAATGGTGGCGATGTTTTAAATGGATTGATGTGAGATTAACATGCTCATTTGCAAGGCAGGCAGTTTTGTTAGCAGCGAAAAAAAGGTATCTTCCAAGACGACATTGCTCCCGTCCATTCTGCAGGAAATTACCAAAGTGGCGTGTTGAGAATAAGATGAAATAACGCAATTTTCTGGCTTGCGTAACTGCCAGTTTCGAATTTCATCTGGCCGTTACGGTATGTGTTGAGGAACTGGAATTGTTTATTGATGGTGTTTAGTTTAACATCTCACTGGCAACAATTGAATTATGGTTTGTATGCATCGTTTGCTTTAGTGACCAGACGATTCTAGACCAAATGACCTGTAGCAAAATCGTGTAGTTTTGTCCAATCCATGTGTCTTCGGACTTACTGCTGAGAGGACGTTGCCTTTCCGCCGACGCACGTGGTGTTCGGCGACAGTTAGACCGTACCGTGTGGACTACGCAGCGCAGGTTCCGATAACGACTTCCGCGCCTTCAGACGCCTCAAACAAGGTGCAGGATGACGCAGAGTAGCCGCAACCTCTACGGACGGATAGGGGCTCCGGCGCAGACGCCGCCGCCGACGCCAGCGTCGACAATCGATTGCTCCGGTTGTTGCCCCCCCCCCCCCCCCCAGCGCAGCCCAGCACGTGCCCCGCCCTCTGTGTACCAGTAGTGGGCGTCCTGCGGGAACACGAGGCGGTCATGCCGGTGGCGCTCTTCCTGAAGCAACAGGCGCTGCGCCTCTGCGGGTTCCACTATGACGTGAGTTCTCTCTCTATGTACGCTGCCTCTCGCCAGTGAGCTGCGCGAGGGGCGTTTCGCAAAACGCCAAGTGTGTCGATTAAAACTGTCTAGCCGTTGTGCACCGACGCCATGAACATCTGCTACGCGGCAAGATATAGCTGTGTGGAAGGCTGGGAGTCAATCCGTACATCTGACTGCGTGAAAAATAGCGCTAGCCGAGCCCTCCACCGCATTTAGTTATGCACCAACATTTGTGGCGGCCTCGGACAGTCCAACTAGTAACAAAATGTGCGTGACATACTTCGCAGTAATTCTACAGTGCATGGCGGAGGTTGCTTTGTGCAAGTGTTAGAAGTCTCTAACGTATTTGGGTACAGGCCAAGACAAAAATTACTATCAGTATGTATCGATATGTGTCCTAGTTTCTCGTATTTTCATCGTCCTTGCTTGAGACGTACACTGGAGGAAGTAGAAGTTTTACGCGATCTTGTTAGAACACAGTTTTTAGGGTTTCCTACCTCACTCGGTAAAAATGTAACCGTTATAGGATCACTTTTTCGTCCGTCCACTAAGCCCCTTTTTTCTCGTGAACGGGCGGAGGTATCAAGTTGAAATTTACGGCGAATATGAAGGTCTACGGCCCCACGGGGGTGTGAAAAATTTAAGCTTTCTTAGTCAATGCAATCAAAAGATACAGCGATTTGTCACATATTTTGATACTCGCAAACTCAGTCATCAAAACCTATAGATGAACTATCTATATACATAATTAAGTTTTCCAAGTATTTCAGTAGTGTCACGCCTTCTTGATAGTTAAATCAGTACTCTAAAATTGTTCGCACTACAGCGTTGTAAGCAACTTCCGTTCCAATTTCAATGCACTTTCCAAAAGCTCGTACAGATCTTTTATTCGCCCACATTTCATACCGCTTCGTACTATTATCTTAAGATATTTAAATCAACGGAATCTTCCAGATAATAAAAAAGGAAGTACGTGCCTCTTTTAATGCTGCAATGTGTGTGCTACCATAGTGGAAATTTCGTCAGCCATCAGTGGAACAGGGAATTGTATCTATGCTTTATAGATCTAGAAAAGGCATATGACCTGGTTCCTAGGAGGAAGTTATTGTCTGTTCTAAGAGATTATGGAATAGGAGGCAAACTTTTGCAAGCAATTAAAGGTCTTTACATAGATAGTCAGGCAGCAGTTAGAGTTGACGGTAAATTGAGTTCATGGTTAAGAGTACTTTCAGGGGTAAGGCAAGGCTGCAACCTGTCTCCACTGTTGTTCATATTATTTATGGATCATATGTTGAAAACAATAGCCTGGCTGGGTGAGATTAAGATATATGAACACAAAATAACCAGTCTTGATTATGCGAATGACTTAGTTGTGATGGGAGATTCGATTGAAAGTTTGCAAAGTAATATTTCAGAGCTAGATCAGAAATGTAAAGACTAGGGTATGAAGATTAGCATCTCCAAAACGAAAGTAATGCCAGTGGGAAAGAGATATAAACGGATTGAGTGCCAAATAGGAGGAACAAAGTTAGAACAACACTCTGCAGGTGTTCCCATGAAAGGTCACAGGCCGAAAGTATTGGACAGCGGGGCGCCCAAGTGATGTCAGCATTCCTTCGAATAATGCTGCACCAAACACGCGTTTCATTGCAGTTACAGTCGAGCAGTGTGTGAGGTGACTCCATCCTTTCGAAACCAGGAGTGCTGAATGTCAGTATCTGGAGGAGAATTGAGCCTTGGAACTAAAAGTTGTTGAGATAACGTAGAGACATCGCACTGACAGCAGAGCCTGCTTCATCTTAAAAGGAGTAAGGACCTATCACCTCACAACACGACATTGCACACCGTTCGGTAACTTAAACACTGTGTAACAGATGCTGGTGAAGCACAGAAGACTTTGAGCCCAGTAACGTGTCTTCCGCTTATTCACGTATCCACTTAGATGAAAACGGGCTTCATCTAACGTCCAACAGTTGGTTGAAATTAGCGTTCTCATTGACTTAAACAACAGGTGTCACAAAATTGTACGAGCAATACGGAATCGTTGGGTCTCATTTCGTCTCCGACGTCTGAGCCCCAATGACGAGGCAATTTTTCGCACAGAACAACGAAGACTTATTACCACTGAAGCTTGCACAGCATCAACGATATGTAGAGTACATAGAGACAGTACACACGCACTAGCTGTTTTTTCAAAGCCTAACCAGTCTCTTCAAAGTTACAAACCCAATTTTGATTGAGTCTGAAAGTGGAACTTGACCTTGGCGTGATCTCATTGTGGCACCGAAATACTGGATTCGTACAGCTGTTACGGAGTCAGCATGTCGGCAATAAGCCCTCAAGGTGACTCAACGTTCCTCTTACATCCACTGCCACATTGCGACTAAATTCCCCATATAGTTCGACATTTTGACGTTTTCTTCTCACTTATTGAACCTCTACGTCGTTGCCAACATCAGCTTCAGATGTTCCCGATTCTCTGCGCCACCCTGTGCGAGAGGCTCCAGAAGTACTTGTCTTACAATGAGATGTTATCTCCCTTTGGTATGTGGATCATCTTCCATACGTTGACTTCTGGCGAAAGCAACCATTCAGCAGAGCATATTTAATTATAGTATATAGTGTATACGGTCCGGGACAACCGGGAAACCTGGGAAAAACACTGGATTTTTTAAATACCGGAAATTTTTCGTTGCTTTAGCTTTCGGTTAAATTTTTATAATTTTTGACTAGTAAGAAATGATACTCCAACAAAGAATTTTACTTTAGCCCGTTACTCCAGAACAATACTACAGCAGTAAAACGTAACCGAAAGAATAGCATCAAAAGAAAAATTCAGTTGCAAAGAAAATGCACCATTCGCAACATCAAAACGCAGCGCACATACAAGCGTCTGCCGACAGCACAATGTGTGAAAGACTCTGCAATTCCTCGTAACAACAAACTGCTTTCGATGAGCAGGAGCCGGCCGATGTGGCTGAGCGGTTCTAGGCGCTTCAGTCTGGAACCGCGCGACCGCTTCGGTCGCAGGTTCGAATCCTGCCTCGAGCGTAACCTTAGGTTAGTTAGGTTTAAGTAGTTCTAAGTTCTAGGGTACTGATGACCAGAGTGCTCAGAGCCATTTGAACCATTTTTTGATGAGCATGACGTCGTAACTGTTTACATTTCTAGCAAGTCGCGAGAAAACATTGCGAATGGTCATTTGAGAAGCGTTACATTCAAAGTAAATTTCCGTTTATGCGAAATGAATTACGTTACATGTGAGAATGCGCAAAGATTTTTTTTTTTAAATCACGGAGCGTTTGTTTCTCATTCAAAACATACGACCAGCCAATTAGAAAAATTTCGAGCCTAGAAGACCATTTATGCCATTATTTAAAAGTTTGCTGTCGCATTCGTGTCTGGTGTATCTTAAAGGGTAACACACGCTAAAAAACCAAGTTTCAAGGTTAGCTTTCATAGATCACAAATTATGTAATAACGATGGCAAAAAGTATAATTATCCTTCAAAAACCAGTGCGAAGTGAGTTCTTGAGCAGTTTCACCAGTAATTGGTTTATCCGTGGAAAAGTCGAGGTGCTCGATGGAACATACCGGGTGATCAAAAAGTCAGTATAAATTTGAAAACTGAATAAATCACGGTTTAATGTAGATAAGAGAGGTACAAATTGACGCACATGCTTGGAATGACATGGGGTTTTATTAGAACCAAACGTCTAAACAACCCGTGGCTTCGAAATCATTCTCGCCACACCTGCATTTGTCAACGGACCTTTACCCGTTCGAATCCCCTTCCTATGGCGATAGGATCGTAACGCTGAAATAGCACACTCCCCATTCTGATAATACAGCTTCACTAAAAGCGCCTTTTCAGGTAACGTCAACATGCTGCGACTGCTGGCGCATCTGACTCTCTCTCTCATTACAGCTCCTTTTATACACGATTGTCATGCGCAGTCACTGACGTTTTGCTGTCCAGCGCCATCTGTCGGACATTTTGTGAACTTTGTTTTTTTCTTCTTAAAAACCCCATGTCATTCCAAGCATGCGTGTCAATTTTTACCTCTCTATCTACATTATTCCGTGGTTTATTAAGTTTTCAAATTTATACTGACTTTTTGATCACACGGTATATTCAGCCAGGTGACCCATGAAATTGTCGGTGCACAGTAATGAAATTTATAGTCGTGCCTATCAGAAATATTCAGCTGCTGCAATTCAAGCTGTGCTCCTAGGGTCCTGCCTAATCACACCCTCGGAAAAAACAGCAAAAAATTGCGACTCATTAAAGCTCTTTCCAAAACACGATTTATTTATAACCGGGATATCCGTGAGAAATATGGGATTGTTTCGTGTCCCAGTATACTCCCTGGTATGTTATTCGGAAATTCCTTGTGCTTTTCCAGCGGCGATACTTTTCTCCAGACAGCACTGTTGTCTTTCACACTATCTGATAAGTAGTTTATGTACACCATGAACATTAGCGGTGATGTTACACTTTCTTGGAATTTAGTCCATGTTACCTTCGTTATGCTGAAAGATCGCCAGCCGCTACTACGTCCTGCATTTCATTAGTCAAACATTCGTTGAGACACATACACTTTTGTGGATTACGCCGTATGATCGTATGTCGTCAATGTGGTGCTCTGTCGATCCCCTTTCCGAAATCTAGATTGGCGGAATTTACGAGATATCGCATTTGTAGAAAATCGGGCAATGTTTCACATGCGCTGTTCTTCCGGAAACAGTGCTGATACTTTCAGGGAACTTGCTTTCAATGTCCAGCCCTAAATTTACCTGCCACGGACTTCACTTCATCCGCAGTGATTATCCCGCACGTAAGCAACGCAACGTGTACTCCGAAAAAAATTGTCGGGCGAGTCCATTTCAGTAATAAGTCTGTGTAACTGTCTTTGCAGCTGACCTAAATGTCTTGCCCATCTTAAGCCACTGAAACGTACCTGCAAACAGTTTTTGCGAGTGCTTGATCCACAGTAGCTGATGTTAACGTCAGGTAAGCTACTTTTACTTGCTCAGTATGCCGGAGATATGACGGTAAATTGCGCTTCAGCATATGTTTCTCGTCTTCAGAACTCTGCTTATTCTGCAGTGACGAAGTTTGTAGTTAATAAATTAGTTGTATAATTTTGTCCAAATTTATATATAGTTTAATAAATACGAAGTTTAAACTTTGTGGCCGTTGAGAGCAGAAATATTGTGCGCGTAATAAACTCAACATTTTTCTGCTTGTCATTGAAATCCGATTGACGCACTGACAGTCTTAACTTTGCCGTACGTTTTAGCTGGCTACTGAAGCATTCTAAATCTTTCATTGATACTAGCAGACTGTCCAACAAATCTCTCGTCGCTGCTAGCTAGCGGCCAGGAATGTCGCCATGAGCGTGCGTCACAGATTGCAATAAAGGTAAGGTATCGGCGACGTAAAGTCAGTAGATGGCGCAGAAAACAGCACAAGAAGCGGTTCACTGAACACTTACTCTTAGTTTTGAGTTACCCGTTGAAACGCCTGGTTAAATCCGCAGGCCAGAACAGGTAGTTGGAATTGTGGAAAGGGGCCAAAAGCGAGCGGCTGTCAGTTACACTCGAATACATATAACTTTATTTAGTTGCCCAAACATTACAGCGCAAACTTCCGAGCTTAACTGTCGACTGAATATGTCTCACAATCTTATGGCTTAAGGGAACAACCTCTTTAATTTTTAAAACGGCTGAAGGCCCATGATTTAAAGCACAACTACAATAAATTTTTAAAAGGCAGAAAGCGCAAGGTTTTATCCTTAAATAAAATTTCAAATGAGACCAAAGGCCCAAACAATTTAAGACTTGACAAGTAAGGAATTTTAATTTTAAAATGGCTGAACACACATGAATTACAAATAACTACAATAAATTTTCGAAGGCAGAAGGCCCAAAGCTTTATCCTAAAATAATTTTAAAAAAAGGAGGCTGAAGGCCCAAACAATGCAAGACTTGACAAGTAAGGACATTTCAATTTTAAAGCGGCTAAAGGCCTGTTATTTAAAACCCAACTAAAAGCATACAAATTCAAATCATCGGCTATGCGCCATTAAAATACACAATCAAACACCAATAAGCAAAGGCAGTACAGCCAGCGGCGCTCTGAAGTTTCCGGGGGTCGGTCTGTACTTGAAATATTAACGTTCGCTTAGGGGAGACAGGTAGTCGGCCCAACTACACTCCTGGAAATGGAAAAAAGAACACATTGACACTGGTGTGTCAGACCCACCATACTTGCTCCGGACACTGCGAGAGAGCTGTACAAGCAATGATCACACGCACGGCACAGCGGACACACCAGGAACCGCGGTGTTGGCCGTCGAATGGCGCTAGCTGCGCAGCATTTGTGCACCGCCGCCGTCAGTGTCAGCCAGTTTGCCGTGGCATACGGAGCTCCATCGCAGTCTTTAACACTGGTAGCATGCCGCGACAGCGTGGACGTGAACCGTATGTGCAGTTGACGGACTTTGAGCGAGGGCGTATAGTGGGCATGCGGGAGGCCGGGTGGACGTACCGCCGAATTGCTCAACACGTGGGGCGTGAGGTCTCCACAGCACATCGATGTTGTCGCCAGTGGTCGGCGGAAGGTGCACGTGCCCGTCGACCTGGGACCGGACCGCAGCGACGCACGGATGCACGCCAAGACCGTAGGATCCTACGCAGTGCCGTAGGGGACCGCACCGCCACTTCCCAGCAAATTAGGGACACTGTTGCTCCTGGGGTATCGGCGAGGACCATTCGCAACCGTCTCCATGAAGCTGGGCTACGGTCCCGCACACCGTTAGGCCGTCTTCCGCTCACGCCCCAACATCGTGCAGCCCGCCTCCAGTGGTGTCGCGACAGGCGTGAATGGAGGGACGAATGGAGACGTGTCGTCTTCAGCGATGAGAGTCGCTTCTGCCTTGGTGCCAATGATGGTCGTATGCGTGTTTGGCGCCGTGCAGGTGAGCGCCACAATCAGGACTGCATACGACCGAGGCACACAGGGCCAACACCCGGCATCATGGTGTGGGGAGCGATCTCCTACACTGGCCGTACACCACTGGTGATCGTCGAGGGGACACTGAATAGTGCACGGTACATCCAAACCGTCATCGAACCCATCGTTCTACCATTCCTAGACCGGCAAGGGAACTTGCTGTTCCAACAGGACAATGCACGTCCGCATGTATCCCGTGCCACCCAACGTGCTCTAGAAGGTGTAAGTCAACTACCCTGGCCAGCAAGATCTCCGGATCTGTCCCCCATTGAGCATGTTTGGGACTGGATGAAGCGTCGTCTCACGCGGTCTGCACGTCCAGCACGAACGCTGGTCCAACTGAGGCGCCAGGTGGAAATGGCATGGCAAGCCGTTCCACAGGACTACATCCAGCATCTCTACGATCGTCTCCATGGGAGAATAGCAGCCTGCATTGCTGCGAAAGGTGGATATACACTGTACTAGTGCCGACATTGTGCATGCTCTGTTGCCTGTGTCTATGTGCCTGTGGTTCTGTCAGTGTGATCATGTGATGTATCTGACCCCAGGAATGTGTCAATAAAGTTTCCCCTTCCTGGGACAATGAATTCACGGTGTTCTTACTTCAATTTCCAGGAGTGTATATCCGATCCGTCGGCAACCCAACCAAGAGTCAGTCAACGGACCCACCGACAAGACGACTTGCTTTCCACCCGACCAGTACACAAGGAACTCCAAATCCAAAATGTAAAAGGCGTAGCCGCCCACAACCAAGTATGCATAAGCTGTCAAAACTAAACAGGTGTTGGACAGCGACAACACGGCGAGGAAAGGACACTGCCTGAATTTTACGCCAGCGGCCAGGTCAGGTAGCTGGAACGCTAACGGCCACAAGGCAGAAAATTCCGCTGGTGCACTTGGACTTCAAATAACCAAAATATAGTTAAACTCCACCGGATGGTGGCCAAACTTTCGCCAACTCGAAAACTCGCTGTTGCTCACAGGAATACCCCCCAACAGCCAACCATGAAAACCAACGGCATAATTTGAACAGACTGGCTTCGGTAATTAAACCACCACCCAACTTTGATGTCCTGGGTCGATGAGCCACGAACCTCGTAGCAACCGGAGCAGCTGCCACACCCAGACACTGCGTAGAGACCGCCAGCGGGCCCGGCCCACCGCGCCGCGCGATTTCCTGGCTGATCCACACCAACCGACCGATTGCCGCACACTGGCTAGCCGCTGTTCTGTGGTGTTCCCTGATCATGTTACCCGGATTCGCCTCCCTGCTGAATATACCGTTTTCGCAGCGGAGCTCCACGCGATCCTGAAGGCACTGGAGCAGATGAATCGTGTTCGGGGCGATCGATTTCTTCTCTGCTCCGATTCTCTTAGTGCCTTACAATCACTGCAGAACCTATACCCGACTGAGGAGATGGTCCAGCTGAAACATGACCAACTGTACTTGCTCCAACAGCGGGGTAAAGAGGTATCCTTCTGCTGGGTGCCTGGTCATGTCGGCATACGGGGCAATGAACAGGCTGATCGGGCTGCCAAGGAGGCCTGCAGAGAGCAGGATGTGGTCCAGTGTCCTATCCCCTTGCAGTCAGTCATCGCTGCACTCCACAGGAAGTGCATGGAGTTGTGGGAGGACGAATGGCTGGCGGTGACGGCCAATAAACTGCGGTCGGTAAAGTCAATCACTCGGCCGTGGCGTTCCTCCTGCCGGTTGCTCAGGCGGGAAGAGGTGGCCCTCACACGTCTTCGGATCGGGCACTGTCCTCTCACACATAGCTTTCTATTACGGCGGGAGGATCCTCCGTTTTGTGCTGCTTGTGGTGTGCACATCTCTGTCCAGCACATTTTAACAGACTGTATTTTATACCGTGCTGCAAGGGCAGAAGCACAAGTTGATGGGGATCTGCCTTGTGTTTTAGCTAACGATGAGACGTGTGTGTCTAGGGTTTTTAAGTTTTGTGATGTGTCTGGACTCTGGCCTAAACTTTTAGGCTGGAGGTTTTAGTGTATTGCAGAGTGGCTGACTCCTCCCTTTTTTCCTTGCGGTCAGCCAGCCACTTCCATCTGCTACATTGTTTTAGCTCCCTCTCCCGTTTTCTTCCTGTGTTGTCCATGTTTTACTGCTGACGCCCTGCTTCATCCCACGCTTCGGTGTGGGTGAGCACCTATTTTTCAATGTTTGTTCCCCGTGTTTTATGTTCCGTTTTATGTCAATGTTCTGAGTTTATTTATTTATTTATTTATTTTTTTTTTTTCTTGACACCCGTCTCACTATGATACTGAACGGGCGCTGAAGACCTTGCTGTCGTGCGCCCACCAAACCCTTCTACTACTACTACTACTACTACTACTACTGGCTAGCCGGAAACTATAAGCACCAGACCAAAGATAGTACAAGGTGCGAATATCGATACACACCGCTGCTGCCACACGTAGAAAGAGGAAGAACCACGGCATAACCGCAATAACTGCGGGAAACCAAACGCAGAGTAACAGTCAAGCTTTAAACCAACGCATAGGCCAGGGCCAGCGCGGCTCACCCGTAAAACTAGCATGTGGCCCGTTCTTAACTGTTAAGTGAAAGATGAAGCTTAGTCCACTGTTTAATATCACACTGGCCAAAGAAATAAAAGGGCCACTTTTTGAAACCCCGTCATTTTCCCCATTGCGCCGCAGATGTGTGAAATTTGGATCGAAGGTGGCTACAGCCTTCCTCTGTAATGGTGCAAAAGCGTGTCGCCCTGTAAAATCACCCTCGGGCTCGGCGACATTCCAAATAGCAAGCTGTCGACACATACGAAAAAAATGCCTCAACTTAAAGAGTTCATTTGAGCTGCACGATGCGTATATGATTTCACGTTGCCACCAAATTTCACCACAAATCTTGAGAACGCCACCGTGAACGTCTCACACGACGGGTAGGTTGCCACAGCCTACTTTAATCGGACGATTCATCCCTTCTCGAAGGACATCGTGGGGCTACAACTCTATTGAACGTGATCTGACCCTTTGGAATATAGCAGAAGCGTAGCTTTTGTTCTGGTACACAGGGTAGTACCACCAGGGACCATTGAAAACCATTCGACGAAATTCGAACGTGATCTGAGGCACCAAAGGGTGTTCATGCATCTTCAGCCTTCCTGTGATGGGTCATAAGGGGTGCAACATTGAACATCCATGAATAATCTGGCAAAGGTTCCCTTTGAAAACCCTCACTTCAGCAAGACCCTCAGTACCACCTCTGCACCTCGATGAGCACTTTAAAAATGCACAAAGACAACTCTTGACATTTCTAGACGCCTAAGACATCTCTCAAATTCCACATGCTCGCAACCAGGTGCCAAGGCAGCAGTGCAGTGCCAGTCAGCTGAGAACATGAGCTGCCATAATGTGTACTGCTATTAATGAAATGCGGAGGAGTTGGCGTTAAGGAGGAGGAGGAGATTAGTGTTTGACGTCCCGTCGACAACGAGGTCATTAGAGACGGAGCACAAGCTCGGATTAGGGAAGGAAATCGGCCGTGCCCTTTCGAAGGAACCATCCCGGCATTTGCCTGAAGTGATCTAGGGAAATTACGGAAAACCTAAATCAGGATGGCCTGACACGGGATTGAACCGTCGTCCTCGCGAATGCGAGTCCAGTGTGCTAACCACTGTGGCGTTAAGGTGTGGGGCTGTTTTCCATGGTTAGGTTGTGTTCTCCGTATTTCTCTCAAAAAAAAGCTAAATGCGGAAGGATGTGGACACATTTTACGATAAATTGCTATTACTGTCTACACTACAGGAGCAGTTCGGAGACGAATGAATCCTGTCTTAAAGCAGCATCGGTGAGGCAATGATTTGTGGACAGTAACATTCGTGAGATGGACTGGCCTGTCCAGAGTCCCGATCTAAACTCAGCGGACCACATTTGGGAAGAGTTGTAACGTCGACATATTTCGAGACCCCTGCGTCCAACGTCACTATCGTCTCGGCTGTTACATCTTCAGAAATTCAGACATCTCTCTGAAAATGCCCCGTAGAGTTCAAGCCATTATAAAGGCGACACAATCGATATTAATTGTATTAGTTACGTACATCGTAATGCAGGTGGCTATAATATCGGAGATGCCTCTTATATTTCTATAAGTGACCACAAGAGAGAGTTTTTGAAATGTGACGTTACTAATGTTTTAAAATATGTAATTTGTTATAACAATAACAACTGTGATCCAGCCTCTTCACAAGCAGGGTAGTAAGACCGACATCGACAACTACAGAAGCATACCCACCTGCAAGATTTTCTCTAGAGTCATGCTAACAAGTCACCAACTAACTTCACTCTCGATTAGGTTGGCTTTCGAGCTGATAGATCTTTCACGGAGCAAATATGAAACCCCAAGACCATCGTTACATACCGGAGCCTCGGTGGATATTCCTGGGTAGCCATCCTAGTGGATTTTCAAAGGCATACGATTCTATGGACTGACAGACCCTGATCTGCAATCTACCGAAAACTGAGGCTAGATGAGACGACAACCAGACTAGTCCAGGGCACTCTGGGGAAGACCATTTCCAAAGTCAGATTTAGACCTGAGCTCTCTGAGAGCTTTACCATTAAAAACGGTAGTTAGACAAGATATTGGCCTTTCGTGCATGCTCTTCAGTTGTGAACTAGAGAAGATTATCAGGGAATGGACATTCACAGTACAATGGGGAACTATAATGAATACTGGATACGAGAAAGATAACAATGTACGCTGTCTAGCATTTGCAGCGACCTTGTCTTGATAGTCAACAATATAGAGGAGAATATTCACCAGTTATACAGAGCCTCTACAGAAATGCAGCCAAGACCGATTTCAAGGTAATTATAAAAAAACTAATGCGGAGGCATTGAATAGGATTGGGGAGAAGAGAAGTTTGTGGCACAACTTGACTAGAAGAAGGGATCGGTTGGTAGGACATGTTCTGAGGCATCAAAGGATCACCAATTTGGTATTGGAGAGCAGCGTGGAGGGTAAAAATCGTAGAGGGAGACTATGAGATGAATATACTAAGCAGATACAGAAGGATGTAGGTTGCAGTAGGTACTGGGAGATGAAGAAGCATGCACAGGATAGAGTAGCATCGAGAGCTGCATCAAACCAGTCTCAGGACTGAAGACCACAACAACAACATAAAAACTGAGTTCATTACTAACATAAGGGGAGCACACCTGCAATTTCACTAGAAGGCGCCATCCTTTCGTAAAGTCACTGCAGTCAACTGTTTAGGATAGTGGCTTGTAGCAGATGAGAGTGAGAAGTTGCCAATAAGTACCACATATGCAAAGCTGGTAAGCGTCTACCACTCCTGTAGGAGCAGTTAGATCTCCTAGTGCCTTTCCAAGAACCTTAAATTAAGTAGTAAGGCACTCCTTCTTGAATGTTTCTTGATGAACAGGAAGAGACTACTCATGAAACTGAAGCTCAAGGAACGGAAAATTCTAGACCAGTAAGAGAAAAGAACGGCATCTACAAGATCAAACACAACAGTGAGTTGTACCATTTCCAAAAATATGTAATAATGGACATTAGACATTAAACCCCCCCACCCCTCTCCAAAGACCCGCGAACAGGATCTTCACCACGACCTGTAGAGGGAAAATATCCAAGAACAAAGGGATCACCACAGCGAAATAGACCTGCAGCAACCTGAAATTCCATTAGAAACCATACAGTACCGGTCCAAATTACGGAAGATCACTCTGCAAGGGGCATTCCCCGTGTCTCTTACCAGCTAAAAAGAGCACAGTAGTCAGCAGACCGAAATGGATAGAAGGGAGAAAGCTTGCTCACAGTCTAAAAATGAAAGCTTTCTGGGTTAAGAAGGGACAGAAGACCCTGGAAAGAGTCAAAAAGAGCCCCGTGGTCGTAACAAGTAAGCAGGCCGAGAGGAGGAGGAGGAGGAGGAGGAGGAGAACAGTGGTAGTTGGGATATTGGCAGAGTACTTCGTTGACAATAATAGCTTAAAGTAGTAACGTCGTGAGAGAAGTAATTTTCACATGAAGATTTTCACTGGATAATTTTTTATAGTTTTCGTAAAGACATAAGCTAACAATAACAGCGCGTCAGATTACTTCGTTCGTCTGAAAGGAGTGTTTGCAGTTGGATTGCAAAATTTCGTCATAGCCGTGCTTCTGACAGCGAAAGTCGGTTGTTCCGAAAAACATCGATGCTCGGCGTAACATGTGACCAACCATGTGATAGCGACATCCTTAGGCAAGTCGTAGAATGCACTACATCAGATTTTACGTGAAAAAGAAAAAAGAAAAAACTGTCCCCGATGGATTCGACACAGTTTGACCGAAGCCTGAAATCACACTCTTGCCAAAGTGGTGTAAAAAAATTCTTTAAACAATTCTACCGAGAAAATGTAAAACTCTTATAGAACAGAGTAACAAGAGGGTAACCTGAAACGAGCGAGAAGCTAAGGAGCAGTCAATCGTTTGAATGTTCCCCGATGAACTGAATCCAACAAAAACGGTTCGTCCGCGAAGCACTTCGACGTACATGATAACCTGTTTCTTTTGTGACATTGAACGTGAAGTGTGACATTTGCTTCAGTGGACTGAAGAACAATTGATGCATAATGGTATGCACTGATTTGTTCACCACAAGTCATCTATGATATCAGAAAAAACTGAAAACGTCGCATCAGTACTCATCATGACGACATCAGCTCTTACGTAAAACACAAAACGTTTGACGGGAAAAATCTCACTACCCGTATTCACCACAATTATCGTCTGACAACTTCATTTTGTTCCCTTGTGTTAAACAGAACCAGCCTGATCAGCATTTTGTCATCGCCTCAGGAAACACTAAATATTTCGAAAAACATCTTTTTAAGGCACCGTCATGAGAGTGAAAATATGTGCAAGAATTTGTTCGAATGCATGTAAAAGTACGAGGTGCGACAATAAAGGAATGATACTGAGGTGAAAAAAAGTCGCTTACCGTTTTAGTCAAGTTTAGTGTTGTCTCCTTCAAAGTAGTTCCCTTCTGCTTGCACACACTTCTACCAGCGCTTCTGCCATTGATGGTAACATTTCTGGAACCCATCTTCTATAATATCCTCCAAGACCCTCGTCACAGCTTTTTAGACATATTGTGTTTGAAAATGGTGTCCCTTGACCGCCATTTTGACTCTTGGAAATAGAAAAAAGTCGCACAGAGCGATATCTGGTAAATAAAGTGGTTGTGGTAGTACTGAAATTTGTTATGAGATTAAAAATGCTGTACTGACAGAGCAGTATGGGATGGCACATTATCGTGATGCAGAATCCAGTCTTTCTCGTGCCAAGATCTTCAGTTATCAGACGAACCGTTTCTCGATTGATGTTCAGTTCTTCTGCAATCATTTTCACAGATAATCTTCGATCAGATCGTACGAGTTCACGCACCCTGGCCAAGTTGACATCCGTCCGTCAGGTTGATGGTCGTCCACTGCAGTCTTCATCTTCAACGTTCTTTCTGCCTTCACTAAACATTTTATGCCCTCGAAAAACTTGAGCTCTAGACATAACCACCTCTCCAAAAGCTTACCGTAAGTTGTCGTTGCGTTTTTACCCAATTTAACTGAAATGGCATACCGTTATGCAATATTATGCGGTTCCATTTTCGTGAAGAGACACACTGTGGTGTCACCGCCAGACACCACACTTGCTAGGTGGCAGCCTTTAAATCGGCCGCGGTCCGTTAGTATACGTCGGACCCGCGTGACCGAGCGCCGCCACACGGCAGGTCTAGAGAGACTTCCTAGCACTCGCCCCAGTTGTACAGCCGACTTTGCTAGCGATGGTTCACTGACAAATTACGTTCTCATTTGCCGAGACGATAGTTAGCATAGCCTTCAGCTACGTCATTTGCTACGACCTAGCAAGGCGCCATTATCAATTGCTATTTATCTTGTGATGCCTGTACCGTCAGACCTATGTTCACCACTTATGGATTAAAGTTAAGTATTCCAGAAGTTACGTACCTTTTTTTACTAGACTCAACTCCTTTAACTGTTCCAGATCTCACGCCAGCCTGCGTGAGCTTAAACGCGTGCCTTTCGGCTTCATCTCCTAGTGGCTTGTATGTCTTGCCAAGTCACAACACACACAAACACGTGTTAACTTATTACAGCACAACTCATGACTGAGCAGTTGCATCGATGTGCCGCTTGGACTAGAAGCAGCTTATAGACCAAGGTCAAAGATATTGTGCCCACGCAAGCCTGCAGATTTGCCACATCTTACAAAGAAAATCAGTCTCATTACTTTATTGTCGCTCCTCATATACAAGTTTTATGGGCACATATTTTAAAAAATAAAAATAGATTTTGTACCAAAAGTTAAGTTCTTGGTGTCTGTAAAAAATTAAATATTGTAATTATTGTAAATATTGTAATATGTCAGTAGTATGTGCCTATGGAGTATCGTTTCAGTTACGCGACTGGATTCGTGATTTGCTGTCAGAAAGGTCACAGTTCGTAGTACTTAATGGAAAGTCATAGAGTAAAAGTGAAATGATGTCTGGCGTTCCTCAAGGAAGTGTTATTGGCCTTCTGCTGTACCTAATCTATATCAGTGATTTAGGAGGCAATCTGAGCAGTTCTATTTCTATGTTTGCGGATGATGCTGTCACTTGTCGTGTAGTAAAGCCACCAGAAGATCAAAACCAATTGCAAATTGATTTAGGAAAGATATCTGTATGATTCGAAAAGTTGTAAGTGACTTTAAATAATGGAAAGTGTGAAGTATTCCAACAAAGGAATCCTTTAAAAATTCGATTGCATGATAAATCGCACAAATCTAAAGGCTGTTAACGAAATGCCAATGGACTATAATTACAAACAAATTGGAATGATTACATAGATAATCCTTTGGGTAACGCGAAACCAGGACTGGGTTTTATCGGCAGATCACCTACAGGATGCAACAGGTCAACTAAAGAGAGCGCCTACACTAGGCTTGTCTGTCCTCTGCTAAAGCACTGCTCTGCTGCATGGGATCCTTACTGATGGAGGACACAGAAAAAGTTCAAAGCAGCGCAGATCCTTGTATCATAAAATAGGGGTGAGAGTGTCGCGGTTAAGATACGCGAGTTGGGCTGGCAGTCATTAGAACAAAGGCATTTTTCGTTGCGGCGAAATCTTTTCAAGAAATTTCAGGCCCCCATTTTCTCTTACAAATCTAAAATTTTTTTGTTGACGCCCATCTGCATATTCGTACGGAAAGATTTAAGTGTTCGTTTTTCCCGCGGTGTTCGAGAGTAGAACGGTAGATAAATAAAATGAAAGTGATTCGATGAACTCTGTGCCAGGTAATTAATTGTGAATTGGAGAGTAGTCATGTTGTAGCAGATGCACAGGACAGGGTTTGTTGCACTGTGACCTCGTGGCGGTGACATTGCACTTTCTCTCATCCTCCTCCTCCTCCCCCCCATCCCCCCCCCCCCCGCAACAAGCTATGACGATAAACGTAATAAATGCTAGAAAACTATGTAGCGACCGCATTTCACTACAGTGTAGTGCGCGTGTTTCGTGCCGCGAGTGTTGGATTTCGTGCTATCAAATTAGTTCCGCGCCGACCGCCAGGAGCGCTGTGTTCTGTCTATAAACTCTATTCCATTGCAATAATGTATATGTTCACGTTTACGATTTATTGAGTTCTGTGATTGTGGTTAGTCGTTAATAACGAGTCACAAGAGGCTTATTCGTTCTATCTCCAGTTTCTCTTTGCGTACACTGCGTCTAAGAGACGTTCTCTATTATTTGACCTACGAACGAATGAAGTCGTTGCTATCCCAGCAAAGGGATTATTGATTATAAACTAAGCAAGCTAATCGGTCAGTCGGGTCAGTACTTACCCCTGCGCCCAAAAGTTGATACATAAATATCTATTGAGAAACATAAGTAGGTAGGTGTTCATTGGCTGTAAGTCGGCCAGCATCGCATACTCAACGGTTAAGAAAACTAAAACCTAATACAGTGACCCACCATTGTTTCAAAGAAAAAAACTATTAACTCAGCATATAAGATCTAAATGCGGCATGTGTTAAAGCACGCTATACGGAGGAAATTCGTGAGTACGTCTCAAAATTCAGAGCAGTTGGAAATGTGCCTATTCTTTCTTTAGAAGGTGCCAATAACATTACGGCGGCGTGCACAAAATCAGCGGTATACCTCCAGGGCAAGCAGCATATGTAGTGATCTCTGAGAAACTTCGTTGGAAAAGACATCTGAATCCAACAGAGAATATGTTTAAGATACCACCGTCTTTCTTTCGTGGTATCTTTGATGCATCTTAAGCAGTATACCGGACAATGAAGCTGTTAGGTTTCGAGGAAGAAATATCAAGTGTCAGTGTATTCGCGGAAAATTGCTTTCCCGTATTAAATTTAAAAATATCTCTGGGTAAGAGCTAATGTAATTTCTTATTTAGTCTTTGGAAGTGATAATGCTTCTTCGTATATTATTTCACTTCTTAAGTCCGACAGTGTCATTTTCAGGCGTGCACCTCTTTGAGTGTGGTGTTTGAATCTTTTAGTTAGTAGGTACGGAATACAGTTAAAAATATAAGTGTACTGTAGCTGTATACTTGCTAGTAGGACGGCACCAATACAGGACATGCCTACCGTTTCTTTGATGTGACGCAAACTGGAACAATAACTGCTGCTCAGAACGTTTGTTACTGAAACTGCTCAGTAGCAGGTACTTCACCGCTTAACTGGTGTGTTTTCATTAACTTTTCGGAAGTGTAGAAGGAATTCTCATAGCCTGCTAACAGCACCGATTGAAACTTCTCGCCTGAAAAAGTTCATACCACAGAGAATGTGTCTGATGTAAAAGCTTCCGCATAACTTATGATACTTTCTCAAGGCTATGAAAACAAAGCTTACTTCAACATTATTATTAACTGCGAGAATCGGTATAATCCAATGGCGGTGAGAGACAACCTATTTCACTGCTTCGAGAATTGTTAGTCGTCTCATGAAGAATACACACAATGGATTAGTTTCATGATTGTTACAATGTCAAATAAAAACTTGAGAGGCAGGATAAGGGATAAGTTCTCGAGTTCTTAAGCGATGCCTCCCGATTCCCAAATTTTCTTGCTGGAGCCAGAGGCCACGTTTATCAAACGTTAGTGAGCTATCTTATTCGCTACTGCGCCCACAACGCTCATTCCACGTTCTTAGGCTGATTCACACACATTTACGTTGTTAGGGTGTTGTCTGTGTCAACGGTTAGCTTTGACAGTGAGATTTGTTTTATATTGGGGCGTTATTAATATTGTTCAATGCTTTCGTTCTCAATTACATCATGCGACTTATGTCGGTAGTAACAGCGGACAGCATGCTTGCTAATATGTATTTTTTTGAAGTATAGGCGCAAGGTAAAGAAAACCAACCTGAAAATACAGTCAGAGTGGGATAGCCGACACAGAATCGATCGAAATTTCCGGATAAGTATTGGTCGGAAATGAACTGTTTGGAACTAGGGCCGTAAAACGACAACCAATCAGTGAGAACGGGGCGGAAGTTTGTCCGGTAAGCGAACGTGTTTGCGCATGTCTAGCAGTGCAGTTTTGTCACTGCTATTCTGCTGTGTTATTCTCTGATTGTGGGGTTTAGGTATTTTTCCGTAATTGATGCAATTATCAAGCTGCACTCAGCAAACAACACAGAAAATTCGCATCTAACGTAACCAGCCATACCTAGCTTTGACTGTTAAACTGAAATTATTATATTCAGCTGCAACTATGATCAGCAAGTAACTTAATTAGCAACTGATTCTTTTGCTTAGCCGGGCAAATTAGTTTAAATACACACTGCCGCAAGCTCATCGCTGATATGCTCTCGTATTACGGCCTTAGCTTCATAACTGACCATTCCTGCCGTATTGTTATCAGGAGAAATTTACTCGATTCGATACTTACCCTGTTATGACGTTAATTATTAGTTTTTTTCCCCACACTGTATACAATACTCGCGTTTTGTAAAGTCTTCAGCAGTAATACAAGCCAGTTTGAAGTTACTCGCTTACCTTCAGTTAAGCAATCTGTCTGTCTTACATTCGTGCAGCATGATCGAAAGTAGAAATTTCAGAAACGGGAAGAGGTACAAATAAGAGAAGCGAGTATCTGTTGGAAACTACTTCTGCAGACTGCATGTACAATGAAGTATTATTATACTGCTGTAATCCTTTTTATTTATTTTTTTAATACGCATCTTGCATGGATTACGTGATTATTCTTATTACATTAGTTAAGGAAAATTTTGCGGACGCTTGCCATAGTATACTTTGTTAGTTCAAGATTGATCAAAGTAAACAGCATTTGTTCCCTACTTCTTCCATCGCATCGTACAGTGTCATATTCCATAAGCCATTTTTCTTGTTTCCGTTTGCTCAGGTGAGTCACTGTTTCCTTACCTGCTTGGCTGATAATTATGACAGTTGCCATTCTTCTAAAAAATCTTCACCGTTGTTTCCATTCATTTGTCACTTTTAGAAACCTGTTAGCAGCATGGTTGCGACACGGCAATATATCACTGCACTTCGTAGACAATGTGAGTGTTCTTCGGAGTAATTCTGGTGGCGTTCGAAGGCTGATAGAGTAATGAACCACATATATTGTTTAAACTCACGATTGTTTCGTTAGGTGTCATGCGGGAACGCGCGCGCTTTCTCCTTTCATTATCCTCTGTCATCATACAATCTGTCAGTCTCTCTAAATATTCTAACAAACGTCTCCCACTTTCTCGACATACTATCAGACATGCGTATTTGACGTGACACACAATTCTTGGTTTCATCTTTTCCTGGTAGTAGACTTCTTTCCATGTTGAAATGTGTTTCCTAAAGCGTGTTTCTGTACTGATTTAATCGTGCAGTGCTATTAGGTAAACGCCTATATCTGTTTTGAGTCCTCCATGAGTAAACGTTTCTTTCACGCCAAGTTCCCAAGTCATATGTACTGTATTTGGGAAATAGGAAAATTATGACCGTGAAGATTTTCCCCACAAACCTGATCCGCCCTGTCTGTATAACAAAGGAGTTTTTTGGCTTCAGATGAGAAGATAATTTAAAAACAACTGAAGGCATTGTATTAGACATGTGCTGCTTGCACCTTTATTTTTAATAGGGTGTATGCTATTGATAAAGTTTACAATATAATGCCAGGGATGCGCCATTTGATTCTTTCCTTGACAAGGGAATGGTCCAGTCCGACATGCCGAAACCTAAGTGCAATTTTTTTTATAGGAAGAATACACCGAAAGAAATGCCCTTTCTGTGTTTTAGCTGCTAAGGCGCACTGCGAATATTATAAAAATTTTTCAAAAGAAGTTACTCAATATTTGCAGCACAAGGAACCGCTTGTAACAGCGGTTTGTACAGTCTTTGCTGCATGATGCGCGAATCGACGAATAAGCAGACGCAATCATGTCAAGAGAACGTAGCGCCGTGCAGTTAAAGGTTCAGATTGCGCACTCGGGAATTTTGAGTATCAAATCATTAACTTTTTGAATAACTTGCAGTTCATATCGTCAGCTAAACTGTTGCAGATGTAATTGGTACACAGGTGACTATCAGAGGAAAGAAAAACAAGACAGTGCGTGAGTTTACATTACAGACGACTTCCATCAATCGGGACTTTGATATATTGACATGAAATAGTTTATAACAGTTTCTGTAGTACAGCTCTTATGTTGATTTTTGAATACTGATTAATTACGCTAGTCGTTACAAAAATGCTAAGTGTCTGTTGGATGAAGAAAAACATTTTCTTTACACCAGACACACCTGGGAAAGGGAAAATAAACGCATTTGGGAAAGTCACAGTAATTTCTAGCTTTATTTAGACAGAATTGGAATGGAGTAAGAAAAGATCGTGCTGTTCTGCATATTGTGCTGTCCCCCAGGCGTACTTCATCAAATTCGTAAAATCGGCTGACGGAAGTTCGTAACGCACAAATGACTGAAGTTTAATATTATTTTCCGCTGATAAACCTGAAATGACAAAGAGCTATCAAAAATTGTCTAACAGTTTTCTGAGAAATGGTTAACAGTTTCGAAAAATTTCTTAGTCGAGAGGCTGAATTGTTTCGTCTTCGTAAAACTTCTGAATCGAGGGGCTAAATTTTCTCTCTTCCTCCTGAAGACTTATGTTACGTCCAGACCAAGATTCCAACAAAAAACAATGAATTATTTGCTTCAACGTTTCGGATGTAATACTGTAAATTATCCTCTTTCATTTCTTCAGATTTTGCTTCCTCGATTTCAAGATTTTTGCAACTAAATAGTCATTTTTGTAAAGTTTTGGCCCTAATTTTTCTTGAGGTTCCCGAAGGCAGGTATAAAGCTGCCGAAACAGTATTCCACTGATATTTGTAACTGGCATTGTTGTATAGGAATGTCATAGCACTATCGAATGCACAAACGACTACCTTTTTTCCGCTCGGAAAGATACAGAGCAGAGAGTAGTTTGCACGAAATTTGACTGGTTGACTTTATACACAGCAGTTTAGGTGATAACAAGAAGCTTCGTCTTTACGTCAGCTACGAATTTCTCAATAGTATTACCTACTAATCACATCTCCTTTACACGTTTACTTTAGGTAAACTTTTTAATTTTGCTACTTCCTCTTCCTTATAATTTCCTGGGTCCGTGTAACTAGGTCGAAGAAACTTGAAAATGAGTAATGTTAATCTCACTTGCAATTCAGAGGGTTCTGTCGTGTAGATCTCCTTCGGTAACGGTGCATTAACTCTCACAAGCAGTTATAAATCTTTTGAGTAGTTGTTCTTTCACACCTTTGTGAGTTTCATTTTGGCGTGTATTTCGTACTTCGTCCAAATCTTTGTTCCATTTATACAATTCACGCACAGATTTTATGAAAAGGAATAAGTTTGCACACTTTCCAACTCTAAGCATTTACTCCCTCCTTCGTTCAACAAAAAAATTTACAGCCATTTCTTCGACACTGAAAACTGTTACGTAAAAGTTTTCTTCGGTCTAGGAAGGTTGTGTGTGTTCGTTCTGGATTTTAATTAGCACAACAATCATTACTCGAACCACAATCCACAGCATCGTCGGTTATTTCCTGTTTATTCTAAAGTTTCTATAATTTCGAACGAAATGTCGGCATCATTCGAATGAATGTCCAAGAAATTAAGTAATAAATTACACATAGGTTGGTTCTCAGGAGAAGTAGAGGATTTAGATTGCACACCACATTCTTCATATGTCATCTTTACAGGGTTGGAATCATTAATAGGATTTCACATTCCAGTGAACGTCTGGAACCTGCCCAAAGATAAATGCTGTTGTATTGCATATACGAAGAAAACACACAGAAAATTAAATGTCTACCTCCATTGTTTATATTTAGCGATACCGCATAGACAACTGCTAATTATTATGGCTCCTAAGTGAGTTGCAAATTAAAATATTAACTAAGAACAATCTACGGAAACTGAAATTCACTTCACAAATTACGATAACATTGTGCCATGTTGTCTGTTTACAAATGTGCCGTCAACCAAGGCTGTGCATCGGCCGTGTTGCGCATATGCTGTCAGCCTTAGCTACGTTTGGGGTTTACTTTCCTCCAGTCTCCTAGCGAGCTACGATTTTGGCAATTTTCAACATTATTTTTGAAAATACTTGCAGTGGGCTTTAGGAGCTCGAAATTTGACGTTGTGTTCCTTGCGGTGTGTTCTCTATGTACGAGGGTGAGTCAAATGAAAACCTTAATTTTTTAAAAAAATATTATTTATTGTGCAGAAGTGATACAAAGCTGTATCACTTTTTAACATAATCTCCCCCACGCTGAATGCAAGTCCTCCAGCGCTTACAAAGTGCATAAATTCCTTTAGAAAAAAAGTTCTTTTGGTAGTCCGTGCAACCACTCATGCACCGCGTGGCGTACCTCTTCATGAGAACAGAACTTCTTTCCTCCCACTGCGTCTTTGAGTGGTCCAAACACATGGAAATCACTTGGGGGCAAGGTCTGGTGAGTGTGGTGGACGAGGAAGACACTCAAAATGCAGGTCAGTGATTGTTGTAACTGTTGTACGGGCAGTGTGGGGCCTTGCATTGTCATGTTGCAAAAGGGCACCTGCTGACAGCAATCCACGTCACTTTGATTTGATTGCAGGCCGCAGATGATTTTTTAGGAATCTGTGTATGATGCACTGGTGACAGTGGTCCCTCTAGGTATGTAATGCTCCAAAATGACGCCTTTTTCGTCCCAAAAGAGAGTCAGCATAACCTTCCCTGCTGATGGCTCTGTTCGAAACTTCTTTGGATTTGGTGATGAGGAATGGCGCCATTCCTTGCTCGCTCTCTTCGTTTCCGGTTGGTGGAAGTGAACCCAGGTTTCGTCCCCAGTAACGATTCTTGCAAGGAAGCCATCACCTTCTCGTTCAAAGCGCCGAAGAAGTTCTTCACAAGCATCAACACGTCGTTCTCTCATTTCAGGTGTCATCTGCCGTGGCACCCATCTTGCAGACATTATGTGAAACTGGAGCACATCATGCATAATGTGGTGTGCTGACCCATGAGTAATCTGTAAACATGCTGCAATGTCATTCGGTGTCACTGGCCGGTTTTCCTTCGCTATGGCTTCCACTGCTGCAATGTTCTGTGGAGTCACAGCTTGTTGTGCCTGACCTGGACGAGGAGCATCTTCCACTGAAGTCACATCACTTGCGAACTTCCTACTCCATTCGTAGACTTGCTGCTGTGACAAACTTGCATCACCGCACTGAACCTTCATTCGTCGATGAATTTCAATAGGTTTCACACCTTCACTACGCAAAAACCAAATAACAGAACGCTGTTCTTCCCTGGTGCAAGTCGCAAGTGGGGCGGCCATCTTTATACTGCTACTGCTACTGCGACGGTATGTATGCATCTGCACTATGCTGCCACCTACAGGCCATTCTGCACGCTGTTTGTAGCACGCTTACCAACTTACGGGATAACGGAGCGAAATTTCGATTTGTTATTACAAATTTAAGGTTTTCATTTGACCCACCCTCGTGTACAAAATTGTAGGACAGGTTTCGACATATCGGGTTGGACAGAACCCCCTGTGAGTGTTGGAAGCAAGTCAGCCCACAATCTGGGCAGCGACGACTGTCCCTCACTCCAAGGCCTTGGTGTTGGTTCTGATACACATGAAGTATTCATTGTAGGTCAGTACAAGATCATCTAACACTAATAACTCCACAACAGGTCCAATATTTGACCTTAACTCTCCATTGAAAGCTTGAGAAACGTCAGGTGTTCCCTGCCCCCCCCCCCCCCCTCCTCACTTTTTCCATTTTCGATATAATGCGCATACATAGGGGCAGAAATCCATTCCAGTACGATTATGCCATAGGTGGTAAATCATTGGAAGCGGTAACGACCGTAAAATACTTAGGAGTTACTATCCGGAGCGATCTGAAGTGGAATGATCACATAAAACAAATAGTGGGAAAAGCAGGCGCCAGGTTGAGATTCATAGGAAGAATTCTAAGAAAATGTGACTCATCGACGAAAGAAGTAGCTTACAAAACGCTTGTTCGTCCGATTCTTGAGTATTGCTCATCAGTATGGGACCCTTACCAGGTTGGATTAATAGAAGAGATAGACATGATCCAGCGAAAAGCAGCGCGATTCGTCATGGGGACATTTAGTCAGCGCGAGAGCGTTACGGAGATGCTGAACAAGCTCCAGTGGCGGACACTTCAAGAAAGGCGTTACGCAATACGGAGAGGTTTATTATCGAAATTACGAGAGAGCACATTCCGGGAAGAGATGGGCAACATATTACTACCGCCCACATATATCTCGCGTAATGATCACAACGAAAAGATCCGAGAAATTAGAGCAAATACGGAGACTTACAAGCAGTCGTTCTTCCCACGCACAATTCGTGAATGGAACAGGGAAGGGGGGATCAGATAGTGGTACAATAAGTACCCTCCGCCACACACCGTAAGGTGGCTCGCGGAGTATAGATGTAGATATGCGACTTCGATTAACAATTCGACAAGTCATGTTCAGATCGAGGTCTCAGCAAGTACGAACGGCAAATGATTCAGCTGTGGCATTAGGGCGCGGTGTGGGTCAGCTTTCACCGGCTAAAGGAGAATACTAGCAGACTCGGTCTCAATTAAGACGGCACCGTAGTTAATCTCCCCAGCAGAGGAGTGACACTTTACTGTTCAGCTCTCCTACGAAAACACGTCCTGTTTTTTTTAGGTTTGTTGGATTTCGGGTGAATTTGCAGAAAGCAGGAGTAAGAGCGCTCTTTTCTACAGATGCCTATCTTTTTCCCTGGTCTGAAACCAAGTATAAAACATTCTGAAGAACGTCCTATGTTTCGTTTCTTAGCACTGATAAGCCAAAACATTATGACCACTGTCTACAGTGACGTTGGATGCCGCCTGGTGGAGTTGCGGGCTGGTGACGCGGTAAAGAAAGTACGTAAGCTGAACAGACATGGACGGGGATCACCCTAGGGAAGATATGGGCTGCAAATGGGGAAATTCATTGAGATAAGGGATTTTGACGAAGGGCAGATTATTATTATTATACAGAGCCTGTGGACGAGTATCTCGAAAACAGCGAAGCTGGTCGAATTTTCACATGCTACCGTCTTGAGCATCTACGGAAAGAGGTAGGGTAGTGAAACTACCCTAGGCGCTAAATTATGAACCATCCCTTTAGGAAAATTTATATTTTACTGTTCTAATAAACCTCTTACGTTATTTGATTTTCAAACAGCTGAGCAGAACTGAACGTACTCAGACATTTCGCTCTTTACTTACTCTGATCAACACTAAACTGACACACAATATTTTTAGCGCAACCGCAATCTGACTTTCAATAATCCCTACAAAAGAATGGCCCTGACTAACAATAACCTATACCTTTAATGAATCACTTACCTCACAAAAATCTTCGTTACTCGAACTACTGCAATACAGCGAGCGCCAATACTGCCAGCTAAATAAGAGATTCTAATTGCTGAAGGCACTAACTACTGATAGGCATAGTTAGCAAATGAAAGATTTTGATAGAGAACAAACAATGTATTTACCTTAATAGTGTTCAAATATGATGGACACACGTCCAGATCATCTGCTCTCAAAATTCTGGCGTCTCTCTCCCCACATCCACCACTGCTGGCGGCTCACCTCCAACTGCGCAACGCTACGCGCTGTTCACATCCAACTGCCCAACACTACAATAGCGAATATTCCAACAATGCCAACCAGCCACAGACTGCACACAGCACAGCCAGTGATTTTCATACAGAGCGCTACGTGGCGTTACCAACATAAAATCCTAAACAGCCTACTTACAAAATGCCTGGACGTCCACGACTCTTCACAGAACGTGGGGTTCGGAAGCTTGCTTTTCCGTAAAAATAGGATACGTAGTGATTGTGACATCTCTGACGAAAGAGCACAATGCTGATACACGTACAAGTGTTTCGGAGCACACCGTTCATCGTACATTGTTGAACATGGAGCTCCGTGGCAGACCATCCCTACGTGTTCACATCTTGACCCATCGACTTCGTTAATTATACTGCAGCGGGCACGGGACCATCGGGATTCGACCTTGGATCAATGGAAACGTGTCGGCTCTTCGGGTGAATCACATTTTTCTACACTAGGTCGGTGGTCGTCTCCACAAATGCTGCGATGGAGGTGAACGGCGGCTCGAAATGTGCGGCGCGCCACGGACCCAGGCTGGTTAGTGCAGTATAATGCTATGGGAAACATTCTGCTGCCCTTGCATGGGACCTGTAGTAGTAATCGAAGACACGTTGACAGCTGCGAAACACATGCATCCCTTCATGCTTGGGCGCTACAGTCTGGAACCGCGCGACCGCTACGGTCGCATGTTCGAATCCTGCCTCAGGCATGAATGTGTGTCATGTCCTTAGGTTAGCTAACCTAAGTTCTAGGGAACTGATGACCTCAGAAGTTAAGTCCCATTGCGCTCAGAGCAATTTTTTCATCCTCCATGCTTGATGCCATCCCCGATGGCGATGTTATCTTTCAGCAGTATACTGGTCAGGATCTCTAATATGCGGAATCAGAGATGAATTTCGTTCAAAGACGGTCAAACAAGCTATTAAGCAGGTAGTCTTAATGATTTGGTTCATCACTGTGTAGGAGACTGGCTGGCACCACGACAGTGGGATGGAAGGAATTTGGCCACCCACAGGCAGAAAGAAGCATCCTGAAAACTCTTGAAAAAAGTGCCGTTTCAGTATTTTTCCATCCGAAACGATCGGTCATTGGCTGACTAAAAAAACGTGCTCTCATGTCTGAGTTTCAAGGCCCAGAATTGTATGTACAGAGCAGACCGACAGACACCGGATTGGAAGTTTGGTTTTTTGCAATCCGTGGTGGGAGTAAAACTACAAAAACTGTAGGCAAAAGGTACGAAAACACTTGTCATTGGCGGACAACGTTTTTTAGCTCGATATCCCGCGCAGAGAAGACGCTGGGGGCGCAGTGACTGCACCCCACTTAAGACTCGATTCTGACTTCCCCTTGCGTTACTTGACATATAGGGAGCGCCGACGGTCATGGATTAAGAGAGCGAGAGAGGCGAAGCCGATATCTTCATTTAGACCGATAATAGTCTGTATTCTGGTGACCACCAATGTTGCTGCTGAAATGCAATTTCTTTTATAATTTTTGTTCACTTACCTCTTTACAGCGGTAGATCTTTGCACATAAACTCCTGACTGCAGCTACTTACGAGATCACAGGAAAGCAGTGTTGAGGAAAGTGTAACCTCATAGCTACACGCCGGAGGCCGCTATAAGTAAAATTTGCTGAAAATTGTCTATGTACTTTAAAGAAATAATTCGGAAAGGGGATGTCACTCGTACTTTAAACATGAAGTTCAAATTTAAACCTTCAATAGATCTTTATTGCCGTTAAGCAAGATCATCAGCCCACATTTACGAAAATTACTAAAGTTTCTGCTCACAGTTATCACCATATCTAAAATAGCCAGAACTTTTACCTTCCAAAATTCCGAAACCAATTACTTGTAACACAGTCAATGATCGGCCAATTACTTCTGCACACGATATTCAGTGGTTGTCTTTAGTTAGAGTTTATGCTCGCCATAAAATACTCAGTAAGAATATACTCAGTACCGCCACGCTATATAATTCAAAATTCACTCGCGATTTTCGTCGGAACGAATTATCACAACACTCTAAAGGTTTCATAAACAGTTTCTGGTCACTACCAGATACCATTAACACTGGACCATAACGCGGAAGTCATCCCAAGACTTCATCTTACACATAATGCGAAAAGTCACATCCAGCATAACCGCCTCCAATCAAAGCTAGCTCGCGACTCCCCTCTCACTCTCCCACACCCAAAACTATATCTCCTCGCTAGGCGGCCAACCGTCTCGCTTCTCATTGGCTGACAGCACTTACGACCAATGAGAACTCACTTCTAGGGCGCCGCTCGCGCCAAAATCTAGCAAGCACCAACCACTTCTCTAGGCTCATTGATGTCATCAAATTAAGTAACACAAAACTCTCTAATTAAATAAACAAAACAAAATGAACTATAAGCTTTACTCTATATCTGGAAATTTATTATGTAGTCGCGAATGTTCTGGCTGTCTTATGCATAAGCATACATACTTGGACATCCGACATTCACTAGTAGGGGAACCACTAGTGGATTCGTTCCCACGTTACAGAGTTGGAACACTTGCCAGTTTCTGTAGAGAACTACATGAATGATTTTTAATAATTCCGAACGTCCCACGTACTCTCACGCACGCATTCTCATTCACACACACCCTAACACACAATACACATATTTACTTAGAATTCTTGAAATTATTATTATAGAAAAGTTAGAGGTTTTCTGAAACTAAAAACTTTCCAAATTTATATATGAACACTGAAAGTGTTATCAGATCATCGTACATAGTCACTGAAGGTGAACTATTACATCACTGTATTTATTTAAATTCTTGACTGTCGGAAAATTACTTTTTTTTTTAAATTTTACTAACTTCCAAAATACAACTATTTTTGATCTCAGGCTTTGACATATTGTTTGTTTTCACAACAGGAGGATGTACATCAAATATGACGTTCCTCAGGTTATTCCTTTATTAGTTATTAATATTTTTAGTTTCGTATAAGTGGCCTGCCAGCGCTACTCCACTGCTTTCACACGCGCAGCTGCAACAGATGGTCGTGGCGTCAGTCTGCAGGACGCAACTCGCCCGTAACTGACAGTATAATACTCTACCGGCTTACATTACAGCCCACATACATTCTGAAGTAAAACTTTTAATAGACAAATGGGCGATCGCGCACTCGTTGCGACGCTAGTGTCTGCTCACGGTTACGGTAAGATCGTACAGCAGCAGGTTCAGGTGCAATGAACTTAACGATTCTCTTGGCTCCAGTAAATTTACACATGCTCACCGAACTGAATTCACAGCCATAGTACAGGTGTAGCTCTCCTCCTTCCTTTCGATCATACACTCACTGTATTCACTGTACTATCTAATATATAAATTATTCTTGAATTGCCAAAATGTACTGAACAAACAAAATGTCTGTAAAACGCCACATTGTACAATGTACTTGCGGTGAGACAGTCGCAATTCCTGAGATCCATGGCCTCTGGCCTGCTGAGGAGCACCTCGGTTTTGGGTCCATAGATAAACTACGAATATCTGCCGCATTATGCCCCACACAAACAGTTCCGGCCTGCGGGCACATTGGCGAGGCTAGATCTCATGGAGAGGGCTTACACATTTAATGAACCTGTTATGAAGCGGGTTAGCATTGTAGTACATCCCCTGATCAGATAGCCTTCCCAGACCGTTAGTGTACTTTTATTTCAATCGATTTCGTGTATCGGCTGAGTACTCTAGAAGTGTGTGTGTAACGAAATGTACTGTTTTCTATTAATCTGTGCACACTCAGTAACGCACATTGAAACTGGGGAATACCAGGGCCATGTATTTAATTTCTTAACTAGTAGATCCCTGTCATTTATCAATACAATAATTATGGAAATATAAGTACATATAATTCAATGCTAGCCCCACCTTATTACCAAAATTACGTTAAATTTAATCCCACTACTTACCTACATGAGACATTTGGATTTCAAGGAGCGCTCTGCCTCTCAAAAATTCCAATTGATGCAGGTCTAGCAAGCTCGCACACGACATTTCTCAAGCTAATGATGTCACCGAGCCAGTTATCTGAATACCTTGATGCTCCCTTGCGAGTTTTAGTTTCTCGATAAACTACGCTGACGGAAAAAAAATCGCAGCACCAAGGAGTTGTGTGACATGAATGGAAGTTGGTAGGCGTGTTTCGACGTCTGAAAGATGATATCCATTCGTACAGCAGTGCTAGTAGCGCGGTCTTGAGGGTGCAAATCAGGTCTGCTTTTACACGCTGTAACCGTCGTGAGAGTTATCTTTGAGATTGGATATGGTGGTTGATGTTACTCAAGAATACCTTTAAGGCGACATAGACACCACGTCACTTAGTTTGAACGAGTTCGTGTAATAGGGCTATGAGAAGATGGATGTTCCTTCTGCGATATTGCAAAAAGACTTGGCAGGAATGTAGCTACTGTAAATGATTGCTGGTAGCGGTAGTCACGAGAATGTGCGGTCACAAGAAGATCGGGCTCCGTATGGCGAAGAGGTCCTATCGTTTTCGGCGTTTGGCTCTGTCGCATTGTACTGCCATCTGCAGCAGAAATTTGAGCAGCAGTTGGCTCCAGAAATAGACGACGAACTGTTACAAATCGGTTACGTAAAGGACAGCTCCGAGCCACGCACTTGTAGCGTGCATTCCACTGACACCAAACCACCATCATTTCTGACTTAAGTAGTGTCAAGCGAGAGCTCATTCGAGGGCAGAGTGGAGGTCTGATGTGTTTTCTGATGAAAGCTGATTCTGCCTCGGTGACAGTTATGGCCGTGTGCTTATTAGGAGGAGGTGAATTGAGGACTTGCAACCAACCTGTCTGCATGCTACACACACTGGACCTACACCTGGAGTTGTGGTTTGGGGCGCCATTTTGTATGGCAGCAGGAGAACTCGCGTGGTTATCCCACCTATCTATCGCTTCCATTGCTTGCGTCTTGTCCCGCGGTTTCGCGGGGTCGGTCATGGTTAACCGGATTTGGCATGTTAATTTAAGGAGTGGCTGGATGCCTTTCCTGCCGCCACCCCATACCCCCCAGGACGGAATTAGCGTGCCCCAGCTGTTTGCGTCTAGTGTAAATCGTGAAATAGTGTGAATGTGTTTCAAATATCTGTGAGTCGTGTAACAGGCGGGACGTGGGGACCAGCCCGGTATTCACCTAGTAGGATGTGGAAAACCGCCTAAAAACCACATCCAGGCTGGCCGGCACACAGGCCATCGTCGTTAATCCGCCGGGCGGATTCGATCTGGGGCCGGCGCGCCTACCTGAGTCCAGGAAGCAGCGCGTTAGCGCTCTCGGCTATCATGGCGGGTCTGGTTATACCACCAACCATGACTCCAAAATTGTACGTCACTGCAGTAATTCGACCTTTGTGGTGCCATTCATGAACAGCATTCCATGTTGTGACCCAACATGCCCTACATAGCGTCGACGTATTCACCTGCTCGATCACCAGATGCCTCCAATGGTATACATATCTGACATCATGGGTTGGAAACTCCAGTGTCATCAACAACCAACGTTAATCGCCGCTGTATTGGCGGACCAAGTGCAACATGCATTGAATCCGGTCCTACAATCTGACGTTCGGCACCTGTCCAACACAATGTACGGACGTTTGCATTCTTAAGATGACACCGGTTATTGATGTTCCAGCATTTCACATTTGCAATTACTTATCTCGCGCTTACATTAACCTGTGCTCTTGCAGTATTAATCACTTAAATATGTTGCGTAGGCAAATGTATTCCCTAAATTTCACTACTTACATTCATTGTTTTTCGGTGTTGCGATTTATTTCCGTCAGGCTTTTACCCGCAAAGTAATTATTACAGCGGACATCCGCTTATACTATCAACGCATACCTGTACCTATAACGGTAATCGACAATCGTTGAAGTGTTTACGCAAAGGACTCGCAACCCCAACAGAAGGACTACACAATGACGATAATTATCTTCGTTAATGGTGGGCATGCTGCAGCGTAAGATGTGAGCGATAGCTTGCAAGACATTTCTGTTGACCGAAAATCTCCTCTGTAGTAATCAACACGGGTTCCGGAAAACAAAACAAAAGATTATGTGAACCCCCGCTCGCTTTGCTCGTCCACGAGACCTAGAAAGCAGGAGATGCCGACGGCCAGGTTGAGGCCGTGGCATCAGATTACCGGAAGGTGTTCGATAGAGTTCGACACTGCCGCCTAAAGCAGAAATTACGAGCGTTCGGAATATCAAACCAAGTGTGTGATTAGACTGAAGAGTTTTTAACGAGCAGAACACAGCTTGTCATTATCAACGGAAAGGAGTGCTCAGACGTTAAAGTAATTTCAGGCGTCCCCCCACGGGTTCTTGTAAGACCATTACTTTTCAATATACGGTCGATACCGTTTATAGCAACATTGCTTTTAACGAAGTGTTGGCTATAACAGCGAAATCCAACAGCCCCGTGTAAATCCTACGCATAAACCCGTTATATTTAAAAAAGCGCTTAGTAGGTTACGACATCGCTTATTGTTTTTGTTAGGTATTTGGGGACTGCTAACAACAATGTAACGCTTATTTCCGAACTCCTGTTTTCTGCAAAGTGTTGGTTTCAAATCAGACATTTAAACGAATGCAGAGTCAAATGCAAAATGCATATGCACATCTTAAATGCCAAATGCTAACAAAGATAACTGATCACCGTAAGTAGGACAATATATTGTAGTATACGTTACTTTTACTGTACTGCAGTAATTTCATTACTCTGCATTAATTCTTTTTTGTGTGTGTGTGTTGCGGTTTTGTATGTCATTGTATGTATCGGAGGCAAAGGGCAGACGTGTCAAGCGCACGTGCCGCTCACGACTCCAGAGATGAGATTTTGTTTTTTGGAGTCAACGACGTGAGCAGTGACGTATATTTTGTATCCCGCCTGGAAGGCGGAGCGTGGGTAGGAGCAGGAACAGGAAAAGGTGATACACGTCGGTACTGCGGTATGAATTTATATCACCTTTACACTAACAAGAAGAATACATAACTTTGTACGTAGGTGCGAAGCTGAAGCGAAGTTTCCCGGCCATCTGCTCTTCATCAAATGGGCAGAATCTGGAGCGGAGCTCGTAGAGCACAGCACCTCTTAGAGGGCGCTGTCGTCGGTGTCTGTGCCAACCTAGGCCGTGGCTTCGTTGCTATCGATACCACAGTATAAATAATACAATGTGTCGTTTACAGATAAGTTCTGCTTCAATGTGCTAAATGGTAGTTCCAAAACTTCAAATTGACACTAATTTTCCCCACGTTCCTTGATTTATCTGTTTAAATATTAATCACAGGTGGCAAAAAGTTGTCTTGTGACTACTTCTTTATGACTTATTTTTTTGTGTGGCGTCATACATCTTTTCTTGATACCTCACTGTTGTTTGGGACTGCTGGCTCGCAATTTCAATAGATCGTCAACAATGAAATGGCTCTCCTCTCTTCGATCTCGATTGGATTACAGTTTTTCAGCGATCAATACCAGTGAACAGCCGTTTGTCAGTTTACCTTGAAAACCAGTAACACAGAGAGCCGAATAAGCAACAGGTCACGCAGTTGAGGGGCGGTTTGGTTAGCTTGAAGGTCCATCAGTGTCCAGTCACATTTCCGTGTGTGTGTGTGTGTGTGTGTGTGTGTGTGTGTGTGTGGGATGGACAAAGGGACCGATTTACCAAATGAGCAAAACTTATGGAAACTGCTGGATTTCACAGGCCACTTACGTCCTATTTTAAGGGCGATGTAGATGTTTGGCAGTGGCGACCTGTCAGCATGCTACGGTGGAACGGATCAGAGTCCAGTTAGCGAGAAGCACCAGAGTGTTGTCTGCTACAGCGGTCCCTTGTCCTTACGGGGCACCGAAGTAGACGGATTGTGTCTGCTTACGAGCTACCATGGTCAATCTGCTGAAAATACTTCAGTTTGTTAGACAGTCCAGAAAGAAAATGAATTATCTTTTCACAGCCACTAGAAAGAAGACACCTGTGGCAGAATCAAACATTGATCTCCTGAATTTTTATAGATGCGGACCATCACAATCATATCTAAGATGAACAGAACCTTACTTGACCGAACTGAAATTAGCTTGCTGCTGCTATGTGACAGGTAGACTACTTAGATAAACCAGTGCGTCAACTACACAGGCGGTTGCAAATTTCACGATGGGCGCGAAGCGCTAAAAGAAAACACTTCTCAGCGATTTGAGCAAGAACAAAAGTGGATGGAAGTAGTGCTGTGTAGTGGAGGATGATTTCGCGCAACCTCGTAACCCGGTTAATTAGTGTAAAAGGCATTCTAGGCCGTTTTACTTACAAATCCAGTCACTCAAGACAGTTCTTTCCCACACATAATATTATCTTGTCTAGGGGAGAACAGACCTTTCATAGAGGTTACTTGCATTGTCACGTGGCTAGAAGTATCCGCAAATGTTTGAAAGAGTGTGAGCAAGAGCTCCACCCGTTCATCATAAGAATAAACCTGATGTAAACAAACAAAAACGCGGTGATTGGTCAGAAGCCGTAGCTGATGTAAACTGGTGCTGTTAAGCTCTTGTAAGTAGGTCCTACTTGTGTATTAGATATATTATTACCAAGTTACGTTAAATGAAACTTTAAGGCATTCAAATGTGTTAACAGCCATCAACGTTTTTCTTAATCACACTTTAGCTACGTAATGTCGATTTCAAAAATCAGGTACAGTCACAGCCTCTGCAGTGTTGTGCTCTGATTGTCGCGCTGGTGATGATTCAAATGGCTCTGAACACTATGGGACTTAACATCTGAGGTCATCAATCCCCTAGACTTGGAACTACTTAAACCTAACTAACCTAAGGACATCACACACATCCATGCCCGAGGCAGGATTCGAACCTGCGACCGTAGCGGTCGAGCGGTTTCAGACTGTAGCGCCTAGAACCGCTCGGCTACACAGGCCGGCGCGCTCTTAATGGGCAGTATGAAAATGGCTGAGGCTGCTTTCTGTTCCATAGTGAAACTCGCGTGTGGAATACGGTTAAAAAGTGCTGAGAAATAGGCTATTCTTAATATTTTTCATAAATTTACGGAGACAATCGGCTTTGAACTTTTCCCAGCCATTCTATGTAATACAGTTGAGTAAACCCACATCGTACGTGTAACGCATCATTTTTTTCTCGTTCAATTTGAAATACCTGCATGTCGTAAAGATAAAACTCACCATTTTTTGTAAATAATGCACGTCTTCTTGCTTCTAATTAAATATTGGACGTGAAATTTCTGTTTTTATTTCAAATACAAATTCTTAATTAATCGATTTTTTATGAAAGACTGTTCATGAAAGTTGCTTATATCAAGAAAACTTAACCATTTTATTTTTTAAGGCAAAAATGAAAAAAACAAATCCTCTGTTTGGAACATGTCCATCTTTTTATACCACAGAGGTAGAGAAGTATCGCAGAAACATGAAAAACAATCATTTTCATAGCATCGAGCACATCATTCAAATGCTGCATTTTTAAATTCGCTACTATACCATTATTATATGAACCCAACAGAACTGATGTGTGGCCAAGTTGGGGGATTTGGCCCAAGAAGTAACAAGACTGTTAAGCTGTCCGACGTATTGGAACAGCCGGCCGTTGTGGCCGAGCCTTTCTAGGCGCTTCAGTCTGGAACCGCGAGACCGCTACGGTCGCAGGTTCGAATCCTGCCTCGGGCATGGATGTTTGTGATGTCCTTAGGTTAGTTAGGTTTAAGTAGTTCTAAGTTCTAGGGGACTGATGACCTCCGATGTTAAGTCCCATAGTGCTCAGAGCCATTTGAACCATTTCGTATTGGAACTAACGCACGCAGCTTTTTCACATGTCACTGTCGAACGTTGGCGGGATATAGAACGGCTCGTCATAAAGGAAGAGAGAATGCGGCGCCTGGTGGGCTTCGTGGATTCTGTTGCTGACAGGCTCTTTATCAACGTAGCAAGTGACGTTTCCAGAACTGAAATGTTTTTCTAGGATTAGGATAAGGAAGGAGCTAAGAGATTACAAGACGTCTGACTGTAATTAATACCTTCAGTGGCTTCAGTATTCAACAGAACGGTGAAATTCCTGCAGTATACTTTAGCATTATACACAGCTCGCTCAGAAAATTTATCCTATGTTTAAGTTAGAAATTTTCATCACTCTCAGAATACTATGTCAGGTGACAACGAGTGCATTTTAAACTTTCCGTCTGGTCTCCTAAGAAGCGCGCGGCAGTGCTGGAGTTTTTCCAAATATTATTTCATTCTCTTTAAAAATCAAATTACATTCGAAGCTATATTTGAGACGGGTGTTATGATTAATCAAGGAAAAACCCCCCGTTGGGAAACGGGGCCAAAATTAGTTGGTTACTGTCGAGTTGCAATTTAAAATTTCTTTATTGATCACTTCAAGCATTGAAAGTCATTTCTTTATCACTTGAGCAGGAACAGATCCGAAGAAGCTAGTAGGCATGAGTGCCTTTTCAAAACAATTTACTTTACAACTAACGGCCAAGCCATTTTACTTAAAACCGACTTTGATAAAGCATTTAATAACAAAATTAAAACTTTCCAAGTAATGAAACAAAAAAAAAAACACCAATTTGCATACAATTTTGCTACCGAACATTTAGGGAGCCAACTTTTTTTAAACTTTGGCACAACAAGATATTAAATTACAAGGGCTCGCTAACAGGGAGACAGAACTAGCATTTTCAAAGGATGCCAAGTAGATTAAAACAATCAACGTAAAGATGCAGTCATTGATCTTTTACAATAACTAACAATTTTAAAGCCACGTAATTTTAAAAACCCACCAATGAAAGGCAAACTTAACCTTTTTAAACAGTGACCAAAAACAGAGTAAAATACAACCATTTAACATTTTACAATAACTAACAACTTTAATACCATGTCCTGCCACCAAAATGTCCTGGGATAGAAATAATTAACCGACCGTGTGTAAGGGCAGCCACAATTATCTCCCGAAGGATGCTCAGGCTAGAAGCGGACTAACAGACCCACAACGCCTCACATTCAGCAATCACATCGACCTCACGCGAGGCCAGGGGAGGGAGGAATCAAGTAGTAAACTGCAGGAGCGCCTATAGAAAGGTCCCAGAACTGCTCTCATTAATAAACGGTCACAATGCCCATGTAGTACTAGGGACAGAAAGTTGGCTGAAACCAGACGTAAACAGTAATGAAATCCTAAACTCAGATTGGAATGTATACCGCAGAGACAGGCTGGACAGTGAAGGGGGAGGCGTGTTTATAGCGATAAGAAGTGCAATAGTATCGAAGGAAATTGACGGAGATCCGAAATGTGAAATAACTTGGTTGAGGGTCACGGTTAAAGCAGGCTCAGACATGGTAATTGGATGTCTCTATAGGCCCCCTGACTCAGCAGCTGTTGTGGCTGAGCACCTGAAGGATTATTTGGAAAATATTTCGAGTAGATTTCCCCACCATGTTATAGTTCTGGGTGGAGATTTTAATTTGCCGGATATAGACTGGGAGACTCAAACGTTCATAACGGGTGGCAGGGACAAAGAATCCAGTGAAATTGTTTTAAGTGCTTTATCTGAAAACTACCTTGAGCAGTTAAGCAGAGAACCGACTCGTGGCGATAACATATTAGACCTTCTGGTGACAAACAGACCCGAACTAATTGAAACAGTTAACGCAGAACAGGGAATCAGCGATCATAAAGCGGTTACTGCATCGATGATTTCAGCCGTAAATAGAAATATTGAAAAAGGTAGGAAGATTTTTCTGTTTAGAAAAAGTGACAAAAAGCATATTGCAAAGTACCTGACGGCTCAACACAAAAGTTTGGTCTCAAGTACAGATATTGTTGAGGATCAGTGGACAAAGTTCAAAACCATTGTACAATATGGATTAGATGAGTATGTGCCAAGCAAGATCGTAAGAGATGGAAAAGAGCCATCGTGGTACAACAACCGAGTTAGAAAACTGCTGCGGAAGCAAAGGGAACTTAACAGTAAACATAAACATAGCCAAAGCCTTGCAGACAAACAAAAATTATGCAAAGCGTAATGTAGTGTTAGGAGGGCTATGCGAGAGGCGTTCAATGAATTCGAAAGTAAAGTTCTATGTACTGACTTGGGCAGAAAATCCTAAGAAATTTTGGTCTTATCTCAAAGCGGTAGGTGGATCAAAACAAAATGTCCAGACACTCTGTGACCAAAATGGTACTGAAACAGAGGATGACAGACTAAAGGCCGAAATACTAAATGTCTTTTTCCAAAGCTGTTTCACAGAGGAAGACTGCACTGTAGTTCCTTCTCTAGATTGTCGCACAGATGACAAAATGGTAGATATCGAAATAGATGACAGGCGGATAGAAAAACAATTAAAATCGCTCAAAAGAGTAAAGGCCGCTGGATCTGATGGGATACCAGTTCGATTTTACACAGAGTACGCGAAGGAACTTGCCCCCCTTCTTCCAGCGGTGTACCGTTCCAAAGGATTAGAAAAGGGCACAGGTCATCCCCGTTTTCAAGAAGGGACGTCGAACAGATGTGCAGAACTATAGACATATATCTCTAACGTCGATCAGTTGTAGAATTTTGGAACACGTATTATGTTCGAGTATAATGACTTTTCTGGAGACTAGAAATCTACTCTGAAGGAATCAGCATGGGTTTCGAAAAAGACGGTCGTGTGATACCCAGCTCGCGCTATTCGTCGAGACTCAGAGGGCCATAGACACGGGTTCACAGGTAGATGCCGTGTTTCTTGACTTCTGCAAGGCGTTCGATACAGTTCCCAACAGTCGTTTAAAGAACAAAATAAGAGTATATGGACTATCAGACCAATTGTGTGATTGGATTGAAGAGTTCCTAGATAACAGAACGCAGCATGTCATTCTCAATGGAGAGAAGTCTTCGGAAGTAAGAGTGATTTCAGTTGTGCCGCAGGGCAGTGTCGTAGGACCGTTGCTGTTCACAATATACATAAATGACCTTGTGGATGACATCGGAAGTTCACTGAGGCTTTTTGCGGATGATGCTGTAGTATATCGAGAGGTTGTAACAATGGAAAATTGTACTGAAATGCAGGAGGATCTGCAACGAATTGACGCATGGTGCAGGGAATGGCAATTGAATCTCAATGTAGACAAGTGTAATGTGCTGCGAATACATAGAAAGATACATCCCTTATCATTTAGCTACAAAATAGCAGGTCAGCAACTGGAAACAGTTAATTCCATAAATTATCTGGGAGTATGCATTAGGAGTGATCTAAAATGGAATGATCATATAAAGTTGAACGTCGGTAAAGCAGATGCCAGACTCAGATTCACTGGAAGAATCCTAAGGAAATGCAATCCGAAAACAAAGGAAGTAGGTTACAGTACGCTTGTTCGCCCACTGCTTGAATACTGCTCAGCAGTGTGGGATCCGTACCAGACAGGGTTGATAGAAGAGATAGAGAAGATCCAACGGAGAGCAGCGTGCTTCGTTACAAGATCATTTAGTAATCGCGAAAGCGTTACGGAGATGATAAACTCCAGTGGAAGACTCTGCAGGAGAGACGCTCAGTAGCTCGGTACGGGCTTTTATTGAAGTTTCGAGAACATACCTTCACCGAGGAGTCAAGCAGTATATTGCTCCCTCCTACATATGTCTCGCGAAGAGACCATGAGGATAAAATCATGGAGATTAGAGCCCACATAGAAGCATACCGACAATCCTTCTTTCCGCGAA
This sequence comes from Schistocerca nitens, assembly GCF_023898315.1. NCBI lineage: Eukaryota > Metazoa > Arthropoda > Insecta > Orthoptera > Acrididae > Schistocerca > Schistocerca nitens. The sequence goes on from NC_064620.1 coordinate 497,765,792, forward strand.
CAATACGAGACTGGAATAGAAGGGAGAACCGATAGAGGTACTCGAGGTACCCTCCGCCACACATCGTCAGGTGGCTTGCGGAGTATGGATGTAGATGTAGAAATCAGGAACCATAATCCCTACCCAAAAATACACTTCCTACCAGGCAGTACTAATAAGAAGCCAAAAGATCACCGTCTATAATTACACCGGCGACAGGCACAGGAAACCCGAACGCAGGAGGCCAGAAGGCAGAAAAGACGCTGGTTGCACAAACCAAAATTCTTCAATTAACATCTAAACCTTTAACCAACTTAACTTGCAGTTTCTCAGAGAAACAGCAGGTGAACTCCGATGCAAAGGTTCCTCACACCCGACCGTGTACACGTCGCCAGCGTACCCAACTGGGCACAGTCACGCAGCCACGCGCTCTGTCACCGGAGCCCTCGTCGTCTCTGCACCCACGGCGGCGAAATATCACTCCTCAGGTTAGGCGAGTTACTAGTCCCTCATTCCCGCCTCCAGACGGAAAATTTAAAGACATTCGTTGCCGCTACCACCAAGTAGTGACTCGGAACCACAGCCGTGGCCCCCGGGTGCTCACAGCAAGAGCTTACAGCCTTGTCCCGTCAACTCGTCCCACTCGTCTCGCACCGCCAGGATAGACCACGCGGCTTCTCGGAACAACAGCCAACTCTCCAAGGCACGCCGCGGTCTCATCGAACGACATTCTCAAATTCACGATTTTAAAAACCGACCGACCGACTCGTCACCGCTAGGCAACCAACCGGCCATCCCCACAAAGATCTTATTCCCTTACACGAGGCTAACAGGAAGCAACGACTCGAAGATCGATAAGACCAGACACGCCGCCAGAGGGGAATCTCAACAGAATCGTACGCAGCATAACGATAAATATAAAAGAATCAATTAACGATGGAATGGAAGGACTCATAACAATCTTAGTAGCGCGATATATGTTGAGAGCCGACACACGGCTCAGTATTGTTGGTTTGCTCGTATCTTTTTACGTCTGAACTGCAACTGCTCACATCATTGCAGGTTAGTTGGACTGCTGGCTGGCCAGTGCTGTCCAAGTTTAATGCGCCGGTGAAGCGCTGTTGTCGCGCATTATCTCTCACAAGGAGACGGCACGACCGTGGGGACGGGGATTTGCCCGCAATTTTGTGTGGTGAAAGAGGACCCCTAACACCTCACGTGGTTAAAATATTAGGACGCACTACCCGGAAAATCCCGGGAAAAATCGATCCAAAGTTTCTTAGGTGCCTTATGAGTATACAATGTTAGTCCATCGCCGAGCCGCCGTCTGGCCTAGATGTTTAGCAGCCGACACGGTAGCTCAGCGTGTTCGGTCTCAGTGCTGGTTGGCCTCTGTAATAAAAAAAACCGAGTCAAGGATCAGTAAACGAACTTGAACGGATGTCATGTGACGTCGGCAACGGCCAAAGTCAACGATCAACAACGAACAAAATGAAAAAGAAAAAGACTCGGCGTCTTACGCCAGAGGTGTCGGGTTCGATTCCTCCTGTGGCACTTTTTTTCCTTCTGTTTCATTTTCTTTTGTTATTCCACCAATTATTCAGAAAGTTTCCAAAACCTACATTATCTTTAACAAATTACTTTATTGAATAAAAATTATTTTCTTTTTGTTCAACAACACAATTCATGGCGGTGGGTTTTCCATTTCTCATTGTAAAGTATATAAGAAGAATCATTGGGTTTTTAGGAAAACATTCAATTTTTATACATATAATAATTATAAACAAGAACCGCAGTGGTAATTATGGTAAAAACAAACAAAGCAATAATTTTTGCGATATCTTGCGCATCATATAAAAGCGGATTTTTTACAATGACAGGGCTTTTGCAATAAATCTGTACAAAAATATGCCCCATTAACATTTACGAAAATGTTTCGAGTTTCTAACAATTTTGAGGCAAACCAAGCATATTGAATCATGTCTCGGAATATTGGTGACGATAACTGATGGTGAATTATAGAATGAATTTTTATACAGTCTTCCTGGGAATTAATTTCACGATTCTCCTGTAACAATGCGCTGCAATTTCGCTAGCAACAGAAGAAAAAAAAGTGCCAGAGGAGGAATCGAACCCGTGATCTCTGGCGTAAGGGTCCGACCGCTAACCATGTAGGCGAGACGGCGGCTCGGCAAGGGACTAACATTTTATACTCATAAGGCACCTAAGAAACTTTGGATCGATTTTTCTCGGGATTTTCCGAGTAGTGCGTCCTAATATTTGAACCACGTGAGGTGTTAGGGGTCCTCTTTCACCACACAAAATTTCGGACAAATCCCGGACCCCACGGTCGTGCCGTCTCCTTGTCAGTCGATGTGCATGAAACGTATCCTTATGATCGTACTTCACTGTACTGGTCACAGTTCGGCTTCCGCTCCACGTGCAATGAAATCCAATGAGATTCAAACAAACGCGGAAGAATACATGGCGTAATGTTTACGTCAGATTTATTCTTATGATGAACAGTATAGTGTCACTCTATGTTACAGTGAGAAAATTGTTAGCGGTGTAAATTTTGTCGGTGGTTTCTGTAGCTGAGTTTGTGATTAGAGAGAGCAGATTTAGCGTGCGGCAGCGGCCGCTACAGATACGGCTGGTTGTGGTTGTGTGGCAGAAGGCCGCGGCAGCGGTGCCGGCGGCGGCCATGTCGCGGCGGCGGGGCCATGAGAACGTGCTGCGTGCGTGGGCGGACGTCCATGCCGTGCTGGCGTCTCTGCTCCCGCAAGCGCCGCAGGCGACGCAGCTTCTCCTTTTACTACCCGAAGCACGTGAGTAGCAGTCAGTGAGACCCTACGTACCGCTTCTGTTGACGACTTACCTGCAACCAGGGTTACCATATTCTGAAGACACTCACAGTGGGATTGGTCAATTCGTTTTTATCGCTGTTGTACTCCGGGTCTCGATAAGATAGCAGAATAGGGTAAGCATTGCTAGCGTCATATCACATATAGCCGTGCTAGAATTTTCTTTTTGTTTAAAAAAAATGCGATCTGAAGTTTTCCCGGCGTATTTCCAACTTGTGGAACAGTTCTCGCGTATCCGACCGGGTAGCGTCGTAATTTCTCCACAATATTTCGGCAGACGTACACGCTGCCATCTTCAGGTGGCTCCTGACGAATGCTGTGCTGTTCCTCTCGGCGCCCTATGTATACTAGCCGTTACTCCCTCCACCGTTCCTCTCCTGGTGTCTTCGGAGCGGTCGGCGCGGCGGCTGCAGGAGGTGGTGAGGGAAGCAGCGCCTGGGTCCGAACTGGGGTCTGAAGTCTCACTGCTGCTCTCTTCACTAGGGTACCACTGAAAGACTGCATCGATCTCATAAGCAAGAAATTCGACAACAACCTAACAAGGCTCTTAGAGTTCGTGCTCACCTCAGCAGACTTCCTGTTCGAAGGAAATTATTATAAACAGACAGATGGCGTCGCCATGGGATGCCCGCTTTCACCGGTTGTAGCCAACTTTTCTATTGAGAATTTCGAGGAGAAGGCACTAGAACAGGCCAAACAAAAACCGACTTGTTACCTCCGCTACGTGGATGACACGTTCGTTTTTTGGCCACATGGACGGGACAGCTTAAATGAATTTCTCGAACACGTCAACTCGCTGCACCCCAACATACAGTTCACGATGGAGGTGGAGCAGAATGGTGCCCTACCGTTTCTTGATGTCCTGGTGAAACGGAAACCTGACGACAAAGCCGGGACACAGTGTATACAGAAAACCTACACACACCGATTTGTACATAAATGCCTTCAGTTGCCACCACAACTCCCAGCGTGAAGGCGTTTTGCGCATACTTGTTCACAGGGCACGATCGATCTGCGATCAGCAGACTGCAGAGCCTCGAGACAACATTTCGGAAAAATGGGTACAACCAGAAGCAAATAAGACACGCACTCAGACTGCGCCAATAGAACAAGAAGAAGAAAGAGAACAACACAAGTCATTGTCGTGCATTCCGTTTGTCGGAAACACCTCAAGAAAAATCGGTAGAATCCTGTGGAAACACTACGTGAAATGCGTATTCCGACCCCCTGCAAAAACCTTGACTCTACTGGGTTCAGTGATAGATGACCTAGGCTTTCGAAAACCAGGCGTTTATCAAATTTCCTGACAGTGCGGAAAATCGTACACTGGGGAGACAGTTCACACTGTAGAGGAGAGGTGCCGTGAACACAAGCGCCATACCGAATTACGCCAGGCCACTAAATCAGCCGTGGCTGTTCATTTAATAGAGACTGGCCATACTATGGACTACGAAAAAACAAAAATACTCTGTCAATCCTCCTCCTTCTGGGACTGCGTTACTAAAGAGGCTATCGAAATCCGACTACAGGACGATCTAATTACTAAAGACAGCGCCCTTCAACTTAGTCAGGCTTGGAACTCTGCACTCAGCCTGGAGAGAAAGACGCGGTCTCAGAGATCGAGGACCGCCCCCGACGGCGGCAGCAGGGAGACTGCAGACCCCAGTTCAGACCCAGGAGCCGCTTCCCCACCACCTCCAGTAGCTGCCGCGCTGGCCTAGGAGAGGAACGGTGGAGGGGGTAACGGCTAGTATATATAGGGCGCCGAGAGGAACAGCACAGCATTCGTCAGGGACCACCTGAAGATGGCAGCGTGTACGTCTGCCGAAATATTGTGGAGAAATTACGACGCTATCCGGTCGGATACCCGAGAACTGTTCAAATTAAAAAAAGAAAAAAAAATATGATTGCGGTACCTCTTACATGTGGCGTAGCTCAGGCAATCCGTACTAGGATAGTTTTAATTGAGAAAGTAAGATTACCGTAAAACAGTAACTGTAATGTAATAGATATTTGTACTAACGCCTTTAGCACTGCTGAATGAAACATTATTAGTGTAAATTGCAGTTGTTTCAAAGGAAATGCCTTTTTTGCATGCTGCACATCGAAATTTTTTATTTATGCATAAATGGGTGCATAAATAAAATAAAAATTTCGATGTGCAGCATGCAAAAAAGGCAATTGCTTTGAAACAACTGCACTTTATACAGGGTGTTACAAAAAGGTACGGCCAAACTTTCCTGAAACATTCCTCACACACAAATAAAGAAAAGATGTTACGTGGACATGTGTCCGGAAACGCTTAATTTCCATGTTAGAGCTCATTTTAGTTTCGTTCTTCCACCTACGCTCAATGGAGCACGTTATCATGATTTCATACGGGATACTCTACCTGTGCTGCTAGAACATGTGCCTTTACAAGTGCGACACAAGTGGTTCCTGCACGATGGAGCTCCTGCACATTTCAGTCGAAGTGTTCGTATACGCTCCTCAACAACAGATTCGGTGACCGATGGATTGGTAGAGGCGGACCAATTCCATGGCCTCCACGCTCTCCTGACCTCAACCCTCTTGACTTTCATTTATGGGGGCATTTGAAAGCTCTTGTCTACGCAACCCCGGTACCAAATGTAGAGACTCTTCGTGCTCGTATTGTGGACGGCTGTGATACAATACGCCATTCTCCAGGGCTGCATCAGCGCATCAGGGATTCCATGCGACGGAGGGTGGATGCATGTATCCTCGCTAACGGAGGACATTTTGAACATTTCCTGTAACAAAGTGTTTGAAGTCACGCTGGTATGTTCTGTTGCTGTGTGTTTCCATTCCATGATTAATGTGATTTGAAGAGAAGTAATAAAATGAGCTCTAACATGGAAAGTAAGCGTTTCCGGACACATGTCCACATAACATATTTTCTTTCTTTGTGTGTGAGGAAGGTTTCCTGAAAGTTTGGCCGTACCATTTTGTAACACCCTGTATACAGCTGCTGCGAAAATGGCCACTACAAGAAACTTATTACTAGCGTAATTTTATGTTGTCAAATGGATGTGTTGCATACGTAACAAACAAAATAAAAAATGTTATACACATCGCACGTACCTACACTACTATAGAGCCCATGTTCCATGTGTATTTTTCATTGGACTGAATCTTGTTTTAAAGCTCCTTTTGTTGACAAAAATAAAGTTTTGTCCTTGCAGTTCCTTTTACAGAGCCGGCCGAAGTGGCCGCGCGGTTCTGGCGCTGCAGTCTGGAACCGCGAGACCGCTACGGTCGCAGGTTCGAATCCTGCCTCGGGCATGGATGTGTGTGATGTCCTTAGGTTAGTTAGGTTTAATTAGTTCTAAGTTCTAGGGGACTAATGACCTCAGCAGTTGAGTCCCATAGTGCTCAGAGCCTTTTGAACCATTTTTGAACCTTTTACAGATTCAGCTCTCTCTTTCCTTTCTTCGTCCACTGTGTCCCAATTAAGGAAAACATCATGTCAACACAAGGCTATGGGCTGCGGCTATGGGCTTTTTTTTTTAATCTGAAGAGTAATCAAAACACTTTTCATCGCCGGTTTCAATATTTTTATCCAATAAGTATTTGATGAAATCTTCCACTTACGTCCTCCTTTCTTCTTCTTTCTCGGGCCTGTGTCCCGCTCCAACGCGGGGTCGGCTTTGTTATGACGGAATTGTCAGTGTTAATGGCAGAGGGTCGCCGGATGCCCTTCCTGCCGCCACCCCGAACCCCACGGGATGGAAGTAGTGTACGCCAGCTGCCTGCGTCGAGTGTAAGTCATGAAATAGTGCGAACGTTTTCAAATGTCTGTGAGTCGTCTAACAGAGGTGGAACTTGGGGACCAGCCCGGTATTCACCTAGCGGGATGTGGAAAACCGCCTAAAAACCACATCCAGGCTGGCCGGCATACCGGCTCTCGTCGTTAATCCGCCGGGCGGATTCGATCCGGGGCCGGCGCGTCCACCCGAGTCCAGGAAGCAGCGCATTAGCGCTCTCGGCTACCGTGGCGGGTCTAAATCTTCCACTTACGTCCATGATGATGTAAATCAGTACGATTCGAGATGGAAAAAAAAATGAAAAGACGTTGATTTTCAAAGTTAAAAATGCGGGCATTAGCAAAAATCATAAAAATGTGTGCGGACGATACATGAAACGTCGAAAATGCAGACATGTTCGCATAAACCCTACTTGCAACAGTACTTACAACGGAAGTACACCAGCTCCAGCGGCTAAAACCAAATAAGTATGATGCGAGAATGTCTGCCCTATCATCCATAGAGACCATTCACCTATTAAATCCTGCGTTCCTGTACTGTCGATGTTTTAAATTTCGAACTCTGACTACAGAATCACTAATCGCTGAAGAAGCGATGCCGTGTAACAGACAGTTATGAGCAGCTTATTCACAAGAGTCATCAATGATGTTTTGTTTCGCGAAAAGCTGGTTGAAATAAAATACAGGAATGGACAAAATTATGAAAACACAGCGAGAAATATACGCTTGAACATAAATGCAGATGTTAGCCGAGCCTGCAGGTTCCGCTGTTGTATGTGACCGCGAACGGCATCTGTGCAATGTCCTCAATACGTTGCAAGTGTCAGTCGTAATGAGAATACTGTTCCGTGTGGTTGTGAGTGCATTCTGTCGGAGCTCAGTGCAGTCGAAAATGACCAAATTGATGGCGCTCGTGTGATTGGTGCTTCCGTAACGAAAGTGGCCGAAGTGTTCGCTGTTCCAGGAGGTACCGTATCGAAGATACATACCGCATACAGCGAAAGCGGATAAACGTCATCCGCTAAGCCGCAACGCGAAATAAAGCGTATTTTGAGTGATCGCATTATACAGGGTGATTCAAAAAGAATAACACAACTTTAAAAATGAGTATTTAATGAAAGAAACATAATATAACCTTCTGTTATACATCATTACAAAGAGTATTTAAAAAGGTTTTTTTTTTTTTTTCACTCAAAAACAAGTTCAGAGATGTTCAATATGGCCCCCTCCAGACACTCGAGCAATATCAACCCGATACTCCAACTCGTTCCACACTCTCTGTAGCATATCAGGCGTAACAGTTTGGATAGCTGCTGTTATTTCTCGTTTCAAATCATCAATGGTGGCTGGGAGAGGTGGCCGAAACACCATATCCTTAACATACCCCCATAAGAAAAAATCGCAGGGGGTAAGATCAGGGCTTCTTGGAGGCCAGTGATGAAGTGCTCTGTCACGGGCTGCCTGGCGGCCGATCCATCGCCTCGGGTAGTTGACGTTCAGGTAGTTACGGACAGATAAGTGCCAATGTGGTGGCGCTCCATCCTGCTGAAATACGAATTGTTGTGCTTCTTGTTCGAGCTGAGGGAACAGCCAATTCTCTGACATCTCCAGATACTGTAGTCCAGTTACAGTAGCACCTTCTCGGCCGTCCAGAACTTTTCCCTTTGCACAAACACCCATTCTCTGTAAACTGTTTATACCAACGTTTAATACACCACCTATCAGGAGGTTTAACACCATACTTCGTTCGAAATGCACGCTGAACAACTGTCGTCGATTCACTTCTGCCGTACTCAATAACACAAAAAGCTTTCTGTTGAGCGGTCGCCATCTTAGCATCAACTGACGCTGACGCCTAGTCAACAGCGCCTCAAGCGAACAAATGTACAACTAAATGAAACTTTATAGCTCCGTTAATTCGCCGACAGATAGTGCTTAGCTCTGCCTTTTGTCGTTGCAGAGTTTTAAATTCCTAAAGTTGTGGTATTCTTTTTGAATCACCCTGTATATAAATGACCTTGTGGATAACATCGGAAGTTCACTTAGGCTTTTTGCGGATGATGCTTGAATACTGCTCAGCAGTGTGGGATCCGTGCCAGATAGGGTTGATAGAGGAGATAGAGAAGATCCAATAGAGAGCAGCGCGCTTCGTTACAGGGTCATTTGGTAATCGCGAAAGTGTTACGGAGATGTTAGATAAACTCCAGTGGAAGACTTTGCAGGAGAGACGCTCAGTAGCTCGGCACGGGCTTTTGTTGAAGTGTTGATAACATACCTTCACCGAGGAGTCAAGCAGTATATTGCTCCCTCCACGTATATCTCGCGAAGAGACCATGAGTATAAAATCAGAGAGATTAGAGCCCACACAGAGGCATACCGACAATCTTTCTTCCCACGAACAATACGAGACTGGAATAGAAGGGAGAACCAGAGGAGGTACTCAAGGTACCCTCCGCCACACACCGACAGGTGGCTTGCGGAGTATGGATGTAGATGTAGATCGTGACGGTCAGTAATTAGAAAAGATTGTGACGAACATTAAGAGGACGACAGCTGAAAAGGTCACTGCAGAAGTGAATGTCGCACTCCCGAACCCTGTCAGAGCCAAAACAACACAAAGGAACTCCAAAAGCTGGGAATTGTAGGGTGAGCTAAAATTCCAAAACTATTCATCAGTGATGAAAACGCCCGTAACAGGAAAACGTGGTGCCGAAGTCATAAACCGTGGCTATGGAACAATGGAAGAGTGTCCTTTGGTCGGCTGGCAGAGTTCATACATCCCAAGACTGAAACACGGTGGGGTGGTGGGGGAGGGGGGGGGGGTTCGGCGGTGATTTGGGCTGGCATATTGAGGTATTCGATGGACTCCATGGTTTCTTTGCAAGGGTCGCGTTACTGCCAAGTATTTTCAGACCGTTTTGCTGCGGGGGTACAAAGGTTCCTCCCCAGTGGTGATCCTCTATTGGAAGACGACAGGGCTTCTGTTTACACAGTTCGCATTGTCCGGGACTGGTTTTCTCAGTAGGAATGAACTGTTGCATCTCCTCTAGCCGCCAGTCACCTGATCTGAATACACTACTGGCCATTAAAATTGCTACACCAAGACGAAATCCAGATGATAAACGGGTATTCATTGGACAAATATATTATACTAGAACTGACATGTGATTACATTTTCACGCAATTTGGGTGCATAGATCCTGAGAAATCAGTACCCAGAACAACCACCTCTAGCCGTAATAACGGCCTTGATACGCCTGTGCATTGAGTCAAACAGAGCTTGGATGCCGTGTACAGGTACAGCTGCCCATGCAGCTTCAACACGACAGCACAGTTCATCAGGAGTAATGACTGGCGTACTGTGACAGGCCAGTTGCTTGTCCACCATTGACTAGACGTTTTCAATTGGCGAGAGGCGTGGAGAATGTGCTGGCCAAAGTGCCGTAAATGCGAACAAAAGGTGACAGACGTGTAACCAATGGCACCCCATACCATCAAGCCGGGTGATACGCCAGTATGGCGATGACGAACACACGCTTCCAATGTGCGTTCACCGCGATGTAGCCAAACACGGATGCGACCATCATGGTGCTGTAAACAGAACCTGGATTCATCCGAAAAAATGACGTTTTGCCATTCGTGCTCCCAAGTTCGTCGTTGAGTACACCACCGCAGGCGCTCCTGTCTGTGATGCATCGTCAACGATAACCGCAGCCATGGTCTCCGAGCTGATAGTCCATGCTGCTGCAAACGTCGTCGAACTGTTCGTGCAGATGGTTGTTGTCTTGCAAACGTCCCCATCTGTTGACTCAGGGATCGAGACGTGGCTGCACGATCCGTTACAGCCATGCGGATAAGATGCCTGTCATCCCGACTGCTAGTGATACGAGGCCGTTGGGATCGAGCACAGCGTTCCGTATTACCCTCCTGAACCCACCGATTCCATATTCTGGTAACAGTCATTGGATCTCGACCAACGCGACCAGCAGTGTTGCGATACGATAAATTGCAATCGCGATAGGCTACAATCCGACATTTATCAAAGTCGGAAACGTGATGGTACGCATTTCTCCTCCTTACACGAGACATCACAACAACGTTTCACCAGACAACGCCGGTCAACTGCTGTTTGCGTATGAGAAATCGGTTGGAAATTTTCCTCATGTCAGCACGTTGTAGGTGTCGCCGCCGGCGCCAACCTTGTGTGAATGCTCTGAAAAGCTAATCATTTGCATATCACAGCATCTTATACCTGCAGGTTAAATTTCGCGTCTGTAGCAAGTCCTCTTCGTGGTGTAGCAATTTTAATGGCCAGTAGTGTATTATTGAGCATGTATGGTGTACTTTGGAAAGAAGTGTGCACGATCGCTATTCACCTTCATCATCGTTACCTGAATTTACCACTATTTTGCAGGAAGTATGGTACAGGGACAGGCAAAATAATGTGAACAGTGGCTGCAATGGGATGGTTGTGTTTGGCGGTCAACAACGCAGGCAAGGCACGTGTCGCGCTGGACTGTGCGTATTTTGTACGGACTAGGCATTAGTGCAGGTTGTTTACGAGTAGTGCACACTTTGTATTTGCATTCAGAGGCCGAGGTCGATGTGCAATGAAAGACCGAACAGAGTTCCCAAGAGGGCAGATTGCAGGGTCCCGATTAGCTGGAGCAGCATCAGTAACCTAGACAGCCAATGTATTGAAAGTTTCAGTAGCAACTGTTTCAACAGACACGACAGCCTGCACAAAACATGGAAATACATCATCGTGTAAACGTAATAGTGGGCGCAAATCAAAACTAAATGACAGATAGTCGTATGCTAACACGAGTTGTGTCAAAATAACTCGGTTCTAGGCGCGCAGTCCGGAACCGTGCGACTGCTACGGTCGCAGGTTCGAATCCTGCCTCGGGCATGGATGTGTGTGATGTTCTTAGGTTAGTTAGGTTTAAGTAGTTCTAAGTTCTAGGGGACTGATAACTACAGCAGTTGAGTCCCATAGTGCTCAGAGCCATTTTTTTTTGTCAAAATAACTCAAAACTACGGCGGCTAAAGTGACTGCAGAACTCAACAGCCATCTTCCAGACCCCGTATCTATCGACACTGTCCGCCGAGAACTCCATAAAACGAATATTCATGGACGAGCTGCTATACCGAAACCATTAGTGACAACCAATGCAAAGAAGCGTAAAACGTGGTAAATAAAAAGGAAGGTCAGCGTTGGTCGTAATATTTATGTTTTATTGATAGCAGAATCGATTTTCGATCACCTATTGATCATCTTCAGTGCTGTACAAATTAAACTCGGACACTGGTATCAAGTTATCAATAACCAAAACTGAGAAGCGATCACATTAACTCAGTTTTGGTTACTGATAACTGCATACCAGTGTTTGAGTTTTAATTTGTACAGCACTGAAGATGATCACTATGTGATTAAGTATCGATTCTGCTATCAATAAAACATCAATATTACGGCCAACGCTGACCTTCCTTTTAATTTAAGATATATGGTCGTTGTGCACACAGCACTCCATGCAGTCGCCAATCAGTAAAACGTGGTGTCAGGAGCATAAATCCTGGATGGCTGATCAGTGGAAACAAATCATGTGGTCTGACGAATCGGCGTTTTCGTTATTTCCAACATCAGATCGGGTTTACGACTGGAGAAAGTGGAAAGAAGCCTACAATCCTGATTGCTTGATTCCAATGGTTAAGCATGGAGGTGTGTGATGGTGTGGGCCGCCATACCATGGTATTGTGCTGGTCCCATCATTACTCTCAAAGGCCGTGTTACGGCCAGCGATTATGCGAACATTTTAAGTAATCAGATGCACCCCATAATTCAAATATTGTTCTCCAACAATGATTTCATATTTCATGACGTAATGTACCCATTCATAACAGCCAGGACAGTACAATCGTGGTATGAGGAGCATGCAACTGAACTGCAGCGTCTTCCCTAACCAGCACAGTCCGCGGGCTTGAACATTATCGAACCCTTGAGGGCAGTATTGGAACGCAGACTCTGGAACAGATTTCCGCTCCCTCGTCACTACAAGAGTTAGAGGTGGTTCTGATCGAAGAGTGGCATAACATTCCACTGGAGACTATAAAATCATTATATGCCAGTATTCCAAGAATCGCAGCTGTATTACGGGCAAACGGGGTCCAACCCGTATTAATAAACCATTCCTAAGTACGTACAGGTGTTCACATTATTTGCCTGTCCCCTGTATATGATTCCCTTGAAAACCTTACACGCTCGTATTTATCCATTCCGAGATGACTGCAAGCTGTTTTGAATGCCGTTGGGTCTTTTATACCATATTAGGCACTGTAATGTGTTGTTTCCATATTTTTCTCCACGTCCTGTATGGTAACATAATCATTATTTATCGGTGGTGTTCAAAGACTGGTTGGATGCAGCTTTACATGCTAGTATATAATGTGCAAGCCTGTTTGTAACTAGTGCAACCCACATCCATTTGAACCTGCAGAGGTGTAAAGTCTTGATGTTCCTCTACAGTTTTTTTCTGTTAGTAAAGTTGTATCACAGATTTCCTTTTTCCTCATCTCGATTCAGTATCTCCTCACTAGCTATTCAGTCTACCCATTTAATATTCAACATTTCAAAAGCTTCTATTCTCCTTTTGTCTGAACTGTTTGCTGTGCACGTTTCACTTGCATAGATGGGTGTACTCCAAAGAAATATCATTCAGAAAAAAATTCGTAGCACTTAAATTTATATGAAATATAATTTATTCTCCAATACCAGGCCCTAGATTCCCAATGAATGTGTGCTTCCTGTCCGGGAATATACGTAACGTACGAGCGCAGGATCTGTCACATGGTCGAAACATATGGAAGTCTGAGTCTAGCTATAATTAGTGCACGGATAGCCGAAGCGGTGAAGGCGACCGCTCGCGTATAGCGCGAAATTCGGGTTCGAATCTCGGTCCGGCACAAATGTTCATTGACGTCATTCTAGTATACAGCCAGTGGTGGTTCGTATTCTCAATTACGAATACATTTCGTGTACTTAAATTTTATATTCTGAATCCACTCATTTAAGTCGCTTACAAACCCTTTTCTTAGTATTACCAGTCAGTATTTTATATCCTCTCCACTTTGGTATCTTCGGAACGACGACGACGGCATGTCTTAACATATTTTGTTTCCAGCAAATGTTTAGCTTTTCAACAAATAACACATCATCTATGACTTAATAATCTGTGTACTGTCAGTTATTTCGCCACCCTAATAACAAAACTCCTTAACTAAAGTACTTTTAGTGTCTCACTTTCTGATCTAATTCCCTTTGCACCGTCTAATTTGACCCAATGATATTCCATTACCCTGGTTTTATGTTCGTCGAAATTTATTTTATATTTTCTTTTCAAAAAGTATTTTCAGATTGATACATGCCACAATAGAAGTTGCTGTCTTGTCATATGTTCTTCCTGTATTCGCCATCGAAGTGCAAATGAGCTGTCGCGATGAAGCGATTAAAATTCCGTGGAATGCAACAGTGCGCACACTGGACAACAAAACATGTGCACACGATACATCATTGTCCAAATGTTTGTGAATTCCTAAGGGACCAAACTGCTGAGGTCATCGGTCCCTAGACTTCCACACTGCTTGAACTAACTTCAACTAACTTATGCTAAGAACAACACACACGCCCATGCCCGAGGGAGGACTCGCAATCCGTGACATGGCGCCTTCAACCGCGCGGTCGCTCCGCGCGGCGATACATAATTTTCGGTGCATCTGCGCCGCAATGCAATAGCGAATGTTATAGTGGTCGCATTATCCAGTTCTGCACTGAGGTGACAAGTAATGTGATAGCGACATGCATATACAGATGGCGGTAGTACCGCGTATGAATGACGAGAAAGATTTTCGACGTGGTTATGGCCGCGCGACGGGAATTAAAATAACTTTGAACGCGGAGTAGTAGCTGGAGCTAGACGCATGGTATATTCCATTTCGAAAATCGATAGGGAATTAATATTCCACGATCTACAGTGTCAAGAGCGTGCCGAGTATACCATATTTCAGGCATTAGCTCTCACCACGGACAAAGTAGTAGCCGACGGCCTTTACTTAACGACCGAGTGCAGCGGCGTTTAAGTAAAGTTGTTAGTATTAATAGACAAACAACACTGAGTGAAATTACCGCAGAACTCAATCTGGGACTGCGGCGAACCTATTCTTTTGGGCGGTGCGGCGAAATCAAGCGTTAATGCGCTACGGGAGCAGACGACCGACGTGAGTGCCTTTGCTTTTGCTAACGGCACGACATCGCCTGCAGCGCCACTATTGGATCCTAGACGACTGAAAAACCCTGGCCCGGTCACTTGGTAAAAGCTCATTGCAGACTCCACGAAGTCATGGACCCAGGTTGTCAACAAGGCACTGAGCTAGCTGGTGGTGACTCCATAATGGTGTGACCTGTGTTTACATGGAATGGACTGGGTCGTGTGGTCCAACTGAGCCGATCATTGTCTGGAGGTGCTTATGTTTGGCTACTTGGAGACCATTTGCAGCCCAACATTGAATCTTTATGGATAACAATGCATCATGTGAGTGGGCCACAATTCACGACTGGTTGGAGAACATTCTGGACAGTTCAGGCGAATGGTTTGTCAGCTTAGATCGCCCGACATGAATCCCATAAAACATATATGGGACTTAATCGAGAGATGGGATCGTGCACAGCATCCTACACCAGCAACACTCTCGCAATTGTGGTTGGCTGTAGAGACGGGTGGCTCAGTATTTCTGCAGGGGAGTTCCAGCGACTTGTCGAGTCCATGCCACATCAGTTGCTGCACTATGTGGGGCAGGAGGCGGCCTGACATGATATTAGGACGTATCCCATGACTTCTGTCACCTTAGTGTAGCCAACTTGATTGAAACTCCACTCTTGGGCAAACTCCACTCTTGGGCAAATAAGAGGAGGACATTTACCAATACAGCTTCTGTTTTGCGCATAATGTCTGCCAGTACTGCATCTGTTGACATCTATTGTGTAAAACCCCATGTTTAGCTTTTTGCCACATAAATCACATCTTTGACGTCTGTGAATCTTCTGGCTATTACACGGTATTGTTTCTTCAGTTTGTGCTTCACTAGTATTGAGATCTGTTAACTTCAAAACTTCGAATGTACTCAAAGACTGAATTCTACATAAAAATAACTTTAATGATTGGTAGGACAAACACATCTCTGAGTTTTATAATAATTTTTTTTATTCGGTTTCCTCCGTACATCCCGTGTTAGGAATATTTCTTTGTAAGTCTGGTGAATTTCAGGGAGGTCGCCAGGTATTTTCATCAGAAGAATGACTCTTGCCAGGGGAGGTTCTTCCAACAATTTAGTTCTAGCAAACAGTTCCAACGCAAGTTCTATGACGGCACTTGTTTTGTGTGACTGGTGTCAGATGTTTACAGAAATGGATGAATACGTTTGTTGCAGTTTTTTAAATTGGTCTGTAGTCCAGATAAAGAGTACAGAGATTTTAATGGAGCTCTGATTCTGTAACCCTAGGCAGTTTCTTATTGGATAAATGGGCTTATGGTTTGGTAGCCTAGTGGCTAAGTGCCAGACTAAAAATCCAAAATTCTGGTGTTCACTGCTCAGTTAGCCTTCAGTTTTTCCGTCTTTTGTCGCTTTTTTAACATTTAATGTGATTTGCACACGTGGAAAACTCCAGTTTGCACCGTGGTAAATAAAGTGAAACACCAACACAGAGAGATGTGATCATAATGAAATTTATTACACCGATTAGGAACATGACACTACATAAGTGATCAGCATTACAGACCTGTGCATGCAGTGTGACTGAGGAAATTCAGTATGGAGTAGCTCAAAGATGTGCAGCGGTGATCGGCCATTGTTTGTAATGCCTGCCCACACCATAACGCCTAGCCCATACCGATGACGTTCATGAACATTCTGTGGTGTGTAACGTGTTCCCCCCCATATTTCTCTCTCTCTCTCTCTCTCTCTCTCTCTCTCTCTCTCTCTCTCTCTTTCTTTCTCTTCCACCCCCCCCCCCCCACACCAATGTGGACCACTATTGCCGACCTCAACCAACACGCTCCGTACACCAACGAACTCTTTCTCGGCGATGGCGTGGTTGAAGTGGGACGCATTTAACAGGTTTCCGAGCATACAAACCAACCTGATTTAATCACTGCGGAATGGTGAATGGTTCTGGCCGAGAGACGTGTATCGGCAGCGGTTGCAAGTTCTACAGCGATCTGTCTAGGATTGAAATGTCTATTCCTTTTCGCAACTAGGGCTATATGTCGATCCTCTTGCGGTGTGGTGGTCAATCAATGACAACGCGCATGCTTTCTCATGGCATTTCCACCTTCAGCGGCCGTTTTTAACGGCGAGGTGATACTTTTGGACGCAGCCATTACTGTGGCCACAGTAGTGACTCGTTGACTTCAAAAAATGGTTCAAATGGCTCTGAGCACTATGGGACTCAACTGCTGAGGTCATCAGTCCCCTAGAACTTAGAACTACTTAAACCTAACTAACCTAAGGACAGCACACACATCCATGCCCGAGGCAGGATTCGAACCTGCGACCGTAGCGGTCGCGCGGTTCCAGACTGTAGCGCCAGAACCGCTCGGCCACCAGCGGCTCGTTGACTTCCAGCCGTCCAACTGCTCGTCCACGATCGTAAGCATTCAAACGATGTCTTGCAGACATGTTGCCATATCAGACGGAATGTAGCACTAATCGGTTCCACAAGAATCTTCGTCAAGCACCGTACTGCGTGAACTGACGAATGCATACAGAGCGTTCGTGCGCAGGCTACGCTGCACTTCACACGTCCAGCTCTCTACATTTCCTTTTACTATCATTGGTCGGTTGTTCCTTAGCAGTTTGCAGTGTTCCTTAACAAATTGTTCCTCGATAATTGTCAAGCAGTGTACTAAGTCCCCTCTGCAACCCCAAGGAGCCTGTAATAGGAATTGTGAAACATGCTGTTTTGCAGAGGCGCCATTCTGCTCAAGAGACGCTGTAACTCCGAAAGTTCCCCTGATATGCTGAAATACATTTAAAATGCGGGCACTGCCAGTAGAATAACTCCCTTCCACGTAAATTCCGCAGAATTATCGACTGCCGATATTAATGAACTTCGGTTAGCGCTTCAATCCTTGACTGAACATTCGAACGCGTTCATAAACAAAATCCGTGCACCAGTTTTCTGCTTTTGGTCGCACGGCTTACCTGATTGCCGAGTTTCTATAAGAGTGTTGCTGTACCGCATCGAGCAAACATATTCCCTTGTGATATGCAGTGAATTTATCTCGAGATAAGAAAACATAATGATATCGGCGCAGTAAGCGGTGCGAAGCAGTGCCGTGTAGTCCGCGGCACAGAAAACGTGCCGTGGCCGTGATTCGAAATGTTGAGTCTTGTGAGTGTTTTTCCCGGAGTTCACGCGGATGAGGAAGGGAAGAAGGAAGTTCGCGGCGGCAGTTGGTAGCTGTATGCTGTGCAAGCCGCAGTCCACGGCTGGTCATCATGGCGAACGGGTGGTCGCCCTTGCCACCAACAGCACCGCCGCCATTGCAGCGGCACATCGCCGACCGCTGGACGGCAGATAGAGAGCGTGTAACACAACCGGTATGTATGCGCGTCTTCCAGTCTCGTACACGTCTGTCGGAGATTTGTCCGGCGCCACTGCGTGAACTACTTCCGAAGATTCAAATCATATACGGTCTTTGCGCTGTAGTCGTAACTGTCGATCAGCGATGGATTCTCTTTGGTGAAGCGAAACAGATGAAATGAATTTGGTTCCTTCATTGTGCTTACTCCGGTGAAGACATTTCAATAACTAAACTAACGTTAATACTTTGTGGAAGAATTCACTTTCTCGCGCTGTAGAAAGTCTTCATGGCTGAAAAGGGGCATTTATGTGTTGACACTGCCGTCAACATAATTTACACTAAGCTCTTCCCGCAGCATGCCAACGGTCTTGCAGTGGTAACACCGGTGCCCGTCAGATCAGTAAAGTTAAGCGCTGTAGGGCTTGGTTAGCACTAGGATGGGGGATTATCTGGGTCTGTCGAGCCCTCTTGGCAAGCGCGGTGTTAAGTCCAATTGAGCAGTTACCTGACTAAGAAGTAACTGCTCAGGTCACGAAAATGGCCAGGAGAGCGGTGTGCTGACCACATGGCCCTCCATATTCGCGTCCAATGACGCCTATCGCTGGAGGATGACATGGCGGTCGGTCGGTGCCATTGGGCATTCCTAGGCCTTTTCGGACGGAGATATATTCCCGCAGCGGATATTCACATTGCCCAACCGTGACAATAATTTCATCCATCGATTCTTTTAGTAAAAGTCGTTCGTAGATTACGTAATACGGAACTATTTTTGATTCATTTTCATCAAGCGTTTACTACGAAGACTTACAAAAAGGAAGCTTGACTGAAGTGGTCCAACTGAAGTTCATTATATTTCAGCAAAAGCTAATAAAATTAAACAAAACATTTTCGCTGAAAAATCTTTTGTGGTACTACAGCAAGATCTGGGCATGTGACAGCGTATCATGTGCGACGAATTAATTTTGGTATCTGTTCATTTATTTTTGTAAGTGATAGGTTAATCGCATTAAAAAGAAACGATATGCCCATCCTATATAAAACCAGTGTACAGCATGTAAGTATCATATATCTGTCTAAAACAAATTGAGAAAAATGTTCTAAAATTAAAATTTGTTTCATGAACTTAGGTACTCTTATAATATATCAAGAAAGCAGAATATTTCACTTCATAGATCAGTGAAACTATTGTTAGGTTTAATGCCCACTGATTTTATGCTGTACCGAGAAAATAAAAACTTCATTCTTTTACATGAAAAGCAACAGCTGTAGATACTAGCAGTTGATGAGGTATGGCCTGCTCGCGTTCGATAACAGGAGGATTCAAACACTTTTTCATATCCTATTGTGTTGCAGTAGGTTTCCTACAGCGCCTCAGACAAATGTGTAAGTCACTGCGGATCGCTTTATCTATCTTTCGACTGTCCTATAAGTATTAATTCTCCGTCTACCTTGTTTTTAATTGACCGTTAAACATTTAGACGCCGTGTATGCTTCAGAAGTCAGTTTCAAAATTTTCATCGTTGAAACATACGCATTTAAGTTCCTATTCGATAGCTTCTGATATACATGTATCGTATTTTGTCATTCACTGGAGCAAGTGTTTGCTTGCAACTGTCAGTAGTGCTGCTAACTACTACTATAAGGCTTCCGTTGCAGTACGTGGATTGACGACTCGTACAGTTGGTTCTGATCATGATTCTTTCTCCTCTTTTAGAATGCAAGCACAGGATTAAGCGGCAAGGAGGTTCTACTGCGTCGGCACATTCCTGTCATTGTCCGCAAATGGCACGAGGCACACTAGCTAACGGACCGCTCAGAGCGTCATAGCAACTGCTGAGGGCTTCGTCTTAGCAACAACAGCTCGCACCGTAGGCAGTTACTTCTCTTAATTGTTATTTATATTCCCCTCGAGACGACGTGAGTGTGGGGGAGTGGTGGGGGGGAGGCGAATGACAATAATACCACTGTCCCTCTACCGAAAGTTATGCATACACTGATGGACAAACATCGCAACACCAAAAAATAATTAACGTAGAGTAATTAAATTTCAGGAATACGTATTTGATTCCTGAAATCAAATTTGATGAATACTGCAAGATCACAGGTTAATGAAAGTGCGAGATCAGCCATTGCAAATCTGGAATGCTGGAACATTAATAACCGATGGAACCGCCAGAATGTTGAATGCAAGCATGCAAAAGTGTATGCATTGTGTTGTATAGGTCCCGAATGTCAGTTTGTGGGATAGAGTTTCATGCCTGTTGCACTTGGTCAATAGAAAGACGGTTAATGTTACACTACTTGGCCATTAAAATTGCTACACCAAGAAGAAATGCAGATGATAAACGGGTATTCATTGGACACATGTATTATACTAGAACTGACATGTGATTACATTTTCACGCAGTTTGGGTGCATAGACCCTGAGAAATCAGCACCCAGAACAACCACCTCTAGCCGTAATAACGGTCTTGATACGCCTGGGCATTGAGTCAAACAGAGTTTGGATGGCGTGTACAGGTACAGCTGCCAATGCAGCTTCAACACGATACCACAGTTCATCAAGAGTAGTGACTGGCGTATTGCGACGAACCAGTTGCTCGGCCTCCAGTGACCAGACGATTTCAATTGGTGAGAAATCTGGAGAATGTGCTGGTCAGGGCAGCAGTCGAACATTTTCCGTATCCACAAAGGCCCGTACAGGACCTGCAACATGAGGTCGTGCATTATCCTGCTGAAATGTAGGGTTTCGCAGGGATCGAATAAACGGTAGAGCCACGAGTCGTAACACATCTGAAACGTAACGTCCACTGTTCAAAGTGCAGTCAATGCGAACAAGAGGTGACCGAGACGTGTAACCAATGTCACCCCATACCATCAAGCCGGGTGACACGCCAGTATAGCGATGACGAATAGACGCTTCCAATGTGCGTCCACCGCGATGTCGCCAAACACGGATGCGACCCTCATGATGCTGTAAACAGAACCTGGATTCATCCGAAAAAATGACGTTTTGCCATTCGTGCACCCACGTTCGTGGCCGAGTACACCATCGCAGGCGCTCCTGTCTGTGATGCAGCGTCAAGGGTAACCGCAGCCATGGTCTCCGAGCTGATAGTCCATGCTGCTGTAAAAGTCGTCGAACTGTTCGTACAGATGGTTGTTGTCTTGCAAACGTCCCCATCAGTTGACTCGGGGATCGAGACGTGGCTGCACGATCCGTTACAGCCATGCGCATAAGATGCCTGTCATCTCGACTGCTAGTGATACGAGGCCGTAGGGATCCAGCACTGCGTTTCGTATTACCCACCTAAACCCACCGATTCCATATTCTGCTAACAGTCATTGGATCTCGACCAACGCGACCAGTGTAAGTAGGCTGTTTAGGTTTTTTATTGGTAACGCCACCTCTGTATGAAAATCACTGGCTGTGCTGTGTGCAGTCTGTGGCTGCTTTGCATTGTTGTAATACTCGCCATTGTAGTGTTAGGCAGCTGGCTGGGAACAGCGCGTAGCGTTGCGCAGTTGGAGGTGAGCCGCCAGCAGTGGTGGATGTGGGGAGAGAGATGGCGGAGCTTTGAAATTTGTCATGAACTGCTATATTTATAAATGATGATATCAAGGTAAATACATTGTTTGTTCTCTATTAATATCTTTCATTTGCTAACTATCCCTATCAGTAGTTAGTGCCTTCCATAGTTTGAATCTTTTATTTAGCTGGCAGTAGTGGCGCTCGCTGTATTGCAGTAGCTTGAGCAGCGAAGATTTTTGTGAGGTAAGTGATTTGTGAAAGGTATAGTTTAATGTTAGTCAGGGCCATTCTTTTGTAGGGACTTTTGAAAGTCAGATTGCGTTGCGCTAAAAAAATATTGTGTGTCAGTTTAAGCACAGTTGTATAATTGATAAAAGGGGACGTTTCACCAGCAATGTCGCGATACGATGAACTGCAATCGCGATAGGCTACAATCCGACCTTTATCAAAGTCGGAAATGTGATGGTACGCATTTCTCCTCCTTACACGAGGCATCACAACAACGTTTCACCAGGCAGCGCCGGTCGACTGCTGTTTGTCTGAGAAATCAGTTGGAAACTTTCCTCATGTCAGGACGTTGTAGGTGTCGCCACCGTCGCCAACCTTGTGTGAATTCTCTGAAAAGCTAATCATTTGCGTATCACAGCATCTTCTTCCCGTCGGTTAAATTTCGCGTCTGTAGCACGTCATCGTCGTGGTGTAGCAATTTTAATGGCCAGTAGTGTATATGTGGATGACGCAGGAGTTGTCTTCCAGTGATGCCTCATACGTGCTCGACTGGAGACAGATCTGGTGATGGAGCTGGCTAAGGCAACATGTCGACACTCTGTAGAGCATATTTGGTTACAACATTGATATGTGGGCGAGCGTTATTGTGTTGGAAAACACCCTCTTGAATACTGTTCATGGCAGGCAGCACAGTAGACTCAATTACCAGATTGACATACAAATTTGCTGGCAGGGAGCGCGGTAATGCTGCTGTCATACGAAATCGGACCCCAGAACATTACTGTACTGGGTTCGAAGTTTTTCCAGTAAGAGAACAGCGTGGGGGAATTGGGTAAAGTTTATGTAGGAAGAAAGTAGCAAGATAGCAGTCGGCGAAGGCCAGGGTTTCTACAGCTGCATTAATACTTTACAGTGTGTGGCGGACGGTACTTTCGGGGCCACTTCCGTCTACCGTTCTCTGCTTCACAAGACGAGTGGCAAAGTAATATGATGCTCGATTCTTTTTGGAACGTACCCTCTCGGAATTTCAACGATAAACCTCTGCGATTGACAACGTTTCTATTGTAGCGTCTACCAATGGAGTTGAGCGTCTCCGTAACACACTCGCGCTTACTAATCGATCTTGTGACGCTCTTCCTTGAATCTTCATTTCTCACATTAATCCAGCTTCGAAGGGGCCACAGACTCACGAGCTATACTCAAGAATGTGTTGTAGAAGCGTTTTCAAGCCTCTTCTTTCCGTAAGAGTCTTCCGATGAATCTTATCGTGTCATCTGCTTTCCCTGCAATTGTTTTTATGCGCTTACTCTATTTTAGGACGCTACGGGCTGTTACTGCTAGGTATTGCACGATTGTTACTGTTTCCAGAGTGTTTCCGCTACTCGCGTTAAAGAACAACAATGGATCGCTTGGGATACTTCTGCGCAATAGGTTAAATTATTCACGTTCAGTGTCAACTTTCAGACCCTGCACCAGCCAACGAGTCCGTAGACCTTCCTTAATTTCTCTACAATCTTCTGGCACTGTATCCTTCCTATAGACAACAGTACAACAGTATCGCCTGTGAACAGGCTCATGGAGCTTCCGACGTTACGCACTAGATCGTTTATATCGACTGTAATCAGTAACAGCCTTATAATGCTCAGTAGGAGATCCCTTGACATTTTATGTTCGGTGGTAATGAGGTGTAGGTTACAATTAGTTCGCTATCGAGACTGCACGCTCAGGAGCCCACAGTGTATGCTACGGAGAGATCCAACACTGGCGGCGTTACTTGACTGCTTTTGAGAAGAAAGAGATTGGTGAAGATAGGAAATTAAAAATCAAAACGATGAAATCACTTAGTGATGTAACCAGATATGATGCCTCATATTTTCTGTGGATTAACTCAAATTTCCCACATGTTACACCATTCGGCCGAAGACGGTGGGAGATAAGACAGACCTGGTGCATGTTGGGCAGCAAGGTATGCGTGTGGTTAGCATATTGGAAAAGTCATGAGGTCAGAGGTTTGGTCGGAGGTAGTATAAAGCTATACTTTATAAGCTTGGTACAGTAACAGGACACTACTTAAAATGAACTGGATGATTTTAGCAAACTAAAATCTGACCTTTTCGTTTTGAACGTTTACATATGTTACGTACATGCTGACCAGTGTGATCCGAAGACGAAATAAAACGTGTGTGAACTGTTAAACAGTTAATTGCAACAGAGAAGAAAATTATTTGATCGAACCAATTACAGTGCACAGCTACATCTATCAATGACACCATACGGCAGACGGCTTTTTGTAATATATATATTCTCCTGTGCCACTTACGATAATTTGATGATGGCAGTTCAGTTGAAATAGGCCTATTGTAAAATAAAAGCAACCAAACTCAGAAGCTTACTTGGAATTATAAATTATAATTTTTGTTTATGGTACTGGTACATGAAGTTCAGAATTCAAATATCAGTTGCCAAAGCAGGTCTACCAGAACTTCTGTGAAGTGTAAAATACTTAAAGATATGGAAAAAATCGGTAGTATTTGAGACTGATAATGGCTGGATCACTGGTTCGAGTCTCATTTCGGTAATTATTTCGTTTTTCAACAAGTATATGCTAATTATCAAATGTCATTTTTATGAAACATGCACGTTTCCTTATTTCTAATAACGTATCACACACACACAAATCTAATTTTCATTGCAAATATAAATTCTTAATCATCAGTCTTTCATAAAAAAATTATTGATAAAGATTGTTTAGTTGAAAACACGTCAGACCAATTTTTCATCTGTATGTATTTTACTCTTCACGGAAATCCTCGTATAACACTTCGTTTGAAAATTCGCTGTGACCGGGAATCGAACCTGAGTCAGTCATGCGGCAACGTGCATTCTGTCACTGAGCGTCGCAGCCTTTTGAAAAAACGACCTGGCTCTAGAGTATTACGCACGTTCGGAAAACTTCATAGTCGTTTTTCTTCAGAATTTTTGAGATAGGCCGTCGTTGGTCGAATGATTTTTCGGTTCTGGACTTCGCATACCATAAATATAAAAATATAAAAAAATCCGATTGTTGGCTGTTCTCTCGTAAACTTCAGAATCGATCTTAAGGTGTGCAGCTAACAAAACGTGGAAAAACCGATTTCAGTTAACATCTCTATGACGTCGGATTCCTCTGATTTTAGTGTCATTTCGCAAGATGTGTGCGAGAGGAAGTGATATACCGCTTGACTCTTCGTGAAAGGTCTCGTATTCGAACAGTGAATTCCCTTCCCCTTTCTGATGAAAGGCACCACTCTTGTTTGTATCATATCTCCCCCCCCCCCTCTCTCTCTCTCTCTCTCTCTCTCTCTCTCTCTCTCTCTCTCTCTCTCTCTCTCTCTCTCACACACACACACACACACACACACACACACACACACACACACACACACACACACTTGTTAAAGGTCCCATATTGACTAGAAACACTTAGAAACAGGTCGAAAGAACGTTCCGTGAGCTACTGCTTACGTGTATGAATTAATTTCCTTCTACAGCTACATAAATATTCTGTAAACCACTGTACAATACATGGTGGAAGATACTTCATATCATATTAGCTATTTTCTATCTTGTTCCATTAGCATATTGAATGAGGAAAAATTGTAGCGTATACAGTATATCTCTGTATACGGCTTCGTCTTATTTTATTCTCATCGTTCCTGCGCAAAATATACAATGGTGGTAGTAGAACTGGCGCACTGTATTCCTGGGATAAATTTTCTCAAAATTTACTCGATCGGTTTTCATTTCATTTTACACTCCTGGAAATGGAAAAAAGAACACATTGACACCGGTGTGTCAGACCCACCATACTTGCTCCGGACACTGCGAGAGGGCTGTACAAGCAATGATCACACGCACGGCACAGCGGACACACCAGGAACCGCGGTGTTGGCCGTCGAATGGCGCTAGCTGCGCAGCATTTGTGCACCGCTGCCGTCAGTGTCAGCCAGTTTGCCGTGGCATACGGAGCTCCATCGCAGTCTTTAACACTGGTAGCATGCCGCGACAGCGTGGACGTGAACCGTATGTGCAGTTGACGGACTTTGAGCGAGGGCGTATAGTGGGCATGCGGGAGGCCGGGTGGACGTACCGCCGAATTGCTCAACACGTGGGGCGTGAGGTCTCCACAGTACATCGATGTTGTCGCCAGTGGTCGGCGGAAGGTGCACGTGCCCGTCGACCTGGGACCGGACCGCAGCGACGCACGGATGCACGCCAAGACCGTAGGATCCTACGCAGTGCCGTAGGGGACCGCACCGCCACTTCCCAGCAAATTAGGGACACTGTTGCTCCTGGGGTATCGGCGAGGACCATTCGCAACCGTCTCCATGAAGCTGGGCTACGGTCCCGCACACCGTTAGGCCGTCTTCCGCTCACGCCCCAACATCGTGCAGCCCGCCTCCAGTGGTGTCGCGACAGGCGTGAATGGAGGGACGAATGGAGACGTGTCGTCTTCAGCGATGAGAGTCGCTTCTGCCTTGGTGCCAATGATGGTCGTATGCGTGTTTGGCGCCGTGCAGGTGAGCGCCACAATCAGGACTGCATACGACCGAGGCACACAGGGCCAACACCCGGCATCATGGTGTGGGGAGCGATCTCCTACACTGGCCGTACACCACTGGTGATCGTCGAGGGGACACTGAATAGTGCACGGTACATCCAAACCGTCATCGAACCCATCGTTCTACCATTCCTAGACCGGCAAGGGAACTTGCTGTTCCAACAGGACAATGCACGTCCGCATGTATCCCGTGCCACCCAACGTGCTCTAGAAGGTGTAAGTCAACTACCCTGGCCAGCAAGATCTCTGGATCTGTCCCCCATTGAGCATTTTTGGGACTGGATGAAGCGTCGTCTCACGCGGTCTGCACGTCCAGCACGAACGCTGGTCCAACTGAGGCGCCAGGTGGAAATGGCATGGCAAGCCGTTCCACAGGACTACATCCAGCATCTCTACGATCGTCTCCATGGGAGAATAGCAGCCTGCATTGCTGCGAAAGGTGGATATACACTGTACTAGTGCCGACATTGTGCATGCTCTGTTGCCTGTGTCTATGTGCCTGTGGTTCTGTCAGTGTGATCATGTGATGTATCTGACCCCAGGAATGTGTCAATAAAGTTTCCCCTTCCTGGGACAATGAATTCACGGTGTTCTTATTTCAATTTCCAGGAGTGTATTATTCATCCAAAGATCATCTCACATGATACAGGAATTGTGACGGTAATAGTGTACAAACCAATAGGTGAAAATACACAACACGTAGGATATATATTTATTTTATGAGTATAGTACAGGTGGTATATGAGGATAGGACAAGTAGTTGTCCGTATCCTTGATTAAGGAACCATCCCTGGATTTACAGTAGTGATTTAGGTAAACCAGGATGACTGGACAGACCAACCGTGAATACGAGATCAGTGACTTAAAAACTGCCCTGTCTCATTCGGTTAGTTCCTGTTGTACAATGTCTCTTGAGTTTCGCGAGAAAAGCCTCGTCCTTTTTCCAAGGTTTCCCGCTTAGGTTTTTCGAACATTTCCGCTACACTGTCATGAGTTCACCGTCCCGTTACGATCTTAGCAGCGCACGTCTGACTTTGTTCCATGTCTTGTATGAGGTTTCATTCACACATTCACTGGATTTCCCCAGAACCATTCCAACAACAAAATTAAGCTTTGCATTCTCCTTGCTTAACGCTGAGTTTACGCTGTCATTCCAGTTCATATGGCTTATTTACAGTACCTCTAATATTCATTCGTTATTCGTTATCGTGTGTTTATCCACATGTAGAGAGAGCTGCTTTTCAGTAAACCAAGAGAAAATTTTGTCAGACTTTCTAATAAGATAGTATGTTTGGGAGTAGGACACGATGTAGTACAGTGTTGAAGACTTTCAGGACCGGAAATCGAGGAAGACAGTACAGTGTGTACATAAAAGACTGTCCCAGTTATGAATGTTCATAGTGTCATCTGTGAGCGTTGTAGAGTTAGAGAGTAACTGAAGCAGTTTAGGTAAGCATGTGCGAGCACTCTTTGTTGTTTTCCCGCTTGCAGCTCCACATATACTCCAGAGCGTAAAGTGTTTGTGTTCTGACGTTTGCCAAGAGTGAACCTGTGATTTCAGGTCAATGTGCAAAGTTTCGTTTAAAGTTCAGTTTTGATCCTCTATGTGGGAAACATAGAGGATCAAAACTGAACTTAAACGGAACTTTGCACATTGACCTGAAATCACAGGTTCACTCTTGGCAAACGTCAGAACACTTCTTGATAGTGTGTTGTTCGGTGAGACAACTTTTCATCTAAATGGGGAGGGAAATGCCCACAACGTTCGTATAGGGTAAGTCTGGAAGAGTTGGACTTTTTTTTCTTCGGCATAAAATTTGTGTATTTTTCTACTTTTTTGACTTCCAGGAGCCTATTCTTATAGTGCCACATAAACTTGGGTACTGTATATTATTGAGGCGCTGCCACTTAAAGTACAAGATACGTGCTAAAATGAAAATATTTGTGAGTGCCCCATCTGACCCTCAGGTGTATGTGTGAGATGGACCGTCTACTGGGAGAGATGGGCCATCCCATGACTATGTATGAAGAAGAATCAGTTAAAATTTCATATTTTTTTTTAGAAAATGTAATTAATAAAGACTTATGGTATTAAATATTTTAGTCCAAAATAATTTTATCAGTTTATTATTAATCTTGACTGAACACTGACTTTTCTAATGATTTGTTGGTTTGTTGAAGCATCAGCCTCCTCTCTCTCTCTCTCTCTCTCTCTCTCTCTCTCTCTCTCTCTCTCTCCCCTCTCTCAACACAGCAATTACACTTATTAGTTAATACCAAATCTTGACCATCGTGAACAGGCATCACAGTGAATCCAATCGAAATTTTTATTAGTTTCGTAACAGATTTCACCACATTCATCCTCATTTAATTCACAACGTTATTTTCGTAATCTTCTACAGTGTCTGCACCTGATGAAGACGGTGAGCCATTTGCTGTATTTTTCTTATTGAGCTTCTTCAGTCGGTTTTTCTCTTCACTTTTCTGGTGATCTTTTTGTGGCTTTTTCTGTTTCTTTTCTTATTCCTCCTTTTCTATACAGTTTCATTATTTTCAGCAGAGTTTAGGCCTTTGGATACAGATGCTGCATTCCTCTCAAAATTCATGGTTTTATCAGTAGAAGGAACAGGTAAAAATTCTTCCAAAAGTTTTATCTGTGATGGCTTAGGAATAGTCAGTTGTGATGAAGTGGTAATCTTGAAAATTTTAGGTTTAGTAGGAGTGGAGTCCGAAGCTGTACCAGTGAAGGAATTTGACTTGTGCAGATAATGTTGTTGGTGTGCTTGGGATCAGTAGGTCTTTTGATGAGCTTCGAACTGTTGTGTACAAGATTCTGCTCTTCCATTTCTTGACACAGACATATCTTCCGACAAATAAGCATGGTCTGAGGTACGATCCTCTTCAGTGGGATTATTACACATGTCTTGAAGCTAAATTTAATTGTGCTCCATCTCTCTTACATTAAAACAAGTGGTTTCTCTCTCCCATTGTGCTCATCTCTCTCAGATTAATACAAGTGGTCCCTCTCTCGCAAATAACACCGGTCCATCTGTCCCGACTGTCTGGGAGAGATGAACCACCCCGACTTTGTCTGTAAGCAGCAAAATCGGTGGCCATTTGTGGCTAGTTTTATGCCTACACATTTGTCAAGCTCTCAGAAAAACCTGCATCAATATTGTGCAAACTAAGCCGTATACTGAAAGTTTTTTATTTTTTTATCATTTTATTATTATTTATTTTATGGCCTTCATTGGACCACTGTAGTCAAAAATACAAAGTTCTAAACAAGATGTTACACATGGATACAATTTGGTTCGACAATAGCTTAATATATTTAGGTAATATAATTATTAGAGGCTATTCTTATATGAAAGGTGTTTTGCTCTTCTGCCTGCCCAATATTTCTTCATTCTTTCAGATATTTTCTTTCTTTCTTCATCTGAGACAACTCTTCCTGTACTCCTTTTATTGATTTTCATTTGTAGTCTGGTTTGCGGGTCTTGCAGTATTCTGGTATTCTCTGTCTTGTTTTTTAGGTCATCTACTGTAATTTGAAGTTCTTTTATATCTTCCTTAATTTCTGTGATCCATTTAATGTCGCTCTTGCTATTCCACAATTTTTGTATTATTTTTTTACTAATTCTGTTTTCTGGAGTTCTCATCAGATGTCCAAAGAATGAGATGCGTTTCTTCCTGATTGTGCTCATGACTGGTTCTATTTTCTTATATACTGTTTCATTTGATGCTATTCTCCAATGTCCATTTATTTTATACTGTTTATTTATACATGTCCTAATTATTCTTCTTTCTATTTTTAGTATTCTGTCAATTTCTGCTGTATTAGTTGTTTTGAAGATAGTTACAGCTGCATACGTTATTTCTGGTTGTGTAACTGTTTTATAGTGTTTTAATTTTGCATCTATAGATAGGTTTTTTTTGTTGTATGTAGTTTTGGTAATGTAATTTGCATAGTTCAGTTTTTTTATTCTATTTTGCCATGATGGCTTCTCATTTAGATTGTATGTTATTATTTCGCCTAAATATTTAAATTTATCAACAATTTTGATTTCCTGTTCTCCTATTGTAATTTTGTTTGCAAGTGGTGGATCAGTTAGCATAATCTCCGTTTTTTCAAATGATATTCTAAGGCCTACTTTCTCTGCTATTTCTTGTAGTGATTTCACTTGTTGCCTGGCTTCTTGAACGGTATTGGCTAGGAGAGCAAGATCATCAGCGAATCCCAAGCAGTTTAAGCTAATATCATCTTTTGCACTTCCAATTCTTATCCTCTTTGGATTGTCCTTGTACCATTCTCTCATTATGCATTCCAGTGCACAGTTGAAAAGTAATGGTGATAGGCAGTCACCTTGTCTTAAGCCTGTTTTTATGAGGAATGGTTCCGAAATTTCTCCTCTAAACTTCACTTTTGATTTGGTGTTGGTTAGAGTGAGTAGTATTATTTTAATTAGTTTTGGATGGAGTCCTAGATTTCTTAAAATTTTTAATACTGAAGGTCTGTGGAGACAGTCATATGCATTCTTAAAATCTACAATTGTTATTGCCAGAGGTTTGTTCCGTTTCTTGTAGTATGCCACAATCAATTTTAAACTAATTATCTGCTCTGCACAGCTTCTCCATGGTCTGAAACCTCCCTAATATTCCCCTAACTCCTGTTCTAATTGCTCCTTGATTCTTTCATATAGGATCTTGGATAGAATTTTATATGTGCAATCTAGGAGAGAGATTCCTCTGTAGTTGTCTGGGTTGCTCTTATCTCCCTTTTTGTGTAGTGGGTGGATGATAGCTGTGGTCCAATGTTCGGGAAATTGTTCTGTTACCCAAATTTTTGTTAGAGCCATGTGTAAGGAGGTCTTGACTGAGTCACTTGCACATTTCCACATTTCAACAAAAACCTAATCTTCTCCACATGCCTTATAATTTTTTTGTTCTTCAAGAATTTCTTCTACTTCTTGGAAAGTTGGAGGGTCTAGTTTGTTAGGTTTGCTTTTTATTGGGGTATTTATGTTGATTTGTAAGGGTTTTTTGGGTTCCTCGCAATTCAGAAGTTTGTAAAATGCTTTTGCCATGATTTCTGCATTTTCCTTGTTACTGTGTGTCATTCTTCCATCTTCATCTTTCAGTATTAGTGTAGGGGCCTCATATTGTTGCAGTTGTTTCCCAAAGATTTTGTGGTAGTTCCTGGAGCTGGTTTTATGATAATTACCTTCTATAGACTTTATAATATCTTTATGAAATCCTCTCTTGATTCTTCTAATATTTTGAGTGAATTTTTTTCTTTCATTTTTTAGGTTGATGGCATTTTCTTCAGTTTTATGTTTTTGAAACTTTAACCATGCTTGGTGTCTATCTTCATGGAATTTGTCACATTCTGATGTCCACCATGCATGTTTCCTTCGTGGGTTCAAGGGAGCTAGATTCTCTGCTTCTTTTTTAAGATTAGGCACTAGTTGTTCTAGATCATCTGTTAATTTGATGGTTTGTGTTATTTGTTGGTACTTATTATTTTTAATTAGCTGATGTGGGTCAAACCTCCTTTTTATTTTATTTGTTTTTCCGGTCCTCTTCTTTAACGGTGTGAATTTGATTTTAATTTTAACCATATAATGGTCTGAGCCTGTGTCTACCCCTCTCAGTACTTTAACATTGTGGATCTCCTTATGAAAATTTTTGTCCATACAGACATGGTCTAGCTGCCACTCGCCCTTCCTCCAGTCTGGATATTTCCATGTTTTAAGTTTACTTGGCTTCCTCTTAAAGTATGTTGATTTAGATATAA
Organism: Schistocerca nitens; assembly: GCF_023898315.1. Lineage (NCBI taxonomy): Eukaryota > Metazoa > Arthropoda > Insecta > Orthoptera > Acrididae > Schistocerca > Schistocerca nitens. Next base: position 497,798,215 of record NC_064620.1, read on the forward strand.
GGTTGTGTTCCCTGCAGAGTTCTACAAGCCTTTGACCGTTTTTGTTTGTAAATTTATGTGGACTCCATTTTCCAATTATATCTTTAAATTTCCTTTCTTTTCCCAACTGAGCATTGAAATCTCCCAATAAGATTTTTACATTCTTTTTATTTACTCTGTTCACAGTTTGTTCTAGAAGGTCCCAAAATTTATCTACCTCTTCCTTTTTTTTGTTAGACAATTTTTTCATTTGTTGGGCCATGAGCATTTATTATTGTATAGGTTTTATTCATTGTTTTAAAGCTTAGAGTCGCAATTCTTGGTGATACTGCTTGGAAATCCGTTACTGAATCTATTATTTTTATGTTTACTAAAAACCCTGTACTGAAAGTACGTAGATTCACCATAACACTCTCCGGCTTACCAGAACAGAGAATGCCATTCTTCTCCACAACTAACACGAAAATGACAGTAGCATTCCTGCAACACATTTGTACACAAAATAGCTTTCTTGCAAGTAGCTGGAACTGCTCTCCAGCGCGCATTTGTGAAATACACCGCCAGCCCTCTCACCCACTGGTCCAACTTTACCCTACTTATCCTATGGGGTCAGTATATCCCCATAAACTTGTAGAATATCAAACAGATTCCCTCGAAATCAAGTGTTTTCTGTGCTGTGTCCAGACGTAAACTGTGCAGACCATTTTTTTTTTTTTTTTTGGCTGAAGCTACCGAAACATGGGTGGCTGATCGGTATATATTGGAAGAATGGCTCTGTCTCCAATTGGAAGGTAAACCTGAAAACTTCATTTGGCAGCAAAATGGACCCCCTCCCAATTGGCATCTCTTTATAAGAGTGTGGTTGAACGTTGAGGTCCCTGACCGATGGTTTGGTCTTGATGTCAAGTACGACAGAGTTCTTTCCCGCTTGCCTCAACGTTCACCTGACCTCGCGTCATGCTATTTTTTCCTGTGTGACTTTATAAAAGATCGTGTCTACATTCCGCCACTACCTAATGATTGGCTGGAGCTGAGATACAAAATTGAAGAGGCTTTTTCTTCCATTAATCCGTACTTCAGTGGGAAGAATTGGTTTTCATGTTGGGTGTGTACTGTATTCTTAAGGTGCACATACTGAACATTTGTAACAAAAACTAGATCGGTTTTCCTTCAACTTGCATGATTTGTTGTAAATAATCTAAAACACGGTGGTGTAGGCTAATTATACCGCTGAAATTACAACATTGCTTTATGGACAGCCTGTATAACTGTTGACGTAAGCTACTGTTTGTAACATATCGTGTATGAACAAAGCGTTTCACACGGTTGGTTTTTCCTAATCCATGCTGATCAGTTGAGAAAGGAACATACTTTCAGTAACATACTGACTGGCATCCGTCTGTCCTGCAAATAGTTTTATCCCGTTTTCTTTCTTAAATCCCAGTGGACACGTATCTCTAGAAAGTCACGTTTGTAACTGCTTCCAAGAATCGACGTCAGTGGTTTGGTCATACAGTACTAAGTCTTTCTGCCTATTTACAGAGTGCGCTCCATAAGTAATGCGACCAATTTTTTTCTGACGCAACGTTACACCACAGCGTGTTGTAACCGGCTGGGCTAAGTGGAGGGGGGTGTTAGCTTCAAAACGCTCTTTGTCTCATTCGGCTGCGAACTGCCGGAGAGTCAGAACGTACGTTTCCGTCAACCCCGTTTTGAGTTTAAGTAACACCACGCAATGGATCAAACTGTAGAGCAACGGTACGCTATCAAATTTTGCATTAAACTTAGGAAGTCCGCCACCGAAACGTTTCCATTACTTCAGCATGCATTTGGGAATGATTGCTTGTCCAAATCACAAGTTTTCCGATGGCACAAGTCGTTCATGGAGGGCCGAGAGGAGATCACCGACGAAGCTCGCAGTGGACGACCATCAACCACACGAGTCGACGAAAATGTGACGCGTGTGCTCGATTGTTTGAACTCTGACAGACGGCTGAGCCTTCAATTAATAGCACAAACTCTAAACACGTCAAAAACAACCGTTTTCCGCATTGTGACCGAAGATTTGAACATGAGAAAGGTGTGTGCCAAACTCGTCCCAAAACTGTTGACCGATGAACACAAGCACATGCGAGTACTTTGGTGCCGAGAAATGTTAGAAATGATCCTCATTTTTTAAACTCAGTTATCACTGGTGATGAGTCGTGGATTTTTGAGTACGACCCTGAGGCAAAAAGGCATAGTTCAGAGTGGCACACTCCATCGTCGCCCCGTCCCAAAAAGGCACGCATGAGCAAGTCCACGATCAAAACCATGCTCATTGTCTTCTTTGACATCAGAGGCATTGTCCACCACGAATTCGTACCTACAGGGAATACAGTGAACTCAGCTTTCTACTTGGAAGCGCTCAATAGACTGGAAAGGAGGGTCTCGCACTGCCGAAGCGACAACAAGGACACGTGGAAAGTTCACCTCGGCAACGCGCCGAGTCACAGCGTCTTCATTGTCAACGACTTCCTGGCCAGGACCAAGACCCCATTGGTTCCCCAGCCTCCCTACAGCCCTGACCTGGCTCCCACTGACTTTTTTTTGTTTCCTCGGTTGAGAGGAGTCATGAAAGGAAAACATTGGGACACGATTGAAAGCATCCAGGCGCATGTTACATCAGCTCTAAAGGACATTCCGGAAAAGGCATTCCAAGATGCCTTCCATCATGGAAACACCACCTCCAGAAGTTTATCAACGCAAGAGGGTGCTATTTTGAAAACTTTTATTATTTGTACGAATATATTCAATAAATGATTTTTTATGAATTTGGTCGCATTACTTATGGAATGCAGCTTGTATGTGCGTTTCTTTACGGTGGGGGGCTGCGGCCTATCTCTGCACCGAAAATCAATTTTTGGAGGTCTTCCTGGATTTTGCTACAGTTTTCGGGTGATGGGACTTCCCTATATACAACAGCATTATCCGCGACTATCGCCTTTTAGCTTCAACAGATGATTATTACACCATAAGAAGTGACGGTCCCAAAACACTCGCTCGAGGTACATCAGAAGCTACCGTGGCATCTAACGTTTTTCTCCGCATTAAAAAACAGCGCTGTTACAGAAATGTATAAACTGATCAGCCATATCATCATCACAGACCTACTATCAATATAAACCCGTTCGGGTGATAGCAGCGCCACCTGACAGGAAATGGCTGCTAATCAGACACACGGACGGGGTATATAGTATCAATGAGCGTGCTGTCCGTGGGTAGAATGGGAAGTCCGTGCGATGTATGAGAGTCTGACCGAGGGCAGATTGTGATGGCTCGGAGGCTCGGCGCGAGCATTTCTGAAACTGCACGACTTGTCGGGTGTCGAGGAGTGCTGTGGTGAGAGTTTTCAACGCGTGGCGAAACCAAGGTGAAACCACGTCCAGTCTTCGAGGGGTTGGGCGGCGACACCTCATTACAGATGTCGGACGTCGCAGGCTGGGTAGACTGGTAAAACAGGACAGGCGGCGAACTGTGACTGAACTAACATCAGAGTTTAATTCTGGACAGAGTGCAAGTGTGTCTGAACATACAGTGTACCGAACACTCATAACGATGGGCCTCTGCAGCCGATGACCCATGCATGCGCCACTCTTAACACGACGACATCGACATCTACAACTACGACTGAAATGGGCAAGTGACCATCTGCACTGGACGTTGGCGCAGTGGCAGAGCATTACATGGTCTGATGGATCCCCATACCTTCATCATCATGCCGATGAGAAGGCGCGAATATGCCGTCTTCCAGGGGAACAGCTTATTGACAACTTTACTACAGGACGGAGACAAGAAGGCAGCAGCTGCAGTATGCTCTGGGGAACATTCATGTCCGCATCCATGGGTCCAGTGGAACTTGTGCAAAGCACCAGATGGCCAAGGAGTATCGTACATTGGTTGCAGACGTCGTACAGCCCTTCATGATGATCATGTTACCTGACGACAGTGACATTTTTCAACAAAGTAATGCGCCATGTCGTAAGGCCAGGAGTGTGATGGAATGGTTCGAGGAACACAGTGGCGCGTTCCAATTGATGTGCTGGCCCCCCAACATGCCAGATCTGAACCCGATCGAACACATGAGGGATGTGATTGAACACGTGAAAGGTGCCTACACTGAGCCACAGCGCCAGAGATCGCGCTAGAGAGTATTGTTCCGCCGCCTCCACTGGCAGTGATTATTGAGAACTCGTAGTGGGCAGTGCTTGGGGAGAGCTCGTGGTAGTCAGTGCTGAGATGTCGTAGTGAGGAGTGTTTGTTGAGATGAGCTAGTAGGCAGTGCATGCTGAGATGTGATACTGAAAAGTTCTTGTTGAGATGTGATAGTAGCGAGTCAGTGTGGAGAGACTGTAATGTCTAGAGTGCTTTTCATCAATATAAATTAAGGTAACAAACTACTTTTCTTTTCTTTCTCATTATTTCAATGTCCTGAATAATGCGTCATTACAGGTTCAGTCAACAAAGCATCTGGCTTGTGTTCTTGTATTAGAGTGTAATTCTGGTTTTCTTGAGTAATTATGGTATTTCTATTTTCTTTAATTAATTCAGTATAAATGATATTTAAAATTTCTTGTGTTGTTGAAGGAGAACCGTGCCAGACGCGTACGTTGAGTCATACTTCCACACACAGAACAGTTACACTTGTGCTTTGGTTTCGTAGGTTTTATAGTTGCTGGGGACTTAATTAATTTATTGTGTTAATGAAAATTTCCATTTCATTCTTTGTTGTTGTTCTTTGCAGTCAGATAGCGTAATAATACTAGTCAGGGCCAACCGTTACGAGACTTCGTAACCGAACAGACAGCTACTGAATCAAAAAATTAAAATTATTTGCATTCTATTTTAATTAAGCCCCCATGCACGTGGAGACCGCTGCTTCGGATCGTCCCTTGGAATTCTTCTGATTGTAAAAATAGTAGACAGTAGTATTGTTGTAGTAATTTGTAGTTTAGCAATTGTAGTCTATTTTGCATGTGTAGATTTGGTAATTGTCATTCTTCTAATGGTATTTTTTTTTTTTTGCAAAATTTCATTTCTGTTGTCTTGTCTATGGGTTTGACAATTAGTGCAATTATTTCAATTGTTCGATTAATCGTGTTTGAGGGAAACATTTCGTGTGAATGGTATTGTTGGAGATAAAGTGTCATTGTGTGTAATTTCATATAGTGACGAGTTTTGTATGTTTTGTAAATGATTACGCGGTCGATGAAAAAGGCAAAAATGATGGACAGTGAGAATGACGAAATTGTTGACATGGCGAACTCGCCAACACAGGACAACAGTATGATGAATAATGGAGTGGAAAACAATTTAATAAGTCGGGAAAATAGTCCGGAACCATTTCAAAATTTTTCTCAATCAGGAAATTCACAGAATACGAAATTAACGATAGAAGAGTCTGAAATAGTATCGAACACAGATAGCTTTACAGCTATGACGAAGGAAACTGGTTTTGCGGGAAATGTTAGGGGCGAAAGGAGTTTCGAATCAGTTACTATGGAGCAGTTGATGAGTGCTATATTAAAAATGGAAACACGGTTTGGATCTGAATTAAAAACACAGAGGGGAACAATGGAATCACTGGGATCACAAATAGGAACAATTAAAACAGAGATGGGAACTTTACGATCTGAATTAAAAACTGATATGGGAACAATGGAAACACGGTTTGGATCTGAATTAAAAACACAGATGGGAACAATGGAAACACGGTTAGACTCACGAATAGGGACATGTTTCAAAAACATGAAAGATGAATTAAAGAAAGAAATCAGAGAAGAAGTACAACCGATTTTGAATGCTCACAATAATAGATTAATTGCAGTAGAGATTAGACAAAGGGAACAGGATAGAGAACAGGAGGAAAGAGATCGCGTGATAGTACAAAAATTTTCAGAGTTAAATTTACAACGTGCACATGATAAGGAAGAAATATTTGAGAGAATCGAGGAATCCGTACCAAATGACAGAATAAATAATCTAACACAACAATATGAACAGTTAACTACCAAATGTGTCAACACTGAAACCCGAGTCGCGACACTTACGGAAGACGTAAGTAAACAGAAAGAAAAAATAGGTGACTTATCGGAAGGAGTTGAGGAGATTTCAGATAAATTGACAAGTCTTAGTTTAAATGGGGATAGAGATTCAGATGATACAGCTCCATTACCATTTGCAGAAACCGAAGAGTACCAGAACATAAGTAAGCATGTTGAAAATCAGGGAAAATTTAATGAACGCGTTAAAAGGGAAGTTGAGGCATTACGAAACCAAGTCAAACAAATTGAAGGCGAAATCGTAGGAAAGGACAGCAAAAGAAATTTGGAATCACAGATAGCAGAAGGGTTTGAAGAAAGTAATTTGTTTCATTTACGGGATGCAACAAGACAGCGCCAGGCGCGCGAACTTGACAATAATCGACATTGGGACTGGGACAGACGCGGTAGGTCTTTGTCGCCACGAGGAGAAAACTTTGACTATAAACACTTCTTAACTGTTCGGAAATTTAAGATCTTCCGCAATTCTAAGAATGACATACATCCATGTGCATGGTTAGATCAATTTATGTATGCACTCCCACCAAATTGGCCACTAAGTCACAAACTGGAATTTATGTGTGAATATTTAGAAAACGAACCGGCGACGCGGATGCGCGCACTCATTAGAGATTGTAATAATCTGAATGACTTTTATCATGCATTTCTATCGGCATATTGGTCCGAAAACACACAAGACAGAGTCAAACACAGTCTTATTATGCAGCGTAATTTCAAACAGTCTGAGTTCCGCACGCCAGCAGAATACTTTGAAGACATGATTCGAAAGAATCAGTTCCTGTCCAACCCTTATAGCCCGACTGAATTAATTCGCATTTGTTTAACTAAGCTGCCACAATCCATAAGACAAATTGCTTTAGCTGGAAGATGTAAAGACGACATTGAGACTTTTAAGACTTTGTTACAAGAACTTGAGTATGACAACGACGACGGGACTTCTTGTAACTTTTTCAGTAACAGTAATTACGATAGATTTTCAGAGAAAAGGGGTAGTGATCGGAACGGGCGTTATATGGGTAATTTTGAGAATGACAGACGTAACAGACAGGACAATAGATACCAGACTTATGACAATAACAGACGTTCTAACAGAAATTACACAGACAATTATAATAACGGTAATTCTTACCGGAATGATCAATCATACGGAAACAGTAATCGGTATCATCAAGACAGAAATTATCCATACAATAATAGAAATTCTTACTACAGAAATGACCAGGGTAGTAGATACAACAATAATTACAGAAGTGACAGTCGAAATTATACAAGAAGTAGTTAAGCAGACAGACAGGAAAACAGAAATTTTAATAACAGACACAACCAAGAATTTGCATCTAACAGACAGGAAGGACCTAATTGGCATCCTCCGCGTGACAGAAATTCAGAGAGACAAGTGGAAATAGTAGAAATTGATCCGCGAAATGTCGGGAATAATCAAAGACGTGACGCAAACAATCGACAATGACTAGCAGCTTCCGCTTCTGGCAGCAATATAGACGGTTCAGAAAGTAATGACACTACAACTTTACACTACGTACGCCTGGAAGATATGAGAGACATTTTGCTAGGCGAAAAGGAAAATAATGTAGACGCATTTTTACATCCTGTTATTGAAGTATGTGTGGGTAAGAATAAGTTCACTGCAGTTTTAGATTCTGGGAGCCCATTGAACGTCATTAGTGAATCAGTTTTTCGAATATGTGAAAGAACTATTGCCTGTCCTGTGTTACCTATTTCTAAAACTACAATTCGAGGAGCGATTTCTGGAAAAAGTGTGGAAGTTAAACAGCAGACCAACCTAAATTTCATTTGTCAAGGATACGAATTGTCTGCTAATTTTATTATTGTTCCATTACTCAGTACACAGATTATATTAGGTATGGAGTTTCTTAACACACATAAGGCAATTTTGAACTTTAAAGAAGGAAGTGTGAATTTGACTGTTGCCGGAATGCCGAAATGTTTGAAATTTTTCGAGTGCTTAGCAAGATCTGAATCAGATACAAAATGTTTAAGGTTTCTTACTTCTGATGTTTTCGTTGAGCATTATGACGACAGTGTGTTTATTCATGACAATGACAATAGATACAGAGACGCGATGGAGGATATAATTAGTAGCGAAGAATTAATTAATGAAAAGGTTAAAAAAGCTGAAGTGCCAGATGACGTTGCAAAAGAAGAGCTGCACCATATTTTGACTTCACATGCTACAGTGTTTAGTCATCACACAGGAACTATAGAAGGCTTACAATATTTATTTAAAGTAAAAGAACACACACCATTTCGCGGAAAAACGTACGCTATTCCTTTGGCTTACAGAGACAAGGTTAAGAATGAACTCCAATACATGTTAGATCAGGGCATTATTGAGCCAGCAGTCAGCCCTTATACCAGCCCATTACACGTTGTTCTTAAAAAGGATGGGTCAATTCGTTTGGTTCTGGATTCCAGACAGATAAATAATATCATCATTCCTGAAACTGACCGTCCACAAAATTTAGATGAACTTCTTCAACATTTCCATGGAATTAAAGTTTTATCCACGATTGATATGCGCGCAAGTTTTTGGCAAATAGAACTCCACCCTGATTGTAGAAAATATACTGCCTTTTTAGCCTTTGGTAACTGTTACCAGTTTCGGAAATTACCGTTTGGACTTACTGTATCTTCTGCAGCATTCATTCGTAGTTTAAATGAAATTTTACCTGTTTATCTTCGTGACAATATTACTTCATATGTTGACGATATTCTTATTGCTAAACGTTCTTGGAGTGAGCATAACAAAATTTTGGATTCATTATTACGTATTTTTGCACGAGTTGGCATGACAGTGAACTTGGAAAAATCTGAATTTGGTCGTTCTCAGGTGAAATTTCTCGGTCACATTATTTCTACAGAAGGTATTCTCCCTGATCCAGAGAAACTAGACGCTATTCGTAATTATGCTGTTCCTACCACAAAACGTGATGTTCGTAGTTTCCTTGGTGTCTGTAATTTTCTTAGACGCTTTGTTAGATTGGACAATTTGGCCACACCTCGTTTATGTGAACTATCTGGAAAGAAATCTAATTGGTGTTGGGATGAGGAAGCTCATTCAGAATTTGAACAACTTCGTGATGCTTTAGTTGCTGCTCCACTTCTTTCGCATCCGGATTTATCTAAAGACTTTTGTTTGGCGACGGACTCATCATACAAAGGCCTAGGTGCACATTTATTTCAAGAGATAGAAGAAAACGGCGTTGTAGTACAGAAGACTATTGCATTTGGAAGTCGTGTTCTCTCTAAATCCGAAAAGAATTATTCGATTACGGAACTTGAAGCTTTGGCTGTTGTTTGGGCTTTCACAAAATTTCGCACATTTTTGTTTGGTAGACATACTAAGGTTTACACTGATCATCGAGCTTTGGAATTTCTTATGTCGACAAAATTAACTCATGGCAGATTGTCACGATGGGCGCTGTATCTACAGGAATTTGATTTTAGTATTGTTTACATACAGGGATCTTCAAATATTGTTGCTGATGCTTTATCACGTGCACCTATGGGTTTGAAACAAAGTGCTGAAGAGGACTGCAAAGAAAACCATTATTGTTTGATGTACATTCAAGGTGTTGCGTTTGAGAACTTTATTTCATCTTCGCTCCAGGACATCGCTAAGGAGCAAAATAAGGATCCAATCTGGAAGGACATTAAGGAGAAGTGCAGGAGAAAGGAAAGCGTAGCGATCAGACAGTATTATTTAGTTCGCAATGATATTCTTTTCAAACGAAAATCGGTCGACAACTCTGTTTGGTTAGTTTGTATTCCTGATGAGTGGGTCAATAAATTGATTTGGTACACACATTTTAGTTATGCGCACTTTGGTCCCAGAAAATGCTTTCATAAATTACGAGAAAATTGCTACTTCAGTAATATGGAAAAACGTATTCGATCTGTTCTTGCCAAATGCAAATTATGTCAAAAGGCTAAGCCGCCAACAATTTCTCACAGAGCACCGTTGTTTCCTATCATTCCAGCGAAATTAAAGGAGATGGCTGCAGTTGATTTGTTCGGTCCAGTGGTTCGATCTACTAATGGTTTTGCGTACATTTTTGTAGCAGTGGAATTGACATCAAAATATGTGTGTTTTACACCGTTACGCAAAGCAACAGCTCGTTCAGTATCTAATGCTTTCATCAAACATTTTCTTAAAGAAGTGGGTCATGTTGATAAGGTTATATCAGATAATGGATCACAGTTTCGCTCTAAAATTTGGCTTCGTACTCTACGGCGTCGTAAAATTAAACCAATCTTCATTTCACTTTTTCACCCTCAATCTAACGCTTCAGAAAGATGGATGAAGGAAATCAATAAATTGTGCCGTCTTTATTGTCATCAGAATCACAGAACTTGGGATCAGTATCTTCATATTTTTCACAACATTCTGAATGAACTTCCTAATGACTCAACTTCTTTACCGCCTCTATTGATATTAAAAAATAAAGTACCAACAAATCGCATTTCTGAAATCGTTCCTTTTCCGCCTTCACGGAAACTGCGGCATTCTGAAGTTGTCAACCTGGCTCTACGAAATATTGCATCTGCGGCTGCTAGAAGAGAGAAATCAGCTAAACGTCCTGGTCGTTTAAAAATTTTGTCAGTTGGTCAGAAGGTGTTAATTAAGTCTCATCGTTTGTCTCATAAAGGAAAAGGCTTGTGTCGCAAATTTTTTCTGCTTTATAACGGTCCATATAGGATTCGCAAAATTATACATGATAATACTGTTGAAGTAGAAACTCTTAAATCTCGGCGCTCTAAGGGAATACATCATATATCGAACGTAAAAATTTTTGTGGAATGACATACTTTTGAGAAACCAACAGTTATACGTAAACAGGTGGAGAATGCAAGGATACCGCGCCGTGTTCCGGCGGCGGCAGATACTCAAAGCAACAGTGAAGTCTGCGCGCCGCAAAAGGCAGTCGTTGACCGCAAACAATTACTTCCTATGTCACGCGCCAACAGCTGATCGAGCGCTCAGTGCGAATGCACTGACAGCCGTAAACAAATACACAGTCTAAATTCTCCGAATAAATTCTGTATAAAGCTATGGTGACTTTATAAATTATGTTATTAACGTTCAGTATTTTTCAGGATACGGTTGTGTAAAATATTTAAGACCTTTAGGTAAATTCTGTGCGTGTCCAACGTTAAGACGACTTGCTATTGAGAAAATTTCAGGAAGAATGTAATTTCGAAAAAAAAAACAAGTAAAAAACCGAAAAGGTAACGATTAATTGAGTTTATTTTTCAGGTAACATATTTCCACTTAGGTACGTACTTTAGACGTAATTTGCTGCTTGCGATTACGTGATTCATACTTTGTGCTAAATTTCATGTTCTATGAATTTACTTGTGAAGCGACGTGCTTACGCACATTAACTGATTTTGACGATGATTGATTAATGAACAGGCTTGTTATTTGTATATATTATGCATCGCTTGGCTGCACTGCTTTTTCACTGATGTCATATTTTTCTATTATGTGCCTGCTGTGCTTATTTATTTAAATTATAATTGTCACCTGATTAATTGTGCTGACTGTAGTTAGGTATGTAGGTTACACTTTGTGATTTATCTGCTTGCGCCTTCATGTTTACTTATTAAGATTACATATGAACATTTATTTGCTTATGCTGAATGATGCTAATGACTTGTTTATTACGTAAGATATATGTTTGCTGCTGTGCGTATGGATTGCATATTTACACACTTCTGTTTTGTTGTCATAACTATAAGTTGGTATATAGAAATGCTGATATACTGTGTACGAACATAGAGTTTAGGTTACACTGTGGTATTAATTATAGATTGTTCGCTTGGCAGAGCCTCGTTGTAGGGATTGTGCTGCATCCACTTGTTGACATTCTGTTCTCTACTGGTATATTTACTAGCTATTGCATGTTTTGCTTACGCTCAGTGCCTTATATTTTTAAGATAAGAAAATGAACGGCTATAATTCTACGAACGACATTGGTACAAAAAACTGCATAGAAGTCACATGAGCTGGAGGTTTCATGGAAGCTGTATAAATTAATGCTAATAGGAAGGAAGCTAACGACATGACATACCAACACTAGGTTTAGACCATTGACAGTTATTACACTGCATTCTTCGTGAGCAATTGAAATAGGAAGTGACACTTGACACGAGAAATACTCCACATGTTTGCTTCTGTTTGCCATAATTTTTGAAGTGGTGTACACGCTGAAATATCACCATCATTAACACTTCGTAATCGTACTTACTTACTGAAAGTTATTCAAACTAAAGTCTGTTAGAGGTCATGTTTGCATTTCTTTTATTTAACGATGGACAAGGAACCAAAATGTATGTTATAATTTATAATGAGTAGAAGATTTGGGTCAGATGGATTATACAGAGGTTGTGTGTGGACACTGTGTCTTCGGATTGTATGGGATGCTGAATTGAAGTTGCACTAGGATTTTGTCTGTACTTGTTCGAGGAGACTGACTAGAGGAAAGAGTTGTTATGGAAGTGAAATGATATTGGTGCTGAGGTTTATATGTATCGACGTATTATTGAGGTATTGAGATTATGTGAAGTTGATGATTATTGGAGTTTCGTGGACAAGAGGTAAGGTAAATGAGGTATTATTGAAGTATTGAGATTATGTAATGCTGATGTTTATTGGAGTTTTGGTGGATAAGAGGTAAAGTAAGTGAGGAGCATATTTTTTTTGTTGGTCCATATGGAACAAGGAGGATGAAGATGGCAGACTAGAACACTCAAGTAGAAGGAAGATTGTCTACACACACACTTTGTTAAATCACTAAGCAGTATATACTTTTTTTTGGAGAGAGGAAGCAATTGCATATCTTGGGTCACTGACAGTTGTTCAGCAACCGTACATTTTGATCTGGCTTGGCAAACATTGGTCTTGACATGATGACTATGACGTTGACTAACTATTATTGACTGTTATACATTGCTGCCACTACTACTTGATACACATGATGAACATGAAATTTTGACAGAATTGCATTTACACAGTTAACACTATTCAATTACACAGTATCACTAATGTGGATGAAAGATGAGTGAGTGTGTTTTGTGTGTTTTCCTTTTATAATCCCAGAGAAGTGATCCCAACCTATCTCCTAAATATTATTTTACTTGTTTATTGTGGCTTGCACTGACACCCATAAATATTATAGGTTTACTGGTATTTGTGTATTGTAATAGTTAATAGGACAATTATCTGATATGATTTGTGTGTTTGTTATGATTTGTATGTTTAGTGTAAAAGCATTGTATGTGTATTCAAACTATTGTTCATGCCTGAACTGTCTGATTAGTGATGGTGCTGCACTTTTCAACATGGTGGATGCCACCTGGACATGTTTAATTTCTGCTGATGAACTGTGTGATTAGTGATAGGGAATATTATGAACTGTTATTTGCACTTTTTCTACATGATTGGTGCCACTAGGACATGTTTAATTTCTGCTGATGAACAGTGTGATTAGTGATAGTGAATTTTATGGACTGCGGTCAGCACCTGGTCAACATTACTGGGTGCCACTGATGGACTGCTTCTACCGAAATGGTGTTACTTGTTGATGTCTGCACGTGCTCAACATTGCTGGGTGCCACTGATGGACTGCTTCTACTGAAAATATGTCACCTGTTGATGTCTGCACCTGCTCAACATTGCTGGGTGCCACTGATGGACTGCTTCTACTGAAAAGATGTCACCTGTTGGTGTCTGCACCTGCTCAACATTGCTGGGTGCCACTGATGGACTGCTTCTACCGAAACGGTGTTACTTGTTGGTGTCTGCACCTATTCAACATTGCTGGGTGCCACTGATGGACTGCTTCTACTGAAAAGATGTCACCTGTTGCTGTGTGCACCTGCTCAACATTGCTGGTGCCACTAATGGAACTGCTTATACTGAAATGGTGTTACTTGTTGGTGTCTGCACCTATTCAACATTACTGTGTGCCACTGATGGACTGTTTCTACTGAAAAAATGTCACTTGTTGGTATTTGCACCTGTTGACCATTGCTGGGTGCTACTGCTGGAACTGTCAACTGCTTATTCTTGAGCTATGGAAAGCGTTTATGTGAATATTTGTATAAACTGATTTTTTTGTGTATTACTGTTTGTGAAAAGTTATGAGACTCTTACCTGCACATATTCGTCATTGCTGACGCTATTGATTGAACTGTTTAACCACATAATACTTGTGTAAACTGTTATTTAAAGTCACATGTATGAAAGAATTTGTATTGCTTACTGTATTTTATATATTAGGTTATTGAAAGGTCAGTGCAAAGCCAAAATTTTATCTAGTTATATGATATTTACGTATTAATATTATCTTTTTTTTTGTCTGTATTTTTTTGACGAATTTGGTGGTATTTTCACCACCAATGCTGGCAAAAATACCATCAAATTCTAGCCTGTGGAGGAAGGGCATATGAAAGGTGGCTACACGGAGCCACAGCGCCAGAGATCGCGCTAGAGAGTATTGTTCCGCCGCTTCCACTGGCAGTGATTATTGAGAACTCGTAGTGGGCAGTGCTTGGGGAGAGCTCGTGGTAGTCAGTGCTGAGATGTCGTAGTGAGGAGTGTTTGTTGAGATGAGCTAGTAGGCAGTGCTTGCTGAGATGTGATACTGAAAAGTTCTTGTTGAGATGTGATAGTAGCGAGTCAGTGTGGAGAGATTGTAATGTCTAGAGTGCTTTTCATCAATATAAATTAAGGTAACAAACTACTTTTCTTTTCTTTCTCATTATTTCAATGTCCTGAATAATGCGTCATTACAGGTTCAGTCAACAAAGCATCTGGCTTGTGTTCTTGTATTAGAGTGTAATTCTGGTTTTCTTGAGTAATTATGGTATTTCTATTTTCTTTAATTAATTCAGTATAAATGATATTTAAAATTTCTTGTGTTGTTGAAGGAGAACCGTGCCAGATGCGTACGTTGAGTCATACTTCCACACACTGAACAGTTACACTTGTGCTTTGGTTTCGTAGGTTTTATAGTTGCTGGGGACTTAATTAATTTATTGTGTTAATGAAAATTTCCATTTCATTCTTTGTTGTTGTTCTTTGCAGTCAGATAGCGTAATAATACTAGTCAGGGCCAACCGTTACGAGACTTCGTAACCGAACAGACAGCTACCAAATCAAAAAAATTAAAATTATTTGCATTATATTTTAATTAAGCCCCCATGCACACGGCGTCAGAGCTCATCGCCCCACTTCCCGGGATTTACGGAAATAAGGTGACTGTGTGTGTGTGGGGGGGGGGGGGGTGCAGATGTCGTGCCAACTCCCTCCAGCAACCTACCAAGGCCTGGTTGCTTCCATGCGACGACGCGTCGCCGCTGTTATCCGTGCCAGAGGTAGACATGCTGGTTGTTAGGTAGATGGTCGTAATGTTCTGACTGATCAATGTATACGTGAGTGGTGTCTTTTCTGTCGCACATGTGCGACTGTACAAACACCACTCACATATAGACATTCACGAATATGTGAGAAAACATCAGTCGTAGAAAAAATGTATAGTACACGCTGCTTGTAAATTGCATACCTTCAGTGCTCCAAATTTTAAGAAAACAAATTGTCTAGTATAGCTATGAGTACTTGTTCAGTACAGCAGATGTGTGTCGCAGTAGCGAAAATGAACAAGAGCTCATAGTTCTTAAGGTATGCGTTTAGGCACACTTTCATTTGACTTTTTTGCTTCGAATGATCGTTAGTGTCATATCCCCGAATATCGACCGTTCCTTCTGGGTCACTCTGTATAAAACTGTCACTTTCCGAAATTCAAAAAACACAGTATAAACCTGGACGCTGTTATCTGGTGTCTTTTAGACCTTACGGACAATCAGAGCGTGCAGAATTTCACAGGATTGCTGTTTCTGATATTTGCCTTGATTCCTACATAAATCTTGGATCTCAAAAAGAACATAGTATTAACCCCTGCAGCAAAAACACGAACTGCCCCCAGAGTCATCGGACGACTATTTCAGCCTGCTGTGTAACGTTAGCGGACAGGACCATGTGTGACTGTGCAACTGCAATTGGGCTTGATAAGCAGTCAGAATGAGTCAGCTCTCTCGAAGCCCCGAGCAGAAGTCGGAGATTTATTTATAGGGTTCGGGACTTGGCAGGCGCTCAGTTATCACTCTATCCTGATGCAACACTGAAGCGACACAGTCAACAAGTCCTGTGTAGCATTAGTCATGTTTTCCTGTAGCAGACGGACACATCCTCCCGACCGTGTGCCAGCTATTAATACCTTTGCTCGTGGCGCGCTCTTTCGCCAGAAGAAACATTTCCAACAGAGAGCATACTACATTCGTGCAACGAATGCTACAAGTGGATCGCATCACAGTCAAGCATTATCCTGCGTCTTGAACGATTTTACGCATTCTCAATCCACGCTTCTATCGTATATCTGACAATCTGTAGCAACCAATGTTAGTTTAATAGTAGTTCATGATGCATATGCCAGGAGTCCAAATCTCCATCCGAGCTTCCTAATATACACTGTCTTTAGTTTCCGCAACCCACTTTAGGCGATTACTGCTGTGGTTCATTAACAAAACAGGTACCGATTTCTTTCACCAGACTTGTCTTATCCTTGCTTATGACCCGCCCTCAATAACTTCTTCGTTGACATTATCTTGGACTTTGCTTACCTTCATTCTCTTAGAAATCTCGTATTCCACTGTTGTCTCTACTGTGAGACCACTAAATCATATTTTTTACTTACGGAAGTCTTCTCACGCTGTTCTTCTTACTTGGCAGACATCAGGTGGAGTTCGAAATCGGGGAAGCCATATGGCTGGAATTCTATGATGCCTGCCCTCATTTTTATTTTCCTTGCAATTTCGGGAAACGTCCATAGAAATACGAGAGCTTAGATCTTCTTCGAAGCAAACAAGAGTTCTGATTTGTTCTAGATCAACGAGTCGTTAAAAACGAAATTTAAAAGATGGTGGAATCAAGACCACGTTATTGCACCAATTTACTGTTGTTTATATTTATTATTTTTTTTTTAATAGAATGCTACAGAGGAGGTAAGTGTCGGACACATGTGTAAATGTGCAGTTCTACGTTCTGTTCGTTTAGAAGTCGCCCAGAGTGACGAAGAGTTTGAGCAAACAATTTGAAAGGTCGTAAGAATGGTACCTCTCATCGGCACACCGCAGGAGGTATTCTTTTCTCACTGTACAGCACATCAAACATTTACTTTTCAGAACAACATCCTTTATGCGTATTAATGTCAACAAAAGAAACAACAAATATCTCAATCATTGTACTAAATTTACAACACAATCTTAAAGTAACATCGATTTTAGATTACCTTCTCTTGGTAATTATTTTATTGCTACAATTAATATCAACCATGGCAACGCGCTTAGTGATCCCATTCTAGAGGAAAAATGCATCACCGTTTGTAATTTAATATAAAACGTTGGCAGACACTCTATCGAGATTTATTTTAGCAGGTCCCTGAACCTTCCGCCTGATAAAAATTTTCTCATTTTCTCTAATGTGCGACCCTCGTATTTGATGTTTACTGCTATTATAAAATGCAGTCATTCTTTACCGTGCCCGAAAACAGTACACGTAATCGACGGCTTGCTCTGCAACTAAGAGACCTGAGGACGTTAAAAATGGAGCGAAACCGGTAATCATTGTAAACACAAATGTGACGCTGGACTGAAATAGAACAGTAATTGTTACTGGTACATATCTCCATCTTGACATGCCAGACTGAAACAGAGTACACTCGTTAACTGCTTCAATTTTAGTGGCTGCGCTGGAGAAGGGTAATGACCTGAAGATGCGCTAGGATCTTGGCAAATGTTACTGGGGAGACAAAAGAGGGCAGTTGTTACTTGTATTGCTTGAGGTTCGAAGTGCTTCAAGGATGATATGGTCGTGGAGAAATGGAAAAGTGTGTATCGTTTAGCTGGCATAATGATCATTATATAAAGAACATAAGCTCAGCTGGACAGAGACGGTGAAATAAATTGATCGTATTTACCTTCAAGGAATTTTTCTATATTTAGACCAGGGCCGGCCAGAAATTCTGCACGCGTGCGGTGCTCCTGCACACGTGCAACTTCCGGGTCACAGTGTGCACGCGGCAGCCGTCAGCGTTCATGTAGTGCATGTTTCTACGCACAGGTGTCGCTTTATCCATTTGATGAACAGGCGTATTCTAGTGCTCTTTTCAGAGCTTGCCGCCAACCATGGGAAGGTATTTTGCGTATTAAACATTTAAAATACTGTCACAGTCTACTCATTGAGACGTCTACTTTTATGTCAACAGCTTAACCCAGTAAGACAAGTAATACAGTTAACAACGGTGGGTTTTTATTAAGGCAGCTTGAATGACGGCACGTAAATACGCGTAATGTTTTTGACCTAGTATTTAAGAAAGAGAGCAGTTAGAGATTTCCAACGAACCTTATTCATGATTTTAAATAACATTAAACTAATGCAAGGTTTCCTTTAACTAATTCTCGGTGCCCTCAGTTACACCCACTTAATTTCTGTCTCGCTGACCTCTGAACAGAATGATAACCGCTGACCTCTCGATGATCACCTGTTATTTCAATACCATTGTTGCTATGTCTCTCATCAGTTACGTCTTAAATCTGCATAATAACCGACAATTAGATGAATGTTATGTTTTATCGACTTCAGCTGAGCGTAGCTCTTCACACATTAAAAAAAACCCTAAATGTAAGTATACATAGGAACAATCGGTTTAATGACCAACTTTCCTGATAATAAAGTAGCATTGAGCAGAATGAGGCAATAATGCACAGTTAGTAAACAATAATTTTTAATTATGAAAGGAATAAATCCAAACACGTTTATCAATGGTCATGAGAAATGATAACCGATTTGATGTGTCTCATCCATTTTCTTACGGGCATTTAATTTTGCTTGCCTTCTTCACTGTTGAGTACACTACACTCGCCTTTGTGATATGTATTGTAGTGTCTTTCAATTTAAAACTTACGCTGGCCGCCTATTATTCGGCGGCACAGCAAACATTGTGTTTTCAGCAACGGCTACAAAAAATAGCCGGCCGAAGTGGCCGCGCGGTTCTGGCGCTGCAGTCTGGAACCGCGAGACCGCTACGGTCGCAGGTTCGAATCCTGCCTCGGGCATGGATGTTTGTGATGTCCTTAGGTTAGTTAGGTTTAACTAGTTCTAAGTTCTAGGGGACTAATGACCTCAGCAGTTGAGTCCCATAGTGCTCAGAGCCATTTGAACCATTTTTTACAAAAAATAATTGCATTTTCCAGTCATTTTTAAACGACGTCCTTTGCTTTTTCACAGTACTTGCCATTTCTCATTACTTCTCTGTTAAGGTTACGGTTACCAGGGGTAAACGAGACTGGGTATGTTGCGCTCTTGCTTGTACCACATAAACTGGAAAGTGGAGCCGCCGCCGTTCATTTAGGACACATGTCTAATAACAGATGTCGCTGTCGCACACGTGCGCACATGTGCATCACTTCCGCACGTCTGCACACTGTGCAGCGTTTGGCCGGTCCTGCTTTAGACTCATCTCATTTTTAGCAACTATAAAATAGTTACTACAGGACGATCATACGGGTATAAAGGGCATTCAAATGGAAACGAGACAAACGAAAAATTAAGTAAATTGTTCATTATTTCAAAAGTATTCGCCGTAGCTGTTAATATATTTATCCCTCTGTAATACAAGAGCATCAATGTCTTCATAGAAAAAAGTTTGCGGTTGTCTAAGGAACCACGATTGTCTCAGGCTGCACCTCTTCTCCGTAGCAAATCGACAGCCACGGATCTCAATCTACAGGGGTTCCAAAAATATAAAAATCCCATGGGGAGGGATCGGAGGGTATAGAGGGTGTGCAAGTGCTTCCCAGCTAAACTTCTGCTGCTAGTCCGAACAATCTTGGCAATCATGGGTACAATCATGGTTCCGTAGGCAACCGCAAACCTTTTTCTACGAAGACGTTAACGCTCTTGTCTCACAGTAGGGTAAATGTAATAACAGTTATGGCGATTACTTTTGACGTAATAAACAGTTTACTTACTTTTTTCCGTCCGTCTCGTTTCCGTTTGACTGTCCATTCTATTTACACTCAGCTTTCCCGCGAGGTAATTCGAGCACCCGTTTGTAAGTTATTCTGTATGATTCACGCAATACTGATTACGCTGTAGAGGATCACAAACGGAGTACTTTGAGATAAGTAACGAGTGTCCCAGGCGATACGAAGTCTTGAATGAGCAGCACGCGCTGCATCGACGTTGGTGCCGCTGCTTCGTGCAACATTACATGTTCATCTGTGAAGTGCCCTTGATAGTTTTTGCTATGCGATTAAATGAAGTCGTTCGTCCTCGAAACAAAAAATAAATAAAAAATTGAAGAGCAACAGTTCCGTATGGCCCTAGCTGCTTGTCTTATTGTACGAAAGACAAGAGGAATATTTACAGGCAGTGGCACACTTATAAGCGTCCTTGTGATAGAAACATTGAGTTTTAGCGAAAACACAGTTTGCGGCTCGTGGTCTTATGGTAGCGTTCTCGTTTCCCGCGCACGGGGTCACGGGTTCGATTCCCGACGGGGTCAGGGATTTTTTTCTGCCTTGAGATGACTGGGTGTTGTGTGTCTTTCATCATCATTTCATCCTCATTCACTCGCAAGTCACCGTAGTGGCGTTAAAGAACTTACGGAGCGGCGGCCGAACCGCCCCGCGAGGGGTCTCCCGGCCACCAATGCCATACGCTCGTTATTAGCGAGAACAGGCATTGCCTGCAGGGGAAACAGCGACTGTTGAATTTTTTGCATGACATCCACAAGTCGCACTCGGTACTTTTTATGGACCTGTTCAGCTTAGTTAAACAAAAACGTTGTCAGAAACGGTTGAATTTGCAGTTTTTGTCGATGCCCTCGTGAAATTGGGCGAAACCGATCCATAAAAATATTGCGTGCGACTTGTGGCTGTCTTTAAAAACAGAATAGTGAGACCATTACTGTTTTATCTCAAAGTACTTTTAGTTTCGGATCCTCTGCCATTTATATAATTTCGACCATACAACTTTGCAACAACCTGTAGAGTCGAATGGTCCACATTATTCAATAAGACCAATCAGTCTTTTGCGTTGATATAGCAGACGTGTTAAACCATCTGTTACTTAACAAAATGCCAGCCTTTTTTTTATTTAAAGCATTTGAAATGGATACCTGAGGAAACAACTCGTTACTACTTTAACATACCAACACACACAACTCCCAATTTGTTATGAGTAAAATATTAAAGTTTACTGCTGTGAGTAAAAGTTACACCATTTGATAGATGGGAAACGACACTCCAACGCAGAAGTCTGTGGTTGTTTATCCAGAATCCCTCCTGCTTAAAGTAAACCGTGCGTGGAAGTAGGTGTTTTTTTGCGTTTTGTCTTCAGTTTCAGAAGGCCTTGAATATTTTAGTTGTCGTAGCTGTGAATTAAAATTTTAGATATATTATTGCTTTTTTAAAAGAAAATCATTACAAAAGTACAAAATATAATAAAAACCTTCGAATTGTTTCATGTGAGAAGCAGAACATTTGAAAATTGCCAGTAATTTTCATGACGATTCGAATAAAGACCTAGATCTCGCGAAGATGGTATTCAGTGATTTCACTTTAATTGCGCGATATACTTCAGAGACTAAGACAGTAAAAGAGATGGAACTTTAATGCATGTAGGATAATCGCTAGTATTACTAATTTTTTTTCCCTTAAAGGTTTCGTTAGCAATAAATGATTTGTAATATTGAATACCAGGCTTATATTTTTGCTGAGATTCACGATTCCACTTTAAATGTTTGCTACTGATGATTTTTTAAATTTTTCTATTGTTTCTGCCCATTGTAACACTGCTAATCCGAACGGTTGGGACAGAATTTCGGATTTTGCGTGGTATGACGTAACGCATTCGATGTTACTTTCACCTAAAGCAAAACCTTACGCCTGTGCAAAATACGAAACTACACAGCGATACTTATTTCTTGGTAAAATATTATCGTTTCCTATCCAGTTTGTAATGTTTTTTAACTGCTTTGTATCTGCTTTAGTGAGATATAAGAGCACCTATGGTATCAACTGAAATCGACGAGTGTGTTGAAGTTATGGCTGAGATAATGCACTCGTATTCTGGAGAAGCAAGATTCAATTTGTCGTCTCACCACTGCCCGTTTTTGCTCTAAATCTCTTAAAGTGAATCCCTTTAGTAAGGTCACGGTTGACTACTTTATCGAAATGAATTTAATAAGCACCGTCTGTCAGTCATGTGAACATTCTTGCTTTCTTCGTTCTTTTCAGTTAAGATCCACTAAAGACAACTCATACCAGATGTCATGCCAGTGTATGTCACTAGCATGATTTTTTTCTTTCTTTTGCCTTTTCCCATTACCGGCATAATACTTTCATTAGCTTGACTCTGACATAAAACAATATATATATATATATATATATATATATATATATATATATATATATTTATAGTGACTGAAATCGTACCAAACGATCAACCAAGTGAAGTGAAACTGTTGTAATGGGGTGGAGTGTTCGGTAGGTTCGTCGATCAAAAACAAACTTTACTGACGCGTTAACCAACTGGCGAATGTGTTCCAAAAGTCTCTAGAACAGTTTCTCACTCCCCTCCCCCCCCCCCCCCCCCTTCGCAGATTTTTCAGAATTTGTTCCGAATAGTAGTTGGGCAGTGTTTACAAAACATTTTCTCTCTTTAGTGTCGTCTTGTTTGCAAGCACTGGAGCATGCTAATGTCAAATTGTTGCTCATTTCTACAACACTTTCTTCCTTCTCATTGACTTCTCAGTGTGCGACGCCTAAGCGTATCTATCTGTCGAACATGGCACGCTTGTTTGCCACACACACACACACACACACACACACACACACACACACACACACACACACACACACACACAAATTTAACTAAGCTTTAGCACGTTGGGTGCTGGGAGGAGATATAAGGGTGGATGGGTTGGTTGGTGGGTTGGAGAAGTAAGGGACTCCTGCCTCCCATATACACTGTTGTAGGCCAGAAGAGGTGACGTATGGAGGTAAAGATCACTCTCACGATTTTATACAACTTAAACTGAAATCGCGTTTTTTCAAATTGCGGACAATTTAACTGGATAATTTTTGCGGGGCTTACCGAGAGCGAGCGAATAAGGCAGTAGAAGTAACCCGGTATTGACGTATTTCCGCTCAGGCCAACCTGTTCGCATTAGCGTTTTACATGTACTACTATACAACGCTAATGCGAGCAGTGTTCTTTGGGTATCGGGGTTTGTATGAACGGAAATTCGTCAGTCCCGCCATGCTTCTACTGCCTTATTCGCTCACTCCCAGCATCCCCCGCAAAAAAATATCTAGTTAAATTATCCGTTTAGTGCGAACTCCATTTTGGTATAATCCTAGATTTCACCTGCCGCCTCGCCAGTAGTCCACTCGCGAGTACCACAGGCGCCAGTCTATTTAGCTCGATTGTCGTACATTTTGGTGAACAAATAAGACGAAAGAGTTTGACGGTTGTGTTGTTTTGTTGTTGCAGGGCGTCCCGTATGTTGGGGAGCTGCCGGTGGTGCTACAGCCGGGACGCATGGTACTGGTGCAAGGTCGAGTCACTCCAAACGCCATCAGGTGAGGCAGCGTACTAACACCGGCGGGCTCAGTACTTCTGTTACTTACATCTGCTACCTTCACCGAAGGAATCTTTGCTTATGTTGCATAATTTTTGAAATATTTATTAAAATTATGTATACTGGCATACATTAATACTGTAGCTCAAAGAATAAGAGTTGTAAGCCCGTATAATACTTACCATTTTATGTTGTGTACATGGTTCCATGTAGTCAGCGCGTACACAACTTTCCCACTAGAGCGCGCCCCGCTAAGCACAACAGCGCAGGCGCAGCGCTCGTCCGTCTCCGCACTACGAGATGGCGCTGCCATAGAGACGGACCAAATTCTGCTTCCGCCGATCCGTGTATTAATATGTAACGCAGTCAATGAGATTGCTGCTAACGTAAAACCTTTTCTACTCGCGGATCACACTCGCGCAGCGATACATGAACTCGCGAGGTGTTATAACGAGTGTACAGACCTCCGATTAGTCAGTCTGCATTTGTCTGTACCAGTCTGCATTTGTCTGTACCAGTCTGCATTAGTGTACCAGTCTATAGTCAAGTTTCAGTCTGCGCCTAATAAGATTACCATATTCCTCTTCATAGCCATGAAGATAAATGTATAGACACTTTTGTCCAGTATCAGAGATATGTGAGAATAAGATTAACGTACCAATACCAAGGGAACTTCAGATTGTCAATTGTAAATAGCATCCAGAACCAAGTTAAGTAATTATTAGGCTTGTTATTATTTTAATAAATGTGTGTGAAAATTAATCAAGTTCTGTTTAAAGTTGGTCACCGTCAATCTGCTACTCTAAGCGTGCAAGTGGCGTTTCTACACTCCTGGAAATTGAAATAAGAACACCGTGAATTCATTGTCCCAGGAAGGGGAAACTTTATTGACACATTCCTGGGGTCAGATACATCACATGATCACACTGACAGAACCACAGGCACATAGACACAGGCAACAGAGCATGCACAATGTCGGCACTAGTACAGTGTATATCCACCTTTCGCAGCAATGCAGGCTGCTATTCTCCCATGGAGACGATCGTAGAGATGCTGGATGTAGTCCTGTGGAACGGCTTGCCATGCCATTTCCACCTGGCGCCTCAGTTGGACCAGCGTTCGTGCTGGACGTGCAGACCGCGTGAGACGACGCCTCATCCAGTCCCAAACATGCTCAATGGGGGACAGATCCGGAGATCTTGCTGGCCAGGGTAGTTGACTTACACCTTCTAGAGCACGTTGGGTGGCACGGGATACATGCGGACGTGCATTGTCCTGTTGGAACAGCAAGTTCCGTTGCCGGTCTAGGAATGGTAGAACGATGGGTTCGATGACGGTTTGGATGTACCGTGCACTATTCAGTGTCCCCTCAACGATCACCAGTGGTGTACGGCCAGTGTAGGAGATCGCTCCCCACACCATGATGCCGGGTGTTGGCCCTGTGTGCCTCGGTCGTATGCAGTCCTGATTGTGGCGCTCACCTGCACGGCGCCAAACACGCATACGACCATCATTGGCACCAAGGCAGAAGCGACTCTCATCGCTGAAGACGACACGTCTCCATTCGTCCCTCCATTCACGCCTGTCGCGACACCACTGGAGGCGGGCTGCACGATGTTGGGGCGTGAGCGGAAGACGGCCTAACGGTGTGCGGGACCGTAGCCCAGCTTCATGGAGACGGTTGCGAATGGTCCTCGCCGATACCCCAGGAGCAACAGTGTCCCTAATTTGCTGGGAAGTGGCGGTGCGGTCCCCTACGGCACTGCGTAGGATCCTACGGTCTTGGCGTGCATCCGTGCGTCGCTGCGGTCCGATCCCAGGTCGACGGGCACGTGCACCTTCCGCCGACCACTGGCGACAACATCGATGTACTGTGGAGACCTCACGCCCCACGTGCAATTCGGCGGTACGTCCACCCGGCCTCCCGCATGCCCACTATACGCCCTCGCTCAAAGTCCGTCAACTGCACATACGGTTCACGTCCACGCTGTCGCGGCATGCTACCAGTGTTAAAGACTGCGATGGAGCTCCGTATGCCACGGCAAACTGGCTGACACTGACGGCTGCGGTGCACAAATGCTGCGCAGCTAGCGCCATTCGACGGCCAACACCGCGGTTCCTGGTGTGTCCGCTGTGCCGTGCGTGTGATCATTGCTTGTACAGCCCTCTCGCAGTGTCCGGAGCAAGTATGGTGGGTCTGACACACCGGTGTCAATGTGTTCTTTTTTCCATTTCCAGGAGTGTATCATCTGACCAAATGGCAGAAGATAAACACGCCACGATAAGACCACGAGACACATTGCTGACACTCGCCTACTTCCTTAGAGCGACAAGTCAAATAATCTAATGGTGTGTGTACTGAAGGTCTTACAATACACACACCACATTTTAACAGACTTTCTGGGAATAATTTGATATATTAAACTCAACTTTCGGTCTCTCCCTTTTTTCTGATTTATATTTTGTATTGGAAGTGAAATAAAGCATGTTTATTGTTTTTGTACAGCCCAGGTACACATATATCGAAATAAAAGCAAAGTAGAAGCTTCATTTTTTTTTCTTGAAGTTCTGTACACTATTATGTTTAAGGTAGACTCAAGAAGATGCTATCATAATTATGGTTAAGATTTTTTAACGATGATTATCAAAAATTTCAGTTGTTAGCCCATAGTTTTTCTTTAAAAAGTATTTAATTTTCAAATTTAAATCATAAGAATAGTCTGTTTTTCAGTTACCTTCTTTTTAAGATAGTATAGAGAATTTCAGCCGTCCATCTTCGTTAGTTTGCAACCAATGTGTACCAGAACATAAAAAATCAACTTCCGGGAAATTCAAGTTAAAGCTTGTTTCTCTGCGTACCCTGCATGACACAAATGTGTCTCAGATCCGTATAGTTCTTATTTCTTGTGGTGGTCTCTTCTCACTTCTTTTTCAGACCTTATTCTTGCCTCTTTAGCGGCTTCTATTACTGATTTCTCTAATCCGACGAGTCTTCTGCGGTCAATGGCAATTAAATATATTCACATATTTAGTCCGTCAACCAACCCCCAACAATTCGGTAGTGTTAAATCACGACACTGCAATCATCACTGAAACATAGCACACCTATTTTCAAAGCGCTTAGTCCTACCACAACAGTTTTTGGTATCTCTTCCAATTTACAGTTGTTAAAACTGTCATTTTGGTCTTGAGTTCTACCAGGTGGTTATAAAGTGCAGCTACTCACGGACATCCAGTGCGGGCTGTAATAACAATATGACAACGAAACTCGGTAGATGTGCTAATGCGAAACAATGTACGCTCAAAAAAATTAGTTCCACTTTTGGCCACCAGATGCAAATCTGGTACTGTACAGCATCTCTGGTGCTCTCATTGGACAAACTGTGTAAGCGACGGTAAATAATAAAATCAGCGTTAAACCTTTCTCATTCGTTTCACCTTTTCTGCCCACGCCCCTTTCTTAATCCACTTAATGGAAACATTTCTTTACGTCTTTCTTGCATTCACAGCGCAAAATTTGCACGCGGTGGCCAAAATTGGAACTAATTTTTTCTAGCGGAAATTGGTTCCGCATTAGAGAAATGGAATATCTACAAAGTTTCGATTCCATACTGTAACTACAGCCCGCACTTGACCTGTATGAGTAGCTGCACTTTCAATTATAACCGCTCGGTATCATGATACTACTTCTCTAATAATTTTGTGTAACTAACACATTTGAGACCAAAAAGTCGTGAAAAAGAAATAATGAGGACAAAATTCTGTTTCACAGAGCTGTGTACGCGACTTGGCGGGCGTCGTCGTGTTTGCAGACACTTTTAAATTCCCCTAATTTTGGACTTTCTTCGGTGCAATTTCCCCGAAGTAAGCTTTTTATTCTTCAGAAAACTGCAGACAATTTATGACAAACACTAAAAAAAATTTTTTTGTCACTTACTTACCTACTACTCTCCTTGATAGCACGTTTGTCCATCTTTGGAATGCAATATATCAGCGATTCTGTGTGGCGTGCATTGGACAGGTCCTCGATATATTTCGAAAAGTGTGTGTCTACGCACAGGCCACGCAGTTACCGTAAATTATGGGTCGGTGATTTGTGGGTGCGTAGCCGGCGCCTGGTAACGTCCCAAATGTGTTCCAAGACGTCCAGACTGGGTTGAATTTGATGCGCAAGATGTCAACGTGAATTCACTATTGCGCTCCTCAAACAACTGTAGCAATAAGCCGGCCTTGTGACACGGTCAGGTACTCACCTAAAGAGTACGATTGCCGTGTGGTAAAACCAGCTTGAAGGGATGCTGATGGTCCGTAAATACAGGGAGACAGTTACTGAAATGTATGAAGTCAAATCGTCATAACTTGTGAACGGTTTGCGTTAGGACGTTCAAACTGCACGGTTGGCCGCCGGGCTTGATGGGAATTAGTATGCGCATGCATGGTTTGGTTTAGCGACGAAACCATTTTCATTTGGATGGGTTCGTCAATAAGCAAAATTGACGCATTTGGACGACTGAAAATCCGCATTTCGCGATCGACGAGTCCCTTCACCCTCAACGGGTGACTATGGTGTGCAATGTCCAGTCACAGAATAATCGGTGCGATATTCCTTGATGGCACGGTGACTACCGAGCGGTACGTGAAGGTTTTGGAAGATGATTTCATCCCCATTATCCAAAGTGACGCTGATTTCGACGAGATGCGGTTCATGCAACACGGAGCTCGACCCCATCGAAGCAGGAGTGTGTTTGATGTCCTGGTGGAGCACTTTGGGGACCGCATTCTGGCTCTGGGGTACCCAGAGGCCACTGGCATGGGCCCCTCGTTTTGTCACCATATTCTCCGGATCTGAACACATGTGACTCCTTTTTGTGGGGCTATATTAAAGACAAGGTGTACAGCAATAACCCCAAAACCATAGCTGAGCTGAAAGCAGTCGTTCAGGAGGTCGTGGACAGCATCGATGTTTGGACACGTCAGAATCGCCAATGACGGCAGACATATCGAACATGTCATAACCTAAATCCGGATATCTATAGTGACGTTTACATGTTGAATAAAGTGTGTACACGCTGTAGGTTGTAACAATTTTTTTTTCATATAGTTCGATAATTGTCACCATGTGTATTCACATAGCCCACAGCTGTCATGGTGTGTTACATTAAGACATACAGTGTGGCGCACGAAATGTGTTACCATTTGTTTCTTTCACAATTTACGACGCACATTAGATATCCCGCTGGGATCTCTACAGCAGTCCCAGCAGAGCTTGGAAAAACAAATGAGTTACGAAATAGTGATGGGGAGCTCGTGAATGAGTCGTTCAAATGAACGCGTCGTTCAAATGAACGCTTCACTCCAGTGAAGTGTGAACTAACCACTCAATTTCAATGAACTGGTACTTCAAACTCTTCACAGATAACACACTCCATACTTTTTTCTAGTTCACTCACTCTCTTCCCCTCTCCCTCATCCCATTACATCGGCGCTACGTCACTCATTCTCCCTTCACTTCAGTTCCCCCTCTACTGCCTGTCGACGAATCGCGCTGCGTTTGTGGGAAACGTTAGATTTGCGAGGGGTTGTGGTGGTGAGGGGCGAGGGGAAGGCACCGTCAGCTGCTTCCTGCAGTGCTGACTTCATTACCCGTGACTATTTGTGCAGTTCAGTTATACTTCGCGTCTACGGGTAGCCTACCGTTGGCAGCGCTTGCGGACCATTGAATATTACAGATACAAACGAAGAGGCTGGCTGTGTGAGCATGCACAGCCAACATGAAAATAAAAGGTTTATTAATAACACTGAAAGAGGGATTTTACCTGAAATCGTACCAATGACTACAGGTGACAGTTTAAACTGTTTTGAATCTGGAGGGTTATTATTCTCAACAAAAATAAAATCTACAGGAAAACTTCTGAATAATTACTTAACGTAGATATATAGACTGTGCGACAGTGGTAAACACACACATTCTATTTTGGATTAAATTTTAAAAGGAACATAAAATTGGACTGCATTTCGTTGGTAGCCCTAGTTTTCAGTCCATGAATACAACAAATAATGTTTCACTTGGCAGATAAAGACTTTTTTGGGCGCTTCATGAGAAAATGTCGAGCTTCATTAAATGTAATACCTTCTTTATATGTGACAGGCTTCTCTGTTTATCTTTCCTTTGTCCCCTTCGACCATGCTCTATTTAAGTTAACTCAGACGCTGTAAGAGCGTAAAACGTTGCGTGCACGTTACTGCATAGTTCGGCCATCTGTTGGTAAAATTATGAAGTATTACGAAGCTTTATTGTACGAGCGAGGCGAAGCGAGCGTAGCCGCGGCTGAGCGGCGAACTAGGCAACTTCGCCAGGCTTCCGTACTTCGTGAATGAACTACTTCATTTGAACGCTTCACGGCAAAGAGTGAAATGAATGAAGTAGTTCACGGGAATGAATGAGTTCGACCCATCTCTATTACGAAATGACGTGTAATTCTCGATACTGCCGCTAGGAGACTAGCAGCAATGGCTGACAACGGAAGACTGACGACACAGCAACGATCGGCAATTGTTACTTTTTCATGAAACGGAAAGCCTAGTTGTGACTCAGTGGCGTTTTCGACAACAGTTTGACACACGATGGGTTCCTTGCAAGAAGACCATCCACAGGTTGTACGATAAATTTGTACAGGAAGGAACAGTATTGGAAGCGAAATGACCTCGACCTAAGCCTGTTTGTTCGCCGGAGAATATTGAAGCGGTACGAGTTGCTGTACAGAGAAGTCCCGGGAAATCGTGTAGAAAGGCAGCAGTGCAACTGGGAATATGCAGACGCTCCGTTCAACGCATTCTTAAAAGTGACCTCCATATGTACCCATACAAGATGACCTGTGCACAGAAGTCACTGAAGAACACAAGCAGCAGAGACTACTGTTTTCTCAGTGGACGGAGGATAGGGAAGAAACTCTCAACAGCGTTTGGTTTTCAGACGAGGCGCATTTTCATTTAGACGGTGTGGTTAACAAACAAAATGTACGCTTTTGGGCCACTGAAAACCCACAAGTGCTTCATGAAAGACAACATTATGCTCCATGGATTACAGCGTGGGCAGTAATTTCCAGTCACGGACTTTGCTTCGCAATAGCTTCATTCCACAGCTTTTTGCTACTGCCTTGCCCTTCAACACGCAGTGGTTCATGCAAGATGGAGCAAGGCCACATACTGCAAACACTGTGTTGGAGTTTTTGCACGAGCATTTCGACATGCGGATCATTTCACTCAGGTTTCCAGGTCGCTTCAACGACGGACAAAATTGGCCCCCCAATAGTCCAGACCTCAATCCATGTGACTTTTTTCTTTAGGGGTACCCAAAGGAAAAAATTTTCCCAAAACGTCCACGTGATTTAATGGAGCAAAGAAGACGTATTCTTCAAGCTTGCAGTGAAATTAAGGAAGACATGTGCCGTAGGGTAATCACTAACTTCAGTGTTCGTTTGAAGGAAGTTAGGAAACGAAATGGTGGACATATTGAGCATGTGCTGAGTAAGAACAAATCTCCATGGACGGCTCTTCATTGTTGTGTATGTTCCTTTAAGATTGTATTGACAATAAAGTTTATATTCAAAAACAAAATGGTAACACATTTCGTGCGCCACCCTGTAGGTTCCATAGAGGTTCCGGTGAACTTGTGAACAGGTGAAAGCCTGCGATAGCATAATACTGCCCTACCACCACCACCACCACCAGACTGCGTCCATGGGGTTGTGCATGTTCCGAGCAGCCGGTCGCCTACTCCTGGTCTCACCACCCTTCTGCCACCTTCCATAAATGGTAGTTTTCGAACAACCGACTAACGTCGCCGTTTCCGTAATGCTCATGCCCAGGCAATGGGCCACAACAATCTCCCCTTTGTCGAAGTCGCTTATGTCTGTGGACTTCCTTATTTGCAATCACTATCAATGCTACAATGATTCCCCATTCGTCTCACATCTGCTTACATATTTTATTTGCCGCATCTTGCGTCCGCAACACCATATGAGGCATCCAGTCACGACGTGATCAGTGGCCATAATGTTTAGCCTCATAAGTTTTTTTAAAAAGTCTGTACCTTGCTCACACAACTGTTTTCATGCACTACCGTAGAAGTAAATTAATGTTCGTGCTCATCGTCAGAAGTAATGCATGAGTGAATTGTAACACATTAAAATTATTTGAATAAAAAGTCGATATCGCATGTAAGTTGTATATATTTCATTTGCTGACGAGTTTCGGTCATTCATCAGACCATTTTTTTACTCAACAAGCAAGAGTATCGCTTATTGTAAGCGCTCGAGGAATAAATAAAGTCATAGAAGTAAAATAGCATAATATAAGCAGATCTGTACCCTTGGGGATGGCAGGGATTGGTGACTGGAGCAAGACGCTCTGGAGACGTGTGGGACTCTGCTGAGTAGAGCTCACTCACTCTTGGTTCTATAGCGAAAGCTCCGTCCACCGCCTCCCACGTAACGTTACCAGTAGCCATTCGTAGAGAACCGTTACTGTAATCTGCCAGAGCTGTTTTTGAATGTTTATTGTTAAAAGTTAGTCATAGGAAAAAAATACTGAAAACAGTTAAGGATAATTTGAATATACACACATACACCTGGAGAGGACAGGATATATTGAAATGAGCCAGAGTCACTTGGTGGAGACGTTCTGTTCTATCTAAGAACAGTTGATAATGCTCGTCCTTTATGTGTATTCATAACATCCCTAACTATATTTTCTACGATTTTTCTTTGACTTTAACTAATGATAGCATACCTTTACAAACAGCTACCGCAGGTTACACTACCGGTTCTCTACATTGGCTGTTGGTGAAGTTATGTAGGTCTGTCACCAAAGATATCAGCTATTTATTTTATACTATGTTACTTCTATGATTGTATTCATTCCTCGACCACTGACATACAGTATGCGATACTCATATTTACAGAGTAAAAACTTGTTTGATGATGGCTTGATAAATGACCGAAAACGATCACCAAATGAAATAATATACAACTTACATACGATGTACACTGTTGTATTGAAATAATTTTAATGTATTGTAGTTTTATCTATCGTTGTTTTGCAAGGACAGTGTTGCAAAAAAATTTTAAGCATTAAAAATAGCATACATGACATCTGACATCTCTGCATCCACTGTACAAGTGGTGACGCTGACACAGTAAATGCTTACCGCTCATTGTTAAGAACGTAGCGGTATTACCAAATAATAATGATTTGGTCGCTGAAAACAAAATGGAAAACACATGTATGCAGTTGTCGGAAACTAGAAGTATCGAAGGAGAATATCAATATCAAAAGAGATACATAAAAGTCAAAATGAGCTGAAGTTCTGTCAAGGAGGCAACGCTTAGATTGACACTAGAAAGTTGTTGCTCTGTGTGGGAAGAGACTAGGAGCTTGAAAAAGATTCGTCCACTAAGAGCTCAGCAGTTTGATTTTAAACTCTGTTATCAAGAGCTGGAAACATTGTGCCAGTGAATCTGAAGAAATCGAGCAGAATAGAAGAGCTGCACATAGGGGGCTGAACAAAATTCCTAGTTTCTTCAGTACTGCCGCTAGAAAATTAGTAAATAGGCCTTCAGGGGTAACAGCATCTTTCTTCAAGCGTCTGCCAGTTCGAATTTTTCAGCATATCCGTAACGCTGTCTCGTGTGTCGGAGTAATCTTCTATCATTCGTGTTGCCCTTCTAATTATAAGTTCAGTATTCCCTTTTACGCTTGTCTAATTGGATCCCATGAAATCGAGCAATTTCTAGGATGGGTCGCACGCATTGGCGTCCATAGATGTTCGTCTAAAGTACCCCAACAACTAAATTTGAGAGAAAGTATACCAAACTTACTGTGCCTCAAACTACTGATCTACTCAGTACTTTCGAGGACGATTACTTTTATGGCTAAACGCTAGGCACATTTCAGTAGTATATGCAAATATAGGTATGGAGCTACATTTTGGTTCAAAGATCTGAAATTACATCCTCATTGGAGTAAAACCAGGTTATCCAACTAGTTATGAAATACAGCTAGAAAATATTCGCAAAAATTGTTTTTGTAGTTTACTGCAATAATACCCGATCCAGTCACATAAATGTGACCATCGCCTTTGCTAGACGTCAACGTGCAATAACTACACACAGACGGTAAGTGGCATTACTAGCAGGGAGGATAAAAGCGTGTCGGGAGATGCGGAAAACAGTGCAGTCGTTGTATTGTGGAAACGAAGCGATTTATCTGACTTCCAAAAGGGCATGATCATTAGCTTTCGGGCCGAAGGTGGAAGCATTTCCGAAACGGCTAAGTGTGTAAACTGTTTGCAAGCCGCTGTGGCTAAAGCATACCGTGCATGAAAAATGGCGCTGTCCAAAACCGGCGCCGAGGGAACTGTGGTCCACTACGGGGGTAGACGACAGGGACGAACGGAGGCTGCGGAGATGTGTACTGGTGAATAGAGGTGCAGCTGTTGAACAGGAGAACCAATGGACGATCATCAGTGCTTCGTCAACGACCGTGCAGCTAACACTGCTGCATATGAGCCTCCGCAGCAAGCCGCTGTGCATCGGCGAAGAAGGCTGGAAACAGCACGCCGATACAGCAAATGGACGTTCACTGAGGGGCGAGAGGCGCGCGGGAGGCGTGAAAAGTCTGAAAAACACCCTGCAACTGTTGCGGTCTGGGGAACGTTTTCGTGACATTCTCTGAGCGATCTCGTCATTCCGGAAGGCGCAATACATCAACATAAGTATGCATCTAGCCTTGGTGACCATGTCCACCCCTTTCATGAAGTTTGTTTTTTCTTGGCGCGATGGCATGTGGCAGCAGTACAATGCAACGTGTCGAAGAGCTCGCAATGTGCGTGCCTGATTCGAAGAGCACTCCACCGGCCACCAGATTCCCAAAATGGTTCAAATGGCTCTGAGCACTATGGGACTTAACGTCTGTGGTCATCAGTCCCCTAGAACTTAGAACTACTTAAACCTAACTAACCTAAGGACATCACGCACACCCATGCACGAGGCAGGATTCGAACCTGCGACCGTAGCGGTTACGCGGTTCCAGACTGAAGCGCCTAGAACCGCACGTCCCCGCCGGCCGGCCCAGATTTCCCATATTTAAACCAAACGATAGTCTATGGGACTGTCTCGATAGGGCTGTTGGCGTCATGGATGCTCAACTGAGAAACATAGCGCAGCTGGCCAAGGCAATGCAGTCGGCACGGCTCCACATCCCTGTTCGTGGCCGGCTGGAGTGACCGAGCGGTTCTAGGCGCTACAGTCTGGAACCGTGCGACCGCTTCGGTCGCAGGTTCGAATCCTGCCTCGGGCATGGATGTGTGTGTGATGTCCTTTGGTTAGTTAGGTTTAAGTAGTTCTATGTCTAGGAGACTGATGACGTCAGCAGTTAAGTCCCATAGTGCTCAGAACCATTTGAGCCCTGTTGGTGTCGTCCAGAACCTCACTGACATTCGTCCTGCACGTCTCGCAGTGGTCTGCACTGCAAAAGTTGGTTATTCAGAGTTTTGACAGGTGGTCACATTAATGTGACTGGACAGTGATATGCCCGACACTGAAACTGAAAACTCTCGAATAAAGATCAGGTACAATGATCAAGAAAATCCTGTTGGATATAAAAAATAACCAACAACAAATGCTACGTTAATGCTTGTCGAAGAGGAGAAACAAACAATGAACTTCACATATGATCACATTAATGGATTCAGTGCATTACTTTCATGCATTCTGTTTTCTCCATCTTAACTGTCTTAACTAAAGTGAAAAAAAATGTGTTTTCAAAGCTACACATTTTGGAATGCTACGGTAAAGTGTATCCCAGGACCAGTGTAATACTAGATGAACGAGGATTTGGAACTGCGTCAGGTCTGTCTCTTTTAGCCATTCTCCTTGTTCGCTGTCCGTCTTAGTCCCTTCACTGAATGTGTTCCTGTTTTTATGCGTTTGGGCGCTGATAACCACGCTGTTTAGCGCCCGTAAACCTCAAAAACACACACACACACACACACACACACACACACACACACACACACACACACACCAGCCGGTAGAATCCACTGGTGACAGCCTACGACGGACCCAAGGCAGTTATCGTGTATTTAGTTAGTCACATTATTGTACAGCCATGCCAAATGAAATGTAGGATTCGCATCTCTATGAGTGCACGTGGCGTTGAGTTGCAACCGCTAGAATCTGAGAAGGTCCCAGTTCTTGGAGCGGACGTCTTTTCGACTTTGAAATTTCACACTATATTTTGTTTTTTCGAATGATATATTAGCTGTTTTCTCGAGAGTCCACTGCAATAACTCTGCCCTGGAAAACCGAGTGTATTCTCAGAAACACATCAAAGATCTCCTTCGTCCGCAGACAAAGGGTTGTGATTCAGTTGTCCAGCGATGGGAGGGGGCTATATAAAGCAACTGAGGACGAATGACTGAGCCGTATACCGCTGCCATGAATGAATGTGTTGTGTTGGGAACTGGCATCGGAATCTGCGAGACAGTGCGTTGGACTAGTCCCTTTCTGCAGCTCGACAGCTTCTGTACTAGTAAACGACAGGTAAAAAATGAGGATACTATTTCGGCGTGCCTCTGTAAAAGCGCAAATCCGTCATGACTACAGAAAAACACCGAACCTCCTGCTGCAACAAGGAATCATGTCACAGTATTTCTCGGTGATGATGGAGTGGGAAAGACGTGAGCCGGAAGTCAAACTATTTGATCCCCTGGACATGTTGGGATCCCAAGGAATGAACATGCCTAAGGCTTGGCAAAGCTGGCTACCAGGATGCCACTTTTGGAAAGGGGGTGCCAGAACTGGACCTTCGGTCGATTCTGTGCCATCAATTGTTGGAAGTCTGGTACCCGAAATGGTTCGCCCTGGACTCCCCAAACAAACTTAGGGCAACAGAGGAGACCACGACCACGTGGCAATCTTCCCTTCGCACTTCTCGCAGGGAATCCATTTCCTTTGTCAAACGCTCACCTTACCCCCTGTCAGTTCCATTCTACATCTTGATTTTCTCTCTGTCGTATCTTGCTTAGAATCGGGCTTCCCAGGATTTGTCCATTGTACTCTCCTTCCGAGGGTTATTCCTATGTAAAATGAAGGGACTGATGATGTCGCAGTTTGGTCCCTTTAACTCCAACAACCAACCAGACTGTTCGACGATGGAGCACTTCCTTTCTAACCCAAAGAAGGGACGAAGCGGTCATCACTTTCCTACTGATCGGACGCAGGTGAATGACACACGCTTATCTCTCAATGCACCAAGATCCGCTTGTATGTATTATTGCCAGATATTGTGGGAGTCAGCACTGACACAAAACAAGGAAGGAGATAAGTTGCGATGGCCGGTGGTAGAAGTCCAAACTGATCTGTACAACCCACTTGTAGATTAATGGAAAGAAGGAAAGAAACATAACTTCTCGTTATGAGTGGCTTGATATCCTTTCTGTGCCTCCTACATACATGGAAACATTATTGCTACTTCAGAATGCAGACTAAGTATCATCTTAGTATTACTCAGTACTGACGCTCTCGATGTGTGCGACCGAACTGGGAGCGACCAGCAATGGACAGGTGGTTAAGTCAGCGTTCACAGGGGGCGCTGAACTCTGTCTTCGTGGAGGTGTGGCACTGCCCGCTTTTTCCAGTGGCGTGCGGGTTAGCTCCTCCTTGACTCTGTTTTTCGGCGCTGCGCTGGTCGGTGTAAAGTTGATGCTTTATGACAGCACATGCAGTATAGTGGCATAGCACTCTTGTTTTAACGTCGTGTATTTTGTATACTGACAGGACGGAAGCCATTGGTCTTCCAATGGACTTGGCCTCAATTATAGGCGATAACGAGAAAATAGCAACAAAACTTGATATTTTGTCTGGCATCAAGACTCCTGCCTATTTTAATGGAATGGAGATCTTAATGTGTTTTTGGGTGGCTGGTTCACCCTATGAATTACGCAATCATCCAGCCTTAGTTATGCACTCAACTCTTCTGGTTACACTGTGAATGTACAATGGTGGAAATTAGTATAAAGGCATGTGGTTATTTGTGGAAAAACGTGTGATTTACGTATTTAGTATTGCACTCATTTTTCCTGTACAATTTACACCAAAGCAAACACACTCATTTTAGCATTAGCATTGGTACTTCAAGAAATGTAACAAAACAAAACAACCTTAGGGGTGGAAATTGTTATAAACGCACAGATGACTGTTGTCAGAATAACCTAACGTATTCAATAAAAAGATCACAATTATGTCCTAGTAGTTAGTCGAACTTCCATTGTTCTTAACAACTGCAAAAATCCTCTTAGGCATTGATTCTTCCGAGATTGAGGTCCACTCCATCAGAATTGTTTTCAGCTCGGCCACAGTCTGACTGACGCCCGTTGCGATAAACACGACGTGGTAGGATGCCCCATAGATTTTCCGTGGCACTTAATCTGGATTTCTCGATGGTCAGCTCAGAAATGGAATTGTGAATTATCATCGTCAAATTCCTCATACTTGCGAACCAGTTCAGTTTTCAGCATTCCTATGTAATCGTCGGACTTCATTTTGGGGTGCAGCCATGCTCTATTGGACGTGTATTTAGCACAAAATGCTGCCCAGGCCATAACGTTGCCACCGCCAAGATTTCTACTCTTCCGAACCTCTTTTTCTGTACGGAGATCATGCCAGTAATGCTGAAAACCATCTGGACCATCCAAATTAAACTTACCATCGCTGAAAATTACTTTGTTCCATCTCCGGAGCACGACATATGTTAATCTGCTAACATGAGTCGATCCTCCTTATGTGTATCGTTTAAAGCTGATTACGGAGCCGTGTCTTGAGTGCCAGATTCGCTTCTTCAGCAAGGATTTATCTGACGCGTTTGAAGTGACTGATAAGTGCAAATAAGTCACGATTTGAGAGGAACGCAAGCCTCTGACTTTTGCTTCACGCAAAATATATTTGACTTTCCTTAAAATTGTCTGAAATGATTTGTTATTTTATGCTACAAACATGCTTTTTTTGCTCTTGACTTTCAATATTCTTTTATAAAAACGGAAATGCACATCAAATTATTTTGAAAGGCCGCGAAAACGCTCCATTCGAGTCATGTGGTGCCTGTGACATCAATGATTAGCTCGCTGCTCCTACTATAATACTACTA
Source organism: Schistocerca nitens (assembly GCF_023898315.1). Lineage (NCBI taxonomy): Eukaryota > Metazoa > Arthropoda > Insecta > Orthoptera > Acrididae > Schistocerca > Schistocerca nitens. Next base: position 497,837,246 of record NC_064620.1, read on the forward strand.
ATTCACAGTGACGTCTTGTTTTGACAGTTACATTCCAGAAAATGGGTTCCACACGGTATGTAGTACCATAATGTACAAATAAATCTATAAAAACTCGCGAAAAGTTTTTTTTTTTTTTTTTAGTGTTCCAAAGAATGAGATATGTAAAATGTGGTTTCTCTGGACCGGCAAATTCCTACCACGTCGACGCACAAGTTTCCTAACTTAATAAAAAATGTTTTGCAGTGTGAAGTTAACATAAATTTAAATTAATTAATTAATTTAACATTAATAATCTTAGTGAAAATTGTCGTTACACCCATCGTTACATAAATTATTCGGTAGATCAGTTGTTAGAATGGTAGACCGTCGAATGTTATAAGATGTCCATAGGTCGTTGGTTCGAATCCAACTTGAAAGAATATCTTAACTTTTTCGTAAAACGACCTGTCAGTCCTCTCATACGAAATCAAATCACATTTACAGAACTTCACCACACCGATTAGCAACGGAATATTACTGTTTTCCTTGCTGTTTACATGCGCTTACATTTGCAATCGCTATTCAAACACGTCACGTTCAGAAATATATTTTTAGCTAATGTGAATACGCTCTTTTTATATATTAGAAACAATTTTTTTTCTATATTCATACTGCCCATCTAGGGTCCTTATTGTTTAAACTTTAGAAGTTTCATTATCTTACATAAAGATGAAGTAAATCTGCTTCAGATAGTGACGTTTGTTTACACTCAGTCATCCTAGCCCTTGCTGTGTGTTACCTGCATGTTGTACACGCTTTATATCTCTCCGTATAGAAAACCTCATCGTCTTACACCTCATTGTACTTGGGACGTAGGTGATATCTTCACTACTAGCAATTCTTTCCAAAAAACTGAATTGTTTGTTCGCTAAGTAAATGCATTTATCCTGTTGCCCATTTCTCAGAATGAGACTAATGCGAAGCTATATACAATGCATCCCACCATCGAAACAACTTCTACAATCAGTTCTTGCTAAAGCTATTTTCATATTTCGTGTAGAACTTCGTTGTAGGATTCGAACATCTGAATTCTTCGTCAGCAGTCAGATGAGCTATCCGTTGCGCCACCGAACGCATGCTCGGGACATTACCTCTGCTGAGCGAGTGCCTTCTCTGGAGGAAATTAGCACAAAGATTTTCCAAGAATAATTTTATTGTGCTTTGTGTCGTAGCTGATGGCTGATAGTCAATCATCTACCTACAATATACGGACCCATTTGGGTAAGTTCTACACTTCCTTAGTTTTGAGCGAGTTTAATGATGCTACAGGGAGCAGAAGGTCGTTTCACATATCGCCCCTCTAATTGGGGGAGAATAAACGTATCAACTTTCACAAGGTTTCCACTATCAGCGTTCACAAAATTCCATTCTGTTGTTATTTAAAAGTTGTAATTGCGTTTTCCACCACAAAATAGCTAAACTGTTTGCAGAAAAAGTACGTAAAAACCTCGTAACGTCGGCTGACACTCCCCATAACACACGTATAGCTTCATCTGACCTAGTCTGACGTTGCCAAAGCTTCAGACAGTAACAGAGCGTTTTCAATCACGTGACCAAATCTTGATATTTAATGATTTTTAAGCTTTAATTACATCAAAATAACAGATATTTTGTTAGAATACGTAAATGCTGTTCGAATATTATAATCAATCAGAAGAACAATAGTCAGAACCATACTTCTAACGTAGGAAAATAACCCATTAAACGTGTACCTGACGCTAACAGTTTTCGCGTCAGACCATATGTGCAATTTGTGCCGCACAGTGCACTTAAGAATAACACAACTGGAACGCTCTAATTTCTTAGCAGTCCGGCAATTAAACAGGCCCATTTCTTAGTGCACCTTAATACTTGCTTGCTCATCACCCGATAGAAGCTTTCTACGCGTCATTATCACAGTAACTTCCCTACGTCGTTAGCCCGCGCGCACACACCTCCAGGTTGAAACTGTAGCGAACTGTTGGCATTCACCACTGTGCGCGTCATGTAACAGATCTGCCATTACACCAAATTTCGCCCCCGCCCCCCCCCCCCCCCCTCTCTACCCGAAAGACTGCCTTTTTTTCTTTTTAAGTACTCGGTCTAATTCTCATGGTGAAATGAGAAGTATTTCGTTCTGCTTTGTTGTAAACTGTACGGGGAAAATGCGTGCAATACCAAATACGGAAATAAACTTTTTGCAGATAGCCACGTGACTTCGTACTAATTTCCCCCGCTGTATGACAACAGTTTGAAAAAATATCCTGTAGAATGTACGTGAACCATTTTATGCCAGTAGCTCTTGATGTATGACTATCACTTTTTATTTTAACAAGAATGCCTACCTGTCGAACCTTATTAACAGCCTGAAGCAAAGGGTACTGATGACCTCGCTGTTTACCGCACAATAATTTGAAACCCATCCGTTCTACTGCCAGAAATCCTTGAGAATGCTGTAAATGATTAAAAAAAAAGCCTATACTCAGATTACGGGAGGGGCTAAAAGGCCCCGTCTCGCCATTTTTTTTATTATCTCCACTACCTTTTGCGCACGCTTTTGGTCGCACAAGTGCTTCGTAGATAGACTGCATTTTCCCAGTACAATATCCTATCAAGAACCTAAAGTGTTCCACTTTCTTTACTTGTGATCACGGGTGTGAGACCACAGTTGTTTTCAAATATCGTATTGTCTTGTAAGAACGAAACGAGCTTCCTTCTTTCATTCATTTAAAATTATTGGTACGCGGTCATTCATCTGGAATGAATTCACCTGGCTACGGAGTCTGCGCTGATATGAAACGTCATGGCAGATTTAAACTGTGTGCCGGAGAGGGACTTGAACCCGGAACCTTTGCCTATCACGGGCAAGTATCTACCGAGTGAGATACCCAAGCACGACTCGCGACCTGCCTCATAGATTTAATTCCGCCTGTACCTCGTCTGCTACCTTCCAAACTTCATACAAGTCTAATGTTCATCATCTGATAAAAATTTGAAGTAGATACGTTTTATTTCTAATTAACTGTACCCAGATCTACAGTTTAAGTTACCGTTCACAACATGAACGTAAACTAGAGAACATATAAAGCAATAAGTATTAACTTTCTAGCATTTTTCTGAGACGCTCAACTTTCTTTACTTTTGAATTCCGGTGTGTGTGTGTGTGTGTGTGTGTGTGTGTGTGTGTGTGCGTTAAAAAAAGTGGCTCTGAGCACCATGAGACTTAACTTCTAAGGTCATCAGTCCCCTACAACTTAGAACTACTTAAACCTAACTGACCTAAGGACATCACACACATCCATGCCCGAGGCAGGATTCGAACCTGCGACCGTAGCGGTTCGAGGAGTTGGATAATGTGAACTGTAGTAGCTAACTAAATTAGAATATGTTTATGTTCAGATCACGCCTTATTCGATGTTTTAGATTGCTTCTTAAATTTCGCGTGAAACAGCTAGCCTCAGAAGCCCACACGAGATCGATTTTATAGCCTACAGATCCTCATCTATATCTGAGTCATTCGCTAGCAATGCGACGCAGTCAGCTGTGCGCGACGCAGCCTGGCCACGCCCACCTGTTTATACTGCACATGCTCCCATCGGGGATGCACAGCTGACCAGAAAATTAAACACGCCGTGGCGTGCTGTCTTTATCAGGCGTGGCGCAGACTCCTCAGCGTCACGCTGTACTCACGTTAGTCACGCGCGACTTCTCCTGTAGCGCAATTCTAGGCCACGTTCGGGGGTACCAGAAGCAGAGATTTATGTTTACAAGTTTTGGGTTTGCGTTCCAATTATCATTTTCTCTGTACACGATATTTCTGCAACTTTTTTAGTTATATTCATTTGACGCCAAGCGCGGATTTCGTTGATCTCTGTTTGCAATGTCCGTGGTAGGGATGGGAAAAACCGATACCGGTAGTTTAGTTCTGAATAAACGGTATTTTTTCGGTATTCGTTTGGTGATTTCCTTTTTTTTTTTACAAATAACGGAATGAAAATCAAAAAATCATTAGCCACAGCAGTGCTAAAAATTTTCTTTTTAAATATATCTTTTTTAAGAAAACAGTGGATTTTATTCCTAAAATTTGCATTGTTTTGAAATATTGCGTTATTATAGAAACTAGGAAAAGCAATCAGTGCTACTTTAATAACGGTGCCGCATTGCTGAGACATTTGTGTCCCTATATTGCCATGTATCGTAAGCGAGTACATACAGTGTGCAAGACATTTCCCCACCTGGCCTGTATATTAGTTCCTCGCTGTTGTCGCTGGACATCCAGTGTATTGCAGAATTGCACCAGTCCTAGTCTGGAAATATTTTTACGGAGTGACGTAGCAGTGAAGTACAATACTTCATTTTCTGTAAGAGATTCCCCCCTGCGGGTTCGGAGGTAAGAATAGGCCCGCGGCGCCGGCCGCGGTGGTCTCGCGGTTCTAGGCGCGCAGTCTGGAACCGTGCGACTGCTACGGTCGCAGGTTCGAATCCTGCCTCGGGCATGGATGTGTGTGATGTCCTTAGGTTAGTTAGGTTTAAGTAGTTCTAAGGTCTAGGGGACTGATGACCAAAGCAGTTGAGTCCCATAGTGTTCAGAGCCATTTGATAGGCCCGCGGTATTCCTGACTGTCGTAAGATGCCACTAAAAGGAGTCTCAGACGTTTCGGCCCTTGTGTGATGGTACCCTCTTGGGTTTAACTACCATATTTCAAAATTATTCCGAAGAGCGAGCCAATTGGGGAAGGGCGCCTTATTTGGTGCATTGTGCATAGACCTTTAGCCAGCTTATTCGTCGTTTCATTGCAGTCCCGCTCGCTCTCCATCTCTTGGGCGAGGATACATTCCTGGGTGCGATTTCCGCCATGCACTCTGCAGTGTCGCTTTCTGCGCTGACGACGACCATGGACCACTTGCCACCTAATATCCAGCACGGTAGCCAGTCCGTTGTCGTGGGGCCGCCATGTACCCTGTTGGTTGTAGGCCCTGACAACACAGGGATCGCTCTGCTGATGCCTGCACCGTTAACTCCCCACGTATGCCAAGGAGTAGATGCCTATCTCCCTGGGGCATCGGGACTCCCGGCAATGGCTATCCTGCCAGGTGGCCCTTGCTGTGGCAGGGTGGCGCTCGCGGGGAGGGTCCTTGGTCGGAGTTGGTGGCATCAGGGTGGATGACACGCAATGAAGCGTGGCACATCTTCTCTTGCTGGTGGCCAACCACCAACAGTCTCTAAGCGTTCGAGGGCTCACTTTAATGCAAAGATGTATGACCCCAAATCTTTTGCGTCCCTGGCCACATCACGAGAGGAACGAAAGGCTATGAATGACAGCGAGACGTAATCGTCTCGGTATCTAGACTGTACAAGAGCTGATGGGGAATCCTTTGTGTCCATGAAGCCTCAGTTCTTCGTAGAGCATTTAGAGGACAAGTTTGGGGAGGTGGGGGGCTTGTCAAAAATGCGGTCCGGGTCAGTCTTGATAAAAACAGCATCCTCTGCCGTCACAGGCATTACTAGCTTGTAAGAAGCTGGGGAATGTTTGTTACTATCACGCCTCATAAAAGCTTAAATATGGTCCAGGGGATTATCTTACACAGGGACCTTCTTTTGCAGTCCGATGACGAGCTGCGCACCAACTGAGAGCGACGAGGTGTCCATTTCGTCCGGCGCGTCCACCGGGGTCCGAGGGATAATTAGGTTGCCACCGGTGCCTTCATCTTGGCCTTCGAGGGTGACACATTACCCGAGAAGGTGAAGGTGAAGGTGAAGGTGATGGTCTACCGCTGTGATGTCAAGCCATATATCCCTCCCCCAATGTAGTGCTTCAAGTGCTGGAAGTTCGGCCATATGTCTTCCCGCTGTGCTCCCAGCCTCATATATCGCGATTGTGGTTGTCCATCCCATCCCGATACTCCATATGCCCCGCCTCCCATCTGTGTCAACTGCGGAGAGCACCATCGCCCTTGCTCGCAAGACTGTAAGATTCTACAGAAGGAACGGAAAATAATGGAATACAAGATCCTGGACTGACTGACCTACACTGAGGCTAAACGGATATTTGAACGGCTTCATCCCGTGCACACGACGTCATCTTATACCACCACTGTCACTCCTGTTACAGCTCCATCCGTTGCACCACATACAGTCAGCTCTCAGAGCCGAAGGACCACACCTGCCCCCTTGATGGTGGGAGGCACTTCCCTCCCAGTTACTCCCGCACCACCTATCTTGGGAGCAGCACCCCCACAACCATCGGAGACACCAGTCCCCACTTCTAAGCCAGAGAAACGTAAGTCTTCTTCGGCTTCTCTCGCTAGGAAGGGATCCCTTGGGTCACTCCCTTCCCAGGTTCCTACCAGTGGCAAACCAGACACCCTCCAGGGGCTGACGAAGCCCCAGGTAGCTGGCCATAGGGCTTCGCGGTCATCTTCAGTCCCGGAGACTGAATCAAAGATGCCCTCCCAGCAAGGGCAACCAAAGGAACAGGGTGAGAAATCGAAGACCCCTAAGACGAAGGAAATTGCAGTGGCACCCACTCCACCGCTACCTACAAGCTCTGAGTCTGAGGATGTGGTGGAGATTCTGGCGTCTGCTGAGGACCTAGATCTCGCCGGTCCCTCAGGCATAATGGATGTCGCTCCCATCGGTACTCAATCGGTGGCAGCAGGTGACCCAGCGGCGTAATCTGCCTCCTCGGTCCCTTCACGCCTTTCTCGGCCATGGACGATGTCATCCTCCAGTGGAACTGCAGCGGTTTTTTGCACCATCTAGCTGAACTCCGACAACTTCTCAGCCCTTTCCTCTCCATTGCTCTTCAGGAAACTTGGTTTCCGGTGATGCGAATCCCCACCCTCCATGGCTATCGGGGTTATTATAAGAACCAGGTAGCTTATGAAAGGGTATCTGGTGGCGTCTGCATCTTCGTCCTTCACTCTCTTTACAGCGAGTCTGTCCCTCTACAAACAGCATTTTAGGCTGCCACTGTTCGGGTGTGAATGCCTCAGGCTGTTATTGTCTACAGTCTGTATCTTCCACCGGATGGTGATGTCCCACAGCATGTCCTGGCTGCGCTGATAGCCTAATTGCCGCCACCTTTTCTGTTACTGGGCGACTTCAACGCCCATAACCCCCTGTGGGGTGGATCAGTGGTAACAGGCCGAGGCAGCATCATTAAGCAAGTATTTGAACAGCTCGACCTTTCTCTTTTAAATACTGGTGCCTTTACACATTTCAGTGTGGCGCATGGCACGTACTCAGCCATCGACCTTTCGATCTGCAGCCCTAGCCTTTTACCATCTGTACAATGGAGTGTGCATGACGATTTGTGCGGTAGTGTCCACTTTCCGATCTTTCTGTCACTGCCACAGCGTCACTCTTCTGGACGCCCCTGCAGATAGGCTGTGAATAAGGCTGCCTGGGACTTGGTCACCTCCATTGCCACTCTTTCCAATGACGCCATTGATGCGGTGGTTCACTCGGTCACCACTGGCAGCGTTACTGCCACAGAATCTGCCATTCCCTGTTCTTCTGGGTCCCCTCGGCGGAGAACTGTGCCTTGGTGGTCGCCCGAGATCGCTGAGGCGATTGAAGATCGCAGGCGGGCACTCCAGCGTCACAAGCGGCATCCCTCATTGGCACCCTCATCGCCTTTAAACGGCTCCGTGCGCGAGCCCGCCGTCCCATTCGCCAACGCAAGCGGGAGTGCTGGGAAAGGTATGTCTCCACCATTCGCCTCCGTACCTCTCCATCGCAGGTTTGGGCCTCGATTAGGCGACTGTATGGCTGTCGGAGCCCCGTCAGCGTACCTGCGCATTCACTGAACATAGCAGTCTGTCCTGATTCCAACACAATTGCAAACCGCTTAGCGGAGCATTTTGCTCAGAGTTCCGCTTCTGCGAATTACCCACTGTCCTTCCGCTCCCTGAAAGAGCGGTTGGAACGTCGGAGCTTTTCATTTCACACGCGCCACCCTGAATCGTACAATGTTCCGTTCAGTGAGTGGGAATTCCAAAGTGCTCTAGCCGCTTGCCCTGATACGGCTCCCAGGCCAGATCGCATCCACTGTCAGATGCTGAAACACCTCTCGGTGGACTGCCAGCGACGCCTCCTAGACCTTTTCAACCTTATCTGGATTGAGGGTGAGTTCCCGTCGCAATAGCGGGAAAGCATTTTAATCCCCTTGTTGAAACCTGGCAAGAACCCACTGGAGGTGGACAGCTACCGCCCCATTAGCCACACCAACGTTCTTTGCAAGTTGCTCGAACGCATGGTGAGCCAGAGGTTCAGTTGGCTACTTGAGTCTCGGGGCCTTTTGGCTCCGTGTCAGGGTGGGTTCCGTAAGGGCCGCTCTGTCGCCGATAATCTGGTGAGCCTGGAGTCTGCCATCCGTACGGCCTTTGCCCGCCGTCAGCACCTCGTCGCCGTCTTTTTTGACATGCGGAAGGCATACGATACGACATGGTGACATCACATCCTCTCTACGCTTCATGGTTGGGGTCTTAGGGGTCCGCTCCCGATTTTCATACAAAATGTTCTGTCTCTTCGTTCCTTCCGCGTGCAAGTTGCGGCTTCCCATAGTTCCTCCCGAGTTCAGGAGAATGGGGTACCGCAGTGATCTGTCTTCAGTGTCTGCCTGTTTTTAATTGCATTTAATGGGCTCGCTGCGGCGGTGGGAACGTCTGTCTCAGCTTCCTTGTATGCTGACGACTTCTGCCTGTACTATAGCTCAACTGGCATTGCAGCTGCTTAATGGCAGCTGCAGGGCGCTATCCGCAAGGCGCAGTCTTGGGCTGTAGCGCATGGCTTCCAGTTTTCGGCTGCCAAGACCTGCGTTATGCATTTCTGCAAGCGACGCACAGTTCACCCTGAGCCACGGCTTTATCTTGACGGCGAACCTCTTGCTGTGGTGGAGACGCATCGATTTTTGGGATTGGTTTTTGATACCCGGTTGACTTGGCTCCCTCATATTCGGCAGCTTAAACAGACGTGCCGTTTCAAACTGAAGCCTACGCTGACATTTTTTGCAAATACTGAGTTCAGCCCCTCCATGCCCACACTTACAGTGATCATTTAAAAAGATCTTCTATCTCCTCTGTTTAGTATTTAAAAAGAACTCCGCTGAAAATACAATAGAAGTAGTGACTTATTTTCACCTGCCATGTTAACCATTTGTAACTATCAGAGGAGCGTCATGAATGACGAATTTCGACTAAAACCTAAATTTCTCTTGTTGCCATGTGAAAATTTGCTTTTGGTTCCAAAACACAGCGGAATTTACACAGTGTCATTTCACTAACATGTTGTGCAGACGCAATTGCTTGAGAATTTTGAAAGAGTGGTTTATTAAGTTTATTAGGTGAGGAACTGAGGAAAAGTAATGTTGCTAGCTTATGAGAGAGCCTGTCCTCGGTACAAAAATGAACAAGTAATGCCTTCGCTTATTTTGTTCCAAAACCCACAGCATTTCTCGTTTCACCAGCTATTGATGGCCCTTAACAATTACATGCTTTCATTTATAAAATCTGTAGTGAGTGGAATAACACGGTACATAATGAAGTTTCGCATAGTAACCAAAATACTCTCCTCTTTGCGTGCTATTGTTTGCCAAAATCTCATTTCGATACATCAAACCATTTATGAAATATGAGGTAATACGAAGAATGTTGTAGATAATTCATTCTGGCTTTATCGCTAGCGCACGCGATCGCAAATGAGTGTGCTACATCAGATCAATTTTCTCGAGATTGGTCACAGATAACTTCCACCCCGTGTGTGAAGAAAAATTCAGTATGTTAGCTAAATTTCATAAGCAGCAACACATAATTTAACATGCACAAAATGCAAATTTCCATTGCAAACGTTTTCGAATGTAAATAATACAATAAGTATGACTGTCAATGAATTGATAGGCACGTCGTAATGAAACTGACAGATGATGGTTCAGATGGCTCTGAGCGCTATGGGACTTAACATCTGAGGTCATCAGTCCCCTAGAACTTAGAACTACTTAAACCTAACTAGCCTAAGGACATCACACACATCCATGCCCGAGGCAGGATTCGAACCTCCGACCGTAGCGGTCGCGCGGCTCCAGACTGTAGCGCCTAGAACCGCTCAGCCACTCCGGCCGGCTGAAGCTGACACATGAAGCCCATAAGTAACGCAAATATGAAATTTTTTTACGGAATAGTTTAGGTAAAACCGTTTGAGTAAGAGTGTAGAGTGTGCACCTAGAGTCTGTCGTCGACGACCGGCAGAGAGCAGGCAAACGAGTCGGTCCCCCCCTTCCGAACAAACAAATGTACTCGCCCAGCCCTCACGACGAAAATTGGTAACTGCGCTTCGGCCACCGTATCCTGAGCGGACTCTACTTTGTCTATTTCAGACGGGTGAAACGCTTGGTACAACCGTTCTTATAATCTGTCCAACATACGTCATATTCGCATGGTACGTGATATGCAGCCGATTTTCGGAGCTCTAGATTAACTTGCCCATAATGTATTACACATTTGAATTTCGTTGGAGGGAACGGTATAGTTGATATCGTTCTGAATGTTTTAATAAGGTACTGAGGGTTTGTGGTCCTATAGACCAGGCGCCAAAGTTCTTTCAGTGTCCCAAGAACCGTAAACCGTGAAAGTCATTATGTATCATAAAGAGAACAATCAGAAACGAAATCGCTACTTAGAACCAGAAGGGAGGTAACATCGTCACTGTTCTTGGTAAGAGCTTAGAGCGGACAGTGAATGACTGATAGTGGAAATCGTTTTAGCAAGATTAAATGTTACAGTCCTACGCAGGATACAATTCTCTGAATGGCATATTTGCTCAGTAAAGACTGGAGAAATGTATAATGGGAAGAACAACAGTTTTATAGTAAAAGTAGTGTACACTACTGCAGAACAAATACGCTGATCTGTATTCGTTATTACATCTACACTCCGTAAGCCGTCCTTGTGGCCAGTGGCAGGGAGTAGTTTGTGTACCACTGGCACTTCTAGCTCTTCATGCGCAGTCGCGAATGGTGTGTGGGAGGAACATTATTGATAAGCCTTCGTGTGAGCTTGTACGAGGGTGGTTTGAAAAGTTCTCGGAATGGAATAGAAAAAAAAGTACTTACATCAGTGAAACTTTATTTTTCAATATAGTCTCCTTGTAGATTAATGCACTTGGTCCAACAATGTTCTAATGCCTTGATACCATTTCGAAAATGAGTTTCCTCAATGCCTGCAAAATAGTTGTCTACTCTGGCTATCAATTCTTCGTTTGAAGTGAATCCACCAAGAAAAATTTTCAGTTTTGGGAAGAAATGGAAGCCTGACGGAGCCATATCAGGTGAATAAGGCGGATGTGGCAACAATTCATACCTTTCTTGTAATTTTGCCATTGCGACAGCACGTGTGCAGGCGCGCATTGTTTTGATGGAAGACAATCTGGCCTTCTTTCGCGTATATTTTGTTGCAATTTGTCCTGCAGGTTAGCATAGTGTTCTCCAGTAATTGTTCTCCAAATTGGGAGATAACCTACAAACGGAATCCCCATCGCATCCCAGAACACTGATGCCATGACCTTTGCCACCGAAGGAATTGTGTTTGTTTCCTTTTGTGGCGGTGAATCAGTATGTTTCCACTCCTTTGACTGTTGTTTTGTCTCTGGGGTATAGTAGTGCACCCAAGTTTCATCTGCTGTCACTAACCGGCGAAAAAAAAACTTGCCCGTTTCTCCTAAAGCGGGCTAAACATTGTTCCGATTTGTCCACTCTCACGCGTTTTTGAACCAGCGTCAAGAGTCGCGGCACCCATCTTGCAGAAAATTTTCTTCATTTCTAATTCTTTCTTTAAAATGTGATACACCCTTTCAGATGACATCTGGCAAGCGGGAGCAATTTCACGCACTTTCAATCCGTGATCCTCCATGACCATTTTGTGCACTTTTGCAATGATTCCTGGACTAGTGACACATCTTGGCCGACCACTGCGCGGATCATCATCTAAGCTCTCCCGACCAAATTTAAATTCGTTTGTCCACTGGGCAACAGTTGAATACGAAGGAGCAGAGTCCCCCAGTGTACCCCGGAAATCGGCATGAATGTCCTTTGCTTTTCATACCTTTCCTAATGAAGTACTAAATCACTGCTCGAATCTCGATTTTTTTTCCATCTTCGCAAATCACTACGCGGGAGCAACAATAGAGCCACGTCACCGCCACAGCTCTCTTCCAAGAGTACTGACGTGTCATGTGTTTACAGGCAACAGTCCAATGAATATCACCTGAACATCTCGTTGCGCTAGTGCTGACCTCTCGTGGTGATTCCGAGAACTTTACAAACCATTCTCGTACGTCGCCGAAACTGGTTGCTCAATAAAATAAGAGTTGGGAAATTTAGCCGCCGGTCGGTGTAGCCGAGCGGTTCTAGGCGCTTCAGTCTGGAACCGCGCGACCGCTACGATCGCAGGTTCGAATCCTGCCTCGGGCATGGATGTGTGTGTTGTCCTTGGGTGAGTTAGGTTTAAGTCGTTCTAGGGGACTAATGACCTCCCATAGTGCTCAGAGCCATTTGAACCATTTGAGCCAAATTTAGCCAGATGAAAGGTGTTTTGATTCGACATTCTGATCTAGTAAAATGTTGCATATATTGTCCCACAACAACACATTAAATGAGAGGTAGCCTGTTACAAGTGAATAACGGTTACTGCATACAAATTAAGCTAAGAAACGGTGAGAAATTATCTTGCTGCAGGTCAAGACACAATAACAATTAAACAGGACATAAATTACGGTCATTTTGATGAATGTTTTAACCCTGAATTAAATGGCTCAAATGGCTCTGAGCGCTATGGGACCTAACATCGTAGGTCATCAGTCCCCTAGAACTTTTTTAACCTAATTAACCTAAGGACATCACACACATCCATGCCCGAGGCAGGATTCGAACCTGCGACCGTAGCAGTCGGGCGGTTCCGGGCTGAAGCGCCTAGACCGCTCGTCCACCGCGGCCGGCAACCATGAATTAAGAGAGAATCCACCGAAGATACTTGAAATGCTGCTACTCGAGAGAAATGAGGAGAGTCAGGGACGGTTTAGATTGCTATTTTGGAAACATAGTACGTTCACCACGCATACTGTCCGGTATACACGCTATTGCATCACGTCGGAATTACCGGTTAGCTCCCAGAAATTGATTACTGAGCATACTGGAGCGAGTCGCGCAATCAATGGCGACTACTGATGCAAGAACCATGCATAATGCGTACGAGAAATTAGGGCTCTTACTGAGGCATTAGGTAGTTTTCCCTCCTCCTATTTGCAAATGAAACAGAAAAGGAAATGGCTAGTAGTGCTACGGTGTACCCTCTGCCACGCACCGTAAGATGAATTGCGGAGTATCGATGTAGATGTAGAACTCGCTAACTGACGATGGTCACAAACCTGCTCCAACTAAGAACTGACGTCAACTAGGGCCATCGATGACGTATCTCGTCAGCTTTGTATACGGAGACCCAACGACACAGTATGACTCCACCCACTAGAAGGAATAGTGACCAATCTAACAGGTGTGCCTCTTGCAAATTTGTTCTGGGACGTGAAAGCAGCGCACGCGGCCCAAGGTTGGGAGACCTGAAATACGGGCCTTGCACGAAAATGGCGGACGGGGTATATCCCTCTACCGTTAATGGAGGAGGACTGAAGTTCAAACTAACTGCTACCTTGGCCTTACAGGAATATGCCATATTCTACGGATCCTACATTAATTACACTAGGCGTCAAAAAATTATAATCCCTTTCACAGCCGTGATCCCTTTTGTTAGGCAAGTCGATGGAGGTCCCAAATTGCCATGGAAAATTACTCTGGTATGATTTAATTGGATTTTAAACTACTAGGCTGATTAGTCTGTGACCTATAGTAATCGACTCGTAGTTCGAAGACAAAGCTGAATCTGTAATTAAAAGTATGAATTAAAATTTTATTTGGGCACTCTCCCTTTGTCAGAGGGCTGGACTAGCCTCTACCGTGCCTGCACTGCTGTGTGGCTACGTGGCACAATGTATCAGTGCTATACGCGAGCATAAAACGTATTCTAGAATTCTGTGACAGCTGACGTCAGCGATGTAGGCCTGTAGTTGTGTCTTGGAAAAGGGGAATAACATAGACATCTTTCCAATTACACACATCAAAAAGAAGTTCTGCATCACCTCGGTCCCAGGAGTTGCATGTTGTACCACCATACAGCGAGACCTTCAAAGGTAGTGGACCAGATTGCTGTACACACTGGTACCTCTAATACACAGTAGCACGCCCTCTTGCATTGATCCAAGCCTGTATTCGTCGTGGCATACTATCCACAAGTTCATCAAGGCACTGTTAGTCCAGATTGTCCCGCTCCTCAACGGCGATTCGGCGCAGATCGCTCAGAGTGGTTGATGGGACACGACGCCCATAAACAACCCTTTCAAATCTATCCCACGCATGTTCGATGGGGTTCATGTCTCGAGAACATGCTGGCCACTCTAGTCGAGTGATATTATCCTGAAGGAAATCATTCACAAAATGTGTACAATGGGGGCACGAATTGTCGTCCATGAAGACGAATGCCACGCCAGTATGCTGCCGATATGGTTGCACTATCGGTCGGAGGATGGCATTCACGTATCGTACAGCCGTTACTGCGCTTCCATAACCACCAGCGGCCTACGTCGACTCCACATAATGCCACCCCAAAACAGCAGGGAACCTCCACCTTGCTGCATTCGCTGGACAGTGTGTCTAAGGCTTTCTGCCTGACCAGGTTGCCCCCAAACACGTCTCCAACGATTGTCTGGTTGAAGGCGTATGCGACACTCATCGGTGAAGAGAACGTGATGCCAATCCTGAGCGGTCCATTTGGCATGTTGTTGGGCCCATCTGTACCGCGCTGCATGGTGTCGTGCTTGCAAAGGTGGACCTCGCCATGGACGTCGGAAGTGAAGCTGCGCATCATGCAGCCTATTGCGCACAGTTTGAGTCGGAACAAGACGTCCTGTGGCTGCACGAAAAGCATTATTCAACATGGCGGCGTTGCTGTTAGGATTCCTCCGAGCCATAATCCGTAGGTAGCGGTCATCCACTGCAGTAGTAGCCCTTGGGCGGCCTGAGAGAGCCATGTCATCGACAGTTCATGTCTCTCTGTATCTCCTCCATGTCCGAACAACATCGCTATGGTTCACTCCGAGACGCCTGGACACTTCCTTGTTGAGAGCCCTTCCTGGCACAAAGTAACAATGCGGACAGGATCGAACTGGAGTATTGACTGTCTAGGCATGGTTGAACTACATACAACTCGAGCCCTGTACCTCCTTCCCGATAGAATGACTGGAACTGATAGGCTGTCGGATCCCCTCCAATAGGCGCTGCTCGTGCATGGTTGTTTCCATCTTTGGGCGTGTTTAGTGACATCTCTAAACACTCAAAGGGACTGCGTCTGTGAAACAATATCCACAATCAAAGTCTATCTTCAGGAGTTCTGGGAACCATGGTGATGCAAAACTTTCTTTGATGTGTTCATTAGGATTGCTTCACTCGTACATCGCGACATACGGTACACTCTTCCAAGGAGAGCTTGATGCATTTCGTCTGTTGATTAAAAGGCATGCCGCTTGATGGATTTTAAACATATCACTTCCTCATTTTTGCGTGAAATAGAAAGATGTTACAATTATTAATTTTACATGCATCAGTTCATCTTGGTAACAAAGTTATCAATCACATTAGCTTTAAATTTCTGATCACTTAAAAGTTGTTTAACCAGGTTTTTTTCTGTGGCAATTGTGCAGAGAGAATTTAACCTATCATTTGTCATTAAATTGTGAAGCCAATTCTTAATTCTTGTAAGGGTGCTCATAGTTCTTTCAGAAGAAGGTGTAGTGACAGGGGTCCGCAGCTCGTGGTCGTGCGGTAGCGTTCTCGCTCTCCGCGCCCGGGTTCGATTCCCGGCGGGGTCAGGGACTTTCTCTGCCTCGTGATGACTGGGTGTTGTGTGCTGTCCTTAGGTTAGTTAGGTTTAAGTAGTTCTAAGTTCTAGGGGACTGATGACCATAGTTGTTAAGTCCCATAGTGCTCAGAGCCATTTGAACCATTTCTTTTTAACAAACCGACGGTGCTCTTGATTTCAGTATTGCACAGATGATATCACATGGATTTCTGTGTTGAATAAGTGGACAGAGAATGTCAACATATACAAATATATCTTTGTAAACGCAAAGCAGGAAAAGAAATTGAGTTTTATTAAGAATGCTAAGCAAGCTAGAAGCAGTGTTGAGCGACTCTGCATCCCAATCATCATCTGTCATGATACTCTGGAAAATATCTTTCAACTATTGGTATTTAAGGCATATTGTCTCAACAGCTCGTAAACTGGAAGTCCAGCGTGTAGTGTACATTTGAGGCAATCTGAATCATTTATATTTCAAGAGTTTGCTCTCTTTGAGGTCTTGCTAAAAATGAATGAATTGCTACAAGACTGGTACAAGCCTAAATGCTTCAATATGTGACAGCACTAGATTAAGTTCATGAGCACAACCGTCCAAAAATGTAGCTCAGTCACTTCCGTTCAACAAAATTTTGGACACCTCCACGTTTACCTAACTCAGTGGTCTCACGATTTCGTCAGACCTCCCCAAAATCAAAATATGATAAACCCTGAGCAGTTTTGTCACTATAAACATTGTGAAAGTCGGTAAATCTTTCTGTGGGACTGTCTTGTGTACAAAACCGGAGAATGATACTCATTTCTGAGTGACAAGAAACATCCAGCGTTTCATCTGCCTGCGCTCCAACAAACTCGCAGGACTGTAACTCTTTACTGTGATCATTAGTGAGTTCGGTAACTGATTAAATTAATTCTTTTTGAATTGTGGTTGATGTACCTTTCAACCCAGAAGTGCTCTGCAGGTGATCACGAATAAACTGTTCTTGTCCAGACAAAAGTTCCAATAATTCAGGGAAAATTGCCTTTGTTGCCGGAACTTTCATCTCCTCTGAATGCAAGCTCCTGCTTGCCCAAGAAACCAATAACATAAATAAGTATCTAGATTACGAATCTATTTTGTTTCACAATCGGATTTAAAAAATGGCTAAAAGTTTGTTTCCTTCAGATATTGAATGTTCAATTCGTCCATGACCTGTTGTTGTTGTTGTGGTCTTCAGTCCTGATACTGGTTTGATGCAGCTCTCCATGCTACTCTCTCCTGTGCAAGCTTCTTCATCTCCCAGTACCTACTGCAACCTACATCCTTCTGAACCTGTTTAGTGTATTCATTTCTTGGTCTCCCTCTCTGATTTTTACCCTCCACGCTGCCCTCCAATATTAAATTGGAGATCCCTTGATGCCTCAGAATATGCCCTACCAACCGATCCCTTCTTCTAGTCAAGTTGTGCCACAAATTTCTCTTCTCTCCAATTCTATTCAATACTTCCTCATTAGTTGTGATCTACCCATCTAATTTTCAGCAGTCTTCTGTAGCACCACATTTGGAAGGCATCTATTATCTTCTTGTCTAAGCTATTTATCGTCCACGTTTCACTTCCATACATGGCTACACTCCATACAAATACTTCCAGAAACGACTTCCTGACACTTAAATCTATACTCGATGTTAACAAATGCCTTTTCTTCAGAAACGCTTTCCTTGCCATTGCCAGTCTACATTTTATACCCTCTCTACTTCGACCATCATCAGTTATTTTGCTCCCCAAATAGCAAAACGCATCTACTACCTTAGGTGTCTCATTTCCTAATCTAATTCCCGCAGCATCACCCGATTTCATTCGACTACATTCCATTATCCTCGTTTTGCTTTTGTTGATATTCATCATGACCTAAAAACTAAAAACACTCTTGATTCTGAAGGTGCCTTACTGAATTCCAGTGTTTCTCGTCGTTTCTGTCAATATTTTTTTGTCACGCATACTCCAAAAGAAGCTGACGTCCATTCTCCTTCAATCCCAGACCGACCAAACAAAATACATACGTAAGAATAAAATTTGTTACATCGCACCTGAATGTTAAGGACACCTTTTGCATTACGAAAATCGAAATTATCTAATTTGCCCTGCCGGCTGCCCGGTGGACACGATAGGCTGTTTTCACAAGCCTCCAGTGATCTGATAAACTGGATGACATGCGTAACGCAACTCACGGATGGATCGAATGAAGTTGTAATAACACACAAAATTAGGGTGACCAGACGTCCGGATTAATCCGGACATGTCCTCCTTTTTAGCTCTTTGTCCAGGCGGATTTTTACAGTGTACGGCTTTTTCGCAAAGTTGAGCGTCATACAGTTAAATTTACAATTCGTCCCGTTCTATTGCTCTTTTCTTAAATACTTTTATTGGCACAGCCTTCCTGATAAACACGCACGAAGGCGGTGTTAGTAGGTGGCACCAGGATCGTCGATGTTCTCGTTGATCGACCTATAAGCGAATGCAAATATCGATTATTTAAAATTTCGTTTCGTATCTTCGCTTTGTATTGGCTTGGCTTCCTGTAGTGCACGTCTGATTTGTGAGTGTAATTTTTAACCGAGTGAGTTACGGTACGTAAAATATTTGGCTATGCCTAAGCGAAAGTGTACATTTTCTGATGTCCTTTCCTTCAAATATCCGGCTTTCAAGAAAGGGAGAAATGAATTTGAAGCGGAATGCAATGTGTGTGGAGCTGGAATGGACGTCTCAGTGGCCAATAAAGGTAAGAAATAACTCGATAGATTAACTGTCACGGTTTTATTTCATTGTTTCATAGTCATTCAATTTATTTGTATTGGGAAGGGTAAAGTGCAGTTTACATGCCATCAGCTGCTGCTTGAATTGTAGTTGTTGGTGTTGGTGGCGGTGCGTCGAATGAAGGGAGGTGAATGGTCTTAAGTTTTTCGCTTTGTAAACAACTCCCTGTTGACGTAACAAAACAATTGACGCCACGCTGTCACCGACCATCAGTACCAATTGACGACTAGTTTTAATTCCCGGCAGAAACATGCAATCTTATTGGCTGCCTGAACGCTATAAAACTAAATGCATGCTGCTTTGTCACTGAAATGTTAAATTTCTTGCACAGATGACCAAGATCTTGAACATCACATTGCTGTGTCCTCTTTTTATTCTTCCTTTGTACTCCTTTTTGAAGCTGTTTGTCCTCCTTCTTAAACAATCGCATCTGGTTACCCTACACAAAACAAACTTGTGCGGTTTTCAGTGCTCTGTTATATTGTAACTCTATGTAAGTTTTCTTCAAAGATTTGGGTGGGCCATGCCTCAAAAGCCTGTGAAGAGCTTCGCCACTGACAAATGTGTGCCGGTCGGCAGGTTCTCGGTGAACCTGGCGTGCGGTTCGGAGCCGACGTCGGACATCGCGCTGCACGTGAACCCGCGCTTCGACGAACGTCGCTTGGTGCGCAACGTGCGCATGGCCGGCACCTGGGGCGAAGAGGAGTCTTCTGCGTCCTGGCCCTTCCCCATGGGCCGGCAGCTCCCCTTCGCGCTGCTCATCTACGCGACAACTGACGTCTACTATGTGAGTTAAATTGCGCCACGGCTGCCACATGCACTTCTGTGAACTAGCACAGGTTGGGGTCTGCATTAGGGGCGTTGATAATATATCGATGCTTTTCCCAAAAATATCGATGTATAAGGCGACATTTTTTCTCCTGTTAAATCGATATAAATCTGGCGATATCGAATGCTGATATTTTTATTTTATATTTTTTTCGCAATTTTCGGTAAATATTTGAAGTTGTTCTTCTGGAATTGTAGGAGAACATACTTTTACTTTCTTTGTGTGAAGGAGTCCTAAAAGTTTTTGAGCTTTAATCGCGTCCAGTCTTTCTCTTTGAATGTGTGAATCACAGTCTAACATAACAGCCGCGACACTCACTGCTGTAAAAGTTGTTACCGTTTGACAGATGGAGCGGCACTAGCGCTCCAAGCGGCGAGTAAGGTGAACATCAGATGCGTTGTAAGCATAATGTTTGTTTTGCATCCATTTCCTACGTAATTTACGAAATATTTGAGTTATTTTCTTGGCTCCAACGGTTCGTGTAGTATCAGAAGGCATATATGTTTCTAAAAATGATTCTAAAATAAGACGTAACGTTAGCGACAGCCCCGGACTTCGCACAAGTACCGCCCAATCACCCCCCTCCACACCAATCCATATCCTAAGCTCCGCCCATGATCTGCCGCACGTTCCAACATCAAAGTTGTTCGTATCACAGATACGCCAGTCATAACAAGGGAGAAAATCAGTAGTTAGTACGAAATACATTTTATCCGGTACCATTGTGAAAAGAATTAGAAATATGTTCATTGAATATGTAAGTTGAAAAATCATCAATAAGAAAGAAAAATAAAAATGGTATCCACACTGCCTTTTTTATTTCATGAGCTTTCATCTGCACTATATCAAAAAATCTGATATTTGTTGACTGCAGTGAGCGCAAATTTCAGTCACATCGCGTAGTGTACGAAATTCTGTTGGGAAATATTAATTGGTAGTATCGGTAAGGATGCTGTCCATTATCTCGATTGTCTAAAGTCAATGTTGTGCATAAACAAGGCAAAGTCGATGTCTTGGTTTGTTTCTGATTACCTCAGCAAGACTCAAGAAAATAAGAGTGGGATAATGTAGAAATGCGTAATGCAAGCAGTCGGATATTTATACGGTGACATTCTTCATTAATATTTGCCTTTGTAATGGGTGAATTTTTACTTGTGAACTCTTATGACTGCTTGCTTATAGCAGACACGAAAGTACTTTGAGTTCTTCTTCAGTGTTTGAGAGCTTTAGAGCTGCCTATTGTTAAACATATGTACATAATTTCGTCAGTGTCATTCCAACACATCTTATCGTACTTTATTATTGAGAGTGCATATCTATTTTTCATTTTGACAGTATTACACAAACTGCTAAGAAGTACTAACAGCACAACACTGCTAGTATGAACAACCGCGGTAAAACAAAAAACGACGAACAAAAACACGACAGCGACGAGGACTACCAAAGATCATATTGATGCGCTCTTGGTTGGTGTGGCGGGGGGTAGGTGTGGAGGGGGTAAATGGGCGGGGATTGTGCAGATGTCCGTGGCTGTCTCTAACGTTTCCTAAAATAAGCGCAAGTATGGACAAAAACTATGAATCGAGTGGCAAGCTACAACACATTCGTGTAGAAACACTTGTGATGGTGGATAGAATTGCAGCTTTCCTCGTTGATATCCCAATAATATAAACACACAGATTCACACGTAAGAAGCACAGACATGTACCTCTACATGCAAAAGCGATCGACAGCTCATTTATCGTTCGGTACGCCTTCTGTGTTTGACATTGTCGCATGTTGCCACAAGTACGACCTTAATCTTTATATTATTCTAAGTGGGACAAGCAACTGCCAAATAGTGGGTGAAATATGTTGAAACCATTATGATGAGCTGATTACATTACTTTTACCCAAAACCAAATATTTGAATAATTTTCAAACAATCTGTCAGTGAACAAGGTGCTAACAAAATGTCATGACACGAAGGAAGCAAGGAAAATTGACTAACAACAGAAGTGCATGAAATACATACCAAACATTACGCGTTTGTAAGACTCGAAGAACTGCACTTAATCTAACCACTTCATGGTCAAAGCAGGTCTGTGTTGACAATTCACACGAAGCTGGTACTGATACATGGAGAGCTGAACTGGCTGCTTCTGTTTCATAGGACTGTTTTACAGCTTTAGATGGATTGTCGAATCTTTGTGGCAGTTTCCTCTTCCTCGTCAGTTGAGGTGGCTCAGTTGGGATGTCAAACAATGTGGGTACTGCATTCCACACGAGTTTATTATTGTCTGCGTTCATGAACTGGTTTTGTTCGAAATGTAGCGAACAAAACCTGATATTATACAGGTAAACTGGGTCTTTTTTTCATAAGGCCTTCTCGTCTGCTATCAACTAGGCATTTTCTGTTCCTAAAACGAAACATTAATCATTTATACACAAGTAGTTTGCAAGTGAATCCTGACGATACAGTTTAGTAACATGATGGTATATACCTATCAGGATCCTTAGGAAGCCTAAAAAAGACAGCTGTGGTGTCTTCCTCCTGTTGTTGCTGCAAATTTATTGCGCTACAAACGCTCCCGCTTGTAAAAACTATTGTAGAAATCAAAACAAACAACCACTGTTCGCTTTCAAGATCGCGCCGAACCCACTGTTTAAATTACTGGCCGCTTGGGGCGTTGCTGGCGCGGTAGGCAACAAAATCGAGGCGAAGTGTCGCGAGTGTTACGTTAGATTGTGGTGTGAATCAAGTGTAGGTGATACAAAAGTAGTAACCCGATAGAACTGGCAGATGATGCTGTGAACAGAATAACAGGATTTCCGATGTGAAGAAATAGCACACCAGTTGCGTTAAGAAACAATTTTTAACGCAGCTAGTGTGCTTAATCGGCGCTCTGCGGTACCGACAGAAACTGCACCGTTTAACTTCACCACAAAAATTTTTTACACTACGACTGCTATTACACTGGCGTTTGCACAAATGAAAAACAGGGAAGTCTCGATATGAAGTAGTCCAGAAAAATCCGGTATGTGACGAAACCGAACGACGGACCCAAAATACATCATTTATTGTGCCACTTAAATTGAGTTACCATTGTTACCAAAGTGGTTAATGTCAAGCATGAATGTGCATCGTTTATCTTTCAATTCTTGCTCTACATCTACACCTACATTTATACTCCGCAAGCCACCCAACGGTGTGTGGCGGAGGGCACTTTACGTGCCACTGTCATTACCTCCCTTTCCTGTTCCAGTCGCGTATGGTTCGCGGGAAGAACAACTGCCGGAAAGCCTCCGTGTGCGCTCGAATCTCTCTAATTTTACATTCGTGATCTCCTCGGGAGGTATAAGTAGGGGGAAGCAATATATTCGATACCTCATCCAGAAACGCACCCTCTCGAAACCTGGACAGCAAGCTACACCGCGTTACAGAGCGCCGCTCTAGCAGTCTGCCACTTGAGTTTGCTAAACATCTCCGTAACGCTATCTCGCTTACCAAATAACCCTGTGACGAAACGCGCCGCACTTCTTTGGATCTTCTCTATCTCCTCTGTCAACCCGACCTGGTACGGATCCCATACTGATCAGCAATACTCAAGTACAGCTCGGACGAGTGTTTCGTAAGCCACCTCCTTTGTTGATGGACTAAATTTTCTAAGGACTCTCCCAATGAATCTCAACCTGGCACCCGTCTTACGAACAATTAATTTTATATGATCATTCCATTTCAAATCGTTCCGTACGCATACTCCCAGATATTTTACAGAAGTAACTATCAGTGTTTGTTCTGCTATCATATAATCATACAATAAAGGACCCTTCTTTCTATGTATTCGCAATACATTACATTTGTCTATGTTAAGGGTCAGTTGTCACTCCCTGCACCAAGTGCCTATCCGTTGCAGATCTTCCTGCATTTCGCTGCAATTTTCTAATGCTGCAATTTCTCTTTATACTACAGCATACCCTCTAAGGAGGGGTAGACTGCTAGCTTGTTGATGTACAGAGTACCTAATAATGAATGAATACTTAAATATACAGCTCTAAAACTGGCATATATTTACAGTGTGCAGCCGATACTTTTATAGGCCGGTAGGCCTACGTCGATATTTTCTCCGTCGATCCATCTAGACATTTTCCGATGTCGAGAGCCGATAATGATATTTTTTGAATTACCAATATATCGGATTCCTGATATTTTTAAAAATATCAGCATTTTTAGTCTGCTCATTCGTCGTTATATTGTCTTTGAAAAGCGAGATCTCATCATCAGATACTCAAATCCACAGACTCCCCACAATATACTAATCTTTTGGATGCCGGTTTTTCCATAGTTGCCAGTCCACTGAAAAATTGGGTGTCTGAAGTGATTTTAAATTTATAAATACGAGGGGCTTCTGTGAGAAGTGCATTTCCTCGCCCAGTTTCCGTTGAAAAAATACGGAATTTGTTGTGGGACATCGTGGAATATTCCCGCTTCAGCCCATATAGTTCCATAAATTCCGATAGGTAGCGGCCCTATGCAGACCTTCAAAATAGCGTCTATAAAGGCCCCCACACACGCTACTACATGCTTGACAATCACGCTTGCGCAAGCGTGCACAAATTCCTCGCGCCTCCACACGTCTCAAGCACGCACGTACAAGCATCAGTTTATGTACATTGAAAAATGTCGAGCACAGACGGCGATGCGCTTGCTGTTGCAGCCTTTTTGCTTGTTTTACGGAAAAAAACAAGAGGTAACGCGATATGTAGAGTAAAGAGTGGCTTAAAAAACGAAAATCGTATTTTCATACAAATTTACGGAGTGAATTGAAGATATATCCTCGTATTGGCATAATTACCTCAGGATGAATGAGGAAACGTATTTGAATCTTTTGTCCCTCGTGACGTCTTATAGCTTAACAACAGAGGATTCTAATATGCTACCATTGCAAAGGTCTACTGCAGGAAACATTCCACTTGATGCTAAACAT
Organism: Schistocerca nitens; assembly: GCF_023898315.1. Classification (NCBI taxonomy): domain Eukaryota; kingdom Metazoa; phylum Arthropoda; class Insecta; order Orthoptera; family Acrididae; genus Schistocerca; species Schistocerca nitens. The sequence continues at coordinate 497,861,794 of NC_064620.1, forward strand.
GTGAGAGAGGAATTTATGAACTGCTTTGTCAATGAAGGACAAGTTCCTTGGTAACATAATTTTGTGCATAAGCGGTAAAGAAAAATGTAAAAGAAAACAATGACTATTGCAGTATGGTATAAACAAATAAAAGCATAGGCATAGACCTGAATTGTAACAGTGCTACTGTAACCAAACACCACTACCAACCTATCTCACTTACCTCTACTCCTTGTAAATTACTCGAAGAGCATCTTGGTGTCTCTTGTTCATTTAAAAAGCTGAAAAGATCAAAGTACCACAGAACAGGTCTGTAAACTTGGTCTGCTGCAGCCCCTGATTTGCAAGTGCTGTCACATTTCCTTTTTTTTCATCTGTAATTCGTTCGTTATGTATTAATTTTCTTAATAACAGTATTTTTAGTTGCTGATGGCTATTTCTTTGTACTTCGTGAGAAGCACCTCATATGCCGCGTCTCTTTTCATTTTATCGTAATACTTTTTTATTTTTAATATTCCATAAACATGGGTGTCTTTTGTAGCACGTAATAAATTCCTCCAACACTTCCCGGTCCGACATCAGAACGAAGAAGGAAGCGACACAAAATCTAAATAAACGAGCTCTCTCCACAGTCTGTGTCCGAATGACAGATGGCTGCTTGTTCAAGCCGCCCTACTCTAGGCACATACGAGCAAGCATGGACACGCTTGGAGACTTGCACAAGGACGCATAATCGAAATTCGGTCAAGCGTCAAGCTGCTTGTGCAAGCCTGATGCTTGCGCTAATTTACCCTACACACGGTCAAGCACACTTGCGCAAGCACACTTGCGCAAGTGTGATTGACAAACATGTAGTAACGTGTGTGGGGGGGCCTTAACGGAGGTGTGTTTCAAGCATAGTGCTGTCGTGGAGTTTCCTGTGGCGGAAAAGCAGAGCATCGCAGATATTTATCAGCGCTTGCAGAATGTCTGTAGAAATCTGGCATTGAACAAAAGCACGGCGAGTCGTTGGGCGGGGTGTCTGTCATCATTGCAACAAGGTCGTTCAAACCTTTCAGATCTCTCGCGTGGCAGCCGTGTGTACACAGCTGTGACGGCTGCAATGCTGGAACATGCGTACACTCTCTCTTGAGATGATCAGTGGATCACAAGCAAATACCTCGGTGTTCAACTGGACGTATCTGTTGGTAGTGGTAACACATTCGTCCGTCAGTTGGGGTACTCAGAGCTGAGTGCCTGCTGGGTTTCTTGCGCCACTTAACAGGAGACCATAAAGAGCAATTAAGGACCACCTGTGTGAAACGTCTTGCGCATTATCAGGACGATCGTGAAAATTTTTGTCGATCATCATCACAGGCGGAAAAATAAGGGTTCATCACTTCGAACTGGAAAGAAAACAATGCATGGAATGGCATCATACTACCTCTCTTCCGAAGAAAAAGTTCAAAGTAGCGCCCTCAACCGGTGAAGCCATGGCGATATTCTCCTGAAACTACAAGGCGTGTTTATTAAGTAAGTACCGTTTTAAATTTAAAAAGAGACGTGCTAAGATATCTCAATAATTTTATTTTTACATGAAAGCCTGTACCTTAATCTAATTTTGTACATAATTTCCGTCAATATTGAGGCACTTGTCATAATGTTGTACCAGTTTTTGAATACCCTCCTCATAGAAGTCTGCCGCCTGACTTGTTAACCACTGCATCACCACTCTTTTGACTTGGTCATCGTGTTGAAGAGTCCGCAGCTCGTGGTCGTGCGGTAGCGTTCTCGCTTCCCGCGCCCGGGTTCGATTCCCGGCGGGGTCAGGGATTTTCTCTGCCTCGTGATGACGGGGTGTTGTGTGATGTCCTTAGGTTAGTTAGGTTTAAGTAGTTCTAAGTTCTAGGGGACTGATGACCATAGATGTTAAGTCCCATAGTGCTCAGAGCCATTTATTTCGTCTTGAAGACGGTGACCGCCCACGTGTTTCTTCAAGTGCAGGAACAGATGGAAGTCACTGGGCGCAAGATCGGGGCTGTACGGAGATGATCTAAAGTTTCCCAACGAAAAGATGTGATGAGATCTTTGGTCTGATTCGCCACGTTCGGACGGGCATTGTCTTGTAGCAAAACGATGCCCTTGCTCAATTTCCATGGACTGTTGCTTTGAGTCTGGTGTGACGTAGGCCACCCATGTTTCATCGCCCGTAACAATTTGGTTTAAGAAATAATCACCGTCGTTGTGGTACCGCTCAAGGAAAGTCAATGCACTGTCTAAACATTGTTTTCTGCACATCCGTCAACATTTTCGGTGCCAACGTGCGCACAATTTTCGTTAATTCAAGTGCTCGGTCACAATGCCACACAAAACCTTACAAGAAACATTAGGAAAGTCATCCCGCAAGGAGGAAATCGCAAAGCGTCTTTTTTCTCTCACCTTATTGTCCTCTTCCTGCACCAAACTGTTATTAATGACAGAAGGACGCCCACTCCGTTGTTCATCATGCACATTTGCGCGGCCATCTTTAAATGTTATCACCCACTTTCTTACCATTCCATCACTCATAACGTTTTCTTCGTAAACTGCACAGATCTCACGATGAATATCGATCGCTTTTAGGCCTTTAGCACTAAGAAATCTTATAACAGCCCTTACTTCACAGTCGGCGTGACTCACGATTATCGGAGGCATCTTAAACACTCAGTACACAACGTAAACAAGGAAGGATCAGACTGTGAAGGCGTCAGAGCGTAGATTAAAGTACAGGCTTTCATGTGAAAATAAAATTATTGAGATATATTAGCATGTCTTCCTTTAATTTCGAAACGGTACTTACTTAAAACAACACAACACTCCTCGTATGAAGGAGTTATTCTGTTTCATGTCCTCCCTCATGGTGAAACAATCAGCACGGAAGTGTATTGTGCTACCCTCAGGAAATTGTAGAAAGTACTTCAGCGAGTTCGTTGCCACAAAAATGCAGATACGCCTCCTTCTCCATGATAGCGCAAGTCTGTGCACCTGCGAGGAGCTCATGAAACTTTATTGGGCTGTTCTTCCCTATCCACCCTGCAGCTCGGACCCCGCACATTCTGGCTTCCATCTGTTTGACCTAATGAAGGATGCACTCCATTGGAAGCAGCACGTGGATGATGGGGAGGTCATTGATGATGCAAGACATTGGCTCTGATCTCGACCAGTATAGTGGTACCATGAAGACATACAGTTTGTCCCAATAACGAGGCATAAGGCCGTCACATTGAATGGAGATTATGAAAAATAGGGTTTTGTAACCAAAAGAGTGGGGAATAACTTGGTGCAGTGGAATCCCGAAAAAAAAAAAGACTTCTTTCAGAAGAAAAGTGTTGCGTTACATACTGAACACTCCTGGTATTATGGTTATTATTGACAGTACCTCATAACTAATTTGCGTAGTATAAAGCCTCTACCAGATCCATTCACCATTCGAAACAACCGGAGCAGCCTGTTTATTCTCAATTCTTTCTGAAAGCAAATGAACCAAACGTCAAAATGTAATTGGAAGAAATGATGAGTGAAGTTTTGATGATAATGATACCGATCCAGATTACGTGATAGAAAGTGGTGATGATACAAATTCAAAACAGAAAGGGACGATGATGACGACGACTATGGAATCTAAGACCTACAAACAGTTTAGGACGATCTAAATAAACGAGTCATATAGCTATGAACCCTTCTTTCACGGTTGGGGAAACTGCTTCAGATGGAGAAAAGCACAACCTCCAACATAGTGTTGCAAGTTCCTGGTCTGCTACTTAGAGCAGTGGTTTTGCTAAGAACCCAGATACTGAAGAAATGCGGATCTCCATTTTGTTCAAGACAATTTTCATGAGATATTCCAGTGGTCAAACAATAAAATCGGTAAAATGAAAGTACACTTGTATCTTTGGTATGTGATACTGATGTTCTTGATCTGAAAGTTTTTACAGGCTTCACAGTAATCTCTAAATCTGGCAGCGAATCCATAGATAGAATTCTCTCTGATTGGCAACGAAAGTAACATTTTTCGCAGTATTATAAGAAAAGGTTTTTGTTCATATGGATGTCTCTTATATTTGAGAACTCAGATTGTGAAACGAGGAAAAAATAAGATGAGACTTCTGCAGTGTCAAACATTTCTTAATATATTTTATTTGGAACTGTCAGCAGTCTTACACTCCAGGCTATACTATTGTATTGATGAAATGCTTATGCATTTTCATGGACGATGTGGATTTTGGAATTAGTAACTGCGTTGCTAACAGTAGTATGGATTGGAGATCTGGCAGACGGTTGTGATGTTCTTTGGCCCAAAGGTTTGGTTACTCATGAAATTGCGTAGAAAAGTACATTTGAAGCGATGAAGTAATCTCAATAACTAGTGTGTTCGAATATCAAAATATCTGGCCTGCGTCCAGCACAGATTATAGGGGACAATCTGACAAGTAACACTGTTGCAGAAATTAGAAAATGACTGCTAACATCTGAACATGATAATGTATTAGCCTTAGCACCATTGTTCTACTAAAGATTTAAGATGCTTCAGCATGTTTGAAGGCAGTCAAAAGCATGAAGGATTTACTATCAGCTGTTGAAAGGACCATCAGTGAGGATGGGAAACACACTGATACGTTACAGAATAACGGAGAAAACAAATTTGATTTATGTTGTGAAAATTATAGAATAGCACAATAAAATATTACTTTGCACTCTGGAATAGGAATGGATCTACTATTGCAGGTCAGTTATTATCAGAAAGATCATCTTCTAGGTCTTAAAAAGGATCTGTTAGAAGTGTGGCATCACATCATCGGTACTACCCATAAAAAAAAAACACTTAAAAATTTGGCTACAGACTTCTGAAAGAGTGTTCTTGGAATCAGGATATACTCCCTGTCATAATGCAATAGACTGAAGCTGAAACTTCTGTCAAAAATGTTATTTTTACAGTCTGTAGACATGTGGGATATGTAATTATAGGTACTGCTATATTTATTGTTTAATAAATATAATATTAGAAGAATTTGTATGGTGCTTTTACACCATTCTGTAAAATTGTCGTATGTTTAGTAGTCAATGATGAAATTGTATTAATCATCGATGCATCATAAAATGCATTTCATTTTGTTGATATTACACTTTCTTAGTGGTCTGTCATTAAACATATTTACAAGATGGCTTGCTTTCTAGATATAAAAGCAGTGACCAACATTAGTCTCCTGTTATAATGTTGTTCCAATTGCCATATTTCCATCACTCTAATGTCTTGCTGAAAGTGCTCATATTGTTCCTCACTGAGAACACCCAAATTTCTAGGGACAACAAATGAAGGGTAATCTTGAGGCTTATCAAACAGCCTAACTTGTTGAACATTCGCAGCAGGTTGACCTTAGCTGCGTACTGAATAACAACCTACTTGAATGATGCCCAAACCTCCTTGACACACTAGTCATTTATATTTCAAAGTTTGAATTGGGCATCATTTTTTGAATGTCAGATAAAACTAATCTCCCTCTCTCAATTCCACTTCTGGTTCTATTAACCTCACCTTTAGTACTTGTATAGTGGAAGCATAATATGTGTCAGCAAATTCTTAACTACCCCAAACAGTTGATGACACTTGTGGTATCTGAAATGTTTCGGTAATGTGGTTCAAGCAAAGCATGTGCCCTGTCCCAAGTTTAATCATCTCTTGACAAATGGCTTGACAGACATTAAAACTATTGCACTTCTTCTGACTGTGAAGTTGACTTCTCATGTATATAATATTCCATGATCCATAGTGCATCATAATACTCTTTGGCAAATCTGTCTCTTATTCCCCTTCCTCTTTAGAATGTTTAATATGGTCAACTGTTGTTGAAAAAGTAATTTCTGAAGAGAGTCTGCACACTCCTAGCACATTGCTGCAATCACTGAAAGTGTGTTCCTATAGACTTCTGAGTTGAAACATTTTAATTTGATTGATTAAAACACAGTATGGACATTTCAGAGACTGCTAGATAATGGAGAAAGTGGATATGTGTCATATTGGCAGGAAAAACCAAATTGCTACAGGCATTGATGTCTCTTAGAAGTCAGTTGAATTCATAATATATGATCTGTTGGCTGTGCACACCTTGTCAAAAAGTGTGGATGTCTTTATACCGGAAAAAGTACAAGTGTTTCATACTGTACTATTCAATGGCATTCCTTCAGTGGTTGCTTCAAAGCAAGAAAAAGTTGGTCACTGCCTCAGAGGTTTTCCATCTTAAATTTTCAGTGTTTCATTTCATTGTATACTTTTATTAACCACCTTGAATTTCGTGCAGCTGTTGACAATATAGTGTTATGGCCTGAATCTGTATCTGCTCCTGGATATGCTTCACGGATATGCTTTGTAATCAAGGAATTAGTGTCTAAATCTTCATGTAACTGTGGTGTAGTCCAGTTGATATCTCCCTATGACGCCTAATCATTTCGAAGTATAGCCTCTAATATTGTGATTTTGGAAGTGTGTTTCCTACAACTGACTGAAATCTATGACATCTCTCTAGAAACCTCCCTCCTCTCTCATTTATTCCTCTCAGGTAATATTCTCCAGTAACCCTGTCTAATCACTTCTCTTTTAATAACTTTCCATTCTCACATGACTATGAAATTTTCATCCTCTTTTCATGTATTTTATCAGTTTCTTCATGTCCTCATATATCAGTATCTGCATATACTGTGTACTCTGCAAACTGCTGTGAAGTTATGGCAGAGGGTGCATAGCACAGCATAACATGTTAGAATTTGTTACAGTTGTGTATGGAGCATGGGAATAGTAACTGATTAGATGCCTCTGTGTGTGCTGTAATCAGTGCAATCTCATCCTAGGTGGATGGTACCTAGTGTCTGGAGAGTATCTGTGGATTCTTCACTTGAGGCTGTTACTTGTGGTGTGAGAATGTAAGGATAAAGTCTCATTAACTTGGCTCCTCAATTCATGAATTCGTACATTGTCTCCCATAATTCTCATAATGGAGGGAACTATTCAGAGATTTGGAATGAATGAAGTCTTACATTATCAACCTGTTGTTTTCATTTGTTACTTCAAACAAAGTATTTACTGTACGCAGACCACTTTCAGGTGTCTATATACTGTCAAAGTCAAGATTAGTTCATATTAACCATTAGAGTTAGGCAGAATTTGCATCCCTGAACCCATATATTCTAACAAATGATACGAGAGGCTAAAGAGGTGTTATCTTTTTTTCTTTCTTTTTGAATAACTGGGAATTTTGCTTCTAGTATTGTGACTGTGAATTTCATAATTCATTCTAAATTTACCCTTGGTATTTACTGCAAATGTTATTAGTGAGTATAAGTATTAGCACATAACTGTAAAAATACCAAGGGCTATGAAGAGACTTCTCTGACACAGTTGATTATGAATTGTACTGAATACCTTTCTTGTATACTTCTGTAAAATAAATAATTCTTTGGCGTAAGCTGCATCACCCTTGCGTTACCATTAGAAACTACTAAGTGAAGGTACACTAGCAGTCTTGTCTGCAGGTCAGTGTGTTTTGGCTGACGTACATGCGTGCTCTCTGTTTATCCATGTGCATACCTAGGAACTGAGCACACACAGGATGATTCTCCATGTGTTAGTGATCCCTACTTTGGGTACTTGTAAATCATTTGATCTTTTTGGAATTGCATAATATGAATCTTTTTAAAATTAAGGGTTAAAGGATTATATTTGTACCGTTTTGTAAGCCTGTTCCATTATTCTCTTGACTGTGTCTAGTATGGATGTGTTTCTGGCTGTATCATTATACCAGTGTAATGAGCAAATATCACATTTTTGGAGTGTTTTTCAATGTCACAGGTATATCATTTATGTAGATCAAGAAAAGGAGCAAGCAATGAATCTTACTAGGCACTTTTACTTAATATCATCCTACTCTGAATTTGGTCTCATTTCTGCTGTATCACTTGTTAATTTGACCCTTTGTTTTTAATTTTAATGATAATTCTATCCACATATGGGGTGTTCCATACCCTTTTAGTTCCTCTAGTAGAAATTAATTGGCAAGATGACAGAAAATTCCAACAGGATGGTTTTGAAAACACAGGGGAGGAGAAAGATGGATCTGTAGTTAGAAGTCATTGACTTACTTCCAGTTTACTACTGCAGTCTTTCAGGAAATGCACCTCAACTCATCAGTTGGTTGCAAAGGTGACTCAATGGTGATGCTACAAAGTCAGCACAAGATTTTAGTAATTTCATTGAGATACTACCACAGCCCACAGAGCTACTGCTTTTATGTGACATAATGATTTTTGTGATCCTGCTAACTGATATCTGATCTAAATTGATGCTTAAGTAAATCTAAGGGATCACTTTTGATGAGAAATTTTTTGTCCTCATGTTCCCAGCTGCTGTTAGGAAAAGTTCAACAGCTCCAAATATTAACACTGTAACTCTAAATTGTCAGTTTGACAGGAGAACTGAAAGAAATTTACAATGAGCAGTATAAATGAAAATTTATTTCAGGTTTATTGAAACTTCACAGATAAACAGATGAAGGGATTTAAATATCCTATTCTGACATGCTCTATCTGTTGTCAAAAATTGACTTTGTAGACGTAACAATGCCTTTCTCTGGAAAAATCTACAGCATATTTTTATTGAAAATTGTACAATAATAGCGTTCTTATAACAAGAACTGAGAAGGTAATCTGTTATGATGTTCTTGTGCACTTTTCAGAAGAGATCATTATTCATCAGCACCTGGTACATCACCACCAGTATGTTCTGGTGTACCAATTTGTTTTGAAGCCAGGCTTTGATAAAACTGATGATCAGCAGTTGGGATGCACTTGGTGTTGCATAAGGACAAGGGATCCTTCAACTTTTGTTCACTGATGACAGGAACCTGTGATATGCTTTTTGAGGATATCACTGGGTGATAGCGGCCTTCTCTAGTTTGCTTCTAGACAAAGATACACTTTGCTTCTTCCTAGTAAGTGCACTTGAAGTACACTTCATATGGTCATCCTACCAAGACACCAATTTCCTTACTTCACTCCACATCACCTTGCTTTTATTGATGTCGTACATCCACTTTGCTTCTGCAACATGTTCTTGAAGTGGTATGTTAAGTCCTGACTCATTTTGTTAACTTGTACGGCTTGCTGGTGACCTTTCTTACACTATTTGAGGTGACTACTGCTCTGGAACATACACAGATTGGTTCCTCTTTCGATCAATGTGTGTTTCGAATCATGTTCATTGTGGGAGTGCCCATGTTATAGGGGGTGATGGGTGACTGATATTCCCAACTTGATGTATATAATGATGAACATAGAAAATAAGAATCTCTTTCCATTTTGCACTCTGTATCATCCAAGTAGACATTGAAAGCTTTGCCACCTTTACCAGCTTGCATATGTAAGAAATGGTAAAGAGAGCTGGCTATTTCATTTGGACCATGATGGGCAATGGCCTCATGCCAAACATAGCACTGGTCTTTCTCATTTCTCATGTCATATACTGTGAAACTGAAGGCAGAATATTTATGTTTGTGGCAATAAAGGCTCACATAAGACTGAAGAGTAGCCAACACTTTCTGCAGATTGAAACATACACTGAGAATGGACTTCTTTTATGTCCATCCTTCTGATTGGAGGTTTGACAGACTTCAGCCATTAACTTCTGTAATAAAATGGAATACCTACAGCTGTCTTTAGGATGTTATTTATTATATGGCTGCCAGTCTTGTACACCATCTTCAGCCGCCTCCGTCCCCCCCCCCCAGTGGTATCACCACTCTTTGGCGGGTTAGTGCTTGGCTACCACTGGGCCCCAGCCTTTGTAGCATATTTTCCCTTCCATGCTGCATGTCCCTTCATTGAAGAACATGCCTGGGGTGGTTTTGGAAATGTTTTCCACTTTTCCAGTAGCTGACACAAGAACAGTCTCGCCACTGTGTTTCGTTCCTCTTTTCCTTTCTTCATTCACCTTCTGCTATCCTTCCTCCACTTCGTCTTTTGAGGCTTCTCTTTCTCTTCTTCCTCCGTGTGTGCTCCTGATGGCCAGTGCATGCATCTGACATGTAATAGGTGACTGGGTAATGTGTAATTCCCAACCACCCTGGGTCTGGTACAGGCCAGGCCCAGGGGGGGGGGTTTATTGCCTGAAGTGCTACCTTCCCAAGTTGCCGATTGGTCCCTCTGTCACGTGTTCAGGAGGTGTGACGGCCCTCAGTGGGAAGGAGCACACCATTGGGAATGCTGACAATCATAGCGGATTTTCACGCAATGAGCCAATCGTCTTCACAGTGAGCAGCTGCGAAATGGAATGAGGCTAACAGTTCAAAGACCCTTTCAGCTGTACCACTGGTCCTCGTGGTTTCAGGTACTGAACACGGCCAGTCCTTCAAAACAATAAATCCTTTTATTATTCAGAAAGGTGTTGATGGAATTGCCGGCCCTGTGAAATCCTCCTCCTCGTTTACGGAATGGCACTTTCCTTTTGGAAACCACTTCTGGTTCTCAAGCACAACAGCAGCTTGCCACCTCACTTCTCCATGACTATCCTGTTCGTGCTGAGGCCCATAGAACTTCGAATTCTTCCACTGATGTTATTTACATTAGGCTGCTCAGCAGTCTGACCGAGGCTGAAATCCAATTGTACCTCTCTGATCAGGGTGTCATTGCTGTCCATCAGGTGATGAAAAAGGTAGATTCCTCTTTGGTGCCCACACGTACTCTTTTTCTCACCTTTGATAGAGTGGTGCTTCCGTCCAAGATCAAAGCAGGCTATGAAATTATCACAGTCTGACTGTACATTCCAAACCCAATGTGCTGCTACCAGTGTCATCATTTCAACCACACTAGAAAGTCTCGACGACTCCCAGCCAAATGTGTAACCTGTGGTAGGGACACACATGAGGGCGATTGTCCACCTCCTCCTCCCCACTATATCAACTGCAGTGGTGGCCATACCGCCTCTTCTAGAGATTGTCCCATGTATCTTGATGAGCGGGGCACCCAGGAGATCCGCTTAAAGGAAAAAGTGCCTTATCTGGTTGCTCGTAAATTATGGCTAGTCGCAAACCCTGCATTCTACCATCTGGCACTTATAGTTCTGTTCTTGATACATCTCTCTCCATGAAGGACATGGCCACGCAGACCTGTGATCACAGATACAGCTCTGAGGTTGTGAAATCACCCAGTATCATGGTGACATCGCCGTCCCCTCATCCAGCTGTGCAACAAGCCTCTAGGGGCAAAGCCATCAGCTACACAACCGGCAGTCCAGGGAGGACAGGAGGAGTACTCTCATGAAGACTTCCTCCGTCCCTCCAGCCAACCAACACATGAGTCCTCCTCTTCTAACCGGAAAGGCTATAAGAAGTCCAACAAAGGCAAACGGTCTTCTCCTTTGCCGACTTGATGATTCTCTGTGACGGTGTTGCAATGTGATAACTTCACCCGGAAGGCCTCTGTGTCATCAGTGCACACCACGAACGATTTTTCTGTGTTGGACTCCACAGACTGATAGCACAGGAAAGTTGATGCTTCTGTGGACCTTGTGGAGCAGGACCCAGGATCCTCATGCCTCTGTGCCCTGTAGTTGCGGGTCTTCACAGGCTGGCATTCGGCAGCCACTGAGGTGATACCCCTTCATTTTTTCCTCATCATGACTCTCCTCCAGTGGAACGTTCGTGGCCTACAATCCCTGCTTTTAGAATAGCTATGTCCCCTTGTACTCTGCTTCAGGAAGCAAAATTGCATCCTCATGACCACTCTGAGCTTTCACATTTCTTGCTGGTCTGTTTTGACCTTCCCTGTGAGGCCAGCATTCCATCTCATGGGGAAGTCATGCTGCTCGTATGGGATGACGTTCATAGTCAACCCATATCCTTAGTACCTGTCTTCAAGATGTTGCATTTCGACTTTTCTTTCCTCACCTATCTTTTTCCCTTTGTATCATTTATGTCCGTCCGTCAGTCAGTGTCACCACGGCAGACTTCCTCCAGCTTATTGGGCAGCTATCTCACACATTTCTGCTACTTTCTGACTAATCTCAGAACCTGTCCAAGAGGTGCCTTCCTGGCTGATCTTTTTAATCAATCTCTTCTGTCTTAACACAGGGCACCCACATTCCTTTCCGACTCTTCACACACCTATTCCCATTTTGCCCTCTCCTTCTGCACTGCCCAGCCTGCCCATCGTCCCAAACGGTCAGTTCTCTGACACCCACCTGAGCGACTATTTCCCATGTGCTATTCGTTTGCTGACTCCTACCACAACCGCGTGGCGCCTTACTATGGCTGACTGGCGGCTCTACTCCTCCCTGACGACCTTCGAAGAAAAAGATTTCCCCAGTTGTGATGACCAGGTGGAATATCTTACAAACGTTATCCTTACTGCTGCAGAACGTTCCATTCCTCACACTTCCTCTTTACCACTCCATGTCCAAGTCCCTTGGTGGACTGAGGTGTGCCACAGTGCTATTCGCACGTGGAGATGTGCGCTCTGCATTTTTAACCATCATCCTACAATGGCAATCTGCATTCTTTATAAACAGATATGTGTACAATGGCTTTGCATTCTTCGGGAAAGCAAAAGGCTAGATGGATTTCATTCACTAGTTCTTTCAACAGGTCCACCCCTTCCTCTGACCGAGCAAGGCTGTGCGATGGTTCGTGCACTGGACTCGCTTTTGGGAGGATGACAGTTCAAGCCCACGTCCGGCCATCCTGATTTAGGTTTTCCGTGATTTCCCTAAATCGCTTCAGGCAAATGACGGGATGGTTCCTTCAATATGGCACGGCCGACTTGGTTCCTCATCTCCTACCCCAATGAGACCGATGACCTCGCTGTTTGGTCCCCTCCCCCGAATCAGCCAGCCCTTCCTCTGTCATGTGGGCTGACTTCTGACGGCTCTCTCGGACCAAGATCCATTCCCTAATTTCTGGCCTGACAGTAGCAGATGATGTCATCATGGATCCTATTGCTATCTCCAACATCTTGGGCCACAATTTTGCGGAAGTTTCAAGCTCTTCCCTCTATCACCCTGCCTTCCTCCATTGGAAATGAGTGGAGGAGGCTCGAACGATACCCTTCTCTTCTCAAAATCGTCAGTGCTACAATGCTACTATGCTACAGTGCTACTATGAGGGAGCTAGATCACGATCTCAGTTCATCTTGATTTTCCGCCCCAGGCCCAAACACTGTCCGCATTCAGATGTTGCAGCACCTTTCTCTTGCAGGCAAGCACTTTCTGTATAATACATACAACCACATCTGGGCAGAGGACACGTTTCATGGATGGTGGGGTAAAGCCACTGTCATACCCATACCTAAGCATGGTAAGGACAGACACCTTCCTTCTAGCTACTACCCCATCTCTCTTACCAGCTGTGTTTGCAAGGTGATGGAATATGATTCATGCCTGGCTGGTATGGTGGCTCAAGTCTCGCAATTTACTAACCACTGCACAGTGTGGATTTCGAGTGCGCGGTTCTGCGGTTGGATATCCCGTCTCTTTATCCACCTATGTCATGAATGGTTTTCTGTGGAAATCCCAGACTGTGGCCATATTTTTCGATTTGCAGAAGACCTACAACACCTGCTGGAGAACAGATATTCTCTGCACTCGTTACAAGTGGGGCTTCCATGGCATTTTTAAAAGATAGTTTTCAAGGTGTGTGTGGGGTCTGCCTTGTTGGACACCTTTATCCAGGAAAACGGTGTGCCTTAGGGTTCCATCCTGAGAGTCGTCCTCTTTGCTATCGCCATTAACCCTATCATGGCCTGTCTCCCACCGTGCATCTCCCTGGCTCCCTTTTTGTTGACGATTTTGCCATTTATTCCAGTTCTCCAGGGACCTGTCTCACTGAGCGGCATCTTCAGCGCTGTCTCAATCTTCTTTTCTCATGGAGCATCGACAGTGGCTTTTGTTTTTCCACTGACACTGAAAAAATTTCTGGTGGCACAGTTGGTTTCTCCCACCATCTTTACATCTTGGACCTCTTGCTCTTCCATTTGTTGAAACTAAGGAGTTCCTGGGGTTTCTGCTCGATAGGAAACACTCTTGGTTTTCCCATGCGTCTTACCTAGCAGCATGCCGTACATGCCTCCTCAGTGTCCTTCATTTCATCAATGGTACATTCTGGGGAGCAGATGGAACCACCCTCCCTCTGTTTGTACCAGTCCCATGTCTGTTCAAAAGTAGACTAAGGGTGCTTTACTTATGCATCTGCACTCTGTCCCTCTTACGCTGTCTCACACTATCCACAATTGTGGCATCCGTTTGGCCACTGGTGCTTTTTACGCTAGCCCAGTTGAGTGTCTGTATGCTGAAGCTGCTGTTCTACAACTGTCAGACCAGTGTCACTTCCTCCTCAGCAGGTATGGATGCTGTTTGTCTGCCATATGTGGCCACCCGTCTGATCACTTCTTCGATGACTCCTTTGATTTCTAGTCGGGGGCACACCTCTCTTCTCTGCTATCTCCCGGAGTCTGCTTTTGACACTTGCTATGGCTCTTAACTTCACACTACCTGCAACGTTCCTGGTAGGTGTGAACCCGTCACCAACTTGGCTTCGTGCAGCGACCCGTGTTCACCTCCACCTTCGTTCGCTTCCTAAGGACACTACTCCAGCTTCGCTCTGTCGCCTTCAGTTTCGTGACCTTTCCATGGAACTTCACTATAGTACCTTTGTGAACATTGATGGTTCTTGGACTAACTGAAGTGTTGGGTGTGCTTTCATTATTGGTGCCATTGTGTTTTGGTATTGGCTTCTGGCACACCGCTCAGTATTTACAGTCGAGCTCTTCGGCCCGTATCAGGCCACAGAGTACATCTGGCGACACAGCCTCTTCAATTGTGTCCTCTGCTCAGATTCAATCACTGTCCTTCAAAGTCTCTGTGCACTGTACACTGCCCATCCCTTAATGCAATGGGGTCCAGGAAAACTGTCACTTTCTCACTCTTGATGGACCCACTGTGATGTTTATGTGGGTTCCTGGTCACATTGGTCTGCCAAAAGACTAGGCTGCTGACACTGCTGCCAAGGCTGCAGTCCTCATACCTCAGTGCACCAGTTCCTATATTCACTCCGATCTCTGTGTTGCCGTCTGTCAGGAGTTGTGTCATCTTGGTATCAACATTGGTCATTCCTTCATGGGGATAAGCTCCAGATTATTACGCCTCTCCCACCCAGTTTCGATGACCACCTCTAGGCCTTCCTGCTGGGAGGTCATTTTTAACTAGGTTGCATATAGGGCACTGCCTTTTTAGCCATCACCATTTGCTAAATGGTGCTCCCCACCGTTTTGTGCATATTGCACGCAAGTTTTAACTATTCACCATTTGATGATGGAATGCCCATTTATTAACCTTTTACGTTGCCGCTTGGGTTTGCTGTTGGAGCCATTCTAGCAAATGGCGTGCAGGCTGTTTACAGTGTTTCACTTTTTATCCGTCGTAGCAATAAGGCAAAGGTCATTTAATTTTTGGTTCTGGACCTCCATTTCTCTGTGGTGTATTTTATAGTGCTTCTTCCTTGTCCCTGTTTTTAGCTGTCTTCTCTTACGTCGATTGGCACTGATGTTTAGTCATTTTTTAACTCCTCTCTGTCTTTGTGTTCTGTAGTTTTGACTTTGGTGCATATGACCCCATATTTTTTTGCGTCGTAAAATAAAACAAAAAGCAAACGTAAGGAAATGATATTTTTTGCCCTCTTTCTCATTGTGACCACTTCAAATGTACAAAAACAAAGCTTCTCTAAGAACAGGTTGAACAAAGAAAACTAAGAATCACACAACAATGCACACAAAATATGTCAATAATCTTGCCTTTTGATACTAAACCTGGGACAATCATTTGTAAACCTCGAGCTACACCTTCCAGCATTAGTGGGAAACGGTTACTCTCTTCTCTCTTTTACACTTCCCTCTCACTTTTAGACCAAAATGGGTGGTTTCAAATAATAAAACTTCTGGAGCAACATACGGTCAAACCCGGTACAACATAACAGGCATGCACGGTGGATACAAGCAGAAACAGACTCATACAAGATGATACCACAAATGCCTGAAGTGATAATTTTGCAACATGAAGTCACCCGAGCAATTAATTCTACGCACAATTGGAAAGCCCCTGGAAATGATAAAATAGCAAATTTCTGGCTAAAGAAGTTCACCTCAACACATTCACATCTAACTAAATTATTTAACAGTTACATTGCAGACCCATACACATTCCCTGATACACTTACACATGGAATAACCTATCTGAAACCTAAAGATCAAGCAGACACAGCAAACCCAGCTAAATATCGCCCCATAACATGCCTACCAACAATCTACAAAATATTAACTTCAGTCATTACACAGAAATTAATGACACATACAACACAGAACAAAATTATAAATGAAGAACAAAAAGGCTGTTGCAAAGGAGCACGAGGATGTAAAGAGCAACTGATAATAGATGCAGAGGTGACATATCAAGCTAAAACTAAACAAAGGTCACTACACTACGCATACATTGATTACCAAAAAGCTTTTGATAGTGTACCCCACTCATGGTTACTACAGATATTGGAAATATACAAAGTAGATCCTAAATTGATACAGTTCCTAAACATAGTTATGAAAAACTGGAAAACCACACTTAATATCCAAACAAACTCTAATAATATCACATCACAGTCAATACAGATTAAGCGTGGAATATACCAAGGAGACTCAATAAGTCCTTTCTGGTTCTGCCTTGCTCTGAACCCACTATCCAACATGCTAAACAATACAAATTATGGATACAATATTACTGGAACATACCCACACAAAATCACACATTTGCTATACATGGATGATCTAAAACTACTGGCAGCAACCAATCAACAACTCAACCAATTACTAAAGATAACAGAAGGATTCAGCAATGATATAAGTATGGCTTTTGGAACAGACAAATGTAAGAAAAATAGCATAGTCAAGGGAAAACACACTAAACAAGAAGATTACATATTGGATAACCACAGCGACTGCATAGAAGCGATGGAAGAAACGGATGCCTATAAATATCTAGGATACAGGCAAAAAATAGGAATAGATAATACAAATATTAAAGAAGAACTAAAAGAAAAATATAGACAAAGACTAACAAAAATCCTGAAAACAGAACTGACAGCAAGAAACAAGACAAAAGCTATAAATACTTATGCCATACCAATATTGACCTACTCATTTGGAGTAGTGAAATGGAGTAACACAGACCTAGAAGCACTCAATACACTTACACGCTCACAATGCCACAAATATAGAATACATCACATACATTCAGCAACAGAAAGATTCACATTAAGCAGAAAGGAAGGAGGAAGGGGATTTATCGACATAAAAAACCTACATTATGGACAGGTAGACAATTTAAGAAAATTCTTTCTAGAACGAGCAGAAACTAGCAAAATTCACAAGGCAATCACTCATATAAATACATCGGCTACACCACTGCAATTTCATAACCACTTCTACAACCCTTTAGATCACATAACATCAACAGATACGAAGAAAGCAAATTGGAAAAAGAAAACACTTCATGGCAAGCACCCATATCATCTAACACAGCCACACATCGATCAAGACGCATCCAACACATGGCTAAGAAAAGGCAATATATACAGTGAGACAGAAGGATTCATGATTGCAATACAGGATCAAACAATAAACACCAGGTATTTCAGCAAGCATATTATTAAAGATCCCAATACCACAACAGATAAATGCAGACTTTGTAAACAACAAATAGAAACAGTAGATCACATCACAAGCGGATGTACAATACTAGCAAATACAGAATACCCCAGAAGACATGACAATGTCGCAAAAATAATACATCAACAGCTTGCCTTACAACGTAAACTTATAAAACAACACGTTCCTACATACAAGTATGCACCACAAAATGTACTGGAGAATGATGAATACAAATTATACTGGAACAGAACCATTATAACAGATAAAACAACGCCACATAACAAACCTGACATCATACTCACCAATAAAAAGAAGAAATTAACACAACTAATCGAAATATCCATACCCAATACAACAAATATACAAAAGAAAACAGGAGAAAAAATTGAAAAATACATCCAACTGGCTGAGGAAGTCAAAGACATGTGGCATCAGGATAAAGTTGACATCATACCAATTATACTATCAACTACAGGAGTCATACCACACAATATCCACCAATACATCAATGCAATACAGCTACATCCAAACATATATATACAATTACAGAAATCCGTAATTATTGATACATGTTCAATTACCCGAAAGTTCCTAAATGCAATATAACATGTACCGTACAGCAAAAAGGAAGTGACGCTTGATAAAGGTCCGCGTCACTCTATTCTTAACCAGCCTTAAAAAAAAGGCTGAGAAAGTAAAGAAATAATAATAATAACCAGAATTAAAATTTTTAACAGAACAACGACTAGCTGATCAGATCCGTGTAATAATAAAACATAACAGGATACCCCAGTCAGAATTAGAAAACATCAAACAACAAGTACAACAAATACTGGAACAAAATAATGTGCAATCAGAAGAAGAAGAAAACACAGTAATTGACTCAAACATCCCAGAGCAAACAAACAAAGAACAACACGCACCAATTAAACAATCAGAGGAAAACGAAATCTTAAGACAGCCACCAGAACAAGCACAAATAGAACACGAAGTGACACAGATGCTAGATATAGAAGAAAAATTTCAGCTAACATATATAGAATACAAAGACACAAATACAGACATTAGACCATTCTTGCATAGACCACCAAATAACCCACAAGTCGAAACAACAATAAAAACTATCAACACAATCATACACAACAAAATAAATGAAAACACAACTATGGAAGAGTTACAACTACTGGTTTATATAGGAGCACTCACTACACTAAATATACACACTAGGCAGAGATCAGAACCAACCAACACACAGAAGAAACCCACAAAACCAGCATGGCAACACAGGCTACAGATCAGAATAGAAAAACTGAGAAAAGACATCGGACAGCTAACACAATTTATAAGAAATGAAATCTCGGAAAAAAAATGAAAAAGGTTAGGTAAAATCTCACAACAAGAAGCGACAGAGCAATTAGACGAAAAGAAGCAGAAATTACAAGCATTAGCCAAACGACTCAGAAGATACAAAAAAAGTGAAAATAGAAGGAAACAAAACCAAACATTCAACACAAACCAAAAGAAATTTTACCAGACAATAGATAACACACACATTAAAATAGACAATCCACCAAACATAACACACATGGAACACTTCTGGAGCAACATATGGTCAAACCCGGTACAACATAACAGGCATGCACGATGGATACAAGCAGAAACAGACACATACAAGATGATACCACAAATGCCTGAAGTGATAATTTTGCAACATGAAGTCACCCAAGCAATTAATTCTACTCACAATTGGAAAGCCCCTGGAAATGATAAAATAGCAAATTTCTGGTTAAAGAAGTTCACCTCAACACATTCACATCTAACTAAATTATTTAACAGTTACATTGCAGAACCATACACATTCCCTGATACACTTACACATGGAATAACTTATCTGAAACCTAAAGATCAAGCAGACACAGCGAACCCAGCTAAATATCGCCCCATAACATGCCTACCAACAATCTACAAAATATTAACTTCAATCATTAAACAGAAATTAATTACACATACAACACAGAACAAAATTATAAATGAAGAGCAAAAAGGCTGCTGCAAAGGAGCACGAGGATGTAAAGAGCAACTGATAATAGATGCAGAGGTGACATATCAAGCTAAAACTAAACAAAGGTCACTACACTACGCATACATTGATTACCAAAAAGCTTTTGATAGTGTACCCCACTCATGGTTACTACAAATATTGGAAATATACAAAATAGATCCTAAATTGATACAGTTCCTAAACATAGTAATGAAAAATTGGAAAACCACACTTAATATCCAAACAAATTCAAATAATATCACATCACAGCCAATACAGATTAAGCGTGGAATATACCAAGGAGACTCATTAAGTCCTTTCTGGTTCTGCCTTGCTCTGAACCCACTATCCAACATGCTAAATAATACAAATTATGGATACAATATTACTGGAACATACCCACACAAAATCACACATTTGCTATACATGGATGATCTAAAACTACTGGCAGCAACAAATCGACAACTCAACCAATTACTAAAGATAACAGAAGTATTCAGCAATGATATAAGTATGGCTTTTGGAACAGACAAATGTAAGAAAAATAGCATAGTCAAGGGAAAACACACTAAACAAGAAGATTACATATTGGATAACCACAGCGACTGCATAGAAGCGATGGAAAAAACGGATGCCTATAAATATCTAGGATACAGACAAAAAATAGGAATAGATAATACAAATATTAAAGAAGAACTAAAAGAAAAATATAGACAAAGACTAACAAAAATACTGAAAACAGAATTGACAGCAAGAAACAAGACAAAAGCTATAAATACTTATGCCATACCAATATTGACCTACTCATTTGGAGTAGTGAAATGGAGTAACACAGACCTAGAAGCACTCAATACACTTACACGCTCACAATGCCACAAATATAGAATACATCACATACATTCAGCAACAGAAAGATTCACATTAAGCAGAAAGGAAGGAGGAAGGGGATTTATCGATATAAAAAACCTACATTATGGACAGGTAGACAATTTAAGAAAATTCTTTATAGAACGAGCAGAAACTAGCAAAATACACAAAGCAATCACTCATATAAATACATCGGCTACACCACTACAATTTCATAACCACCTCTACAACCCTTTAGACCACATAACATCAACAGATACGAAGAAAGTAAATTGGAAAAAGAAAACACTTCATGGCAAGCACCCGTATCATCTAACACAGCCACACATCGATCAAGACGCATCCAACACATGGCTAAGAAAAGGCAATATATACAGTGAGACAGAAGGATTCATGATTGCAATACAGGATCAAACAATAAACACCAGGTATTACAGCAAGCATATTATTAAAGATCCCAATATCACAACAGATAAATGCAGACTTTGCGAACAACAAATAGAAACAGTAGATCACATCACAAGCGGATGTACAGTACTAGCAAATAGAGAATACCCCAGAAGACATGACAATGTAGCAAAAATAATACATCAACAACTTGCCATACAACATAAACTAATAAAACAACACGTTCCCACATACAAGTATGCACCACAAAATGTACTGGAGAATGATGAGTACAAATTATACTGGAACAGAACCATAATAACAGATAAAACACCACCACATAACAAACCTGACATCATACTCACCAATAAAAAGAAGAAATTAACACAACTAATCGAAATATCCATACCCAATACAACAAATATACAAAAGAAAACAGGAGAAAAAAATTGAAAAATACATGCAACTGGCTGAGGAAGTCAAGGACATGTGGCATCAGGATAAAGTTGACATTATACCAATTATACTATCAACTACAGGAGTCATACCACACAATATCCACCAGTACATCAATGCAATACAGCTACATCCAAACGTATATATACAACTACAGAAATCTGTAATTATTGATAAATGTTCAATTACCCGAAAGTTCCTAAATGCAATGTAACATATACCGTACAGTTAAAAGGAAGTCACGCTTGATCAAGGTCCGCGTCACTTTCCATTTTTGACCAGACATAACGTCTGAGAAAAGAAAGAAAGATAATAATAATAATAATAATAATTGCTGTGACAACATCATCGTTATTTTTGGCACTAAATATAACTTCGCAACCAACAAATTATGAAAAAATTCTTATTTTGTGTATAACGAATACTTACGTTCAACAGCATTCGTTAGTTTGTGGACCATGCTCATTATTTTGAATGTTTGACTTGAATACATAATTAGTCATGAACTTAATTACTGATACAATGACTCATTCAGTCAGCTGTTTATCAATTAGTATTCCTTGTGAAATCACTGGTTATACCAGAAAAGATGACCATGACTACAGTCAGCACAGATATCATTGGCTAAAGACAACCTTAGATGACAGTGCTCCGAACTTAATAGTGAAGATGATGAACATCACACACGTGTAAACAGTAAACTTTCCCTGTACAAACATTGTTAACTACAGGCAATTTTAATAAAATTGTGGTACCATTCTCTTGAATATAATTTGCTTTATTGAGTTAACATGATACATGCCTAGCATTACCTAAATTGTCCTTTGCCTTTTTGGGAATTTAAAATTTTTTGTGCATATTATGTGGTTTTTGCCTGTCTAATGATATGCTGAAGAATTGCACAATACTGCTTATAGCGAATTTTCAAATCATCATTAGAGCTTATTCATCTGCAAAAAGTAACACTCTCCCTTTCTAGCACATGATGCATTCATCACAGATTTTAGCCACTCTTATTTTGTCAGCTTCCCCTGTAAATGTCCCTGACTCACTTCAAAGGAAAAATCTATGTCTGACGTTGTATGTACGTTTTATAGAAGAATTAGATTTCTATCGTGTTTGATTCTGTATGGAATTTGTGTATTTAAGTGATAATAATGATTTGACTTGCATCTCTTCACACTGGATGATAGCCATACAGTGGTCAAAATCTAGGTAGATCTGTAGTGAATACGCTACTGGCCATTAAAATTGCTACACCACAAAAATGACGTGCTACAGAAGCGAAATTTAACCGACAGGAAGAACATGCTGTGATACGCAAATGATTAGCTTTT